>NW_026902471.1:0-600000 GCF_027409185.1 Cynocephalus volans | reverse complement strand
ACTTCTTCGGTTCAGTGAGATATGCTGGATTCTAAACGGAGAAGCTTCTCTGACGCTTTTTCACAGAGATTTTGAAACTGAAATCTCCCATGCCGTTTCCACCATAGGCAGCAATGGGCTTCCCCATAGAACTTGCCAACCTGAATTCCTACAGGCTAGATGTGAGAGGCACATTCTGCTGCTTCCTCCCTTAGAGTTCAACTTGCTTCTGAAAGCTCAACCTCCGGGGAGTTTGTTTGGCAGAGATATAGAACACACTTTTCCAAGCCTGTTGGAAGGCATTTGCAGTTTCATTTCGCGTCTAATTTCCCAAACCAAACTGCTTGCAGCTCTAACTGCCTTCTAACTACCACTTCTTCGGTTCAGTGAGATATGCTGGATTCTAAACGGAGAAGCTTCTCTGACGCTTTTTCACAGAGATTTTGAAACTGAAATTTCCTAACCCGTTTCCAACGAAGGCGACAATGGGCTTCCCCATAGAACTTGCCAACCTGAATTCCTACAGGCTAGATGTGAGAGGCACATTCTGCTACTTCCTCCCTTAGAGTTAAACTAGCTTCTGAAAGCTCAACCTCCGGGGAGTTTGTTTGGCAGAGATATAGAACACACTTTTCCAAGCCTGTTGGAAGGCATTTGCAGTTTCATTTCGCGTCTAATTTCCCAAACCAAACAGCTTGCAGCTCTAACTCCCTTCTAACTACCACTTCTTCGGTTCAGTGAGATATGCTGGATTCTAAACGGAGAAGCTTCTCTGACGCTTTTTCACAGAGATTTTGAAACTGAAATCTCCCATGCCGTTTCCACCATAGGCAGCAATGGGCTTCCCCATAGAACTTGCCAACCTGAATTCCTACAGGCTAGATGTGAGAGGCACATTCTGCTGCTTCCTCCCTAAGAGTTAAGCTTGCTTCTGAAAGCTCAACCTCCGGGGACTCTGTTTGGCACATATATAGAACACACTTTTCCAAGCCTGTTGGAAGGCCTTTGCAGTGTCATTTCGCATCTAATTTCCCAAACCAAACTGCTTGCAGCTCTAACTCCCTTCTAACTACCACTTCTTCGGTTCAGTGAGATATGCTGGATTCTAAACGGAGAAGCTTCTCTGACGCTTTTTCACAGAGATTTTGAAACTGAAATCTCCCATGCCGTTTCCACCATAGGCAGCAATGGGCTTCCCCATAGAACTTGCCAACCTGAATTCCTAAAGGCTAGATGTGAGAGGCACATTCTGCTGCTTCCTCCCTTAGAGTTAAACTTGCTTCTGAAAGCTCAACCTCCGGGGAGTTTGTTTGGCAGAGATATAGAACACAGTTTTCCAAGCCTGTTGGAAGGCCTTTGCAGTTTCATTTCGCGTCTAATTTCCCAAACCAAACTGCTTGCAGCTCTAACTCCCTTCTAACTACCACTTCTTCGGTTCAGTGAGATATGCTGGATTCTAAACGGAGAAGCTTCTCTGACGCTTTTTCACAGAGATTTTGAAACTGAAATTTCCAAACCCGTTTCCAACGAAGGCGCCAATGGGCTTCCCCATAGAACTTGCCAACCTGAATTCCTAAAGGCTAGATGTGAGAGGCACATTCTGCTGCTTCCTCCCTTAGAGTTAAACTAGCTTCTGAAAGCTCAACCTCCGGGGAGTTTGTTTGGCAGAGATATAGAACACACTTTTCCAAGCCTGTTGGAAGGCATTTGCAGTTTCATTTCGCGTCTAATTTCCCAAACCAAACTGCTTGCAGCTCTAACTGCCTTCTAACTACCACTTCTTCGGTTCAGTGAGATATGCTGGATTCTAAACGGAGAAGCTTCTCTGACGCTTTTTCACAGAGATTTTGAAACTGAAATCTCCCATGCCGTTTCCACCATAGGCAGCAATGGGCTTCCCCATAGAACTTGCCAACCTGAATTCCTAAAGGCTAGATGTGAGAGGCACATTCTGCTGCTTCCTCCCTTAGAGTTAAACTTGCTTCTGAAAGCTCAACCTCCGGGGAGTTTGTTTCGCAGAGATATAGAACACACTTTTCCAAGCCTGTTGGAAGGCATTTGCAGTTTCATTTCGCGTCTAATTTCCCAAACCAAACTGCTTGCAGCTCTAACTCCCTTCTAACTACCACTTCTTCGGTTCAGTGAGATATGCTGGATTCTAAACGGAGAAGCTTCTCTGACGCTTTTTCACAGAGATTTTGAAACTGAATTTTCCAAACCCGTTTCCAACGAAGGCGACAATGGGCTTCCCCATAGAACTTGCCAACCTGAATTCCTACAGGCTAGATGTGAGAGGCACATTCTGCTGCTTCCTCCCTTAGAGTTAAACTAGCTTCTGAAAGCTCAACCTCCGGGGAGTTTGTTTGGCAGAGACATAGAACACACTTTTCCAAGCCTGTTGCAAGGCATTTGCAGTTTCATTTCGCGTCTAATTTCCCAAACCAAACTGCTTGCAGCTCTAACTGCCTTCTAACTACCACTTCTTCGGTTCAGTGAGATATGCTGGATTCTAAACGGAGAAGCTTCTCTGACGCTTTTTCACAGAGATTTTGAAACTGAAATCTCCCATGCTGTTTCCACCATAGGCAGCAATGGGCTTCCCCATAGAACTTGCCAACCTGAATTCCTACAGGCTAGATGTGAGAGGCACATTCTGCTGCTTCCTCCCTTAGAGTTAAACTAGCTTCTGAAAGCTCAACCTCCGGGGAGTCTGTTTGGCAGAGATATAGAACACACTTTTCCAAGCCTGTTGGAAGGCATTTGCAGTTTCATTTCGCGTCTAATTTCCCAAACCAAACTGCTTGCAGCTCTAACTGCCTTCTAACTACCATTTCTTCGGTTCAGTGAGATATGCTGGATTCTAAACGGAGAAGCTTCTCTGACGCTTTTTCACAGAGATTTTGAAACTGAAATCTCCCATGCCGTTTCCACCATAGGCAGCAATGGGCTTCCCCATAGAACTTGCCAACCTGAATTCCTACAGGCTAGATGTGAGAGGCACATTCTGCTGCTTCCTCCCTTAGAGTTAAACTAGCTTCTGAAAGCTCAACCTCCGGGGAGTTTGTTTGGCAGAGATATAGAACACACTTTTCCAAGCCTGTTGGAAGGCATTTGCAGTTTCATTTCGCGTCTAATTTCCCAAACCAAACTGCTTGCAGCTCTAACTCCCTTCTAACTACCACTTCTTCGGTTCAGTGAGATATGCTGGATTCTAAACGGAGAAGCTTCTCTGACGCTTTTTCACAGAGATTTTGAAACTGAAATTTCCAAACCCGTTTCCAACGAAGGCGCCAATGGGCTTCCCCATAGAACTTGCCAACCTGAATTCCTACAGGCTAGATGTGAGAGGCACATTCTGCTGCTTCCTCCCTTAGAGTTAAACTAGCTTCTGAAAGCTCAACCTCCGGGGAGTTTGTTTGGCAGAGATATAGAACACACTTTTCCAAGCCTGTTGGAAGGCATTTGCAGTTTCATTTCGCGTCTAATTTCCCAAACCAAACTGCTTGCAGCTCTAACTCCCTTCTAACTACCACTTCTTCGGTTCAGTGAGATATGCTGGATTCTAAACGGAGAAGCTTCTCTGACGCTTTTTCACAGAGATTTTGAAACTGAAATCTCCCATGCCGTTTCCACCATAGGCAGCAATGGGCTTCCCCATAGAACTTGCCAACCTGAATTCCTACAGGCTAGATGTGAGAGGCACATTCTGCTGCTTCCTCCCTAACAGTTAAGCTTGCTTCTGAAAGCTCAACCTCCGGGGACTCTGTTTGGCACATATATAGAACACACTTTTCCAAGCCTGTTGGAAGGCCTTTGCAGTGTCATTTCGCATCTAATTTCCCAAACCAAACTGCTTGCAGCTCTAACTCCCTTCTAACTACCACTTCTTCGGTTCAGTGAGATATGCTGGATTCTAAACGGAGAAGCTTCTCTGACGCTTTTTCACAGAGATTTTGAAACTGAAATCTCCCATGCCGTTTCCACCATAGGCAGCAATGGGCTTCCCCATAGAACTTGCCAACCTGAATTCCTAAAGGCTAGATGTGAGAGGCACATTCTGCTGCTTCCTCCCTTAGAGTTAAACTTGCTTCTGAAAGCTCAACCTCCGGGGAGTTTGTTTGGCAGAGATATAGAACACACTTTTCCAAGCCTGTTGGAAGGCATTTGCAGTTTCATTTCGCGTCTAATTTCCCAAACCAAACTGCTTGCAGCTCTAACTCCCTTCTAACTACCACTTCTTCGGTTCAGTGAGATATGCTGGATTCTAAACGGAGAAGCTTCTCTGACGCTTTTTCACAGAGATTTTGAAACTGAAATTTCCAAACCCGTTTCCCACGAAGGCGCCAATGGGCTTCCCCATAGAACTTGCCAACCTGAATTCCTACAGGCTAGATGTGAGAGGCACATTCTGCTGCTTCCTCCCTTAGAGTTAAACTAGCTTCTGAAAGCTCAACCTCCGGGGAGTTTGTTTGGCAGAGATATAGAACACACTTTTCCAAGCCTGTTGGAAGGCATTTGCAGTTTCATTTCGCGTCTAATTTCCCAAACCAAACTGCTTGCAGCTCTAACTGCCTTCTAACTACCACTTCTTCGGTTCAGTGAGATATGCTGGATTCTAAACGGAGAAGCTTCTCTGACGCTTTTTCACAGAGATTTTGAAACTGAAATCTCCCATGCTGTTTCCACCATAGGCAGCAATGGGCTTCCCCATAGAACTTGCCAACCTGAATTCCTACAGGCTAGATGTGAGAGGCACATTCTGCTGCTTCCTCCCTTAGAGTTAAACTAGCTTCTGAAAGCTCAACCTCCGGGGAGTCTGTTTGGCAGAGATATAGAACACACTTTTCCAAGCCTGTTGGAAGGCATTTGCAGTTTCATTTCCCGTCTAATTTCCCAAACCAAACTGCTTGCAGCTCTAACTGCCTTCTAACTACCACTTCTTCGGTTCAGTGAGATATGCTGGATTCTAAACGGAGAAGCTTCTCTGACGCTTTTTCACAGAGATTTTGAAACTGAAATCTCCCATGCCGTTTCCACCATAGGCAGCAATGGGCTTCCCCATAGAACTTGCCAACCTGAATTCCTAAAGGCTAGATGTGAGAGGCACATTCTGCTGCTTCCTCCCTTAGAGTTAAACTTGCTTCTGAAAGCTCAACCTCCGGGGAGTTTGTTTGGCAGAGATATAGAACACACTTTTCCAAGCCTGTTGGAAGGCATTTGCAGTTTCATTTCGCGTCTAATTTCCCAAACCAAACTGCTTGCAGCTCTAACTCCCTTCTAACTACCACTTCTTCGGTTCAGTGAGATATGCTGGATTCTAAACGGAGAAGCTTCTCTGACGCTTTTTCACAGAGATTTTGAAACTGAAATTTCCAAACCCGTTTCCAACGAAGGCGCCAATGGGCTTCCCCATAGAACTTGCCAACCTGAATTCCTACAGGCTAGATGTGAGAGGCACATTCTGCTGCTTCCTCCCTTAGAGTTAAACTAGCTTCTGAAAGCTCAACCTCCGGGGAGTTTGTTTGGCAGAGATATAGAACACACTTTTCCAAGCCTGTTGGAAGGCATTTGCAGTTTCATTTCGCGTCTAATTTCCCAAACCAAACTGCTTGCAGCTCTAACTCCCTTCTAACTACCACTTCTTCGGTTCAGTGAGATATGCTGGATTCTAAACGGAGAAGCTTCTCTGACGCTTTTTCACAGAGATTTTGAAACTGAAATCTCCCATGCCGTTTCCACCATAGGCAGCAATGGGCTTCCCCATAGAACTTGCCAACCTGAATTCCTACAGGCTAGATGTGAGAGGCACATTCTGCTGCTTCCTCCCTAAGAGTTAAGCTTGCTTCTGAAAGCTCAACCTCCGGGGACTCTGTTTGGCACATATATAGAACACACTTTTCCAAGCCTGTTGGAAGGCCTTTGCAGTGTCATTTCGCATCTAATTTCCCAAACCAAACTGCTTGCAGCTCTAACTCCCTTCTAACTACCACTTCTTCGGTTCAGTGAGATATGCTGGATTCTAAACGGAGAAGCTTCTCTGACGCTTTTTCACAGAGATTTTGAAACTGAAATCTCCCATGCCGTTTCCACCATAGGCAGCAATGGGCTTCCCCATAGAACTTGCCAACCTGAATTCCTACAGGCTAGATGTGAGAGTCACATTCTGCTGCTTCCTCCCTTAGAGTTAAACTTGCTTCTGAAAGCTCAACCTCCGGGGAGTTTGTTTGGCAGAGATATAGAACACACTTTTCCAAGCCTGTTGGAAGGCATTTGCAGTTTCATTTCGCGTCTAATTTCCCAAACCAAACTACTTGCAGCTCTAACTGCCTTCTAACTACCACTTCTTCGGTTCAGTGAGATATGCTGGATTCTAAACGGAGAAGCTTCTCTGACGCTTTTTCACAGAGATTTTGAAACTGAAATCTCCCATGCCGTTTCCACCATAGGCAGCAATGGGCTTCCCCATAGAACTTGCCAACCTGAATTCCTAAAGGCTAGATGTGAGAGGCACATTCTGCTGCTTCCTCCCTTAGAGTTAAACTAGCTTCTGAAAGCTCAACCTCCGGGGAGTTTGTTTGGCAGAGATATAGAACACACTTTTCCAAGCCTGTTGGAAGGCATTTGCAGTTTCATTTCGCGTCTAATTTCCCAAACCAAACTGCTTGCAGCTCTAACTGCCTTCTAACTACCACTTCTTCGGTTCAGTGAGATATGCTGGATTCTAAACGGAGAAGCTTCTCTGACGCTTTTTCACAGAGATTTTGAAACTGAAATCTCCCATGCCGTTTCCACCATAGGCAGCAATGGGCTTCCCCATAGAACTTGCCAACCTGAATTCCTACAGGCTAGATGTGAGAGGCACATTCTGCTGCTTCCTCCCTTAGAGTTAAACTTGCTTCTGAAAGCTCAACCTCCGGGGAGTTTGTTTGGCAGAGATATAGAACACACTTTTCCAAGCCTGTTGGAAGGCATTTGCAGTTTCATTTCGCGTCTAATTTCCCAAACCAAACTGCTTGCAGCTCTAACTCCCTTCTAACTACCACTTCTTCGGTTCAGTGAGATATGCTGGATTCTAAACGGAGAAGCTTCTCTGACGCTTTTTCACAGAGATTTTGAAACTGAAATCTCCCATGCCGTTTCCACCATAGGCAGCAATGGGCTTCCCCATAGAACTTGCCAACCTGAATTCCTACAGGCTAGATGTGAGAGGCACATTCTGCTGCTTCCTCCCTAACAGTTAAGCTTGCTTCTGAAACCTCAACCTCCGGGGACTCTGTTTGGCACAGATATAGAACACACTTTTCCAAGCCTGTTGGAAGGCCTTTGCAGTGTCATTTCGCATCTAATTTCCCAAACCAAACTGCTTGCAGCTCTAACTCCCTTCTAACTACCACTTCTTCGGTTCAGTGAGATATGCTGGATTCTAAACGGAGAAGCTTCTCTGACGCTTTTTCACAGAGATTTTGAAACTGAAATCTCCCATGCCGTTTCCACCATAGGCAGCAATGGGCTTCCCCATAGAACTTGCCAACCTGAATTCCTACAGGCTAGATGTGAGAGGCACATTCTGCTGCTTCCTCCCTTAGAGTTAAACTAGCTTCTGAAAGCTCAACCTCCAGGGAGTCTGTTTGGCAGAGATATAGAACACACTTTTCCAAGCCTGTTGGAAGGCATTTGCAGTTTCATTTCGCGTCTAATTTCCCAAACCAAACTGCTTGCAGCTCTAACTGCCTTCTAACTACCACTTCTTCGGTTCACTGAGATATGCTGGATTCTAAACGGAGAAGCTTCTCTGACGCTTTTTCACAGAGATTTTGAAACGGAAATTTCCAAACCCGTTTCCAACGAAGGCGCCAATGGGCGTCCCCATAGAACTTGCCAACCTCAATTCCTTCAGGCTAGATGTGAGAGGCACATTCTGCTGCTTCCTCCCTTAGAGTTAAACTTGCTTCTGAAAGCTCAACCTCCGGGGAGTTTGTTTGGCAGAGATATAGAACACACTTTTCCAAGCCTGTTGGAAGGCATTTGCAGTTTCATTTCGCGTCTAATTTCCCAAACCAAACTGCTTGCAGCTCTAACTCCCTTCTAACTACCACTTCTTCGGTTCAGTGAGATATGCTGGATTCTAAACGGAGAAGCTTCTCTGACGCTTTTTCACAGAGATTTTGAAACTGAAATCTCCCATGCCGTTTCCACCATAGGCAGCAATGGGCTTCCCCATAGAACTTGCCAACCTGAATTCCTACAGGCTAGATGTGAGAGGCACATTCTGCTGCTTCCTCCCTTAGAGTTAAACTAGCTTCTGAAAGCTCGACCTCCGGGGAGTCTGTTTGGCAGAGATATAGAACACACTTTTCCAAGCCTGTTGGAAGGCATTTGCAGTTTCATTTCGCGTCTAATTTCCCAAACCAAACTGCTTGCAGCTCTAACTGCCTTCTAACTACCACTTCTTCGGTTCAGTGAGATATGCTGGATTCTAAACGGAGAAGCTTCTCTGACGCTTTTTCACAGAGATTTTGAAACTGAAATCTCCCATGCCGTTTCCACCATAGGCAGCAATGGGCTTCCCCATAGAACTTGCCAACCTGAATTCCTAAAGGCTAGATGTGAGAGGCACATTCTGCTGCTTCCTCCCTTAGAGTTAAACTAGCTTCTGAAAGCTCAACCTCCGGGGAGTTTGTTTGGCAGAGATATAGAACACACTTTTCCAAGCCTGTTGGAAGGCATTTGCAGTTTCATTTCGCGTCTAATTTCCCAAACCAAACTGCTTGCAGCTCTAACTCCCTTCTAACTACCACTTCTTCGGTTCAGTGAGATATGCTGGATTCTAAACGGAGAAGCTTCTCTGACGCTTTTTCACAGAGATTTTGAAACTGAAATTTCCAAACCCGTTTCCAACGAAGGCGCCAATGGGCTTCCCCATAGAACTTGCCAACCTGAATTCCTACAGGCTAGATGTGAGAGGCACATTCTGCTGCTTCCTCCCTTAGAGTTAAACTAGCTTCTGAAAGCTCAACCTCCGGGGAGTTTGTTTGGCAGAGATATAGAACACACTTTTCCAAGCCTGTTGGAAGGCATTTGCAGTTTCATTTCGCGTCTAATTTCCCAAACCAAACTGCTTGCAGCTCTAACTCCCTTCTAACTACCACTTCTTCGGTTCAGTGAGATATGCTGGATTCTAAACGGAGAAGCTTCTCTGACGCTTTTTCACAGAGATTTTGAAACTGAAATCTCCCATGCCGTTTCCACCATAGGCAGCAATGGGCTTCCCCATAGAACTTGCCAACCTGAATTCCTACAGGCTAGATGTGAGAGGCACATTCTGCTGCTTCCTCCCTAAGAGTTAAGCTTGCTTCTGAAAGCTCAACCTCCGGGGACTCTGTTTGGCACATATATAGAACACACTTTTCCAAGCCTGTTGGAAGGCCTTTGCAGTGTCATTTCGCATCTAATTTCCCAAACCAAACTGCTTGCAGCTCTAACTCCCTTCTAACTACCACTTCTTCGGTTCAGTGAGATATGCTGGATTCTAAACGGAGAAGCTTCTCTGACGCTTTTTCACAGAGATTTTGAAACTGAAATCTCCCATGCCGTTTCCACCATAGGCAGCAATGGGCTTCCCCATAGAACTTGCCAACCTGAATTCCTAAAGGCTAGATGTGAGAGGCACATTCTGCTGCTTCCTCCCTTAGAGTTAAACTTGCTTCTGAAAGCTCAACCTCCGGGGAGTCTGTTTGGCAGAGATATAGAACACACTTTTCCAAGCCTGTTGGAAGGCATTTGCAGTTTCATTTCGCGTCTAATTTCCCAAACCAAACTGCTTGCAGCTCTAACTCCCTTCTAACTACCACTTCTTCGGTTCAGTGAGATATGCTGGATTCTAAACGGAGAAGCTTCTCTGACGCTTTTTCACAGAGATTTTGAAACTGAAATTTCCAAACCCGTTTCCAACGAAGGCGCCAATGGGCTTCCCCATAGAACTTGCCAACCTGAATTCCTACAGGCTAGATGTGAGAGGCACATTCTGCTGCTTCCTCCCTTAGAGTTAAACTAGCTTCTGAAAGCTCAACCTCCGGGGAGTTTGTTTGGCAGAGATATAGAACACACTTTTCCAAGCCTGTTGGAAGGCATTTGCAGTTTCATTTCGCGTCTAATTTCCCAAACCAAACTGCTTGCAGCTCTAACTGCCTTCTAACTACCACTTCTTCGGTTCAGTGAGATATGCTGGATTCTAAACGGAGAAGCTTCTCTGACGCTTTTTCACAGAGATTTTGAAACTGAAATCTCCCATGCTGTTTCCACCATAGGCAGCGATGGGCTTCCCCATAGAACTTGCCAACCTGAATTCCTACAGGCTAGATGTGAGAGGCACATTCTGCTGCTTCCTCCCTTAGAGTTAAACTAGCTTCTGAAAGCTCAACCTCCGGGGAGTCTGTTTGGCAGAGATATAGAACACAATTTTACAAGCCTGTTGGAAGGCATTTGCAGTTTCATTTCGCGTCTAATTTCCCAAACCAAACTGCTTGCAGCTCTAAATGCCTTCTAACTACCACTTCTTCGGTTCAGTGAGATATGCTGGATTCTAAACGGAGAAGCTTCTCTGACGCTTTTTCACAGAGATTTTGAAACTGAAATCTCCCATGCCGTTTCCACCATAGGCAGCAATGGGCTTCCCCATAGAACTTGCCAACCTGAATTCCTAAAGGCTAGATGTGAGAGGCACATTCTGCTGCTTCCTCCCTTAGAGTTAAACTTGCTTCTGAAAGCTCAACCTCCGGGGAGTTTGTTTGGCAGAGATATAGAACACACTTTTCCAAGCCTGTTGGAAGGCATTTGCAGTTTCATTTCGCGTCTAATTTCCCAAACCAAACTGCTTGCAGCTCTAACTCCCTTCTAACTACCACTTCTTCGGTTCAGTGAGATATGCTGGATTCTAAACGGAGAAGCTTCTCTGACGCTTTTTCACAGAGATTTTGAAACTGAAATTTCCAAACCCGTTTCCAACGAAGGCGCCAATGGGCTTCCCCATAGAACTTGCCAACCTGAATTCCTACAGGCTAGATGTGAGAGGCACATTCTGCTGCTTCCTCCCTAAGAGTTAAGCTTGCTTCTGAAAGCTCAACCTCCGGGGACTCTGTTTGGCACATATATAGAACACACTTTTCCAAGCCTGTTGGAAGGCCTTTGCAGTGTCATTTCGCATCTAATTTCCCAAACCAAACTGCTTGCAGCTCTAACTCCCTTCTAACTACCACTTCTTCGGTTCAGTGAGATATGCTGGATTCTAAACGGAGAAGCTTCTCTGACGCTTTTTCACAGAGATTTTGAAACTGAAATCTCCCATGCCGTTTCCACCATAGGCAGCAATGGGCTTCCCCATAGAACTTGCCAACCTGAATTCCTAAAGGCTAGATGTGAGAGGCACATTCTGCTGCTTCCTCCCTTAGAGTTAAACTTGCTTCTGAAAGCTCAACCTCCGGGGAGTTTGTTTGGCAGAGATATAGAACACACTTTTCCAAGCCTGTTGGAAGGCATTTGCAGTTTCATTTCGCGTCTAATTTCCCAAACCAAACTGCTTGCAGCTCTAACTGCCTTCTAACTACCACTTCTTCGGTTCAGTGAGATATGCTGGATTCTAAACGGAGAAGCTTCTCTGACGCTTTTTCACAGAGATTTTGAAACTGAAATCTCCCATGCCGTTTCCACCATAGGCAGCAATGGGCTTCCCCATAGAACTTGCCAACCTGAATTCCTACAGGCTAGATGTGAGAGTCACATTCTGCTGCTTCCTCCCTTAGAGTTAAACTTGCTTCTGAAAGCTCAACCTCCGGGGAGTTTGTTTGGCAGAGATATAGAACACACTTTTCCAAGCCTGTTGGAAGGCATTTGCAGTTTCATTTCGCGTCTAATTTCCCAAACCAAACTGCTTGCAGCTCTAACTCCCTTCTAACTACCACTTCTTCGGTTCAGTGAGATATGCTGGATTCTAAACGGAGAAGCTTCTCTGACGCTTTTTCACAGAGATTTTGAAACTGAAATCTCCCATGCCGTTTCCACCATAGGCAGCAATGGGCTTCCCCATAGAACTTGCCAACCTGAATTCCTACAGGCTAGATGTGAGAGGCACATTCTGCTGCTTCCTCCCTAAGAGTTAAGCTTTCTTCTGAAAGCTCAACCTCCGGGGAGTCTGTTTGGCAGAGATATAGAACACACTTTTCCAAGCCTGTTGGAAGGCCTTTGCAGTGTCATTTCGCATCTAATTTCCCAAACCAAACTGCTTGCAGCTCTAACTCCCTTCTAACTACCACTTCTTCGGTTCAGTGAGATATGCTGGATTCTAAACGGAGAAGCTTCTCTGACGCTTTTTCACAGAGATTTTGAAACAGAAATCTCCCATGCCGTTTCCACCATAGACAGCAATGGGCTTCCCCATAGAACTTGCCAACCTGAATTCCTACAGGCTAGATGTGAGAGGCACATTCTGCTGCTTCCTCCCTAACAGTTAAGCTTGCTTCTGAAAGCTCAACCTCCGGGGACTCTGTTTGGCACAGATATAGAACACACTTTTCCAAGCCTGTTGGAAGGCCTTTGCAGTGTCATTTCGCATCTAATTTCCCAAACCAAACTGCTTGCAGCTCTAACTCCCTTCTAACTACCACTTCTTCGGTTCAGTGAGATATGCTGGATTCTAAACGGAGAAGCTTCTCTGACGCTTTTTCACAGAGATTTTGAAACTGAAATCTCCCATGCCGTTTCCACCATAGGCAGCAATGGGCTTCCCCATAGAACTTGCCAACCTGAATTCCTACAGGCTAGATGTGAGAGGCACATTCTGCTGCTTCCTCCCTTAGAGTTAAACTAGCTTCTGAAAGCTCAACCTCCAGGGAGTCTGTTTGGCAGAGATATAGAACACACTTTTCCAAGCCTGTTGGAAGGCATTTGCAGTTTCATTTCGCGTCTAATTTCCCAAACCAAACTGCTTGCAGCTCTAACTGCCTTCTAACTACCACTTCTTCGGTTCACTGAGATATGCTGGATTCTAAACGGAGAAGCTTCTCTGACGCTTTTTCACAGAGATTTTGAAACTGAAATCTCCCATGCCGTTTCCACCATAGGCAGCAATGGGCTTCCCCATAGAACTTGCCAACCTGAATTCCTAAAGGCTAGATGTGAGAGGCACATTCTGCTGCTTCCTCCCTTAGAGTTAAACTTGCTTCTGAAAGCTCAACCTCCGGGGAGTTTGTTTGGCAGAGATATAGAACACACTTTTCCAAGCCTGTTGGAAGGCATTTGCAGTTTCATTTCGCGTCTAATTTCCCAAACCAAACTGCTTGCAGCTCTAACTCCCTTCTAACTACCACTTCTTCGGTTCAGTGAGATATGCTGGATTATAAACGGAGAAGCTTCTCTGACGCTTTTTCACAGAGATTTTGAAACTGAAATTTCCAAACCCGTTTCCAACGAAGGCGCCAATGGGCTTCCCCATAGAACTTGCCAACCTGAATTCCTACAGGCTAGATGTGAGAGGCACATTCTGCTGCTTCCTCCCTTAGAGTTAAACTTGCTTCTGAAAGCTCAACCTCCGGGGAGTTTGTTTGGCAGAGATATAGAACACACTTTTCCAAGCCTGTTGGAAGGCATTTGCAGTTTCATTTCGCGTCTAATTTCCCAAACCAAACTGCTTGCAGCTCTAACTCCCTTCTAACTACCACTTCTTCGGTTCAGTGAGATATGCTGGATTCTAAACGGAGAAGCTTCTCTGACGCTTTTTCACAGAGATTTTGAAACTGAATTTTCCAAACCCGTTTCCAACGAAGGCGACAATGGGCTTCCCCATAGAACTTGCCAACCTGAATTCCTACAGGCTAGATGTGAGAGGCACATTCTGCTGCTTCCTCCCTTAGAGTTAAACTAGCTTCTGAAAGCTCAACCTCCGGGGAGTTTGTTTGGCAGAGACATAGAACACACTTTTCCAAGCCTGTTGGAAGGCATTTGCAGTTTCATTTCGCGTCTAATTTCCCAAACCAAACTGCTTGCAGCTCTAACTCCCTTCTAACTACCACTTCTTCGGTTCAGTGAGATATGCTGGATTCTAAACGGAGAAGCTTCTCTGACGCTTTTTCACAGAGATTTTGAAACTGAAATCTCCCATGCCGTTTCCACCATAGGCAGCAATGGGCTTCCCCATAGAACTTGCCAACCTGAATTCCTACAGGCTAGATGTGAGAGGCACATTCTGCTGGTTCCTCCCTAACAGTTAAGCTTGCTTCTGAAAGCTCAACCTCCGGGGACTCTGTTTGGCACAGATATAGAACACACTTTTCCAAGCCTGTTGGAAGGCCTTTGCAGTGTCATTTCGCATCTAATTTCCCAAACCAAACTGCTTGCAGCTCTAACTCCCTTCTAACTACCACTTCTTCGGTTCAGTGAGATATGCTGGATTCTAAACGGAGAAGCTTCTCTGACGCTTTTTCACAGAGATTTTGAAACTGAAATCTCCCATGCCGTTTCCACCATAGGCAGCAATGGGCTTCCCCATAGAACTTGCCAACCTGAATTCCTACACTAGATGTGAGAGGCACATTCTGCTGCTTCCTCCCTTAGAGTTAAACTAGCTTCTGAAAGCTCAACCTCCAGGGAGTCTGTTTTGCAGAGATATAGAACACACTTTTCCAAGCCTGTTGGAAGGCATTTGCAGTTTCATTTCGCGTCTAATTTCCCAAACCAAACTGCTTGCAGCTCTAACTGCCTTCTAACTACCACTTCTTCGGTTCAGTGAGATATGCTGGATTCTAAACGGAGAAGCTTCTCTGACGCTTTTTCACAGAGATTTTGAAACTGAAATCTCCCATGCCGTTTCCACCATGGGCAGCAATGGGCTTCCCCATAGAACTTGCCAACCTGAATTCCTACAGGCTAGATGTGAGAGGCACATTCTGCTGCTTCCTCCCTAACAGTTAAGCTTGCTTCTGAAAGCTCAACCTCCGGGGAATCTGTTTGGCACAGATATAGAACACACTTTTCCAAGCCTGTTGGAAGGCATTTGCAGTTTCATTTCGCGTCTAATTTCCCAAACCAAACTGCTTGCAGCTCTAACTCCCTTCTAACTACCACTTCTTCGGTTCAGTGAGATATGCTGGATTCTAAACGGAGAAGCTTCTCTGACGCTTTTTCACAGAGATTTTGAAACTGAAATCTCCCATGCCGTTTCCACCATAGGCAGCAATGGGCTTCCCCATAGAACTTGCCAACCTGAATTCCTAAAGGCTAGATGTGAGAGTCACATTCTGCTGCTTCCTCCCTTAGAGTTAAACTTGCTTCTGAAAGCTCAACCTCCGGGGAGTTTGTTTGGCAGAGATATAGAACACACTTTTCCAAGCCTGTTGGAAGGCATTTGCAGTTTCATTTCGCGTCTAATTTCCCAAACCAAACTGCTTGCAGCTCTAACTCCCTTCTAACTACCACTTCTTCGGTTCAGTGAGATATGCTGGATTCTAAACGGAGAAGCTTCTCTGACGCTTTTTCACAGAGATTTTGAAACTGAAATTTCCAAACCCGTTTCCCACGAAGGCGCCAATGGGCTTCCCCATAGAACTTGCCAACCTGAATTCCTACAGGCTAGATGTGAGAGGCACATTCTGCTGCTTCCTCCCTTAGAGTTAAACTAGCTTCTGAAAGCTCAACCTCCGGGGAGTTTGTTTGGCAGAGATATAGAACACACTTTTCCAAGCCTGTTGGAAGGCATTTGCAGTTTCATTTCGCGTCTAATTTCCCAAACCAAACTGCTTGCAGCTCTAACTGCCTTCTAACTACCACTTCTTCGGTTCAGTGAGATATGCTGGATTCTAAACGGAGAAGCTTCTCTGACGCTTTTTCACAGAGATTTTGAAACTGAAATCTCCCATGCTGTTTCCACCATAGGCAGCAATGGGCTTCCCCATAGAACTTGCCAACCTGAATTCCTACAGGCTAGATGTGAGAGGCACATTCTGCTGCTTCCTCCCTTAGAGTTAAACTAGCTTCTGAAAGCTCAACCTCCGGGGAGTCTGTTTGGCAGAGATATAGAACACACTTTTCCAAGCCTGTTGGAAGGCATTTGCAGTTTCATTTCGCGTCTAATTTCCCAAACCAAACTGCTTGCAGCTCTAACTGCCTTCTAACTACCACTTCTTCGGTTCAGTGAGATATGCTGGATTCTAAACGGAGAAGCTTCTCTGACGCTTTTTCACAGAGATTTTGAAACTGAAATTTCCAAACCCGTTTCCAACGAAGGCGCCAATGGGCTTCCCCATAGAACTTGCCAACCTGAATTCCTACAGGCTAGATGTGAGAGGCACATTCTGCTGCTTCCTCCCTTAGAGTTAAACTAGCTTCTGAAAGCTCAACCTCCGGGGAGTTTGTTTGGCAGAGATATAGAACACACTTTTCCAAGCCTGTTGGAAGGCATTTGCAGTTTCATTTCGCGTCTAATTTCCCAAACCAAACTGCTTGCAGCTCTAACTCCCTTCTAACTACCACTTCTTCGGTTCAGTGAGATATGCTGGATTCTAAACGGAGAAGCTTCTCTGACGCTTTTTCACAGAGATTTTGAAACTGAAATCTCCCATGCCGTTTCCACCATAGGCAGCAATGGGCTTCCCCATAGAACTTGCCAACCTGAATTCCTAAAGGCTAGATGTGAGAGGCACATTCTGCTGCTTCCTCCCTAAGAGTTAAGCTTGCTTCTGAAAGCTCAACCTCCGGGGACTCTGTTTGGCACATATATAGAACACACTTTTCCAAGCCTGTTGGAAGGCCTTTGCAGTGTCATTTCGCATCTAATTTCCCAAACCAAACTGCTTGCAGCTCTAACTCCCTTCTAACTACCACTTCTTCGGTTCAGTGAGATATGCTGGATTCTAAACGGAGAAGCTTCTCTGACGCTTTTTCACAGAGATTTTGAAACTGAAATCTCCCATGCCGTTTCCACCATAGGCAGCAATGGGCTTCCCCATAGAACTTGCCAACCTGAATTCCTACAGGCTAGATGTGAGAGTCACATTCTGCTGCTTCCTCCCTTAGAGTTAAACTTGCTTCTGAAAGCTCAACCTCCGGGGAGTCTGTTTGGCAGAGATATAGAACACACTTTTCCAAGCCTGTTGGAAGGCCTTTGCAGTGTCATTTCGCATCTAATTTCCCAAACCAAACTGCTTGCAGCTCTAACTCCCTTCTAACTACCACTTCTTCGGTTCAGTGAGATATGCTGGATTCTAAACGGAGAAGCTTCTCTGACGCTTTTTCACAGAGATTTTGAAACTGAAATCTCCCATGCCGTTTCCACCATAGGCAGCAATGGGCTTCCCCATAGAACTTGCCAACCTGAATTCCTACAGGCTAGATGTGAGAGGCACATTCTGCTGCTTCCTCCCTAACAGTTAAGCTTGCTTCTGAAAGCTCAACCTCCGGGGACTCTGTTTGGCACAGATATAGAACACACTTTTCCAAGCCTGTTGGAAGGCCTTTGCAGTGTCATTTCGCATCTAATTTCCCAAACCAAACTGCTTGCAGCTCTAACTCCCTTCTAACTACCACTTCTTCGGTTCAGTGAGATATGCTGGATTCTAAACGGAGAAGCTTCTCTGACGCTTTTTCACAGAGATTTTGAAACTGAAATCTCCCATGCCGTTTCCACCATAGGCAGCAATGGGCTTCCCCATAGAACTTGCCAACCTGAATTCCTACAGGCTAGATGTGAGAGGCACATTCTGCTGCTTCCTCCCTTAGAGTTAAACTAGCTTCTGAAAGCTCAACCTCCAGGGAGTCTGTTTGGCAGAGATATAGAACACACTTTTCCAAGCCTGTTGGAAGGCATTTGCAGTTTCATTTCGCGTCTAATTTCCCAAACCAAACTGCTTGCAGCTCTAACTGCCTTCTAACTACCACTTCTTCGGTTCACTGAGATATGCTGGATTCTAAACGGAGAAGCTTCTCTGACGCTTTTTCACAGAGATTTTGAAACTGAAATCTCCCATGCCGTTTCCACCATAGGCAGCAATGGGCTTCCCCATAGAACTTGCCAACCTGAATTCCTAAAGGCTAGATGTGAGAGGCACATTCTGCTGCTTCCTCCCTAACAGTTAAGCTTGCTTCTGAAAGCTCAACCTCCGGGGACTCTGTTTGGCACAGATATAGAACACACTTTTCCAAGCCTGTTGGAAGGCCTTTGCAGTGTCATTTCGCATCTAATTTCCCAAACCAAACTGCTTGCAGCTCTAACTCCCTTCTAACTACCACTTCTTCGGTTCAGTGAGATATGCTGGATTCTAAACGGAGAAGCTTCTCTGACGCTTTTTCACAGAGATTTTGAAACTGAAATCTCCCATGCCGTTTCCACCATAGGCAGCAATGGGCTTCCCCATAGAACTTGCCAACCTGAATTCCTACAGGCTAGATGTGAGAGGCACATTCTGCTGCTTCCTCCCTTAGAGTTAAACTAGCTTCTGAAAGTTCAACCTCCAGGGAGTCTGTTTGGCAGAGATATAGAACACACTTTTCCAAGCCTGTTGGAAGGCATTTGCAGTTTCATTTCGCGTCTAATTTCCCAAACCAAACTGCTTGCAGCTCTAACTGCCTTCTAACTACCACTTCTTCGGTTCACTGAGATATGCTGGATTCTAAACGGAGAAGCTTCTCTGACGCTTTTTCACAGAGATTTTGAAACTGAAATCTCCCATGCCGTTTCCACCATAGGCAGCAATGGGCTTCCCCATAGAACTTGCCAACCTGAATTCCTAAAGGCTAGATGTGAGAGGCACATTCTGCTGCTTCCTCCCTTAGAGTTAAACTTGCTTCTGAAAGCTCAACCTCCGGGGAGTTTGTTTGGCAGAGACATAGAACACACTTTTCCAAGCCTGTTGCAAGGCATTTGCAGTTTCATTTCGCGTCTAATTTCCCAAACCAAACTGCTTGCAGCTCTAACTGCCTTCTAACTACCACTTCTTCGGTTCAGTGAGATATGCTGGATTCTAAACGGAGAAGCTTCTCTGACGCTTTTTCACAGAGATTTTGAAACTGAAATCTCCCATGCTGTTTCCACCATAGGCAGCAATGGGCTTCCCCATAGAACTTGCCAACCTGAATTCCTACAGGCTAGATTTGAGAGGCACATTCTGCTGCTTCCTCCCTTAGAGTTAAACTAGCTTCTGAAAGCTCAACCTCCGGGGAGTCTGTTTGGCAGAGATATAGAACACACTTTTCCAAGCCTGTTGGAAGGCATTTGCAGTTTCATTTCGCGTCTAATTTCCCAAACCAAACTGCTTGCAGCTCTAACTGCCTTCTAACTACCACTTCTTCGGTTCAGTGAGATATGCTGGATTCTAAACGGAGAAGCTTCTCTGACGCTTTTTCACAGAGATTTTGAAACTGAAATCTCCCATGCCGTTTCCACCATAGGCAGCAATGGGCTTCCCCATAGAACTTGCCAACCTGAATTCCTACAGGCTAGATGTGAGAGGCACATTCTGCTGCTTCCTCCCTTAGAGTTAAACTAGCTTCTGAAAGCTCAACCTCCGGGGAGTTTGTTTGGCAGAGATATAGAACACACTTTTCCAAGCCTGTTGGAAGGCATTTGCAGTTTCATTTCGCGTCTAATTTCCCAAACCAAACTGCTTGCAGCTCTAACTCCCTTCTAACTACCACTTCTTCGGTTCAGTGAGATATGCTGGATTCTAAACGGAGAAGCTTCTCTGACGCTTTTTCACAGAGATTTTGAAACTGAAATTTCCAAACCCGTTTCCAACGAATGCGCCAATGGGCTTCCCCATAGAACTTGCCAACCTGAATTCCTACAGGCTAGATGTGAGAGGCACATTCTGCTGCTTCCTCCCTTAGAGTTAAACTAGCTTCTGAAAGCTCAACCTCCGGGGAGTTTGTTTGGCAGAGATATAGAACACACTTTTCCAAGCCTGTTGGAAGGCATTTGCAGTTTCATTTCGCGTCTAATTTCCCAAACCAAACTGCTTGCAGCTCTAACTGCCTTCTAACTACCACTTCTTCGGTTCACTGAGATATGCTGGATTCTAAACGGAGAAGCTTCTCTGACGCTTTTTCACAGAGATTTTGAAACTGAAATCTCCCATGCCGTTTCCACCATAGGCAGCAATGGGCTTCCCCATAGAACTTGCCAACCTGAATTCCTACAGGCTAGATGTTAGAGGCACATTCTGCTGCTTCCTCCCTTAGAGTTAAACTTGCTTCTGAAAGCTCAACCTCCGGGGAGTTTGTTTGGCAGAGATATAGAACACACTTTTCCAAGCCTGTTGGAAGGCATTTGCAGTTTCATTTCGCGTCTAATTTCCCAAACCAAACTGCTTGCAGCTCTAACTCCCTTCTAACTACCACTTCTTCGGTTCAGTGAGATATGCTGGATTCTAAACGGAGAAGCTTCTCTGACGCTTTTTCACAGAGATTTTGAAACTGAAATCTCCCATGCCGTTTCCACCATAGGCAGCAATGGGCTTCCCCATAGAACTTGCCAACCTGAATTCCTACAGGCTAGATGTGAGAGGCACATTCTGCTGCTTCCTCCCTAAGAGTAAAGCTTGCTTCTGAAAGCTCAACCTCCGGGGACTCTGTTTGGCACATATATAGAACACACTTTTCCAAGGCTGTTGGAAGGCCTTTGCAGTGTCATTTCGCATCTAATTTCCCAAACCAAACTGCTTGCAGCTCTAACTCCCTTCTAACTACCACTTCTTCGGTTCAGTGAGATATGCTGGATTCTAAACGGAGAAGCTTCTCTGACGCTTTTTCACAGAGAATTTGAAACTGAAATTTCCAAACCCGTTTCCAACGAAGGCGCCAATGGGCTTCCCCATAGAACTTGCCAACCTGAATTCCTACAGGCTAGATGTGAGAGGCACATTCTGCTGCTTCCTCCCTTAGAGTTAAACTAGCTTCTGAAAGCTCAACCTCCAGAGAGTCTGTTTGGCAGAGATATAGAACACACTTTTCCAAGCCTGTTGGAAGGCATTTGCAGTTTCATTTCGCGTCTAATTTCCCAAACCAAACTGCTTGCAGCTCTAACTGCCTTCTAACTACCACTTCTTCGGTTCAGTGAGATATGCTGGATTCTAAACGGAGAAGCTTCTCTGACGCTTTTTCACAGAGATTTTGAAACTGAAATCTCCCATGCCGTTTCCACCATAGGCAGCAATGGGCTTCCCCATAGAACTTGCCAACCTGAATTCCTACAGGCTAGATGTGAGAGGCACATTCTGCTGCTTCCTCCCTAAGAGTTAAGCTTGCTTCTGAAAGCTCAACCTCCGGGGAGTTTGTTTGGCAGAGATATAGAACACACTTTTCCAAGCCTGTTGGAAGGCATTTGCAGTTTCATTTCGCGTCTAATTTCCCAAACCAAACTGCTTGCAGCTCTAACTGCCTTCTAACTACCACTTCTTCGGTTCAGTGAGATATGCTGGATTCTAAACGGAGAAGCTTCTCTGACGCTTTTTCACAGAGATTTTGAAACTGAAATTTCCAAACCCGTTTCCAACGAAGGCGCCAATGGGCTTCCCCATAGAACTTGCCAACCTGAATTCCTACAGGCTAGATGTGAGAGGCACATTCTGCTGCTTCCTCCCTTAGAGTTAAACTAGCTTCTGAAAGCTCAACCTCCGGGGAGTTTGTTTGGCAGAGATATAGAACACACTTTTCCAAGCCTGTTGGAAGGCATTTGCAGTTTCATTTCGCGTCTAATTTCCCAAACCAAACTGCTTGCAGCTCTAACTCCCTTCTAACTACCACTTCTTCGGTTCAGTGAGATATGCTGGATTCTAAACGGAGAAGCTTCTCTGACGCTTTTTCACAGAGATTTTGAAACTGAAATCTCCCATGCCGTTTCCACCATAGGCAGCAATGGGCTTCCCCATAGAACTTGCCAACCTGAATTCCTACAGGCTAGATGTGAGAGGCACATTCTGCTGCTTCCTCCCTAAGAGTTAAGCTTGCTTCTGAAAGCTCAACCTCCGGGGACTCTGTTTGGCACATATATAGAACACACTTTTCCAAGCCTGTTGGAAGGCCTTTGCAGTGTCATTTCGCATCTAATTTCCCAAACCAAACTGCTTGCAGCTCTAACTCCCTTCTAACTACCACTTCTTCGGTTCAGTGAGATATGCTGGATTCTAAACGGAGAAGCTTCTCTGACGCTTTTTCACAGAGATTTTGAAACTGAAATCTCCCATGCCGTTTCCACCATAGGCAGCAATGGGCTTCCCCATAGAACTTGCCAACCTGAATTCCTACAGGCTAGATGTGAGAGTCACATTCTGCTGCTTCCTCCCTTAGAGTTAAACTTGCTTCTGAAAGCTCAACCTCCGGGGAGTTTGTTTGGCAGAGATATAGAACACACTTTTCCAAGCCTGTTGGAAGGCATTTGCAGTTTCATTTCGCGTCTAATTTCCCAAACCAAACTACTTGCAGCTCTAACTGCCTTCTAACTACCACTTCTTCGGTTCAGTGAGATATGCTGGATTCTAAACGGAGAAGCTTCTCTGACGCTTTTTCACAGAGATTTTGAAACTGAAATCTCCCATGCCGTTTCCACCATAGGCAGCAATGGGCTTCCCCATAGAACTTGCCAACCTGAATTCCTACAGGCTAGATGTGAGAGTCACATTCTGCTGCTTTCTCCCTTAGAGTTAAACTTGCTTCTGAAAGCTCAACCTCCGGGGAGTTTGTTTGGCAGAGATATAGAACACACTTTTCCAAGCCTGTTGGAAGGCATTTGCAGTTTCATTTCGCGTCTAATTTCCCAAACCAAACTGCTTGCAGCTCTAACTCCCTTCTAACTACCACTTCTTCGGTTCAGTGAGATATGCTGGATTCTAAACGGAGAAGCTTCTCTGACGCTTTTTCACAGAGATTTTGAAACTGAAATCTCCCATGCCGTTTCCACCATAGGCAGCAATGGGCTTCCCCATAGAACTTGCCAACCTGAATTCCTACAGGCTAGATGTGAGAGGCACATTCTGCTGCTTCCTCCCTAAGAGTTAAGCTTTCTTCTGAAAGCTCAACCTCCGGGGAGTCTGTTTGGCAGAGATATAGAACACACTTTTCCAAGCCTGTTGGAAGGCCTTTGCAGTGTCATTTCGCATCTAATTTCCCAAACCAAACTGCTTGCAGCTCTAACTGCCTTCTAACTACCACTTCTTCGGTTCAGTGAGATATGCTGGATTCTAAACGGAGAAGCTTCTCTGACGCTTTTTCACAGAGATTTTGAAACTGAAATCTCCCATGCCGTTTCCACCATAGGCAGCAATGGGCTTCCCCATAGAACTTGCCAACCTGAATTCCTACAGGCTAGATGTGAGAGGCACATTCTGCTGCTTCCTCCCTTAGAGTTAAACTAGCTTCTGAAAGCTCAACCTCCAGGGAGTCTGTTTGGCAGAGATATAGAACACACTTTTCCAAGCCTGTTGGAAGGCATTTGCAGTTTCATTTCGCGTCTAATTTCCCAAACCAAACTGCTTGCAGCTCTAACTGCCTTCTAACTACCACTTCTTCGGTTCACTGAGATATGCTGGATTCTAAACGGAGAAGCTTCTCTGACGCTTTTTCACAGAGATTTTGAAACTGAAATCTCCCATGCCGTTTCCACCATAGGCAGCAATGGGCTTCCCCATAGAACTTGCCAACCTGAATTCCTAAAGGCTAGATGTGAGAGGCACATTCTGCTGCTTCCTCCCTTAGAGTTAAACTTGCTTCTGAAAGCTCAACCTCCGGGGAGTCTGTTTGGCAGAGATATAGAACACACTTTTCCAAGCCTGTTGGAAGGCATTTGCAGTTTCATTTCGCGTCTAATTTCCCAAACCAAACTGCTTGCAGCTCTAACTCCCTTCTAACTACCACTTCTTCGGTTCAGTGAGATATGCTGGATTATAAACGGAGAAGCTTCTCTGACGCTTTTTCACAGAGATTTTGAAACTGAAATTTCCAAACCCGTTTCCACCATAGGCAGCAATGGGCTTCCCCATAGAACTTGCCAACCTGAATTCCTACAGGCTAGATGTGAGAGGCACATTCTGCTGCTTCCTCCCTAACAGTTAAGCTTGCTTCTGAAAGCTCAACCTCCGGGGACTCTGTTTGGCACAGATATAGAACACACTTTTCCAAGCCTGTTGGAAGGCCTTTGCAGTGTCATTTCGCATCTAATTTCCCAAACCAAACTGCTTGCAGCTCTAACTCCCTTCTAACTACCACTTCTTCGGTTCAGTGAGATATGCTGGATTCTAAACGGAGAAGCTTCTCTGACGCTTTTTCACAGAGATTTTGAAACTGAAATCTCCCATGCCGTTTCCACCATAGGCAGCAATGGGCATCCCCATAGAACTTGCCAACCTGAATTCCTACAGGCTAGATGTGAGAGGCACATTCTGCTGCTTCCTCCCTTAGAGTTAAACTAGCTTCTGAAAGCTCAACCTCCAGGGAGTCTGTTTGGCAGAGATATAGAACACACTTTTCCAAGCCTGTTGGAAGGCATTTGCAGTTTCATTTCGCGTCTAATTTCCCAAACCAAACTGCTTGCAGCTCTAACTGCCTTCTAACTACCACTTCTTCGGTTCAGTGAGATATGCTGGATTCTAAACGGAGAAGCTTCTCTGACGCTTTTTCACAGAGATTTTGAAACTGAATTTTCCAAACCCGTTTCCAACGAAGGCGACAATGGGCTTCCCCATAGAACTTGCCAACCTGAATTCCTACAGGCTAGATGTGAGAGGCACATTCTGCTGCTTCCTCCCTTAGAGTTAAACTAGCTTCTGAAAGCTCAACCTCCGGGGAGTTTGTTTGGCAGAGACATAGAACACACTTTTCCAAGCCTGTTGCAAGGCATTTGCAGTTTCATTTCGCGTCTAATTTCCCAAACCAAACTGCTTGCAGCTCTAACTGCCTTCTAACTACCACTTCTTCGGTTCAGTGAGATATGCTGGATTCTAAACGGAGAAGCTTCTCTGACGCTTTTTCACAGAGATTTTGAAACTGAAATCTCCCATGCTGTTTCCACCATAGGCAGCAATGGGCTTCCCCATAGAACTTGCCAACCTGAATTCCTACAGGCTAGATTTGAGAGGCACATTCTGCTGCTTCCTCCCTTAGAGTTAAACTAGCTTCTGAAAGCTCAACCTCCGGGGAGTCTGTTTGGCAGAGATATAGAACACACTTTTCCAAGCCTGTTGGAAGGCATTTGCAGTTTCATTTCGCGTCTAATTTCCCAAACCAAACTGCTTGCAGCTCTAACTGCCTTCTAACTACCACTTCTTCGGTTCAGTGAGATATGCTGGATTCTAAACGGAGAAGCTTCTCTGACGCTTTTTCACAGAGATTTTGAAACTGAAATCTCCCATGCCGTTTCCACCATAGGCAGCAATGGGCTTCCCCATAGAACTTGCCAACCTGAATTCCTACAGGCTAGATGTGAGAGGCACATTCTGCTGCTTCCTCCCTTAGAGTTAAACTAGCTTCTGAAAGCTCAACCTCCGGGGAGTTTGTTTGGCAGAGATATAGAACACACTTTTCCAAGCCTGTTGGAAGGCATTTGCAGTTTCATTTCGCGTCTAATTTCCCAAACCAAACTGCTTGCAGCTCTAACTCCCTTCTAACTACCACTTCTTCGGTTCAGTGAGATATGCTGGATTCTAAACGGAGAAGCTTCTCTGACGCTTTTTCACAGAGATTTTGAAACTGAAATTTCCAAACCCGTTTCCAACGAAGGCGCCAATGGGCTTCCCCATAGAACTTGCCAACCTGAATTCCTACAGGCTAGATGTGAGAGGCACATTCTGCTGCTTCCTCCCTTAGAGTTAAACTAGCTTCTGAAAGCTCAACCTCCGGGGAGTTTGTTTGGCAGAGATATAGAACACACTTTTCCAAGCCTGTTGGAAGGCATTTGCAGTTTCATTTCGCGTCTAATTTCCCAAACCAAACTGCTTGCAGCTCTAACTGCCTTCTAACTACCACTTCTTCGGTTCAGTGAGATATGCTGGATTCTAAACGGAGAAGCTTCTCTGACGCTTTTTCACAGAGATTTTGAAACTGAAATCTCCCATGCCGTTTCCACCATAGGCAGCAATGGGCTTCCCCATAGAACTTGCCAACCTGAATTCCTACAGGCTAGATGTGAGAGGCACATTCTGCTGCTTCCTCCCTTAGAGTTAAACTTGCTTCTGAAAGCTCAACCTCCGGGGAGTTTGTTTGGCAGAGATATAGAACACACTTTTCCAAGCCTGTTGGAAGGCATTTGCAGTTTCATTTCGCGTCTAATTTCCCAAACCAAACTGCTTGCAGCTCTAACTCCCTTCTAACTACCACTTCTTCGGTTCAGTGAGATATGCTGGATTCTAAACGGAGAAGCTTCTCTGACGCTTTTTCACAGAGATTTTGAAACTGAAATCTCCCATGCCGTTTCCACCATAGGCAGCAATGGGCTTCCCCATAGAACTTGCCAACCTGAATTCCTACAGGCTAGATGTGAGAGGCACATTCTGCTGCTTCCTCCCTAAGAGTTAAGCTTGCTTCTGAAAGCTCAACCTCCGGGGACTCTGTTTGGCACATATATAGAACACACTTTTCCAAGGCTGTTGGAAGGCCTTTGCAGTGTCATTTCGCATCTAATTTCCCAAACCAAACTGCTTGCAGCTCTAACTCCCTTCTAACTACCACTTCTTCGGTTCAGTGAGATATGCTGGATTCTAAACGGAGAAGCTTCTCTGACGCTTTTTCACAGAGATTTTGAAACTGAAATTTCCAAACCCGTTTCCAACGAAGGCGCCAATGGGCTTCCCCATAGAACTTGCCAACCTGAATTCCTACAGGCTAGATGTGAGAGGCACATTCTGCTGCTTCCTCCCTTAGAGTTAAACTAGCTTCTGAAAGCTCAACCTCCAGAGAGTCTGTTTGGCAGAGATATAGAACACACTTTTCCAAGCCTGTTGGAAGGCATTTGCAGTTTCATTTCGCGTCTAATTTCCCAAACCAAACTGCTTGCAGCTCTAACTGCCTTCTAACTACCACTTCTTCGGTTCAGTGAGATATGCTGGATTCTAAACGGAGAAGCTTCTCTGACGCTTTTTCACAGAGATTTTGAAACTGAAATCTCCCATGCCGTTTCCACCATAGGCAGCAATGGGCTTCCCCATAGAACTTGCCAACCTGAATTCCTACAGGCTAGATGTGAGAGGCACATTCTGCTGCTTCCTCCCTAAGAGTTAAGCTTGCTTCTGAAAGCTCAACCTCCGGGGAGTTTGTTTGGCAGAGATATAGAACACACTTTTCCAAGCCTGTTGGAAGGCATTTGCAGTTTCATTTCGCGTCTAATTTCCCAAACCAAACTGCTTGCAGCTCTAACTCCCTTCTAACTACCACTTCTTCGGTTCAGTGAGATATGCTGGATTCTAAACGGAGAAGCTTCTCTGACGCTTTTTCACAGAGATTTTGAAACTGAAATTTCCAAACCCGTTTCCAACGAAGGCGCCAATGGGCTTCCCCATAGAACTTGCCAACCTGAATTCCTACAGGCTAGAAGTGAGAGGCACATTCTGCTGCTTCCTCCCTTAGAGGTAAACTAGCTTCTGAAAGCTCAACCTCCGGGGAGTTTGTTTGGCAGAGATATAGAACACACTTTTCCAAGCCTGTTGGAAGGCATTTGCAGTTTCATTTCGCGTCTAATTTCCCAAACCAAACTGCTTGCAGCTCTAACTGCCTTCTAACTACCACTTCTTCGGTTCAGTGAGATATGCTGGATTCTAAACGGAGAAGCTTCTCTGACGCTTTTTAACAGAGATTTTGAAACTGAAATCTCCCATGCTGTTTCCACCATAGCCAGCAATGGGCTTCCCCTTAGAACTTGCCAACCTGAATTCCTACAGGCTAGATGTGAGAGGCACATTCTGCTGCTTCCTCCCTTAGAGTTAAACTAGCTTCTGAAAGCTCAACCTCCGGGGAGTCTGTTTGGCAGAGATATAGAACACACTTTTCCAAGCCTGTTGGAAGGCCTTTGCAGTGTCATTTCGCATCTAATTTCCCAAACCAAACTGCTTGCAGCTCTAACTCCCTTCTAACTACCACTTCTTCGGTTCAGTGAGATATGCTGGATTCTAAACGGAGAAGCTTCTCTGACGCTTTTTCACAGAGATTTTGAAACTGAAATTTCCAAACCCGTTTCCAACGAAGGCGCCAATGGGCTTCCCCATAGAACTTGCCAACCTGAATTCCTACAGGCTAGATGTGAGAGGCACATTCTGCTGCTTCCTCCCTAAGAGTTAAGCTTGCTTCTGAAAGCTCAACCTCCGGGGACTCTGTTTGGCACAGATATAGAACACACTTTTCCAAGCCTGTTGGAAGGCCTTTGCAGTGTCATTTCGCATCTAATTTCCCAAACCAAACTGCTTGCAGCTCTAACTCCCTTCTAACTACCACTTCTTCGGTTCAGTGAGATATGCTGGATTCTAAACGGAGAAGCTTCTCTGACGCTTTTTCACAGAGATTTTGAAACTGAAATCTCCCATGCCGTTTCCACCATAGGCAGCAATGGGCTTCCCCATAGAACTTGCCAACCTGAATTCCTACAGGCTAGATGTGAGAGGCACATTCTGCTGCTTCCTCCCTTAGAGTTAAACTTGCTTCTGAAAGCTCAACCTCCGGGGAGTTTGTTTGGCAGAGATATAGAACACACTTTTCCAAGCCTGTTGGAAGGCATTTGCAGTTTCATTTTGCGTCTAATTTCCCAAACCAAACTGCTTGCAGCTCTAACTCCCTTCTAACTACCACTTCTTCGGTTCAGTGAGATATGCTGGATTCTAAACGGAGAAGCTTCTCTGACGCTTTTTCACAGAGATTTTGAAACTGAAATCTCCCATGCCGTTTCCACCATAGGCAGCAATGGGCTTCCCCATAGAACTTGCCAACCTGAATTCCTACAGGCTAGATGTGAGAGGCACATTCTGCTGCTTCCTCCCTTAGAGTTAAACTAGCTTCTGAAAGCTCAACCTCCGGGGAGTTTGTTTGGCAGAGATATAGAACACACTTTTCCAAGCCTGTTGGAAGGCATTTGCAGTTTCATTTCGCGTCTAATTTCCCAAACCAAACTGCTTGCAGCTCTAACTCCCTTCTAACTACCACTTCTTCGGTTCAGTGAGATATGCTGGATTCTAAACGGAGAAGCTTCTCTGACGCTTTTTTACAGAGATTTTGAAACTGAAATCTCCCATGCCGTTTCCACCATAGGCAGCAATGGGCTTCCCCATAGAACTTGCCAACCTGAATTCCTACAGGCTAGATGTGAGAGGCACATTCTGCTGCTTCCTCCCTTAGAGTTAAACTTGCTTCTGAAAGCTCAACCTCCGGGGAGTTTTTTTGGCAGAGATATAGAACACACTTTTCCAAGCCTGTTGGAAGGCATTTGCAGTTTCATTTCGCGTCTAATTTCCCAAACCAAACTGCTTGCAGCTCTAACTCCCTTCTAACTACCACTTCTTCGGTTCAGTGAGATATGCTGGATTCTAAACGGAGAAGCTTCTCTGACGCTTTTTCACAGAGATTTTGAAACTGAAATTTCCAAACCCGTTTCGAACGAAGGCGCCAATGGGCTTCCCCATAGAACTTGCCAACCTGAATTCCTACAGGCTAGATGTGAGAGGCACATTCTGCTGCTTCCTCCCTTAGAGTTAAACTAGCTTCTGAAAGCTCAACCTCCAGAGAGTCTGTTTGGCAGAGATATAGAACACACTTTTCCAAGCCTGTTGGAAGGCATTTGCAGTTTCATTTCGCGTCTAATTTCACAAACCAAACTGCTTGCAGCTCTAACTGCCTTCTAACTACCACTTCTTCGGTTCAGTGAGATATGCTGGATTCTAAACGGAGAAGCTTCTCTGACGCTTTTTCACAGAGATTTTGAAACTGAAATCTCCCATGCCGTTTCCACCATAGGCAGCAATGGGCTTCCCCATAGAACTTGCCAACCTGAATTCCTACAGGCTAGATGTGAGAGGCACATTCTGCTGCTTCCTCCCTAAGAGTTAAGCTTGCTTCTGAAAGCTCAACCTCCGGGGAGTTTGTTTGGCAGAGATATAGAACACACTTTTCCAAGCCTGTTGGAAGGCATTTGCAGTTTCATTTCGCGTCTAATTTCCCAAACCAAACTGCTTGCAGCTCTAACTCCCTTCTAACTACCACTTCTTCGGTTCAGTGAGATATGCTGGATTCTAAACGGAGAAGCTTCTCTGACGCTTTTTCACAGAGATTTTGAAACTGAAATTTCCAAACCCGTTTCCAACGAAGGCGCCAATGGGCTTCCCCATAGAACTTGCCAACCTGAATTCCTACAGGCTAGAAGTGAGAGGCACATTCTGCTGCTTCCTCCCTTAGAGGTAAACTAGCTTCTGAAAGCTCAACCTCCGGGGAGTTTGTTTGGCAGAGATATAGAACACACTTTTCCAAGCCTGTTGGAAGGCATTTGCAGTTTCATTTCGCGTCTAATTTCCCAAACCAAACTGCTTGCAGCTCTAACTGCCTTCTAACTACCACTTCTTCGGTTCAGTGAGATATGCTGGATTCTAAACGGAGAAGCTTCTCTGACGCTTTTTCACAGAGATTTTGAAACTGAAATCTCCCATGCTGTTTCCACCATAGCCAGCAATGGGCTTCCCCATAGAACTTGCCAACCTGAATTCCTACAGGCTAGATGTGAGAGGCACATTCTGCTGCTTCCTCCCTTAGAGTTAAACTAGCTTCTGAAAGCTCAACCTCCAGGGAGTCTGTTTGGCAGAGATATAGAACACACTTTTCCAAGCCTGTTGGAAGGCCTTTGCAGTGTCATTTCGCATCTAATTTCCCAAACCAAACTGCTTGCAGCTCTAACTCCCTTCTAACTACCACTTCTTCGGTTCAGTGAGATATGCTGGATTCTAAACGGAGAAGCTTCTCTGACGCTTTTTCACAGAGATTTTGAAACTGAAATTTCCAAACCCGTTTCCAACGAAGGCGCCAATGGGCTTCCCCATAGAACTTGCCAACCTGAATTCCTACAGGCTAGATGTGCGAGGCACATTCTGCTGCTTCCTCCCTAAGAGTTAAGCTTGCTTCTGAAAGCTCAACCTCCGGGGACTCTGTTTGGCACAGATATAGAACACACTTTTCCAAGCCTGTTGGAAGGCCTTTGCAGTGTCATTTCGCATCTAATTTCCCAAACCAAACTGCTTGCAGCTCTAACTCCCTTCTAACTACCACTTCTTCGGTTCAGTGAGATATGCTGGATTCTAAACGGAGAAGCTTCTCTGACGCTTTTTCACAGAGATTTTGAAACTGAAATCTCCCATGCCGTTTCCACCATAGGCAGCAATGGGCTTCCCCATAGAACTTGCCAACCTGAATTCCTACAGGCTAGATGTGAGAGGCACATTCTGCTGCTTCCTCCCTTAGAGTTAAACGAGCTTCTGAAAGCTCAACCTCCGGGGAGTTTGTTTGGCAGAGATATAGAACACACTTTTCCAAGCCTGTTGGAAGGCATTTGCAGTTTCATTTCGCGTCTAATTTCCCAAACCAAACTGCTTGCAGCTCTAACTGCCTTCTAACTACCACTTCTTCGGTTCAGTGAGATATGCTGGATTCTAAACGGAGAAGCTTCTCTGACGCTTTTTCACAGAGATTTTGAAACTGAAATCTCCCATGCCGTTTCCACCATAGGCAGCAATGGGCTTCCCCATAGAACTTGCCAACCTGAATTCCTACAGGCTAGATGTGAGAGGCACATTCTGCTGCTTCCTCCCTTAGAGTTAAACTAGCTTCTGAAAGCTCAACCTCCGGGGAGTTTGTTTGGCAGAGATATAGAACACACTTTTCCAAGCCTGTTGGAAGGCATTTGCAGTTTCATTTCGCGTCTAATTTCCCAAACCAAACTGCTTGCAGCTCTAACTCCCTTCTAACTACCACTTCTTCGGTTCAGTGAGATATGCTGGATTCTAAACGGAGAAGCTTCTCTGACGCTTTTTCACAGAGATTTTGAAACTGAAATCTCCCATGCCGTTTCCACCATAGGCAGCAATGGGCTTCCCCATAGAACTTGCCAACCTGAATTCCTAAAGGCTAGATGTGAGAGGCACATTCTGCTGCTTCCTCCCTTAGAGTTAAACTTGCTTCTGAAAGCTCAACCTCCGGGGAGTTTTTATGGCAGAGATATAGAACACACTTTTCCAAGCCTGTTGGAAGGCATTTGCAGTTTCATTTCGCGTCTAATTTCCCAAACCAAACTGCTTGCAGCTCTAACTCCCTTCTAACTACCACTTCTTCGGTTCAGTGAGATATGCTGGATTCTAAACGGAGAAGCTTCTCTGACGCTTTTTCACAGAGATTTTGAAACTGAAATTTCCAAACCCGTTTCCAACGAAGGCGCCAATGGGCTTCCCCATAGAACTTGCCAACCTGAATTCCTACAGGCTAGATGTGAGAGGCACATTCTGCTGCTTCCTCCCTTAGAGTTAAACTAGCTTCTGAAAGCTCAACCTCCAGGGAGTCTGTTTGGCAGAGATATAGAACACACTTTTCCAAGCCTGTTGGAAGGCATTTGCAGTTTCATTTCGCGTCTAATTTCCCAAACCAAACTGCTTGCAGCTCTAACTGCCTTCTAACTACCACTTCTTCGGTTCAGTGAGATATGCTGGATTCTAAACGGAGAAGCTTCTCTGACGCTTTTTCACAGAGATTTTGAAACTGAAATCTCCCATGCCGTTTCCACCATAGGCAGCAATGGGCTTCCCCATAGAACTTGCCAACCTGAATTCCTACAGGCTAGATGTGAGAGGCACATTCTGCTGCTTCCTCCCTTAGAGTTAAACTAGCTTCTGAAAGCTCAACCTCCGGGGAGTTTGTTTGGCAGAGATATAGAACACACTTTTCCAAGCCTGTTGGAAGGCCTTTGCAGTTTCATTTCGCGTCTAATTTCCCAAACCAAACTGCTTGCAGCTCTAACTGCCTTCTAACTACCACTTCTTCGGTTCAGTGAGATATGCTGGATTCTAAACGGAGAAGCTTCTCTGACGCTTTTTCACAGAGATTTTGAAACTGAAATCTCCCATGCCGTTTCCACCATAGGCAGCAATGGGCTTCCCCATAGAACTTGCCAACCTGAATTCCTACAGGCTAGATGTGAGAGGCACATTCTGCTGCTTCCTCCCTTAGAGGTAAACTAGCTTCTGAAAGCTCAACCTCCGGGGAGTTTGTTTGGCAGAGATATAGAACACACTTTTCCAAGCCTGTTGGAAGGCATTTGCAGTTTCATTTCGCGTCTAATTTCCCAAACCAAACTGCTTGCAGCTCTAACTGCCTTCTAACTACCACTTCTTCGGTTCAGTGAGATATGCTGGATTCTAAACGGAGAAGCTTCTCTGACGCTTTTTCACAGAGATTTTGAAACTGAAATCTCCCATGCCGTTTCCACCATAGGCAGCAATGGGCTTCCCCATAGAACTTGCCAACCTGAATTCCTAAAGGCTAGATGTGAGAGGCACATTCTGCTGCTTCCTCCCTTAGAGTTAAACTTGCTTCTGAAAGCTCAACCTCCGGGGAGTTTGTTTGGCAGAGATATAGAACACACTTTTCCAAGCCTGTTGGAAGGCATTTGCAGTTTCATTTCGCGTCTAATTTCCCAAACCAAACTGCTTGCAGCTCTAACTCCCTTCTAACTACCACTTCTTCGGTTCAGTGAGATATGCTGGATTCTAAACGGAGAAGCTTCTCTGACGCTTTTTCACAGAGATTTTGAAACTGAAATTTCCAAACCCGTTTCCAACGAAGGCGCCAATGGGCTTCCCCATAGAACTTGCCAACCTGAATTCCTACAGGCTAGATGTGAGAGGCACATTCTGCTGCTTCCTCCCTAACAGTTAAGCTTGCTTCTGATAGCTCAACCTCCGGGGACTCTGTTTGGCACAGATAAAGAACACACTTTTCCAAGCCTGTTGGAAGGCCTTTGCAGTGTCATTTCGCATCTAATTTCCCAAACCAAACTGCTTGCAGCTCTAACTCCCTTCTAACTACCACTTCTTCGGTTCAGTGAGATATGCTGGATTCTAAACGGAGAAGCTTCTCTGACGCTTTTTCACAGAGATTTTGAAACTGAAATCTCCCATGCCGTTTCCACCATAGGCAGCAATGGGCTTCCCCATAGAACTTGCCAACCTGAATTCCTACAGGCTAGATTTGAGAGGCACATTCTGCTGCTTCCTCCCTAACAGTTAAGCTTGCTTCTGATAGCTCAACCTCCGGGGACTCTGTTTGGCACAGATAAAGAACACACTTTTCCAAGCCTGTTGGAAGGCCTTTGCAGTGTCATTTCGCATCTAATTTCCCAAACCAAACTGCTTGCAGCTCAAACTCCCTTCTAACTACCACTTCTTCGGTTCAGTGAGATATGCTGGATTCTAAACGGAGAAGCTTCTCTGACGCTTTTTCACAGAGATTTTGAAACTGAAATCTCCCATGCCGTTTCCACCATAGGCAGCAATGGGCTTCCCCATAGAACTTGCCAACCTGAATTCCTACAGGCTAGATGTGAGAGGCACTTTCTGCTGCTTCCTCCCTAACATTTAAGCTTGCTTCTGATAGCTCAACCTCTGGGGACTCTGTTTGGCACAGATATAGAACACACTTTTCCAAGCCTGTTGGAAGGCCTTTGCAGTGTCATTTCGCATCTAATTTCCCAAACCAAACTGCTTGCAGCTCTAACTCCCTTCTAACTACCACTTCTTCGGTTCAGTGAGATATGCTGGATTCTAAACGGAGAAGCTTCTCTGACGCTTTTTCACAGAGATTTTGAAACTGAAATTTCCAAACCCGTTTCCAACGAAGGCGCCAATGGGCTTCCCCATAGAACTTGCCAACCTGAATTCCTACAGGCTAGATGTGAGAGGCACATTCTGCTGCTTCCTCCCTAAGAGTTAAGCTTGCTTCTGAAAGCTCAACCTCCGGGGACTCTGTTTGGCACAGATATAGAACACACTTTTCCAAGCCTGTTGGAAGGCCTTTGCAGTGTCATTTCGCATCTAATTTCCCAAACCAAACTGCTTGCAGCTCTAACTCCCTTCTAACTACCACTTCTTCGGTTCAGTGAGATATGCTGGATTCTAAACGGAGAAGCTTCTCTGACGCTTTTTCACAGAGATTTTGAAACTGAAATCTCCCATGCCGTTTCCACCATAGGCAGCAATGGGCTTCCCCATAGAACTTGCCAACCTGAATTCCTACAGGCTAGATGTGAGAGGCACATTCTGCTGCTTCCTCCCTTAGAGTTAAACTTGCTTCTGAAAGCTCAACCTCCGGGGAGTTTGTTTGGCAGAGATATAGAACACACTTTTCCAAGCCTGTTGGAAGGCATTTGCAGTTTCATTTCGCGTCTAATTTCCCAAACCAAACTGCTTGCAGCTCTAACTCCCTTCTAACTACCACTTCTTCGGTTCAGTGAGATATGCTGGATTCTAAACGGAGAAGCTTCTCTGACGCTTTTTCACAGAGATTTTGAAACTGAAATCTCCCATGCCGTTTCCACCATAGGCAGCAATGGGCTTCCCCATAGAACTTGCCAACCTGAATTCCTACAGGCTAGATGTGAGAGGCACATTCTGCTGCTTCCTCCCTTAGAGTTAAACTAGCTTCTGAAAGCTCAACCTCCGGGGAGTTTGTTTGGCAGAGATATAGAACACACTTTTCCAAGCCTGTTGGAAGGCATTTGCAGTTTCATTTCGCGTCTAATTTCCCAAACCAAACTGCTTGCAGCTCTAACTCCCTTCTAACTACCACTTCTTCGGTTCAGTGAGATATGCTGGATTCTAAACGGAGAAGCTTCTCTGACGCTTTTTTACAGAGATTTTGAAACTGAAATCTCCCATGCCGTTTCCACCATAGGCAGCAATGGGCTTCCCCATAGAACTTGCCAACCTGAATTCCTACAGGCTAGATGTGAGAGGCACATTCTGCTGCTTCCTCCCTTAGAGTTAAACTTGCTTCTGAAAGCTCAACCTCCGGGGAGTTTTTTTGGCAGAGATATAGAACACACTTTTCCAAGCCTGTTGGAAGGCATTTGCAGTTTCATTTCGCGTCTAATTTCCCAAACCAAACTGCTTGCAGCTCTAACTCCCTTCTAACTACCACTTCTTCGGTTCAGTGAGATATGCTGGATTCTAAACGGAGAAGCTTCTCTGACGCTTTTTCACAGAGATTTTGAAACTGAAATTTCCAAACCCGTTTCCAACGAAGGCGCCAATGGGCTTCCCCATAGAACTTGCCAACCTGAATTCCTACAGGCTAGATGTGAGAGGCACATTCTGCTGCTTCCTCCCTTAGAGTTAAACTAGCTTCTGAAAGCTCAACCTCCAGGGAGTCTGTTTGGCAGAGATATAGAACACACTTTTCCAAGCCTGTTGGAAGGCATTTGCAGTTTCATTTCGCGTCTAATTTCCCAAACCAAACTGCTTGCAGCTCTAACTGCCTTCTAACTACCACTTCTTCGGTTCAGTGAGATATGCTGGATTCTAAACGGAGAAGCTTCTCTGACGCTTTTTCACAGAGATTTTGAAACTGAAATTTCCAAACCCGTTTCCAACGAAGGCGCCAATGGGCTTCCCCATAGAACTTGCCAACCTGAATTCCTACAGGCTAGAAGTGAGAGGCACATTCTGCTGCTTCCTCCCTTAGAGGTAAACTAGCTTCTGAAAGCTCAACCTCCGGGGAGTTTGTTTGGCAGAGATATAGAACACACTTTTCCAAGCCTGTTGGAAGGCATTTGCAGTTTCATTTCGCGTCTAATTTCCCAAACCAAACTGCTTGCAGCTCTAACTGCCTTCTAACTACCACTTCTTCGGTTCAGTGAGATATGCTGGATTCTAAACGGAGAAGCTTCTCTGACGCTTTTTAACAGAGATTTTGAAACTGAAATCTCCCATGCTGTTTCCACCATAGCCAGCAATGGGCTTCCCCATAGAACTTGCCAACCTGAATTCCTACAGGCTAGATGTGAGAGGCACATTCTGCTGCTTCCTCCCTTAGAGTTAAACTAGCTTCTGAAAGCTCAACCTCCAGGGAGTCTGTTTGGCAGAGATATAGAACACACTTTTCCAAGCCTGTTGGAAGGCCTTTGCAGTGTCATTTCGCATCTAATTTCCCAAACCAAACTGCTTGCAGCTCTAACTCCCTTCTAACTACCACTTCTTCGGTTCAGTGAGATATGCTGGATTCTAAACGGAGAAGCTTCTCTGACGCTTTTTCACAGAGATTTTGAAACTGAAATTTCCAAACCCGTTTCCAACGAAGGCGCCAATGGGCTTCCCCATAGAACTTGCCAACCTGAATTCCTACAGGCTAGATGTGAGAGGCACATTCTGCTGCTTCCTCCCTAAGAGTTAAGCTTGCTTCTGAAAGCTCAACCTCCGGGGACTCTGTTTGGCATAGATATAGAACACACTTTTCCAAGCCTGTTGGAAGGCCTTTGCAGTGTCATTTCGCATCTAATTTCCCAAACCAAACTGCTTGCAGCTCTAACTCCCTTTTAACTACCACTTCTTCGGTTCAGTGAGATATGCTGGATTCTAAACGGAGAAGCTTCTCTGACGCTTTTTCACAGAGATTTTGAAACTGAAATCTCCCATGCCGTTTCCACCATAGGCAGCAATGGGCTTCCCCATAGAACTTGCCAACCTGAATTCCTACAGGCTAGATGTGAGAGGCACATTCTGCTGCTTCCTCCCTTAGAGTTAAACTTGCTTCTGAAAGCTCAACCTCCGGGGAGTTTGTTTGGCAGAGATATAGAACACACTTTTCCAAGCCTGTTGGAAGGCATTTGCAGTTTCATTTCGCGTCTAATTTCCCAAACCAAACTGCTTGCAGCTCTAACTCCCTTCTAACTACCACTTCTTCGGTTCAGTGAGATATGCTGGATTCTAAACGGAGAAGCTTCTCTGACGCTTTTTCACAGAGATTTTGAAACTGAAATCTCCCATGCCGTTTCCACCATAGGCAGCAATGGGCTTCCCCATAGAACTTGCCAACCTGAATTCCTACAGGCTAGATGTGAGAGGCACATTCTGCTGCTTCCTCCCTTAGAGTTAAACTAGCTTCTGAAAGCTCAACCTCCGGGGAGTTTGTTTGGCAGAGATATAGAACACACTTTTCCAAGCCTGTTGGAAGGCATTTGCAGTTTCATTTCGCGTCTAATTTCCCAAACCAAACTGCTTGCAGCTCTAACTCCCTTCTAACTACCACTTCTTCGGTTCAGTGAGATATGCTGGATTCTAAACGGAGAAGCTTCTCTGACGCTTTTTCACAGAGATTTTGAAACTGAAATCTCCCATGCCGTTTCCACCATAGGCAGCAATGGGCTTCCCCATAGAACTTGCCAACCTGAATTCCTACAGGCTAGATGTGAGAGGCACATTCTGCTGCTTCCTCCCTTAGAGTTAAACTTGCTTCTGAAAGCTCAACCTCCGGGGAGTTTGTTTGGCAGAGATATAGAACACACTTTTCCAAGCCTGTTGGAAGGCATTTGCAGTTTCATTTCGCGTCTAATTTCCCAAACCAAACTGCTTGCAGCTCTAACTCCCTTCTAACTACCACTTCTTCGGTTCAGTGAGATATGCTGGATTCTAAACGGAGAAGCTTCTCTGACGCTTTTTCACAGAGATTTTGAAACTGAAATCTCCCATGCCGTTTCCACCATAGGCAGCAATGGGCTTCCCCATAGAACTTGCCAACCTGAATTCCTACAGGCTAGATGTGAGAGGCACATTCTGCTGCTTCCTCCCTTAGAGTTAAACTAGCTTCTGAAAGCTCAACCTCCGGGGAGTTTGTTTGGCAGAGATATAGAACACACTTTTCCAAGCCTGTTGGAAGGCATTTGCAGTTTCATTTCGCGTCTAATTTCCCAAACCAAACTGCTTGCAGCTCTAACTCCCTTCTAACTACCACTTCTTCGGTTCAGTGAGATATGCTGGATTCTAAACGGAGAAGCTTCTCTGACGCTTTTTTACAGAGATTTTGAAACTGAAATCTCCCATGCCGTTTCCACCATAGGCAGCAATGGGCTTCCCCATAGAACTTGCCAACCTGAATTCCTACAGGCTAGATGTGAGAGGCACATTCTGCTGCTTCCTCCCTTAGAGTTAAACTTGCTTCTGAAAGCTCAACCTCCGGGGAGTTTTTTTGGCAGAGATATAGAACACACTTTTCCAAGCCTGTTGGAAGGCATTTGCAGTTTCATTTCGCGTCTAATTTCCCAAACCAAACTGCTTGCAGCTCTAACTCCCTTCTAACTACCACTTCTTCGGTTCAGTGAGATATGCTGGATTCTAAACGGAGAAGCTTCTCTGACGCTTTTTCACAGAGATTTTGAAACTGAAATTTCCAAACCCGTTTCCAACGAAGGCGCCAATGGGCTTCCCCATAGAACTTGCCAACCTGAATTCCTACAGGCTAGATGTGAGAGGCACATTCTGCTGCTTCCTCCCTTAGAGTTAAACTAGCTTCTGAAAGCTCAACCTCCAGGGAGTCTGTTTGGCAGAGATATAGAACACACTTTTCCAAGCCTGTTGGAAGGCATTTGCAGTTTCATTTCGCGTCTAATTTCCCAAACCAAACTGCTTGCAGCTCTAACTGCCTTCTAACTACCACTTCTTCGGTTCAGTGAGATATGCTGGATTCTAAACGGAGAAGCTTCTCTGACGCTTTTTCACAGAGATTTTGAAACTGAAATTTCCAAACCCGTTTCCAACGAAGGCGCCAATGGGCTTCCCCATAGAACTTGCCAACCTGAATTCCTACAGGCTAGAAGTGAGAGGCACATTCTGCTGCTTCCTCCCTTAGAGGTAAACTAGCTTCTGAAAGCTCAACCTCCGGGGAGTTTGTTTGGCAGAGATATAGAACACACTTTTCCAAGCCTGTTGGAAGGCATTTGCAGTTTCATTTCGCGTCTAATTTCCCAAACCAAACTGCTTGCAGCTCTAACTGCCTTCTAACTACCACTTCTTCGGTTCAGTGAGATATGCTGGATTCTAAACGGAGAAGCTTCTCTGACGCTTTTTAACAGAGATTTTGAAACTGAAATCTCCCATGCTGTTTCCACCATAGCCAGCAATGGGCTTCCCCATAGAACTTGCCAACCTGAATTCCTACAGGCTAGATGTGAGAGGCACATTCTGCTGCTTCCTCCCTTAGAGTTAAACTAGCTTCTGAAAGCTCAACCTCCAGGGAGTCTGTTTGGCAGAGATATAGAACACACTTTTCCAAGCCTGTTGGAAGGCCTTTGCAGTGTCATTTCGCATCTAATTTCCCAAACCAAACTGCTTGCAGCTCTAACTCCCTTCTAACTACCACTTCTTCGGTTCAGTGAGATATGCTGGATTCTAAACGGAGAAGCTTCTCTGACGCTTTTTCACAGAGATTTTGAAACTGAAATTTCCAAACCCGTTTCCAACGAAGGCGCCAATGGGCTTCCCCATAGAACTTGCCAACCTGAATTCCTACAGGCTAGATGTGAGAGGCACATTCTGCTGCTTCCTCCCTAAGAGTTAAGCTTGCTTCTGAAAGCTCAACCTCCGGGGACTCTGTTTGGCATAGATATAGAACACACTTTTCCAAGCCTGTTGGAAGGCCTTTGCAGTGTCATTTCGCATCTAATTTCCCAAACCAAACTGCTTGCAGCTCTAACTCCCTTTTAACTACCACTTCTTCGGTTCAGTGAGATATGCTGGATTCTAAACGGAGAAGCTTCTCTGACGCTTTTTCACAGAGATTTTGAAACTGAAATCTCCCATGCCGTTTCCACCATAGGCAGCAATGGGCTTCCCCATAGAACTTGCCAACCTGAATTCCTACAGGCTAGATGTGAGAGGCACATTCTGCTGCTTCCTCCCTTAGAGTTAAACTTGCTTCTGAAAGCTCAACCTCCGGGGAGTTTGTTTGGCAGAGATATAGAACACACTTTTCCAAGCCTGTTGGAAGGCATTTGCAGTTTCATTTCGCGTCTAATTTCCCAAACCAAACTGCTTGCAGCTCTAACTCCCTTCTAACTACCACTTCTTCGGTTCAGTGAGATATGCTGGATTCTAAACGGAGAAGCTTCTCTGACGCTTTTTCACAGAGATTTTGAAACTGAAATCTCCCATGCCGTTTCCACCATAGGCAGCAATGGGCTTCCCCATAGAACTTGCCAACCTGAATTCCTACAGGCTAGATGTGAGAGGCACATTCTGCTGCTTCCTCCCTTAGAGTTAAACTAGCTTCTGAAAGCTCAACCTCCGGGGAGTTTGTTTGGCAGAGATATAGAACACACTTTTCCAAGCCTGTTGGAAGGCATTTGCAGTTTCATTTCGCGTCTAATTTCCCAAACCAAACTGCTTGCAGCTCTAACTCCCTTCTAACTACCACTTCTTCGGTTCAGTGAGATATGCTGGATTCTAAACGGAGAAGCTTCTCTGACGCTTTTTCACAGAGATTTTGAAACTGAAATCTCCCATGCCGTTTCCACCATAGGCAGCAATGGGCTTCCCCATAGAACTTGCCAACCTGAATTCCTACAGGCTAGATGTGAGAGGCACATTCTGCTGCTTCCTCCCTTAGAGTTAAACTTGCTTCTGAAAGCTCAACCTCCGGGGAGTTTTTTTGGCAGAGATATAGAACACACTTTTCCAAGCCTGTTGGAAGGCATTTGCAGTTTCATTTCGCGTCTAATTTCCCAAACCAAACTGCTTGCAGCTCTAACTCCCTTCTAACTACCACTTCTTCGGTTCAGTGAGATATGCTGGATTCTAAACGGAGAAGCTTCTCTGACGCTTTTTCACAGAGATTTTGAAACTGAAATTTCCAAACCCGTTTCCAACGAAGGCGCCAATGGGCTTCCCCATAGAACTTGCCAACCTGAATTCCTACAGGCTAGAAGTGAGAGGCACATTCTGCTGCTTCCTCCCTTAGAGGTAGACTAGCTTCTGAAAGCTCAACCTCCGGGGAGTTTGTTTGGCAGAGATATAGAACACACTTTTCCAAGCCTGTTGGAAGGCATTTGCAGTTTCATTTCGCGTCTAATTTCCCAAACCAAACTGCTTGCAGCTCTAACTGCCTTCTAACTACCACTTCTTCGGTTCAGTGAGATATGCTGGATTCTAAACGGAGAAGCTTCTCTGACGCTTTTTAACAGAGATTTTGAAACTGAAATCTCCCATGCTGTTTCCACCATAGCCAGCAATGGGCTTCCCCATAGAACTTGCCAACCTGAATTCCTACAGGCTAGATGTGAGAGGCACATTCTGCTGCTTCCTCCCTTAGATTTAAACTAGCTTCTGAAAGCTCAACCTCCAGGGAGTCTGTTTGGCAGAGATATAGAACACACTTTTCCAAGCCTGTTGGAAGGCCTTTGCAGTGTCATTTCGCATCTAATTTCCCAAACCAAACTGCTTGCAGCTCTAACTCCCTTCTAACTACCACTTCTTCGGTTCAGTGAGATATGCTGGATTCTAAACGGAGAAGCTTCTCTGACGCTTTTTCACAGAGATTTTGAAACTGAAATTTCCAATCCCGTTTCCAACGAAGGCGCCAATGGGCTTCCCCATAGAACTTGCCAACCTGAATTCCTACAGGCTAGATGTGAGAGGCACATTCTGCTGCTTCCTCCCTAAGAGTTAAGCTTGCTTCTGAAAGCTCAACCTCCGGGGACTCTGTTTGGCATAGATATAGAACACACTTTTCCAAGCCTGTTGGAAGGCCTTTGCAGTGTCATTTCGCATCTAATTTCCCAAACCAAACTGCTTGCAGCTCTAACTCCCTTTTAACTACCACTTCTTCGGTTCAGTGAGATATGCTGGATTCTAAACGGAGAAGCTTCTCTGACGCTTTTTCACAGAGATTTTGAAACTGAAATCTCCCATGCCGTTTCCACCATAGGCAGCAATGGGCTTCCCCATAGAACTTGCCAACCTGAATTCCTACAGGCTAGATGTGAGAGGCACATTCTGCTGCTTCCTCCCTTAGAGTTAAACTTGCTTCTGAAAGCTCAACCTCCGGGGAGTTTGTTTGGCAGAGATATAGAACACACTTTTCCAAGCCTGTTGGAAGGCATTTGCAGTTTCATTTCGCGTCTAATTTCCCAAACCAAACTGCTTGCAGCTCTAACTCCCTTCTAACTACCACTTCTTCGGTTCAGTGAGATATGCTGGATTCTAAACGGAGAAGCTTCTCTGACGCTTTTTCACAGAGATTTTGAAACTGAAATCTCCCATGCCGTTTCCACCATAGGCAGCAATGGGCTTCCCCATAGAACTTGCCAACCTGAATTCCTACAGGCTAGATGTGAGAGGCACATTCTGCTGCTTCCTCCCTTAGAGTTAAACTTGCTTCTGAAAGCTCAACCTCCGGGGAGTTTGTTTGGCAGAAATATAGAACACACTTTTCCAAGCCTGTTGGAAGGCATTTGCAGTTTCATTTCGCGTCTAATTTCCCAAACCAAACTGCTTGCAGCTCTAACTCCCTTCTAACTACCACTTCTTCGGTTCAGTGAGATATGCTGGATTCTAAACGGAGAAGCTTCTCTGACGCTTTTTCACAGAGATTTTGAAACTGAAATCTCCCATGCCGTTTCCACCATAGGCAGCAATGGGCTTCCCCATAGAACTTGCCAACCTGAATTCCTACAGGCTAGATGTGAGAGGCACATTCTGCTGCTTCCTCCCTTAGAGTTAAACTAGCTTCTGAAAGCTCAACCTCCGGGGACTCTGTTTGGCACATATATAGAACACACTTTTCCAAGGCTGTTGGAAGGCCTTTGCAGTGTCATTTCGCGTCTAATTTCCCAAACCAAACTGCTTGCAGCTCTAACTGCCTTCTAACTACCACTTCTTCGGTTCAGTGAGATATGCTGGATTCTAAACGGAGAAGCTTCTCTGACGCTTTTTCACAGAGATTTTGAAACTGAAATCTCCCATGCCGTTTCCACCATAGGCAGCAATGGGCTTCCCCATAGAACTTGCCAACCTGAATTCCTACAGGCTAGATGTGAGAGGCACATTCTGCTGCTTCCTCCCTAAGAGTTAAGCTTGCTTCTGAAAGCTCAACCTCCGGGGAGTTTGTTTGGCAGAGATATAGAACACACTTTTCCAAGCCTGTTGGAAGGCATTTGCAGTTTCATTTCGCGTCTAATTTCCCAAACCAAACTGCTTGCAGCTCTAACTGCCTTCTAACTACCACTTCTTCGGTTCAGTGAGATATGCTGGATTCTAAACGGAGAAGCTTCTCTGACGCTTTTTCACAGAGATTTTGAAACTGAAATTTCCAAACCCGTTTCCAACGAAGGCGCCAATGGGCTTCCCCATAGAACTTGCCAACCTGAATTCCTACAGGCTAGATGTGAGAGGCACATTCTGCTGCTTCCTCCCTTAGATTTAAACTAGCTTCTGAAAGCTCAACCTCCAGGGAGTCTGTTTGGCAGAGATATAGAACACACTTTTCCAAGCCTGTTGGAAGGCCTTTGCAGTGTCATTTCGCATCTAATTTCCCAAACCAAACTGCTTGCAGCTCTAACTCCCTTCTAACTACCACTTCTTCGGTTCAGTGAGATATGCTGGATTCTAAACGGAGAAGCTTCTCTGACGCTTTTTCACAGAGATTTTGAAACTGAAATTTCCAATCCCGTTTCCAACGAAGGCGCCAATGGGCTTCCCCATAGAACTTGCCAACCTGAATTCCTACAGGCTAGATGTGAGAGGCACATTCTGCTGCTTCCTCCCTAAGAGTTAAGCTTGCTTCTGAAAGCTCAACCTCCGGGGACTCTGTTTGGCATAGATATAGAACACACTTTTCCAAGCCTGTTGGAAGGCCTTTGCAGTGTCATTTCGCATCTAATTTCCCAAACCAAACTGCTTGCAGCTCTAACTCCCTTTTAACTACCACTTCTTCGGTTCAGTGAGATATGCTGGATTCTAAACGGAGAAGCTTCTCTGACGCTTTTTCACAGAGATTTTGAAACTGAAATCTCCCATGCCGTTTCCACCATAGGCAGCAATGGGCTTCCCCATAGAACTTGCCAACCTGAATTCCTACAGGCTAGATGTGAGAGGCACATTCTGCTGCTTCCTCCCTTAGAGTTAAACTTGCTTCTGAAAGCTCAACCTCCGGGGAGTTTGTTTGGCAGAGATATAGAACACACTTTTCCAAGCCTGTTGGAAGGCATTTGCAGTTTCATTTCGCGTCTAATTTCCCAAACCAAACTGCTTGCAGCTCTAACTCCCTTCTAACTACCACTTCTTCGGTTCAGTGAGATATGCTGGATTCTAAACGGAGAAGCTTCTCTGACGCTTTTTCACAGAGATTTTGAAACTGAAATCTCCCATGCCGTTTCCACCATAGGCAGCAATGGGCTTCCCCATAGAACTTGCCAACCTGAATTCCTACAGGCTAGATGTGAGAGGCACATTCTGCTGCTTCCTCCCTTAGAGTTAAACTTGCTTCTGAAAGCTCAACCTCCGGGGAGTTTGTTTGGCAGAAATATAGAACACACTTTTCCAAGCCTGTTGGAAGGCATTTGCAGTTTCATTTCGCGTCTAATTTCCCAAACCAAACTGCTTGCAGCTCTAACTCCCTTCTAACTACCACTTCTTCGGTTCAGTGAGATATGCTGGATTCTAAACGGAGAAGCTTCTCTGACGCTTTTTCACAGAGATTTTGAAACTGAAATCTCCCATGCCGTTTCCACCATAGGCAGCAATGGGCTTCCCCATAGAACTTGCCAACCTGAATTCCTACAGGCTAGATGTGAGAGGCACATTCTGCTGCTTCCTCCCTTAGAGTTAAACTAGCTTCTGAAAGCTCAACCTCCGGGGACTCTGTTTGGCACATATATAGAACACACTTTTCCAAGGCTGTTGGAAGGCCTTTGCAGTGTCATTTCGCGTCTAATTTCCCAAACCAAACTGCTTGCAGCTCTAACTGCCTTCTAACTACCACTTCTTCGGTTCAGTGAGATATGCTGGATTCTAAACGGAGAAGCTTCTCTGACGCTTTTTCACAGAGATTTTGAAACTGAAATCTCCCATGCCGTTTCCACCATAGGCAGCAATGGGCTTCCCCATAGAACTTGCCAACCTGAATTCCTACAGGCTAGATGTGAGAGGCACATTCTGCTGCTTCCTCCCTAAGAGTTAAGCTTGCTTCTGAAAGCTCAACCTCCGGGGAGTTTGTTTGGCAGAGATATAGAACACACTTTTCCAAGCCTGTTGGAAGGCATTTGCAGTTTCATTTCGCGTCTAATTTCCCAAACCAAACTGCTTGCAGCTCTAACTGCCTTCTAACTACCACTTCTTCGGTTCAGTGAGATATGCTGGATTCTAAACGGAGAAGCTTCTCTGACGCTTTTTCACAGAGATTTTGAAACTGAAATTTCCAAACCCGTTTCCAACGAAGGCGCCAATGGGCTTCCCCATAGAACTTGCCAACCTGAATTCCTACAGGCTAGATGTGAGAGGCACATTCTGCTGCTTCCTCCCTTAGAGTTAAACTAGCTTCTGAAAGCTCAACCTCCGGGGAGTTTGTTTGGCAGAGATATAGAACACACTTTTCCAAGCCTGTTGGAAGGCATTTGCAGTTTCATTTCGCGTCTAATTTCCCAAACCAAACTGCTTGCAGCTCTAACTCCCTTCTAACTACCACTTCTTCGGTTCAGTGAGATATGCTGGATTCTAAACGGAGAAGCTTCTCTGACGCTTTTTCACAGAGATTTTGAAACTGAAATCTCCCATGCCGTTTCCACCATAGGCAGCAATGGGCTTCCCCATAGAACTTGCCAACCTGAATTCCTACAGGCTAGATGTGAGAGGCACATTCTGCTGCTTCCTCCCTAAGAGTTAAGCTTGCTTCTGAAAGCTCAACCTCCGGGGACTCTGTTTGGCACATATATAGAACACACTTTTCCAAGCCTGTTGGAAGGCCTTTGCAGTGTCATTTCGCATCTAATTTCCCAAACCAAACTGCTTGCAGCTCTAACTCCCTTCTAACTACCACTTCTTCGGTTCAGTGAGATATGCTGGATTCTAAACGGAGAAGCTTCTCTGACGCTTTTTCACAGAGATTTTGAAACTGAAATCTCCCATGCCGTTTCCACCATAGGCAGCAATGGGCTTCCCCATAGAACTTGCCAACCTGAATTCCTACAGGCTAGATGTGAGAGTCACATTCTGCTGCTTCCTCCCTTAGAGTTAAACTTGCTTCTGAAAGCTCAACCTCCGGGGAGTTTGTTTGGCAGAGATATAGAACACACTTTTCCAAGCCTGTTGGAAGGCATTTGCAGTTTCATTTCGCGTCTAATTTCCCAAACCAAACTACTTGCAGCTCTAACTGCCTTCTAACTACCACTTCTTCGGTTCAGTGAGATATGCTGGATTCTAAACGGAGAAGCTTCTCTGACGCTTTTTCACAGAGATTTTGAAACTGAAATCTCCCATGCCGTTTCCACCATAGGCAGCAATGGGCTTCCCCATAGAACTTGCCAACCTGAATTCCTACAGGCTAGATGTGAGAGTCACATTCTGCTGCTTTCTCCCTTAGAGTTAAACTTGCTTCTGAAAGCTCAACCTCCGGGGAGTTTGTTTGGCAGAGATATAGAACACACTTTTCCAAGCCTGTTGGAAGGCATTTGCAGTTTCATTTCGCGTCTAATTTCCCAAACCAAACTGCTTGCAGCTCTAACTCCCTTCTAACTACCACTTCTTCGGTTCAGTGAGATATGCTGGATTCTAAACGGAGAAGCTTCTCTGACGCTTTTTCACAGAGATTTTGAAACTGAAATCTCCCATGCCGTTTCCACCATAGGCAGCAATGGGCTTCCCCATAGAACTTGCCAACCTGAATTCCTACAGGCTAGATGTGAGAGGCACATTCTGCTGCTTCCTCCCTAAGAGTTAAGCTTTCTTCTGAAAGCTCAACCTCCGGGGAGTCTGTTTGGCAGAGATATAGAACACACTTTTCCAAGCCTGTTGGAAGGCCTTTGCAGTGTCATTTCGCATCTAATTTCCCAAACCAAACTGCTTGCAGCTCTAACTCCCTTCTAACTACCACTTCTTCGGTTCAGTGAGATATGCTGGATTCTAAACGGAGAAGCTTCTCTGACGCTTTTTCACAGAGATTTTGAAACTGAAATCTCCCATGCCGTTTCCACCATAGGCAGCAATGGGCTTCCCCATAGAACTTGCCAACCTGAATTCCTACAGGCTAGATGTGAGAGGCACATTCTGCTGCTTCCTCCCTAACAGTTAAGCTTGCTTCTGAAAGCTCAACCTCCGGGGACTCTGTTTGGCACAGATATAGAACACACTTTTCCAAGCCTGTTGGAAGGCCTTTGCAGTGTCATTTCGCATCTAATTTCCCAAACCAAACTGCTTGCAGCTCTAACTCCCTTCTAACTACCACTTCTTCGGTTCAGTGAGATATGCTGGATTCTAAACGGAGAAGCTTCTCTGACGCTTTTTCACAGAGATTTTGAAACTGAAATCTCCCATGCCGTTTCCACCATAGGCAGCAATGGGCTTCCCCATAGAACTTGCCAACCTGAATTCCTACAGGCTAGATGTGAGAGGCACATTCTGCTGCTTCCTCCCTTAGAGTTAAACTAGCTTCTGAAAGCTCAACCTCCAGGGAGTCTGTTTGGCAGAGATATAGAACACACTTTTCCAAGCCTGTTGGAAGGCATTTGCAGTTTCATTTCGCGTCTAATTTCCCAAACCAAACTGCTTGCAGCTCTAACTGCCTTCTAACTACCACTTCTTCGGTTCACTGAGATATGCTGGATTCTAAACGGAGAAGCTTCTCTGACGCTTTTTCACAGAGATTTTGAAACTGAAATCTCCCATGCCGTTTCCACCATAGGCAGCAATGGGCTTCCCCATAGAACTTGCCAACCTGAATTCCTAAAGGCTAGATGTGAGAGGCACATTCTGCTGCTTCCTCCCTTAGAGTTAAACTTGCTTCTGAAAGCTCAACCTCCGGGGAGTCTGTTTGGCACATATATAGAACACACTTTTCCAAGCCTGTTGGAAGGCATTTGCAGTTTCATTTCGCGTCTAATTTCCCAAACCAAACTGCTTGCAGCTCTAACTCCCTTCTAACTACCACTTCTTCGGTTCAGTGAGATATGCTGGATTCTAAACGGAGAAGCTTCTCTGACGCTTTTTCACAGAGATTTTGAAACTGAAATTTCCAAACCCGTTTCCAACGAAGGCGCCAATGGGCTTCCCCATAGAACTTGCCAACCTGAATTCCTACAGGCTAGAAGTGAGAGGCACATTCTGCTGCTTCCTCCCTTAGAGGTAAACTAGCTTCTGAAAGCTCAACCTCCGGGGAGTTTGTTTGGCAGAGATATAGAACACACTTTTCCAAGCCTGTTGGAAGGCATTTGCAGTTTCATTTCGCGTCTAATTTCCCAAACCAAACTGCTTGCAGCTCTAACTGCCTTCTAACTACCACTTCTTCGGTTCAGTGAGATATGCTGGATTCTAAACGGAGAAGCTTCTCTGACGCTTTTTAACAGAGATTTTGAAACTGAAATCTCCCATGCTGTTTCCACCATAGCCAGCAATGGGCTTCCCCATAGAACTTGCCAACCTGAATTCCTACAGGCTAGATGTGAGAGGCACATTCTGCTGCTTCCTCCCTTAGAGTTAAACTAGCTTCTGAAAGCTCAACCTCCGGGGAGTCTGTTTGGCAGAGATATAGAACACACTTTTCCAAGCCTGTTGGAAGGCCTTTGCAGTGTCATTTCGCATCTAATTTCCCAAACCAAACTGCTTGCAGCTCTAACTCCCTTCTAACTACCACTTCTTCGGTTCAGTGAGATATGCTGGATTCTAAACGGAGAAGCTTCTCTGACGCTTTTTCACAGAGATTTTGAAACTGAAATTTCCAAACCCGTTTCCAACGAAGGCGCCAATGGGCTTCCCCATAGAACTTGCCAACCTGAATTCCTACAGGCTAGATGTGAGAGGCACATTCTGCTGCTTCCTCCCTAAGAGTTAAGCTTGCTTCTGAAAGCTCAACCTCCGGGGACTCTGTTTGGCACAGATATAGAACACACTTTTCCAAGCCTGTTGGAAGGCCTTTGCAGTGTCATTTCGCATCTAATTTCCCAAACCAAACTGCTTGCAGCTCTAACTCCCTTCTAACTACCACTTCTTCGGTTCAGTGAGATATGCTGGATTCTAAACGGAGAAGCTTCTCTGACGCTTTTTCACAGAGATTTTGAAACTGAAATCTCCCATGCCGTTTCCACCATAGGCAGCAATGGGCTTCCCCATAGAACTTGCCAACCTGAATTCCTACAGGCTAGATGTGAGAGGCACATTCTGCTGCTTCCTCCCTTAGAGTTAAACTTGCTTCTGAAAGCTCAACCTCCGGGGAGTTTGTTTGGCAGAGATATAGAACACACTTTTCCAAGCCTGTTGGAAGGCATTTGCAGTTTCATTTTGCGTCTAATTTCCCAAACCAAACTGCTTGCAGCTCTAACTCCCTTCTAACTACCACTTCTTCGGTTCAGTGAGATATGCTGGATTCTAAACGGAGAAGCTTCTCTGACGCTTTTTCACAGAGATTTTGAAACTGAAATCTCCCATGCCGTTTCCACCATAGGCAGCAATGGGCTTCCCCATAGAACTTGCCAACCTGAATTCCTACAGGCTAGATGTGAGAGGCACATTCTGCTGCTTCCTCCCTTAGAGTTAAACTAGCTTCTGAAAGCTCAACCTCCGGGGAGTTTGTTTGGCAGAGATATAGAACACACTTTTCCAAGCCTGTTGGAAGGCATTTGCAGTTTCATTTCGCGTCTAATTTCCCAAACCAAACTGCTTGCAGCTCTAACTCCCTTCTAACTACCACTTCTTCGGTTCAGTGAGATATGCTGGATTCTAAACGGAGAAGCTTCTCTGACGCTTTTTTACAGAGATTTTGAAACTGAAATCTCCCATGCCGTTTCCACCATAGGCAGCAATGGGCTTCCCCATAGAACTTGCCAACCTGAATTCCTACAGGCTAGATGTGAGAGGCACATTCTGCTGCTTCCTCCCTTAGAGTTAAACTTGCTTCTGAAAGCTCAACCTCCGGGGAGTTTTTTTGGCAGAGATATAGAACACACTTTTCCAAGCCTGTTGGAAGGCATTTGCAGTTTCATTTCGCGTCTAATTTCCCAAACCAAACTGCTTGCAGCTCTAACTCCCTTCTAACTACCACTTCTTCGGTTCAGTGAGATATGCTGGATTCTAAACGGAGAAGCTTCTCTGACGCTTTTTCACAGAGATTTTGAAACTGAAATTTCCAAACCCGTTTCGAACGAAGGCGCCAATGGGCTTCCCCATAGAACTTGCCAACCTGAATTCCTACAGGCTAGATGTGAGAGGCACATTCTGCTGCTTCCTCCCTTAGAGTTAAACTAGCTTCTGAAAGCTCAACCTCCAGAGAGTCTGTTTGGCAGAGATATAGAACACACTTTTCCAAGCCTGTTGGAAGGCATTTGCAGTTTCATTTCGCGTCTAATTTCACAAACCAAACTGCTTGCAGCTCTAACTGCCTTCTAACTACCACTTCTTCGGTTCAGTGAGATATGCTGGATTCTAAACGGAGAAGCTTCTCTGACGCTTTTTCACAGAGATTTTGAAACTGAAATCTCCCATGCCGTTTCCACCATAGGCAGCAATGGGCTTCCCCATAGAACTTGCCAACCTGAATTCCTACAGGCTAGATGTGAGAGGCACATTCTGCTGCTTCCTCCCTAAGAGTTAAGCTTGCTTCTGAAAGCTCAACCTCCGGGGAGTTTGTTTGGCAGAGATATAGAACACACTTTTCCAAGCCTGTTGGAAGGCATTTGCAGTTTCATTTCGCGTCTAATTTCCCAAACCAAACTGCTTGCAGCTCTAACTCCCTTCTAACTACCACTTCTTCGGTTCAGTGAGATATGCTGGATTCTAAACGGAGAAGCTTCTCTGACGCTTTTTCACAGAGATTTTGAAACTGAAATTTCCAAACCCGTTTCCAACGAAGGCGCCAATGGGCTTCCCCATAGAACTTGCCAACCTGAATTCCTACAGGCTAGAAGTGAGAGGCACATTCTGCTGCTTCCTCCCTTAGAGGTAAACTAGCTTCTGAAAGCTCAACCTCCGGGGAGTTTGTTTGGCAGAGATATAGAACACACTTTTCCAAGCCTGTTGGAAGGCATTTGCAGTTTCATTTCGCGTCTAATTTCCCAAACCAAACTGCTTGCAGCTCTAACTGCCTTCTAACTACCACTTCTTCGGTTCAGTGAGATATGCTGGATTCTAAACGGAGAAGCTTCTCTGACGCTTTTTCACAGAGATTTTGAAACTGAAATCTCCCATGCTGTTTCCACCATAGCCAGCAATGGGCTTCCCCATAGAACTTGCCAACCTGAATTCCTACAGGCTAGATGTGAGAGGCACATTCTGCTGCTTCCTCCCTTAGAGTTAAACTAGCTTCTGAAAGCTCAACCTCCAGGGAGTCTGTTTGGCAGAGATATAGAACACACTTTTCCAAGCCTGTTGGAAGGCCTTTGCAGTGTCATTTCGCATCTAATTTCCCAAACCAAACTGCTTGCAGCTCTAACTCCCTTCTAACTACCACTTCTTCGGTTCAGTGAGATATGCTGGATTCTAAACGGAGAAGCTTCTCTGACGCTTTTTCACAGAGATTTTGAAACTGAAATCTCCCATGCCGTTTCCACCATAGGCAGCAATGGGCTTCCCCATAGAACTTGCCAACCTGAATTCCTAAAGGCTAGATGTGAGAGGCACATTCTGCTGCTTCCTCCCTTAGAGTTAAACTTGCTTCTGAAAGCTCAACCTCCGGGGAGTTTGTTTGGCAGAGATATAGAACACACTTTTCCAAGCCTGTTGGAAGGCATTTGCAGTTTCATTTCGCGTCTAATTTCCCAAACCAAACTGCTTGCAGCTCTAACTCCCTTCTAACTACCACTTCTTCGGTTCAGTGAGATATGCTGGATTATAAACGGAGAAGCTTCTCTGACGCTTTTTCACAGAGATTTTGAAACTGAAATTTCCAAACCCGTTTCCAACGAAGGCGACAATGGGCTTCCCCATAGAACTTGCCAACCTGAATTCCTACAGGCTAGATGTGAGAGGCACATTCTGCTGCTTCCTCCCTTAGAGTTAAACTAGCTTCTGAAAGCTCAACCTCCGGGGAGTTTGTTTGGCAGAGACATAGAACACACTTTTCCAAGCCTGTTGCAAGGCATTTGCAGTTTCATTTCGCGTCTAATTTCCCAAACCAAACTGCTTGCAGCTCTAACTGCCTTCTAACTACCACTTCTTCGGTTCAGTGAGATATGCTGGATTCTAAACGGAGAAGCTTCTCTGACGCTTTTTCACAGAGATTTTGAAACTGAAATCTCCCATGCTGTTTCCACCATAGGCAGCAATGGGCTTCCCCATAGAACTTGCCAACCTGAATTCCTACAGGCTAGATTTGAGAGGCACATTCTGCTGCTTCCTCCCTTAGAGTTAAACTAGCTTCTGAAAGCTCAACCTCCGGGGAGTCTGTTTGGCAGAGATATAGAACACACTTTTCCAAGCCTGTTGGAAGGCATTTGCAGTTTCATTTCGCGTCTAATTTCCCAAACCAAACTGCTTGCAGCTCTAACTGCCTTCTAACTACCACTTCTTCGGTTCAGTGAGATATGCTGGATTCTAAACGGAGAAGCTTCTCTGACGCTTTTTCACAGAGATTTTGAAACTGAAATCTCCCATGCCGTTTCCACCATAGGCAGCAATGGGCTTCCCCATAGAACTTGCCAACCTGAATTCCTACAGGCTAGATGTGAGAGGCACATTCTGCTGCTTCCTCCCTTAGAGTTAAACTAGCTTCTGAAAGCTCAACCTCCGGGGAGTTTGTTTGGCAGAGATATAGAACACACTTTTCCAAGCCTGTTGGAAGGCATTTGCAGTTTCATTTCGCGTCTAATTTCCCAAACCAAACTGCTTGCAGCTCTAACTCCCTTCTAACTACCACTTCTTCGGTTCAGTGAGATATGCTGGATTCTAAACGGAGAAGCTTCTCTGACGCTTTTTCACAGAGATTTTGAAACTGAAATTTCCAAACCCGTTTCCAACGAAGGCGCCAATGGGCTTCCCCATAGAACTTGCCAACCTGAATTCCTACAGGCTAGATGTGAGAGGCACATTCTGCTGCTTCCTCCCTTAGAGTTAAACTTGCTTCTGAAAGCTCAACCTCCGGGGAGTTTGTTTGGCAGAGATATAGAACACACTTTTCCAAGCCTGTTGGAAGGCATTTGCAGTTTCATTTCGCGTCTAATTTCCCAAACCAAACTGCTTGCAGCTCTAACTCCCTTCTAACTACCACTTCTTCGGTTCAGTGAGATATGCTGGATTCTAAACGGAGAAGCTTCTCTGACGCTTTTTCACAGAGATTTTGAAACTGAAATCTCCCATGCCGTTTCCACCATAGGCAGCAATGGGCTTCCCCATAGAACTTGCCAACCTGAATTCCTACAGGCTAGATGTGAGAGGCACATTCTGCTGCTTCCTCCCTAAGAGTTAAGCTTGCTTCTGAAAGCTCAACCTCCGGGGACTCTGTTTGGCACATATATAGAACACACTTTTCCAAGGCTGTTGGAAGGCCTTTGCAGTGTCATTTCGCATCTAATTTCCCAAACCAAACTGCTTGCAGCTCTAACTCCCTTCTAACTACCACTTCTTCGGTTCAGTGAGATATGCTGGATTCTAAACGGAGAAGCTTCTCTGACGCTTTTTCACAGAGATTTTGAAACTGAAATTTCCAAACCCGTTTCCAACGAAGGCGCCAATGGGCTTCCCCATAGAACTTGCCAACCTGAATTCCTACAGGCTAGATGTGAGAGGCACATTCTGCTGCTTCCTCCCTTAGAGTTAAACTAGCTTCTGAAAGCTCAACCTCCAGAGAGTCTGTTTGGCAGAGATATAGAACACACTTTTCCAAGCCTGTTGGAAGGCATTTGCAGTTTCATTTCGCGTCTAATTTCCCAAACCAAACTGCTTGCAGCTCTAACTGCCTTCTAACTACCACTTCTTCGGTTCAGTGAGATATGCTGGATTCTAAACGGAGAAGCTTCTCTGACGCTTTTTCACAGAGATTTTGAAACTGAAATCTCCCATGCCGTTTCCACCATAGGCAGCAATGGGCTTCCCCATAGAACTTGCCAACCTGAATTCCTACAGGCTAGATGTGAGAGGCACATTCTGCTGCTTCCTCCCTAAGAGTTAAGCTTGCTTCTGAAAGCTCAACCTCCGGGGAGTTTGTTTGGCAGAGATATAGAACACACTTTTCCAAGCCTGTTGGAAGGCATTTGCAGTTTCATTTCGCGTCTAATTTCCCAAACCAAACTGCTTGCAGCTCTAACTCCCTTCTAACTACCACTTCTTCGGTTCAGTGAGATATGCTGGATTCTAAACGGAGAAGCTTCTCTGACGCTTTTTCACAGAGATTTTGAAACTGAAATTTCCAAACCCGTTTCCAACGAAGGCGCCAATGGGCTTCCCCATAGAACTTGCCAACCTGAATTCCTACAGGCTAGAAGTGAGAGGCACATTCTGCTGCTTCCTCCCTTAGAGGTAAACTAGCTTCTGAAAGCTCAACCTCCGGGGAGTTTGTTTGGCAGAGATATAGAACACACTTTTCCAAGCCTGTTGGAAGGCATTTGCAGTTTCATTTCGCGTCTAATTTCCCAAACCAAACTGCTTGCAGCTCTAACTGCCTTCTAACTACCACTTCTTCGGTTCAGTGAGATATGCTGGATTCTAAACGGAGAAGCTTCTCTGACGCTTTTTCACAGAGATTTTGAAACTGAAATCTCCCATGCTGTTTCCACCATAGCCAGCAATGGGCTTCCCCATAGAACTTGCCAACCTGAATTCCTACAGGCTAGATGTGAGAGGCACATTCTGCTGCTTCCTCCCTAAGAGTTAAGCTTGCTTCTGAAAGCTCAACCTCCGGGGACTCTGTTTGGCACAGATATAGAACACAGTTTTCCAAGCCTGTTGGAAGGCCTTTGCAGTGTCATTTCGCATCTAATTTCCCAAACCAAACTGCTTGCAGCTCTAACTCCCTTCTAACTACCACTTCTTCGGTTCAGTGAGATATGCTGGATTCTAAACGGAGAAGCTTCTCTGACGCTTTTTCACAGAGATTTTGAAACTGAAATCTCCCATGCCGTTTCCACCATAGGCAGCAATGGGCTTCCCCATAGAACTTGCCAACCTGAATTCCTACAGGCTAGATGTGAGAGGCACATTCTGCTGCTTCCTCCCTTAGAGTTAAACTTGCTTCTGAAAGCTCAACCTCCGGGGAGTTTGTTTGGCAGAGATATAGAACACACTTTTCCAAGCCTGTTGGAAGGCATTTGCAGTTTCATTTTGCGTCTAATTTCCCAAACCAAACTGCTTGCAGCTCTAACTCCCTTCTAACTACCACTTCTTCGGTTCAGTGAGATATGCTGGATTCTAAACGGAGAAGCTTCTCTGACGCTTTTTCACAGAGATTTTGAAACTGAAATCTCCCATGCCGTTTCCACCATAGGCAGCAATGGGCTTCCCCATAGAACTTGCCAACCTGAATTCCTACAGGCTAGATGTGAGAGGCACATTCTGCTGCTTCCTCCCTTAGAGTTAAACTAGCTTCTGAAAGCTCAACCTCCGGGGAGTTTGTTTGGCAGAGATATAGAACACACTTTTCCAAGCCTGTTGGAAGGCATTTGCAGTTTCATTTCGCGTCTAATTTCCCAAACCAAACTGCTTGCAGCTCTAACTCCCTTCTAACTACCACTTCTTCGGTTCAGTGAGATATGCTGGATTCTAAACGGAGAAGCTTCTCTGACGCTTTTTTACAGAGATTTTGAAACTGAAATCTCCCATGCCGTTTCCACCATAGGCAGCAATGGGCTTCCCCATAGAACTTGCCAACCTGAATTCCTACAGGCTAGATGTGAGAGGCACATTCTGCTGCTTCCTCCCTTAGAGTTAAACTTGCTTCTGAAAGCTCAACCTCCGGGGAGTTTTTTTGGCAGAGATATAGAACACACTTTTCCAAGCCTGTTGGAAGGCATTTGCAGTTTCATTTCGCGTCTAATTTCCCAAACCAAACTGCTTGCAGCTCTAACTCCCTTCTAACTACCACTTCTTCGGTTCAGTGAGATATGCTGGATTCTAAACGGAGAAGCTTCTCTGACGCTTTTTCACAGAGATTTTGAAACTGAAATTTCCAAACCCGTTTCGAACGAAGGCGCCAATGGGCTTCCCCATAGAACTTGCCAACCTGAATTCCTACAGGCTAGATGTGAGAGGCACATTCTGCTGCTTCCTCCCTTAGAGTTAAACTAGCTTCTGAAAGCTCAACCTCCAGAGAGTCTGTTTGGCAGAGATATAGAACACACTTTTCCAAGCCTGTTGGAAGGCATTTGCAGTTTCATTTCGCGTCTAATTTCACAAACCAAACTGCTTGCAGCTCTAACTGCCTTCTAACTACCACTTCTTCGGTTCAGTGAGATATGCTGGATTCTAAACGGAGAAGCTTCTCTGACGCTTTTTCACAGAGATTTTGAAACTGAAATCTCCCATGCCGTTTCCACCATAGGCAGCAATGGGCTTCCCCATAGAACTTGCCAACCTGAATTCCTACAGGCTAGATGTGAGAGGCACATTCTGCTGCTTCCTCCCTAAGAGTTAAGCTTGCTTCTGAAAGCTCAACCTCCGGGGAGTTTGTTTGGCAGAGATATAGAACACACTTTTCCAAGCCTGTTGGAAGGCATTTGCAGTTTCATTTCGCGTCTAATTTCCCAAACCAAACTGCTTGCAGCTCTAACTCCCTTCTAACTACCACTTCTTCGGTTCAGTGAGATATGCTGGATTCTAAACGGAGAAGATTCTCTGACGCTTTTTCACAGAGATTTTGAAACTGAAATTTCCAAACCCGTTTCCAACGAAGGCGCCAATGGGCTTCCCCATAGAACTTGCCAACCTGAATTCCTACAGGCTAGAAGTGAGAGGCACATTCTGCTGCTTCCTCCCTTAGAGGTAAACTAGCTTCTGAAAGCTCAACCTCCGGGGAGTTTGTTTGGCAGAGATATAGAACACACTTTTCCAAGCCTGTTGGAAGGCATTTGCAGTTTCATTTCGCGTCTAATTTCCCAAACCAAACTGCTTGCAGCTCTAACTGCCTTCTAACTACCACTTCTTCGGTTCAGTGAGATATGCTGGATTCTAAACGGAGAAGCTTCTCTGACGCTTTTTCACAGAGATTTTGAAACTGAAATCTCCCATGCTGTTTCCACCATAGCCAGCAATGGGCTTCCCCATAGAACTTGCCAACCTGAATTCCTACAGGCTAGATGTGAGAGGCACATTCTGCTGCTTCCTCCCTTAGAGTTAAACTAGCTTCTGAAAGCTCAACCTCCAGGGAGTCTGTTTGGCAGAGATATAGAACACACTTTTCCAAGCCTGTTGGAAGGCCTTTGCAGTGTCATTTCGCATCTAATTTCCCAAACCAAACTGCTTGCAGCTCTAACTCCCTTCTAACTACCACTTCTTCGGTTCAGTGAGATATGCTGGATTCTAAACGGAGAAGCTTCTCTGACGCTTTTTCACAGAGATTTTGAAACTGAAATTTCCAAACCCGTTTCCAACGAAGGCGCCAATGGGCTTCCCCATAGAACTTGCCAACCTGAATTCCTACAGGCTAGATGTGAGAGGCACATTCTGCTGCTTCCTCCCTAAGAGTTAAGCTTGCTTCTGAAAGCTCAACCTCCGGGGACTCTGTTTGGCACAGATATAGAACACACTTTTCCAAGCCTGTTGGAAGGCCTTTGCAGTGTCATTTCGCATCTAATTTCCCAAACCAAACTGCTTGCAGCTCTAACTCCCTTCTAACTACCACTTCTTCGGTTCAGTGAGATATGCTGGATTCTAAACGGAGAAGCTTCTCTGACGCTTTTTCACAGAGATTTTGAAACTGAAATCTCCCATGCCGTTTCCACCATAGGCAGCAATGGGCTTCCCCATAGAACTTGCCAACCTGAATTCCTACAGGCTAGATGTGAGAGGCACATTCTGCTGCTTCCTCCCTTAGAGTTAAACTAGCTTCTGAAAGCTCAACCTCCGGGGAGTTTGTTTGGCAGAGATATAGAACACACTTTTCCAAGCCTGTTGGAAGGCATTTGCAGTTTCATTTCGCGTCTAATTTCCCAAACCAAACTGCTTGCAGCTCTAACTCCCTTCTAACTACCACTTCTTCGGTTCAGTGAGATATGCTGGATTCTAAACGGAGAAGCTTCTCTGACGCTTTTTCACAGAGATTTTGAAACTGAAATCTCCCATGCCGTTTCCACCATAGGCAGCAATGGGCTTCCCCATAGAACTTGCCAACCTGAATTCCTACAGGCTAGATGTGAGAGGCACATTCTGCTGCTTCCTCCCTTAGAGTTAAACTAGCTTCTGAAAGCTCAACCTCCGGGGAGTTTGTTTGGCAGAGATATAGAACACACTTTTCCAAGCCTGTTGGAAGGCATTTGCAGTTTCATTTCGCGTCTAATTTCCCAAACCAAACTGCTTGCAGCTCTAACTCCCTTCTAACTACCACTTCTTCGGTTCAGTGAGATATGCTGGATTCTAAACGGAGAAGCTTCTCTGACGCTTTTTCACAGAGATTTTGAAACTGAAATCTCCCATGCCGTTTCCACCATAGGCAGCAATGGGCTTCCCCATAGAACTTGCCAACCTGAATTCCTACAGGCTAGATGTGAGAGGCACATTCTGCTGCTTCCTCCCTTAGAGTTAAACTAGCTTCTGAAAGCTCAACCTCCGGGGAGTTTGTTTGGCAGAGATATAGAACACACTTTTCCAAGCCTGTTGGAAGGCATTTGCAGTTTCATTTCGCATCTAATTTCCCAAACCAAACTGCTTGCAGCTCTAACTCCCTTCTAACTACCACTTCTTCGGTTCAGTGAGATATGCTGGATTCTAAACGGAGAAGCTTCTCTGACGCTTTTTCACAGAGATTTTGAAACTGAAATCTCCCATGCCGTTTCCACCATAGGCAGCAATGGGCTTCCCCATAGAACTTGCCAACCTGAATTCCTACAGGCTAGATGTGAGAGGCACATTCTGCTGCTTCCTCCCTAACAGTTAAGCTTGCTTCTGAAAGCTCAACCTCCGGGGACTCTGTTTGGCACAGATATAGAACACACTTTTCCAAGCCTGTTGGAAGGCCTTTGCAGTGTCATTTCGCATCTAATTTCCCAAACCAAACTGCTTGCAGCTCTAACTCCCTTCTAACTACCACTTCTTCGGTTCAGTGAGATATGCTGGATTCTAAACGGAGAAGCTTCTCTGACGCTTTTTCACAGAGATTTTGAAACTGAAATCTCCCATGCCGTTTCCACCATAGGCAGCAATGGGCTTCCCCATAGAACTTGCCAACCTGAATTCCTACAGGCTAGATGTGAGAGGCACATTCTGCTGCTTCCTCCCTTAGAGTTAAACTAGCTTCTGAAAGCTCAACCTCCAGGGAGTCTGTTTGGCAGAGATATAGAACACACTTTTCCAAGCCTGTTGGAAGGCATTTGCAGTTTCATTTCGCGTCTAATTTCCCAAACCAAACTGCTTGCAGCTCTAACTGCCTTCTAACTACCACTTCTTCGGTTCACTGAGATATGCTGGATTCTAAACGGAGAAGCTTCTCTGACGCTTTTTCACAGAGATTTTGAAACTGAAATCTCCCATGCCGTTTCCACCATAGGCAGCAATGGGCTTCCCCATAGAACTTGCCAACCTGAATTCCTAAAGGCTAGATGTGAGAGGCACATTCTGCTGCTTCCTCCCTTAGAGTTAAACTTGCTTCTGAAAGCTCAACCTCCGGGGAGTCTGTTTGGCAGAGATATAGAACACACTTTTCCAAGCCTGTTGGAAGGCATTTGCAGTTTCATTTCGCGTCTAATTTCCCAAACCAAACTGCTTGCAGCTCTAACTCCCTTCTAACTACCACTTCTTCGGTTCAGTGAGATATGCTGGATTATAAACGGAGAAGCTTCTCTGACGCTTTTTCACAGAGATTTTGAAACTGAAATTTCCAAACCCGTTTCCACCATAGGCAGCAATGGGCTTCCCCATAGAACTTGCCAACCTGAATTCCTACAGGCTAGATGTGAGAGGCACATTCTGCTGCTTCCTCCCTAACAGTTAAGCTTGCTTCTGAAAGCTCAACCTCCGGGGACTCTGTTTGGCACAGATATAGAACACACTTTTCCAAGCCTGTTGGAAGGCCTTTGCAGTGTCATTTCGCATCTAATTTCCCAAACCAAACTGCTTGCAGCTCTAACTCCCTTCTAACTACCACTTCTTCGGTTCAGTGAGATATGCTGGATTCTAAACGGAGAAGCTTCTCTGACGCTTTTTCACAGAGATTTTGAAACTGAAATCTCCCATGCCGTTTCCACCATAGGCAGCAATGGGCTTCCCCATAGAACTTGCCAACCTGAATTCCTACAGGCTAGATGTGAGAGGCACATTCTGCTGCTTCCTCCCTTAGAGTTAAACTAGCTTCTGAAAGTTCAACCTCCAGGGAGTCTGTTTGGCAGAGATATAGAACACACTTTTCCAAGCCTGTTGGAAGGCATTTGCAGTTTCATTTCGCGTCTAATTTCCCAAACCAAACTGCTTGCAGCTCTAACTGCCTTCTAACTACCACTTCTTCGGTTCACTGAGATATGCTGGATTCTAAACGGAGAAGCTTCTCTGACGCTTTTTCACAGAGATTTTGAAACTGAAATCTCCCATGCCGTTTCCACCATAGGCAGCAATGGGCTTCCCCATAGAACTTGCCAACCTGAATTCCTAAAGGCTAGATGTGAGAGGCACATTCTGCTGCTTCCTCCCTTAGAGTTAAACTTGCTTCTGAAAGCTCAACCTCCGGGGAGTTTGTTTGGCAGAGATATAGAACACACTTTTCCAAGCCTGTTGGAAGGCATTTGCAGTTTCATTTCGCGTCTAATTTCCCAAACCAAACTGCTTGCAGCTCTAACTCCCTTCTAACTACCACTTCTTCGGTTCAGTGAGATATGCTGGATTATAAACGGAGAAGCTTCTCTGACGCTTTTTCACAGAGATTTTGAAACTGAAATTTCCAAACCCGTTTCCAACGAAGGCGCCAATGGGCTTCCCCATAGAACTTGCCAACCTGAATTCCTACAGGCTAGATGTGAGAGGCACATTCTGCTGCTTCCTCCCTTAGAGTTAAACTTGCTTCTGAAAGCTCAACCTCCGGGGAGTTTGTTTGGCAGAGATATAGAACACACTTTTCCAAGCCTGTTGGAAGGCATTTGCAGTTTCATTTCGCGTCTAATTTCCCAAACCAAACTGCTTGCAGCTCTAACTCCCTTCTAACTACCACTTCTTCGGTTCAGTGAGATATGCTGGATTCTAAACGGAGAAGCTTCTCTGACGCTTTTTCACAGAGATTTTGAAACTGAATTTTCCAAACCCGTTTCCAACGAAGGCGACAATGGGCTTCCCCATAGAACTTGCCAACCTGAATTCCTACAGGCTAGATGTGAGAGGCACATTCTGCTGCTTCCTCCCTTAGAGTTAAACTAGCTTCTGAAAGCTCAACCTCCGGGGAGTTTGTTTGGCAGAGACATAGAACACACTTTTCCAAGCCTGTTGCAAGGCATTTGCAGTTTCATTTCGCGTCTAATTTCCCAAACCAAACTGCTTGCAGCTCTAACTGCCTTCTAACTACCACTTCTTCGGTTCAGTGAGATATGCTGGATTCTAAACGGAGAAGCTTCTCTGACGCTTTTTCACAGAGATTTTGAAACTGAAATCTCCCATGCTGTTTCCACCATAGGCAGCAATGGGCTTCCCCATAGAACTTGCCAACCTGAATTCCTACAGGCTAGATTTGAGAGGCACATTCTGCTGCTTCCTCCCTTAGAGTTAAACTAGCTTCTGAAAGCTCAACCTCCGGGGAGTCTGTTTGGCAGAGATATAGAACACACTTTTCCAAGCCTGTTGGAAGGCATTTGCAGTTTCATTTCGCGTCTAATTTCCCAAACCAAACTGCTTGCAGCTCTAACTGCCTTCTAACTACCACTTCTTCGGTTCAGTGAGATATGCTGGATTCTAAACGGAGAAGCTTCTCTGACGCTTTTTCACAGAGATTTTGAAACTGAAATCTCCCATGCCGTTTCCACCATAGGCAGCAATGGGCTTCCCCATAGAACTTGCCAACCTGAATTCCTACAGGCTAGATGTGAGAGGCACATTCTGCTGCTTCCTCCCTTAGAGTTAAACTAGCTTCTGAAAGCTCAACCTCCGGGGAGTTTGTTTGGCAGAGATATAGAACACACTTTTCCAAGCCTGTTGGAAGGCATTTGCAGTTTCATTTCGCGTCTAATTTCCCAAACCAAACTGCTTGCAGCTCTAACTCCCTTCTAACTACCACTTCTTCGGTTCAGTGAGATATGCTGGATTCTAAACGGAGAAGCTTCTCTGACGCTTTTTCACAGAGATTTTGAAACTGAAATTTCCAAACCCGTTTCCAACGAAGGCGCCAATGGGCTTCCCCATAGAACTTGCCAACCTGAATTCCTACAGGCTAGATGTGAGAGGCACATTCTGCTGCTTCCTCCCTTAGAGTTAAACTAGCTTCTGAAAGCTCAACCTCCGGGGAGTTTGTTTGGCAGAGATATAGAACACACTTTTCCAAGCCTGTTGGAAGGCATTTGCAGTTTCATTTCGCGTCTAATTTCCCAAACCAAACTGCTTGCAGCTCTAACTGCCTTCTAACTACCACTTCTTCGGTTCAGTGAGATATGCTGGATTCTAAACGGAGAAGCTTCTCTGACGCTTTTTCACAGAGATTTTGAAACTGAAATCTCCCATGCCGTTTCCACCATAGGCAGCAATGGGCTTCCCCATAGAACTTGCCAACCTGAATTCCTACAGGCTAGATGTGAGAGGCACATTCTGCTGCTTCCTCCCTTAGAGTTAAACTTGCTTCTGAAAGCTCAACCTCCGGGGAGTTTGTTTGGCAGAGATATAGAACACACTTTTCCAAGCCTGTTGGAAGGCATTTGCAGTTTCATTTCGCGTCTAATTTCCCAAACCAAACTGCTTGCAGCTCTAACTCCCTTCTAACTACCACTTCTTCGGTTCAGTGAGATATGCTGGATTCTAAACGGAGAAGCTTCTCTGACGCTTTTTCACAGAGATTTTGAAACTGAAATCTCCCATGCCGTTTCCACCATAGGCAGCAATGGGCTTCCCCATAGAACTTGCCAACCTGAATTCCTACAGGCTAGATGTGAGAGGCACATTCTGCTGCTTCCTCCCTAAGAGTTAAGCTTGCTTCTGAAAGCTCAACCTCCGGGGACTCTGTTTGGCACATATATAGAACACACTTTTCCAAGGCTGTTGGAAGGCCTTTGCAGTGTCATTTCGCATCTAATTTCCCAAACCAAACTGCTTGCAGCTCTAACTCCCTTCTAACTACCACTTCTTCGGTTCAGTGAGATATGCTGGATTCTAAACGGAGAAGCTTCTCTGACGCTTTTTCACAGAGATTTTGAAACTGAAATTTCCAAACCCGTTTCCAACGAAGGCGCCAATGGGCTTCCCCATAGAACTTGCCAACCTGAATTCCTACAGGCTAGATGTGAGAGGCACATTCTGCTGCTTCCTCCCTTAGAGTTAAACTAGCTTCTGAAAGCTCAACCTCCAGAGAGTCTGTTTGGCAGAGATATAGAACACACTTTTCCAAGCCTGTTGGAAGGCATTTGCAGTTTCATTTCGCGTCTAATTTCCCAAACCAAACTGCTTGCAGCTCTAACTGCCTTCTAACTACCACTTCTTCGGTTCAGTGAGATATGCTGGATTCTAAACGGAGAAGCTTCTCTGACGCTTTTTCACAGAGATTTTGAAACTGAAATCTCCCATGCCGTTTCCACCATAGGCAGCAATGGGCTTCCCCATAGAACTTGCCAACCTGAATTCCTACAGGCTAGATGTGAGAGGCACATTCTGCTGCTTCCTCCCTAAGAGTTAAGCTTGCTTCTGAAAGCTCAACCTCCGGGGAGTTTGTTTGGCAGAGATATAGAACACACTTTTCCAAGCCTGTTGGAAGGCATTTGCAGTTTCATTTCGCGTCTAATTTCCCAAACCAAACTGCTTGCAGCTCTAACTCCCTTCTAACTACCACTTCTTCGGTTCAGTGAGATATGCTGGATTCTAAACGGAGAAGCTTCTCTGACGCTTTTTCACAGAGATTTTGAAACTGAAATTTCCAAACCCGTTTCCAACGAAGGCGCCAATGGGCTTCCCCATAGAACTTGCCAACCTGAATTCCTACAGGCTAGAAGTGAGAGGCACATTCTGCTGCTTCCTCCCTTAGAGGTAAACTAGCTTCTGAAAGCTCAACCTCCGGGGAGTTTGTTTGGCAGAGATATAGAACACACTTTTCCAAGCCTGTTGGAAGGCATTTGCAGTTTCATTTCGCGTCTAATTTCCCAAACCAAACTGCTTGCAGCTCTAACTGCCTTCTAACTACCACTTCTTCGGTTCAGTGAGATATGCTGGATTCTAAACGGAGAAGCTTCTCTGACGCTTTTTAACAGAGATTTTGAAACTGAAATCTCCCATGCTGTTTCCACCATAGCCAGCAATGGGCTTCCCCATAGAACTTGCCAACCTGAATTCCTACAGGCTAGATGTGAGAGGCACATTCTGCTGCTTCCTCCCTTAGAGTTAAACTAGCTTCTGAAAGCTCAACCTCCGGGGAGTCTGTTTGGCAGAGATATAGAACACACTTTTCCAAGCCTGTTGGAAGGCCTTTGCAGTGTCATTTCGCATCTAATTTCCCAAACCAAACTGCTTGCAGCTCTAACTCCCTTCTAACTACCACTTCTTCGGTTCAGTGAGATATGCTGGATTCTAAACGGAGAAGCTTCTCTGACGCTTTTTCACAGAGATTTTGAAACTGAAATTTCCAAACCCGTTTCCAACGAAGGCGCCAATGGGCTTCCCCATAGAACTTGCCAACCTGAATTCCTACAGGCTAGATGTGAGAGGCACATTCTGCTGCTTCCTCCCTAAGAGTTAAGCTTGCTTCTGAAAGCTCAACCTCCGGGGACTCTGTTTGGCACAGATATAGAACACACTTTTCCAAGCCTGTTGGAAGGCCTTTGCAGTGTCATTTCGCATCTAATTTCCCAAACCAAACTGCTTGCAGCTCTAACTCCCTTCTAACTACCACTTCTTCGGTTCAGTGAGATATGCTGGATTCTAAACGGAGAAGCTTCTCTGACGCTTTTTCACAGAGATTTTGAAACTGAAATCTCCCATGCCGTTTCCACCATAGGCAGCAATGGGCTTCCCCATAGAACTTGCCAACCTGAATTCCTACAGGCTAGATGTGAGAGGCACATTCTGCTGCTTCCTCCCTTAGAGTTAAACTTGCTTCTGAAAGCTCAACCTCCGGGGAGTTTGTTTGGCAGAGATATAGAACACACTTTTCCAAGCCTGTTGGAAGGCATTTGCAGTTTCATTTTGCGTCTAATTTCCCAAACCAAACTGCTTGCAGCTCTAACTCCCTTCTAACTACCACTTCTTCGGTTCAGTGAGATATGCTGGATTCTAAACGGAGAAGCTTCTCTGACGCTTTTTCACAGAGATTTTGAAACTGAAATCTCCCATGCCGTTTCCACCATAGGCAGCAATGGGCTTCCCCATAGAACTTGCCAACCTGAATTCCTACAGGCTAGATGTGAGAGGCACATTCTGCTGCTTCCTCCCTTAGAGTTAAACTAGCTTCTGAAAGCTCAACCTCCGGGGAGTTTGTTTGGCAGAGATATAGAACACACTTTTCCAAGCCTGTTGGAAGGCATTTGCAGTTTCATTTCGCGTCTAATTTCCCAAACCAAACTGCTTGCAGCTCTAACTCCCTTCTAACTACCACTTCTTCGGTTCAGTGAGATATGCTGGATTCTAAACGGAGAAGCTTCTCTGACGCTTTTTTACAGAGATTTTGAAACTGAAATCTCCCATGCCGTTTCCACCATAGGCAGCAATGGGCTTCCCCATAGAACTTGCCAACCTGAATTCCTACAGGCTAGATGTGAGAGGCACATTCTGCTGCTTCCTCCCTTAGAGTTAAACTTGCTTCTGAAAGCTCAACCTCCGGGGAGTTTTTTTGGCACAGATATAGAACACACTTTTCCAAGCCTGTTGGAAGGCATTTGCAGTTTCATTTCGCGTCTAATTTCCCAAACCAAACTGCTTGCAGCTCTAACTCCCTTCTAACTACCACTTCTTCGGTTCAGTGAGATATGCTGGATTCTAAACGGAGAAGCTTCTCTGACGCTTTTTCACAGAGATTTTGAAACTGAAATTTCCAAACCCGTTTCGAACGAAGGCGCCAATGGGCTTCCCCATAGAACTTGCCAACCTGAATTCCTACAGGCTAGATGTGAGAGGCACATTCTGCTGCTTCCTCCCTTAGAGTTAAACTAGCTTCTGAAAGCTCAACCTCCAGAGAGTCTGTTTGGCAGAGATATAGAACACACTTTTCCAAGCCTGTTGGAAGGCATTTGCAGTTTCATTTCGCGTCTAATTTCCCAAACCAAACTGCTTGCAGGTCTAACTGCCTTCTAACTACCACTTCTTCGGTTCAGTGAGATATGCTGGATTCTAAACGGAGAAGCTTCTCTGACGCTTTTTCACAGAGATTTTGAAACTGAAATCTCCCATGCCGTTTCCACCATAGGCAGCAATGGGCTTCCCCATAGAACTTGCCAACCTGAATTCCTACAGGCTAGAAGTGAGAGGCACATTCTGCTGCTTCCTCCCTTAGAGGTAAACTAGCTTCTGAAAGCTCAACCTCCGGGGAGTTTGTTTGGCAGAGATATAGAACACACTTTTCCAAGCCTGTTGGAAGGCATTTGCAGTTTCATTTCGCGTCTAATTTCCCAAACCAAACTGCTTGCAGCTCTAACTGCCTTCTAACTACCACTTCTTCGGTTCAGTGAGATATGCTGGATTCTAAACGGAGAAGCTTCTCTGACGCTTTTTCACAGAGATTTTGAAACTGAAATCTCCCATGCTGTTTCCACCATAGCCAGCAATGGGCTTCCCCATAGAACTTGCCAACCTGAATTCCTACAGGCTAGATGTGAGAGGCACATTCTGCTGCTTCCTCCCTTAGAGTTAAACTAGCTTCTGAAAGCTCAACCTCCAGGGAGTCTGTTTGGCAGAGATATAGAACACACTTTTCCAAGCCTGTTGGAAGGCCTTTGCAGTGTCATTTCGCATCTAATTTCCCAAACCAAACTGCTTGCAGCTCTAACTCCCTTCTAACTACCACTTCTTCGGTTCAGTGAGATATGCTGGATTCTAAACGGAGAAGCTTCTCTGACGCTTTTTCACAGAGATTTTGAAACTGAAATTTCCAAACCCGTTTCCAACGAAGGCGCCAATGGGCTTCCCCATAGAACTTGCCAACCTGAATTCCTACAGGCTAGATGTGAGAGGCACATTCTGCTGCTTCCTCCCTAAGAGTTAAGCTTGCTTCTGAAAGCTCAACCTCCGGGGACTCTGTTTGGCACAGATATAGAACACACTTTTCCAAGCCTGTTGGAAGGCCTTTGCAGTGTCATTTCGCATCTAATTTCCCAAACCAAACTGCTTGCAGCTCTAACTCCCTTCTAACTACCACTTCTTCGGTTCAGTGAGATATGCTGGATTCTAAACGGAGAAGCTTCTCTGACGCTTTTTCACAGAGATTTTGAAACTGAAATCTCCCATGCCGTTTCCACCATAGGCAGCAATGGGCTTCCCCATAGAACTTGCCAACCTGAATTCCTACAGGCTAGATGTGAGAGGCACATTCTGCTGCTTCCTCCCTTAGAGTTAAACTAGCTTCTGAAAGCTCAACCTCCGGGGAGTTTGTTTGGCAGAGATATAGAACACACTTTTCCAAGCCTGTTGGAAGGCATTTGCAGTTTCATTTCGCGTCTAATTTCCCAAACCAAACTGCTTGCAGCTCTAACTCCCTTCTAACTACCACTTCTTCGGTTCAGTGAGATATGCTGGATTCTAAACGGAGAAGCTTCTCTGACGCTTTTTCACAGAGATTTTGAAACTGAAATCTCCCATGCCGTTTCCACCATAGGCAGCAATGGGCTTCCCCATAGAACTTGCCAACCTGAATTCCTACAGGCTAGATGTGAGAGGCACATTCTGCTGCTTCCTCCCTTAGAGTTAAACTAGCTTCTGAAAGCTCAACCTCCGGGGAGTTTGTTTGGCAGAGATATAGAACACACTTTTCCAAGCCTGTTGGAAGGCATTTGCAGTTTCATTTCGCGTCTAATTTCCCAAACCAAACTGCTTGCAGCTCTAACTCCCTTCTAACTACCACTTCTTCGGTTCAGTGAGATATGCTGGATTCTAAACGGAGAAGCTTCTCTGACGCTTTTTCACAGAGATTTTGAAACTGAAATCTCCCATGCCGTTTCCACCATAGGCAGCAATGGGCTTCCCCATAGAACTTGCCAACCTGAATTCCTAAAGGCTAGATGTGAGAGGCACATTCTGCTGCTTCCTCCCTTAGAGTTAAACTTGCTTCTGAAAGCTCAACCTCCGGGGAGTTTTTATGGCAGAGATATAGAACACACTTTTCCAAGCCTGTTGGAAGGCATTTGCAGTTTCATTTCGCGTCTAATTTCCCAAACCAAACTGCTTGCAGCTCTAACTCCCTTCTAACTACCACTTCTTCGGTTCAGTGAGATATGCTGGATTCTAAACGGAGAAGCTTCTCTGACGCTTTTTCACAGAGATTTTGAAACTGAAATTTCCAAACCCGTTTCCAACGAAGGCGCCAATGGGCTTCCCCATAGAACTTGCCAACCTGAATTCCTACAGGCTAGATGTGAGAGGCACATTCTGCTGCTTCCTCCCTTAGAGTTAAACTAGCTTCTGAAAGCTCAACCTCCAGGGAGTCTGTTTGGCAGAGATATAGAACACACTTTTCCAAGCCTGTTGGAAGGCATTTGCAGTTTCATTTCGCGTCTAATTTCCCAAACCAAACTGCTTGCAGCTCTAACTGCCTTCTAACTACCACTTCTTCGGTTCAGTGAGATATGCTGGATTCTAAACGGAGAAGCTTCTCTGACGCTTTTTCACAGAGATTTTGAAACTGAAATCTCCCATGCCGTTTCCACCATAGGCAGCAATGGGCTTCCCCATAGAACTTGCCAACCTGAATTCCTACAGGCTAGATGTGAGAGGCACATTCTGCTGCTTCCTCCCTAAGAGTTAAGCTTGCTTCTGAAAGCTCAACCTCCGGGGAGTTTGTTTGGCAGAGATATAGAACACACTTTTCCAAGCCTGTTGGAAGGCATTTGCAGTTTCATTTCGCGTCTAATTTCCCAAACCAAACTGCTTGCAGCTCTAACTCCCTTCTAACTACCACTTCTTCGGTTAAGTGAGATATGCTGGATTCTAAACGGAGAAGCTTCTCTGACGCTTTTTCACAGAGATTTTGAAACTGAAATTTCCAAACCCGTTTCCAACGAAGGCGCCAATGGGCTTCCCCATAGAACTTCCCAACCTGAATTCCTACAGGCTAGATGTGAGAGGCACATTCTGCTGCTTCCTCCCTTAGAGTTAAACTAGCTTCTGAAAGCTCAACCTCCGGGGAGTTTGTTTGGCAGAGATATAGAACACACTTTTCCAAGCCTGTTGGAAGGCCTTTGCAGTTTCATTTCGCGTCTAATTTCCCAAACCAAACTGCTTGCAGCTCTAACTGCCTTCTAACTACCACTTCTTCGGTTCAGTGAGATATGCTGGATTCTAAACGGAGAAGCTTCTCTGACGCTTTTTCACAGAGATTTTGAAACTGAAATCTCCCATGCCGTTTCCACCATAGGCAGCAATGGGCTTCCCCATAGAACTTGCCAACCTGAATTCCTACAGGCTAGATGTGAGAGGCACATTCTGCTGCTTCCTCCCTAAGAGTTAAGCTTGCTTCTGAAAGCTCAACCTCCGGGGACTCTGTTTGGCACATATATAGAACACACTTTTCCAAGCCTGTTGGAAGGCCTTTTCAGTGTCATTTCCAATCTAATTTCCCAAACCAAACTGCTTGCAGCTCTAACTCCCTTCTAACTACCACTTCTTCGGTTCAGTGAGATATGCTGGATTCTAAACGGAGAAGCTTCTCTGACGCTTTTTCACAGAGATTTTGAAACTGAAATTTCCAAACCCGTTTCCAACGAAGGCGCCAATGGGCTTCCCCATAGAACTTGCCAACCTGAATTCCTACAGGCTAGATGTGAGAGGCACATTCTGCTGCTTCCTCCCTTAGAGTTAAACTAGCTTCTGAAAGCTCAACCTCCAGGGAGTCTGTTTGGCAGAGTTATAGAACACACTTTTCCAAGCCTGTTGGAAGGCATTTGCAGTTTCATTTCGCGTCTAATTTCCCAAACCAAACTGCTTGCAGCTCTAACTGCCTTCTAACTACCACTTCTTCGGTTCAGTGAGATATGCTGGATTCTAAACGGAGAAGCTTCTCTGACGCTTTTTCACAGAGATTTTGAAACTGAAATTTCCAAACCCGTTTCCAACGAAGGCGCCAATGGGCTTCCCCATAGAACTTGCCAACCTGAATTCCTACAGGCTAGAAGTGAGAGGCACATTCTGCTGCTTCCTCCCTTAGACGTAAACTAGCTTCTGAAAGCTCAACCTCCGGGGAGTTTGTTTGGCAGAGATATAGAACACACTTTTCCAAGCCTGTTGGAAGGCATTTGCAGTTTCATTTCGCGTCTAATTTCCCAAACCAAACTGCTTGCAGCTCTAACTGCCTTCTAACTACCACTTCTTCGGTTCAGTGAGATATGCTGGATTCTAAACGGAGAAGCTTCTCTGACGCTTTTTAACAGAGATTTTGAAACTGAAATCTCCCATGCTGTTTCCACCATAGCCAGCAATGGGCTTCCCCATAGAACTTGCCAACCTGAATTCCTACAGGCTAGATGTGAGAGGCACATTCTGCTGCTTCCTCCCTTAGAGTTAAACTAGCTTCTGAAAGCTCAACCTCCAGGGAGTCTGTTTGGCAGAGATATAGAACACACTTTTCCAAGCCTGTTGGAAGGCCTTTGCAGTGTCATTTCGCATCTAATTTCCCAAACCAAACTGCTTGCAGCTCTAACTCCCTTCTAACTACCACTTCTTCGGTTCAGTGAGATATGCTGGATTCTAAACGGAGAAGCTTCTCTGACGCTTTTTCACAGAGATTTTGAAACTGAAATTTCCAAACCCGTTTCCAACGAAGGCGCCAATGGGCTTCCCCATAGAACTTGCCAACCTGAATTCCTACAGGCTAGATGTGAGAGGCACATTCTGCTGCTTCCTCCCTAAGAGTTAAGCTTGCTTCTGAAAGCTCAACCTCCGGGGACTCTGTTTGGCATAGATATAGAACACACTTTTCCAAGCCTGTTGGAAGGCCTTTGCAGTGTCATTTCGCATCTAATTTCCCAAACCAAACTGCTTGCAGCTCTAACTCCCTTTTAACTACCACTTCTTCGGTTCAGTGAGATATGCTGGATTCTAAACGGAGAAGCTTCTCTGACGCTTTTTCACAGAGATTTTGAAACTGAAATCTCCCATGCCGTTTCCACCATAGGCAGCAATGGGCTTCCCCATAGAACTTGCCAACCTGAATTCCTACAGGCTAGATGTGAGAGGCACATTCTGCTGCTTCCTCCCTTAGAGTTAAACTTGCTTCTGAAAGCTCAACCTCCGGGGAGTTTGTTTGGCAGAGATATAGAACACACTTTTCCAAGCCTGTTGGAAGGCATTTGCAGTTTCATTTCGCGTCTAATTTCCCAAACCAAACTGCTTGCAGCTCTAACTCCCTTCTAACTACCACTTCTTCGGTTCAGTGAGATATGCTGGATTCTAAACGGAGAAGCTTCTCTGACGCTTTTTCACAGAGATTTTGAAACTGAAATCTCCCATGCCGTTTCCACCATAGGCAGCAATGGGCTTCCCCATAGAACTTGCCAACCTGAATTCCTACAGGCTAGATGTGAGAGGCACATTCTGCTGCTTCCTCCCTTAGAGTTAAACTTGCTTCTGAAAGCTCAACCTCCGGGGAGTTTGTTTGGCAGAGATATAGAACACACTTTTCCAAGCCTGTTGGAAGGCATTTGCAGTTTCATTTCGCGTCTAATTTCCCAAACCAAACTGCTTGCAGCTCTAACTCCCTTCTAACTACCACTTCTTCGGTTCAGTGAGATATGCTGGATTCTAAACGGAGAAGCTTCTCTGACGCTTTTTCACAGAGATTTTGAAACTGAAATCTCCCATGCCGTTTCCACCATAGGCAGCAATGGGCTTCCCCATAGAACTTGCCAACCTGAATTCCTACAGGCTAGATGTGAGAGGCACATTCTGCTGCTTCCTCCCTAAGAGTAAAGCTTGCTTCTGAAAGCTCAACCTCCGGGGACTCTGTTTGGCACATATATAGAACACACTTTTCCAAGGCTGTTGGAAGGCCTTTGCAGTGTCATTTCGCATCTAATTTCCCAAACCAAACTGCTTGCAGCTCTAACTCCCTTCTAACTACCACTTCTTCGGTTCAGTGAGATATGCTGGATTCTAAACGGAGAAGCTTCTCTGACGCTTTTTCACAGAGAATTTGAAACTGAAATTTCCAAACCCGTTTCCAACGAAGGCGCCAATGGGCTTCCCCATAGAACTTGCCAACCTGAATTCCTACAGGCTAGATGTGAGAGGCACATTCTGCTGCTTCCTCCCTTAGAGTTAAACTAGCTTCTGAAAGCTCAACCTCCAGAGAGTCTGTTTGGCAGAGATATAGAACACACTTTTCCAAGCCTGTTGGAAGGCATTTGCAGTTTCATTTCGCGTCTAATTTCCCAAACCAAACTGCTTGCAGCTCTAACTGCCTTCTAACTACCACTTCTTCGGTTCAGTGAGATATGCTGGATTCTAAACGGAGAAGCTTCTCTGACGCTTTTTCACAGAGATTTTGAAACTGAAATCTCCCATGCCGTTTCCACCATAGGCAGCAATGGGCTTCCCCATAGAACTTGCCAACCTGAATTCCTACAGGCTAGATGTGAGAGGCACATTCTGCTGCTTCCTCCCTAAGAGTTAAGCTTGCTTCTGAAAGCTCAACCTCCGGGGAGTTTGTTTGGCAGAGATATAGAACACACTTTTCCAAGCCTGTTGGAAGGCATTTGCAGTTTCATTTCGCGTCTAATTTCCCAAACCAAACTGCTTGCAGCTCTAACTGCCTTCTAACTACCACTTCTTCGGTTCAGTGAGATATGCTGGATTCTAAACGGAGAAGCTTCTCTGACGCTTTTTCACAGAGATTTTGAAACTGAAATTTCCAAACCCGTTTCCAACGAAGGCGCCAATGGGCTTCCCCATAGAACTTGCCAACCTGAATTCCTACAGGCTAGATGTGAGAGGCACATTCTGCTGCTTCCTCCCTTAGAGTTAAACTAGCTTCTGAAAGCTCAACCTCCGGGGAGTTTGTTTGGCAGAGATATAGAACACACTTTTCCAAGCCTGTTGGAAGGCATTTGCAGTTTCATTTCGCGTCTAATTTCCCAAACCAAACTGCTTGCAGCTCTAACTCCCTTCTAACTACCACTTCTTCGGTTCAGTGAGATATGCTGGATTCTAAACGGAGAAGCTTCTCTGACGCTTTTTCACAGAGATTTTGAAACTGAAATCTCCCATGCCGTTTCCACCATAGGCAGCAATGGGCTTCCCCATAGAACTTGCCAACCTGAATTCCTACAGGCTAGATGTGAGAGGCACATTCTGCTGCTTCCTCCCTAAGAGTTAAGCTTGCTTCTGAAAGCTCAACCTCCGGGGACTCTGTTTGGCACATATATAGAACACACTTTTCCAAGCCTGTTGGAAGGCCTTTGCAGTGTCATTTCGCATCTAATTTCCCAAACCAAACTGCTTGCAGCTCTAACTCCCTTCTAACTACCACTTCTTCGGTTCAGTGAGATATGCTGGATTCTAAACGGAGAAGCTTCTCTGACGCTTTTTCACAGAGATTTTGAAACTGAAATCTCCCATGCCGTTTCCACCATAGGCAGCAATGGGCTTCCCCATAGAACTTGCCAACCTGAATTCCTACAGGCTAGATGTGAGAGTCACATTCTGCTGCTTCCTCCCTTAGAGTTAAACTTGCTTCTGAAAGCTCAACCTCCGGGGAGTTTGTTTGGCAGAGATATAGAACACACTTTTCCAAGCCTGTTGGAAGGCATTTGCAGTTTCATTTCGCGTCTAATTTCCCAAACCAAACTACTTGCAGCTCTAACTGCCTTCTAACTACCACTTCTTCGGTTCAGTGAGATATGCTGGATTCTAAACGGAGAAGCTTCTCTGACGCTTTTTCACAGAGATTTTGAAACTGAAATCTCCCATGCCGTTTCCACCATAGGCAGCAATGGGCTTCCCCATAGAACTTGCCAACCTGAATTCCTACAGGCTAGATGTGAGAGTCACATTCTGCTGCTTTCTCCCTTAGAGTTAAACTTGCTTCTGAAAGCTCAACCTCCGGGGAGTTTGTTTGGCAGAGATATAGAACACACTTTTCCAAGCCTGTTGGAAGGCATTTGCAGTTTCATTTCGCGTCTAATTTCCCAAACCAAACTGCTTGCAGCTCTAACTCCCTTCTAACTACCACTTCTTCGGTTCAGTGAGATATGCTGGATTCTAAACGGAGAAGCTTCTCTGACGCTTTTTCACAGAGATTTTGAAACTGAAATCTCCCATGCCGTTTCCACCATAGGCAGCAATGGGCTTCCCCATAGAACTTGCCAACCTGAATTCCTACAGGCTAGATGTGAGAGGCACATTCTGCTGCTTCCTCCCTAAGAGTTAAGCTTTCTTCTGAAAGCTCAACCTCCGGGGAGTCTGTTTGGCAGAGATATAGAACACACTTTTCCAAGCCTGTTGGAAGGCCTTTGCAGTGTCATTTCGCATCTAATTTCCCAAACCAAACTGCTTGCAGCTCTAACTGCCTTCTAACTACCACTTCTTCGGTTCAGTGAGATATGCTGGATTCTAAACGGAGAAGCTTCTCTGACGCTTTTTCACAGAGATTTTGAAACTGAAATCTCCCATGCCGTTTCCACCATAGGCAGCAATGGGCTTCCCCATAGAACTTGCCAACCTGAATTCCTACAGGCTAGATGTGAGAGGCACATTCTGCTGCTTCCTCCCTTAGAGTTAAACTAGCTTCTGAAAGCTCAACCTCCAGGGAGTCTGTTTGGCAGAGATATAGAACACACTTTTCCAAGCCTGTTGGAAGGCATTTGCAGTTTCATTTCGCGTCTAATTTCCCAAACCAAACTGCTTGCAGCTCTAACTGCCTTCTAACTACCACTTCTTCGGTTCACTGAGATATGCTGGATTCTAAACGGAGAAGCTTCTCTGACGCTTTTTCACAGAGATTTTGAAACTGAAATCTCCCATGCCGTTTCCACCATAGGCAGCAATGGGCTTCCCCATAGAACTTGCCAACCTGAATTCCTAAAGGCTAGATGTGAGAGGCACATTCTGCTGCTTCCTCCCTTAGAGTTAAACTTGCTTCTGAAAGCTCAACCTCCGGGGAGTCTGTTTGGCAGAGATATAGAACACACTTTTCCAAGCCTGTTGGAAGGCATTTGCAGTTTCATTTCGCGTCTAATTTCCCAAACCAAACTGCTTGCAGCTCTAACTCCCTTCTAACTACCACTTCTTCGGTTCAGTGAGATATGCTGGATTATAAACGGAGAAGCTTCTCTGACGCTTTTTCACAGAGATTTTGAAACTGAAATTTCCAAACCCGTTTCCACCATAGGCAGCAATGGGCTTCCCCATAGAACTTGCCAACCTGAATTCCTACAGGCTAGATGTGAGAGGCACATTCTGCTGCTTCCTCCCTAACAGTTAAGCTTGCTTCTGAAAGCTCAACCTCCGGGGACTCTGTTTGGCACAGATATAGAACACACTTTTCCAAGCCTGTTGGAAGGCCTTTGCAGTGTCATTTCGCATCTAATTTCCCAAACCAAACTGCTTGCAGCTCTAACTCCCTTCTAACTACCACTTCTTCGGTTCAGTGAGATATGCTGGATTCTAAACGGAGAAGCTTCTCTGACGCTTTTTCACAGAGATTTTGAAACTGAAATCTCCCATGCCGTTTCCACCATAGGCAGCAATGGGCATCCCCATAGAACTTGCCAACCTGAATTCCTACAGGCTAGATGTGAGAGGCACATTCTGCTGCTTCCTCCCTTAGAGTTAAACTAGCTTCTGAAAGCTCAACCTCCAGGGAGTCTGTTTGGCAGAGATATAGAACACACTTTTCCAAGCCTGTTGGAAGGCATTTGCAGTTTCATTTCGCGTCTAATTTCCCAAACCAAACTGCTTGCAGCTCTAACTGCCTTCTAACTACCACTTCTTCGGTTCAGTGAGATATGCTGGATTCTAAACGGAGAAGCTTCTCTGACGCTTTTTCACAGAGATTTTGAAACTGAATTTTCCAAACCCGTTTCCAACGAAGGCGACAATGGGCTTCCCCATAGAACTTGCCAACCTGAATTCCTACAGGCTAGATGTGAGAGGCACATTCTGCTGCTTCCTCCCTTAGAGTTAAACTAGCTTCTGAAAGCTCAACCTCCGGGGAGTTTGTTTGGCAGAGACATAGAACACACTTTTCCAAGCCTGTTGCAAGGCATTTGCAGTTTCATTTCGCGTCTAATTTCCCAAACCAAACTGCTTGCAGCTCTAACTGCCTTCTAACTACCACTTCTTCGGTTCAGTGAGATATGCTGGATTCTAAACGGAGAAGCTTCTCTGACGCTTTTTCACAGAGATTTTGAAACTGAAATCTCCCATGCTGTTTCCACCATAGGCAGCAATGGGCTTCCCCATAGAACTTGCCAACCTGAATTCCTACAGGCTAGATTTGAGAGGCACATTCTGCTGCTTCCTCCCTTAGAGTTAAACTAGCTTCTGAAAGCTCAACCTCCGGGGAGTCTGTTTGGCAGAGATATAGAACACACTTTTCCAAGCCTGTTGGAAGGCATTTGCAGTTTCATTTCGCGTCTAATTTCCCAAACCAAACTGCTTGCAGCTCTAACTGCCTTCTAACTACCACTTCTTCGGTTCAGTGAGATATGCTGGATTCTAAACGGAGAAGCTTCTCTGACGCTTTTTCACAGAGATTTTGAAACTGAAATCTCCCATGCCGTTTCCACCATAGGCAGCAATGGGCTTCCCCATAGAACTTGCCAACCTGAATTCCTACAGGCTAGATGTGAGAGGCACATTCTGCTGCTTCCTCCCTTAGAGTTAAACTAGCTTCTGAAAGCTCAACCTCCGGGGAGTTTGTTTGGCAGAGATATAGAACACACTTTTCCAAGCCTGTTGGAAGGCATTTGCAGTTTCATTTCGCGTCTAATTTCCCAAACCAAACTGCTTGCAGCTCTAACTCCCTTCTAACTACCACTTCTTCGGTTCAGTGAGATATGCTGGATTCTAAACGGAGAAGCTTCTCTGACGCTTTTTTACAGAGATTTTGAAACTGAAATTTCCAAACCCGTTTCCAACGAAGGCGCCAATGGGCTTCCCCATAGAACTTGCCAACCTGAATTCCTACAGGCTAGATGTGAGAGGCACATTCTGCTGCTTCCTCCCTTAGAGTTAAACTAGCTTCTGAAAGCTCAACCTCCGGGGAGTTTGTTTGGCAGAGATATAGAACACACTTTTCCAAGCCTGTTGGAAGGCATTTGCAGTTTCATTTCGCGTCTAATTTCCCAAACCAAACTGCTTGCAGCTCTAACTGCCTTCTAACTACCACTTCTTCGGTTCAGTGAGATATGCTGGATTCTAAACGGAGAAGCTTCTCTGACGCTTTTTCACAGAGATTTTGAAACTGAAATCTCCCATGCCGTTTCCACCATAGGCAGCAATGGGCTTCCCCATAGAACTTGCCAACCTGAATTCCTACAGGCTAGATGTGAGAGGCACATTCTGCTGCTTCCTCCCTTAGAGTTAAACTTGCTTCTGAAAGCTCAACCTCCGGGGAGTTTGTTTGGCAGAGATATAGAACACACTTTTCCAAGCCTGTTGGAAGGCATTTGCAGTTTCATTTCGCGTCTAATTTCCCAAACCAAACTGCTTGCAGCTCTAACTCCCTTCTAACTACCACTTCTTCGGTTCAGTGAGATATGCTGGATTCTAAACGGAGAAGCTTCTCTGACGCTTTTTCACAGAGATTTTGAAACTGAAATCTCCCATGCCGTTTCCACCATAGGCAGCAATGGGCTTCCCCATAGAACTTGCCAACCTGAATTCCTACAGGCTAGATGTGAGAGGCACATTCTGCTGCTTCCTCCCTAAGAGTTAAGCTTGCTTCTGAAAGCTCAACCTCCGGGGACTCTGTTTGGCACATATATAGAACACACTTTTCCAAGGCTGTTGGAAGGCCTTTGCAGTGTCATTTCGCATCTAATTTCCCAAACCAAACTGCTTGCAGCTCTAACTCCCTTCTAACTACCACTTCTTCGGTTCAGTGAGATATGCTGGATTCTAAACGGAGAAGCTTCTCTGACGCTTTTTCACAGAGATTTTGAAACTGAAATTTCCAAACCCGTTTCCAACGAAGGCGCCAATGGGCTTCCCCATAGAACTTGCCAACCTGAATTCCTACAGGCTAGATGTGAGAGGCACATTCTGCTGCTTCCTCCCTTAGAGTTAAACTAGCTTCTGAAAGCTCAACCTCCAGAGAGTCTGTTTGGCAGAGATATAGAACACACTTTTCCAAGCCTGTTGGAAGGCATTTGCAGTTTCATTTCGCGTCTAATTTCCCAAACCAAACTGCTTGCAGCTCTAACTGCCTTCTAACTACCACTTCTTCGGTTCAGTGAGATATGCTGGATTCTAAACGGAGAAGCTTCTCTGACGCTTTTTCACAGAGATTTTGAAACTGAAATCTCCCATGCCGTTTCCACCATAGGCAGCAATGGGCTTCCCCATAGAACTTGCCAACCTGAATTCCTACAGGCTAGATGTGAGAGGCACATTCTGCTGCTTCCTCCCTAAGAGTTAAGCTTGCTTCTGAAAGCTCAACCTCCGGGGAGTTTGTTTGGCAGAGATATAGAACACACTTTTCCAAGCCTGTTGGAAGGCATTTGCAGTTTCATTTCGCGTCTAATTTCCCAAACCAAACTGCTTGCAGCTCTAACTCCCTTCTAACTACCACTTCTTCGGTTCAGTGAGATATGCTGGATTATAAACGGAGAAGCTTCTCTGACGCTTTTTCACAGAGATTTTGAAACTGAAATTTCCAAACCCGTTTCCAACGAAGGCGCCAATGGGCTTCCCCATAGAACTTGCCAACCTGAATTCCTACAGGCTAGAAGTGAGAGGCACATTCTGCTGCTTCCTCCCTTAGAGGTAAACTAGCTTCTGAAAGCTCAACCTCCGGGGAGTTTGTTTGGCAGAGATATAGAACACACTTTTCCAAGCCTGTTGGAAGGCATTTGCAGTTTCATTTCGCGTCTAATTTCCCAAACCAAACTGCTTGCAGCTCTAACTGCCTTCTAACTACCACTTCTTCGGTTCAGTGAGATATGCTGGATTCTAAACGGAGAAGCTTCTCTGACGCTTTTTAACAGAGATTTTGAAACTGAAATCTCCCATGCTGTTTCCACCATAGCCAGCAATGGGCTTCCCCATAGAACTTGCCAACCTGAATTCCTACAGGCTAGATGTGAGAGGCACATTCTGCTGCTTCCTCCCTTAGAGTTAAACTAGCTTCTGAAAGCTCAACCTCCGGGGAGTCTGTTTGGCAGAGATATAGAACACACTTTTCCAAGCCTGTTGGAAGGCCTTTGCAGTGTCATTTCGCATCTAATTTCCCAAACCAAACTGCTTGCAGCTCTAACTCCCTTCTAACTACCACTTCTTCGGTTCAGTGAGATATGCTGGATTCTAAACGGAGAAGCTTCTCTGACGCTTTTTCACAGAGATTTTGAAACTGAAATTTCCAAACCCGTTTCCAACGAAGGCGCCAATGGGCTTCCCCATAGAACTTGCCAACCTGAATTCCTACAGGCTAGATGTGAGAGGCACATTCTGCTGCTTCCTCCCTAAGAGTTAAGCTTGCTTCTGAAAGCTCAACCTCCGGGGACTCTGTTTGGCACAGATATAGAACACACTTTTCCAAGCCTGTTGGAAGGCCTTTGCAGTGTCATTTCGCATCTAATTTCCCAAACCAAACTGCTTGCAGCTCTAACTCCCTTCTAACTACCACTTCTTCGGTTCAGTGAGATATGCTGGATTCTAAACGGAGAAGCTTCTCTGACGCTTTTTCACAGAGATTTTGAAACTGAAATCTCCCATGCCGTTTCCACCATAGGCAGCAATGGGCTTCCCCATAGAACTTGCCAACCTGAATTCCTACAGGCTAGATGTGAGAGGCACATTCTGCTGCTTCCTCCCTTAGAGTTAAACTTGCTTCTGAAAGCTCAACCTCCGGGGAGTTTGTTTGGCAGAGATATAGAACACACTTTTCCAAGCCTGTTGGAAGGCATTTGCAGTTTCATTTTGCGTCTAATTTCCCAAACCAAACTGCTTGCAGCTCTAACTCCCTTCTAACTACCACTTCTTCGGTTCAGTGAGATATGCTGGATTCTAAACGGAGAAGCTTCTCTGACGCTTTTTCACAGAGATTTTGAAACTGAAATCTCCCATGCCGTTTCCACCATAGGCAGCAATGGGCTTCCCCATAGAACTTGCCAACCTGAATTCCTACAGGCTAGATGTGAGAGGCACATTCTGCTGCTTCCTCCCTTAGAGTTAAACTAGCTTCTGAAAGCTCAACCTCCGGGGAGTTTGTTTGGCAGAGATATAGAACACACTTTTCCAAGCCTGTTGGAAGGCATTTGCAGTTTCATTTCGCGTCTAATTTCCCAAACCAAACTGCTTGCAGCTCTAACTCCCTTCTAACTACCACTTCTTCGGTTCAGTGAGATATGCTGGATTCTAAACGGAGAAGCTTCTCTGACGCTTTTTTACAGAGATTTTGAAACTGAAATCTCCCATGCCGTTTCCACCATAGGCAGCAATGGGCTTCCCCATAGAACTTGCCAACCTGAATTCCTACAGGCTAGATGTGAGAGGCACATTCTGCTGCTTCCTCCCTTAGAGTTAAACTTGCTTCTGAAAGCTCAACCTCCGGGGAGTTTTTTTGGCAGAGATATAGAACACACTTTTCCAAGCCTGTTGGAAGGCATTTGCAGTTTCATTTCGCGTCTAATTTCCCAAACCAAACTGCTTGCAGCTCTAACTCCCTTCTAACTACCACTTCTTCGGTTCAGTGAGATATGCTGGATTCTAAACGGAGAAGCTTCTCTGACGCTTTTTCACAGAGATTTTGAAACTGAAATTTCCAAACCCGTTTCGAACGAAGGCGCCAATGGGCTTCCCCATAGAACTTGCCAACCTGAATTCCTACAGGCTAGATGTGAGAGGCACATTCTGCTGCTTCCTCCCTTAGAGTTAAACTAGCTTCTGAAAGCTCAACCTCCAGAGAGTCTGTTTGGCAGAGATATAGAACACACTTTTCCAAGCCTGTTGGAAGGCATTTGCAGTTTCATTTCGCGTCTAATTTCACAAACCAAACTGCTTGCAGCTCTAACTGCCTTCTAACTACCACTTCTTCGGTTCAGTGAGATATGCTGGATTCTAAACGGAGAAGCTTCTCTGACGCTTTTTCACAGAGATTTTGAAACTGAAATCTCCCATGCCGTTTCCACCATAGGCAGCAATGGGCTTCCCCATAGAACTTGCCAACCTGAATTCCTACAGGCTAGATGTGAGAGGCACATTCTGCTGCTTCCTCCCTAAGAGTTAAGCTTGCTTCTGAAAGCTCAACCTCCGGGGAGTTTGTTTGGCAGAGATATAGAACACACTTTTCCAAGCCTGTTGGAAGGCATTTGCAGTTTCATTTCGCGTCTAATTTCCCAAACCAAACTGCTTGCAGCTCTAACTCCCTTCTAACTACCACTTCTTCGGTTCAGTGAGATATGCTGGATTCTAAACGGAGAAGCTTCTCTGACGCTTTTTCACAGAGATTTTGAAACTGAAATTTCCAAACCCGTTTCCAACGAAGGCGCCAATGGGCTTCCCCATAGAACTTGCCAACCTGAATTCCTACAGGCTAGAAGTGAGAGGCACATTCTGCTGCTTCCTCCCTTAGAGGTAAACTAGCTTCTGAAAGCTCAACCTCCGGGGAGTTTGTTTGGCAGAGATATAGAACACACTTTTCCAAGCCTGTTGGAAGGCATTTGCAGTTTCATTTCGCGTCTAATTTCCCAAACCAAACTGCTTGCAGCTCTAACTGCCTTCTAACTACCACTTCTTCGGTTCAGTGAGATATGCTGGATTCTAAACGGAGAAGCTTCTCTGACGCTTTTTCACAGAGATTTTGAAACTGAAATCTCCCATGCTGTTTCCACCATAGCCAGCAATGGGCTTCCCCATAGAACTTGCCAACCTGAATTCCTACAGGCTAGATGTGAGAGGCACATTCTGCTGCTTCCTCCCTTAGAGTTAAACTAGCTTCTGAAAGCTCAACCTCCAGGGAGTCTGTTTGGCAGAGATATAGAACACACTTTTCCAAGCCTGTTGGAAGGCCTTTGCAGTGTCATTTCGCATCTAATTTCCCAAACCAAACTGCTTGCAGCTCTAACTCCCTTCTAACTACCACTTCTTCGGTTCAGTGAGATATGCTGGATTCTAAACGGAGAAGCTTCTCTGACGCTTTTTCACAGAGATTTTGAAACTGAAATTTCCAAACCCGTTTCCAACGAAGGCGCCAATGGGCTTCCCCATAGAACTTGCCAACCTGAATTCCTACAGGCTAGATGTGAGAGGCACATTCTGCTGCTTCCTCCCTAAGAGTTAAGCTTGCTTCTGAAAGCTCAACCTCCGGGGACTCTGTTTGGCACAGATATAGAACACACTTTTCCAAGCCTGTTGGAAGGCCTTTGCAGTGTCATTTCGCATCTAATTTCCCAAACCAAACTGCTTGCAGCTCTAACTCCCTTCTAACTACCACTTCTTCGGTTCAGTGAGATATGCTGGATTCTAAACGGAGAAGCTTCTCTGACGCTTTTTCACAGAGATTTTGAAACTGAAATCTCCCATGCCGTTTCCACCATAGGCAGCAATGGGCTTCCCCATAGAACTTGCCAACCTGAATTCCTACAGGCTAGATGTGAGAGGCACATTCTGCTGCTTCCTCCCTTAGAGTTAAACGAGCTTCTGAAAGCTCAACCTCCGGGGAGTTTGTTTGGCAGAGATATAGAACACACTTTTCCAAGCCTGTTGGAAGGCATTTGCAGTTTCATTTCGCGTCTAATTTCCCAAACCAAACTGCTTGCAGCTCTAACTGCCTTCTAACTACCACTTCTTCGGTTCAGTGAGATATGCTGGATTCTAAACGGAGAAGCTTCTCTGACGCTTTTTCACAGAGATTTTGAAACTGAAATCTCCCATGCCGTTTCCACCATAGGCAGCAATGGGCTTCCCCATAGAACTTGCCAACCTGAATTCCTACAGGCTAGATGTGAGAGGCACATTCTGCTGCTTCCTCCCTTAGAGTTAAACTAGCTTCTGAAAGCTCAACCTCCGGGGAGTTTGTTTGGCAGAGATATAGAACACACTTTTCCAAGCCTGTTGGAAGGCATTTGCAGTTTCATTTCGCGTCTAATTTCCCAAACCAAACTGCTTGCAGCTCTAACTCCCTTCTAACTACCACTTCTTCGGTTCAGTGAGATATGCTGGATTCTAAACGGAGAAGCTTCTCTGACGCTTTTTCACAGAGATTTTGAAACTGAAATCTCCCATGCCGTTTCCACCATAGGCAGCAATGGGCTTCCCCATAGAACTTGCCAACCTGAATTCCTAAAGGCTAGATGTGAGAGGCACATTCTGCTGCTTCCTCCCTTAGAGTTAAACTTGCTTCTGAAAGCTCAACCTCCGGGGAGTTTTTATGGCAGAGATATAGAACACACTTTTCCAAGCCTGTTGGAAGGCATTTGCAGTTTCATTTCGCGTCTAATTTCCCAAACCAAACTGCTTGCAGCTCTAACTCCCTTCTAACTACCACTTCTTCGGTTCAGTGAGATATGCTGGATTCTAAACGGAGAAGCTTCTCTGACGCTTTTTCACAGAGATTTTGAAACTGAAATTTCCAAACCCGTTTCCAACGAAGGCGCCAATGGGCTTCCCCATAGAACTTGCCAACCTGAATTCCTACAGGCTAGATGTGAGAGGCACATTCTGCTGCTTCCTCCCTTAGAGTTAAACTAGCTTCTGAAAGCTCAACCTCCAGGGAGTCTGTTTGGCAGAGATATAGAACACACTTTTCCAAGCCTGTTGGAAGGCATTTGCAGTTTCATTTCGCGTCTAATTTCCCAAACCAAACTGCTTGCAGCTCTAACTGCCTTCTAACTACCACTTCTTCGGTTCAGTGAGATATGCTGGATTCTAAACGGAGAAGCTTCTCTGACGCTTTTTCACAGAGATTTTGAAACTGAAATCTCCCATGCCGTTTCCACCATAGGCAGCAATGGGCTTCCCCATAGAACTTGCCAACCTGAATTCCTACAGGCTAGATGTGAGAGGCACATTCTGCTGCTTCCTCCCTAAGAGTTAAGCTTGCTTCTGAAAGCTCAACCTCCGGGGAGTTTGTTTGGCAGAGATATAGAACACACTTTTCCAAGCCTGTTGGAAGGCATTTGCAGTTTCATTTCGCGTCTAATTTCCCAAACCAAACTGCTTGCAGCTCTAACTCCCTTCTAACTACCACTTCTTCGGTTAAGTGAGATATGCTGGATTCTAAACGGAGAAGCTTCTCTGACGCTTTTTCACAGAGATTTTGAAACTGAAATTTCCAAACCCGTTTCCAACGAAGGCGCCAATGGGCTTCCCCATAGAACTTCCCAACCTGAATTCCTACAGGCTAGATGTGAGAGGCACATTCTGCTGCTTCCTCCCTTAGAGTTAAACTAGCTTCTGAAAGCTCAACCTCCGGGGAGTTTGTTTGGCAGAGATATAGAACACACTTTTCCAAGCCTGTTGGAAGGCCTTTGCAGTTTCATTTCGCGTCTAATTTCCCAAACCAAACTGCTTGCAGCTCTAACTGCCTTCTAACTACCACTTCTTCGGTTCAGTGAGATATGCTGGATTCTAAACGGAGAAGCTTCTCTGACGCTTTTTCACAGAGATTTTGAAACTGAAATCTCCCATGCCGTTTCCACCATAGGCAGCAATGGGCTTCCCCATAGAACTTGCCAACCTGAATTCCTACAGGCTAGATGTGAGAGGCACATTCTGCTGCTTCCTCCCTTAGAGGTAAACTAGCTTCTGAAAGCTCAACCTCCGGGGAGTTTGTTTGGCAGAGATATAGAACACACTTTTCCAAGCCTGTTGGAAGGCATTTGCAGTTTCATTTCGCGTCTAATTTCCCAAACCAAACTGCTTGCAGCTCTAACTGCCTTCTAACTACCACTTCTTCGGTTCAGTGAGATATGCTGGATTCTAAACGGAGAAGCTTCTCTGACGCTTTTTCACAGAGATTTTGAAACTGAAATCTCCCATGCCGTTTCCACCATAGGCAGCAATGGGCTTCCCCATAGAACTTGCCAACCTGAATTCCTAAAGGCTAGATGTGAGAGGCACATTCTGCTGCTTCCTCCCTTAGAGTTAAACTTGCTTCTGAAAGCTCAACCTCCGGGGAGTTTGTTTGGCAGAGATATAGAACACACTTTTCCAAGCCTGTTGGAAGGCATTTGCAGTTTCATTTCGCGTCTAATTTCCCAAACCAAACTGCTTGCAGCTCTAACTCCCTTCTAACTACCACTTCTTCGGTTCAGTGAGATATGCTGGATTCTAAACGGAGAAGCTTCTCTGACGCTTTTTCACAGAGATTTTGAAACTGAAATTTCCAAACCCGTTTCCAACGAAGGCGCCAATGGGCTTCCCCATAGAACTTGCCAACCTGAATTCCTACAGGCTAGATGTGAGAGGCACATTCTGCTGCTTCCTCCCTAACAGTTAAGCTTGCTTCTGATAGCTCAACCTCCGGGGACTCTGTTTGGCACAGATAAAGAACACACTTTTCCAAGCCTGTTGGAAGGCCTTTGCAGTGTCATTTCGCATCTAATTTCCCAAACCAAACTGCTTGCAGCTCTAACTCCCTTCTAACTACCACTTCTTCGGTTCAGTGAGATATGCTGGATTCTAAACGGAGAAGCTTCTCTGACGCTTTTTCACAGAGATTTTGAAACTGAAATCTCCCATGCCGTTTCCACCATAGGCAGCAATGGGCTTCCCCATAGAACTTGCCAACCTGAATTCCTACAGGCTAGATTTGAGAGGCACATTCTGCTGCTTCCTCCCTAACAGTTAAGCTTGCTTCTGATAGCTCAACCTCCGGGGACTCTGTTTGGCACAGATAAAGAACACACTTTTCCAAGCCTGTTGGAAGGCCTTTGCAGTGTCATTTCGCATCTAATTTCCCAAACCAAACTGCTTGCAGCTCAAACTCCCTTCTAACTACCACTTCTTCGGTTCAGTGAGATATGCTGGATTCTAAACGGAGAAGCTTCTCTGACGCTTTTTCACAGAGATTTTGAAACTGAAATCTCCCATGCCGTTTCCACCATAGGCAGCAATGGGCTTCCCCATAGAACTTGCCAACCTGAATTCCTACAGGCTAGATGTGAGAGGCACTTTCTGCTGCTTCCTCCCTAACATTTAAGCTTGCTTCTGATAGCTCAACCTCTGGGGACTCTGTTTGGCACAGATATAGAACACACTTTTCCAAGCCTGTTGGAAGGCCTTTGCAGTGTCATTTCGCATCTAATTTCCCAAACCAAACTGCTTGCAGCTCTAACTCCCTTCTAACTACCACTTCTTCGGTTCAGTGAGATATGCTGGATTCTAAACGGAGAAGCTTCTCTGACGCTTTTTCACAGAGATTTTGAAACTGAAATTTCCAAACCCGTTTCCAACGAAGGCGCCAATGGGCTTCCCCATAGAACTTGCCAACCTGAATTCCTACAGGCTAGATGTGAGAGGCACATTCTGCTGCTTCCTCCCTAAGAGTTAAGCTTGCTTCTGAAAGCTCAACCTCCGGGGACTCTGTTTGGCACAGATATAGAACACACTTTTCCAAGCCTGTTGGAAGGCCTTTGCAGTGTCATTTCGCATCTAATTTCCCAAACCAAACTGCTTGCAGCTCTAACTCCCTTCTAACTACCACTTCTTCGGTTCAGTGAGATATGCTGGATTCTAAACGGAGAAGCTTCTCTGACGCTTTTTCACAGAGATTTTGAAACTGAAATCTCCCATGCCGTTTCCACCATAGGCAGCAATGGGCTTCCCCATAGAACTTGCCAACCTGAATTCCTACAGGCTAGATGTGAGAGGCACATTCTGCTGCTTCCTCCCTTAGAGTTAAACTTGCTTCTGAAAGCTCAACCTCCGGGGAGTTTGTTTGGCAGAGATATAGAACACACTTTTCCAAGCCTGTTGGAAGGCATTTGCAGTTTCATTTCGCGTCTAATTTCCCAAACCAAACTGCTTGCAGCTCTAACTCCCTTCTAACTACCACTTCTTCGGTTCAGTGAGATATGCTGGATTCTAAACGGAGAAGCTTCTCTGACGCTTTTTCACAGAGATTTTGAAACTGAAATCTCCCATGCCGTTTCCACCATAGGCAGCAATGGGCTTCCCCATAGAACTTGCCAACCTGAATTCCTACAGGCTAGATGTGAGAGGCACATTCTGCTGCTTCCTCCCTTAGAGTTAAACTAGCTTCTGAAAGCTCAACCTCCGGGGAGTTTGTTTGGCAGAGATATAGAACACACTTTTCCAAGCCTGTTGGAAGGCATTTGCAGTTTCATTTCGCGTCTAATTTCCCAAACCAAACTGCTTGCAGCTCTAACTCCCTTCTAACTACCACTTCTTCGGTTCAGTGAGATATGCTGGATTCTAAACGGAGAAGCTTCTCTGACGCTTTTTTACAGAGATTTTGAAACTGAAATCTCCCATGCCGTTTCCACCATAGGCAGCAATGGGCTTCCCCATAGAACTTGCCAACCTGAATTCCTACAGGCTAGATGTGAGAGGCACATTCTGCTGCTTCCTCCCTTAGAGTTAAACTTGCTTCTGAAAGCTCAACCTCCGGGGAGTTTTTTTGGCAGAGATATAGAACACACTTTTCCAAGCCTGTTGGAAGGCATTTGCAGTTTCATTTCGCGTCTAATTTCCCAAACCAAACTGCTTGCAGCTCTAACTCCCTTCTAACTACCACTTCTTCGGTTCAGTGAGATATGCTGGATTCTAAACGGAGAAGCTTCTCTGACGCTTTTTCACAGAGATTTTGAAACTGAAATTTCCAAACCCGTTTCCAACGAAGGCGCCAATGGGCTTCCCCATAGAACTTGCCAACCTGAATTCCTACAGGCTAGATGTGAGAGGCACATTCTGCTGCTTCCTCCCTTAGAGTTAAACTAGCTTCTGAAAGCTCAACCTCCAGGGAGTCTGTTTGGCAGAGATATAGAACACACTTTTCCAAGCCTGTTGGAAGGCATTTGCAGTTTCATTTCGCGTCTAATTTCCCAAACCAAACTGCTTGCAGCTCTAACTGCCTTCTAACTACCACTTCTTCGGTTCAGTGAGATATGCTGGATTCTAAACGGAGAAGCTTCTCTGACGCTTTTTCACAGAGATTTTGAAACTGAAATTTCCAAACCCGTTTCCAACGAAGGCGCCAATGGGCTTCCCCATAGAACTTGCCAACCTGAATTCCTACAGGCTAGAAGTGAGAGGCACATTCTGCTGCTTCCTCCCTTAGAGGTAAACTAGCTTCTGAAAGCTCAACCTCCGGGGAGTTTGTTTGGCAGAGATATAGAACACACTTTTCCAAGCCTGTTGGAAGGCATTTGCAGTTTCATTTCGCGTCTAATTTCCCAAACCAAACTGCTTGCAGCTCTAACTGCCTTCTAACTACCACTTCTTCGGTTCAGTGAGATATGCTGGATTCTAAACGGAGAAGCTTCTCTGACGCTTTTTAACAGAGATTTTGAAACTGAAATCTCCCATGCTGTTTCCACCATAGCCAGCAATGGGCTTCCCCATAGAACTTGCCAACCTGAATTCCTACAGGCTAGATGTGAGAGGCACATTCTGCTGCTTCCTCCCTTAGAGTTAAACTAGCTTCTGAAAGCTCAACCTCCAGGGAGTCTGTTTGGCAGAGATATAGAACACACTTTTCCAAGCCTGTTGGAAGGCCTTTGCAGTGTCATTTCGCATCTAATTTCCCAAACCAAACTGCTTGCAGCTCTAACTCCCTTCTAACTACCACTTCTTCGGTTCAGTGAGATATGCTGGATTCTAAACGGAGAAGCTTCTCTGACGCTTTTTCACAGAGATTTTGAAACTGAAATTTCCAAACCCGTTTCCAACGAAGGCGCCAATGGGCTTCCCCATAGAACTTGCCAACCTGAATTCCTACAGGCTAGATGTGAGAGGCACATTCTGCTGCTTCCTCCCTAAGAGTTAAGCTTGCTTCTGAAAGCTCAACCTCCGGGGACTCTGTTTGGCATAGATATAGAACACACTTTTCCAAGCCTGTTGGAAGGCCTTTGCAGTGTCATTTCGCATCTAATTTCCCAAACCAAACTGCTTGCAGCTCTAACTCCCTTTTAACTACCACTTCTTCGGTTCAGTGAGATATGCTGGATTCTAAACGGAGAAGCTTCTCTGACGCTTTTTCACAGAGATTTTGAAACTGAAATCTCCCATGCCGTTTCCACCATAGGCAGCAATGGGCTTCCCCATAGAACTTGCCAACCTGAATTCCTACAGGCTAGATGTGAGAGGCACATTCTGCTGCTTCCTCCCTTAGAGTTAAACTTGCTTCTGAAAGCTCAACCTCCGGGGAGTTTGTTTGGCAGAGATATAGAACACACTTTTCCAAGCCTGTTGGAAGGCATTTGCAGTTTCATTTCGCGTCTAATTTCCCAAACCAAACTGCTTGCAGCTCTAACTCCCTTCTAACTACCACTTCTTCGGTTCAGTGAGATATGCTGGATTCTAAACGGAGAAGCTTCTCTGACGCTTTTTCACAGAGATTTTGAAACTGAAATCTCCCATGCCGTTTCCACCATAGGCAGCAATGGGCTTCCCCATAGAACTTGCCAACCTGAATTCCTACAGGCTAGATGTGAGAGGCACATTCTGCTGCTTCCTCCCTTAGAGTTAAACTAGCTTCTGAAAGCTCAACCTCCGGGGAGTTTGTTTGGCAGAGATATAGAACACACTTTTCCAAGCCTGTTGGAAGGCATTTGCAGTTTCATTTCGCGTCTAATTTCCCAAACCAAACTGCTTGCAGCTCTAACTCCCTTCTAACTACCACTTCTTCGGTTCAGTGAGATATGCTGGATTCTAAACGGAGAAGCTTCTCTGACGCTTTTTCACAGAGATTTTGAAACTGAAATCTCCCATGCCGTTTCCACCATAGGCAGCAATGGGCTTCCCCATAGAACTTGCCAACCTGAATTCCTACAGGCTAGATGTGAGAGGCACATTCTGCTGCTTCCTCCCTTAGAGTTAAACTTGCTTCTGAAAGCTCAACCTCCGGGGAGTTTGTTTGGCAGAGATATAGAACACACTTTTCCAAGCCTGTTGGAAGGCATTTGCAGTTTCATTTCGCGTCTAATTTCCCAAACCAAACTGCTTGCAGCTCTAACTCCCTTCTAACTACCACTTCTTCGGTTCAGTGAGATATGCTGGATTCTAAACGGAGAAGCTTCTCTGACGCTTTTTCACAGAGATTTTGAAACTGAAATCTCCCATGCCGTTTCCACCATAGGCAGCAATGGGCTTCCCCATAGAACTTGCCAACCTGAATTCCTACAGGCTAGATGTGAGAGGCACATTCTGCTGCTTCCTCCCTTAGAGTTAAACTAGCTTCTGAAAGCTCAACCTCCGGGGAGTTTGTTTGGCAGAGATATAGAACACACTTTTCCAAGCCTGTTGGAAGGCATTTGCAGTTTCATTTCGCGTCTAATTTCCCAAACCAAACTGCTTGCAGCTCTAACTCCCTTCTAACTACCACTTCTTCGGTTCAGTGAGATATGCTGGATTCTAAACGGAGAAGCTTCTCTGACGCTTTTTTACAGAGATTTTGAAACTGAAATCTCCCATGCCGTTTCCACCATAGGCAGCAATGGGCTTCCCCATAGAACTTGCCAACCTGAATTCCTACAGGCTAGATGTGAGAGGCACATTCTGCTGCTTCCTCCCTTAGAGTTAAACTTGCTTCTGAAAGCTCAACCTCCGGGGAGTTTTTTTGGCAGAGATATAGAACACACTTTTCCAAGCCTGTTGGAAGGCATTTGCAGTTTCATTTCGCGTCTAATTTCCCAAACCAAACTGCTTGCAGCTCTAACTCCCTTCTAACTACCACTTCTTCGGTTCAGTGAGATATGCTGGATTCTAAACGGAGAAGCTTCTCTGACGCTTTTTCACAGAGATTTTGAAACTGAAATTTCCAAACCCGTTTCCAACGAAGGCGCCAATGGGCTTCCCCATAGAACTTGCCAACCTGAATTCCTACAGGCTAGATGTGAGAGGCACATTCTGCTGCTTCCTCCCTTAGAGTTAAACTAGCTTCTGAAAGCTCAACCTCCAGGGAGTCTGTTTGGCAGAGATATAGAACACACTTTTCCAAGCCTGTTGGAAGGCATTTGCAGTTTCATTTCGCGTCTAATTTCCCAAACCAAACTGCTTGCAGCTCTAACTGCCTTCTAACTACCACTTCTTCGGTTCAGTGAGATATGCTGGATTCTAAACGGAGAAGCTTCTCTGACGCTTTTTCACAGAGATTTTGAAACTGAAATTTCCAAACCCGTTTCCAACGAAGGCGCCAATGGGCTTCCCCATAGAACTTGCCAACCTGAATTCCTACAGGCTAGAAGTGAGAGGCACATTCTGCTGCTTCCTCCCTTAGAGGTAAACTAGCTTCTGAAAGCTCAACCTCCGGGGAGTTTGTTTGGCAGAGATATAGAACACACTTTTCCAAGCCTGTTGGAAGGCATTTGCAGTTTCATTTCGCGTCTAATTTCCCAAACCAAACTGCTTGCAGCTCTAACTGCCTTCTAACTACCACTTCTTCGGTTCAGTGAGATATGCTGGATTCTAAACGGAGAAGCTTCTCTGACGCTTTTTAACAGAGATTTTGAAACTGAAATCTCCCATGCTGTTTCCACCATAGCCAGCAATGGGCTTCCCCATAGAACTTGCCAACCTGAATTCCTACAGGCTAGATGTGAGAGGCACATTCTGCTGCTTCCTCCCTTAGAGTTAAACTAGCTTCTGAAAGCTCAACCTCCAGGGAGTCTGTTTGGCAGAGATATAGAACACACTTTTCCAAGCCTGTTGGAAGGCCTTTGCAGTGTCATTTCGCATCTAATTTCCCAAACCAAACTGCTTGCAGCTCTAACTCCCTTCTAACTACCACTTCTTCGGTTCAGTGAGATATGCTGGATTCTAAACGGAGAAGCTTCTCTGACGCTTTTTCACAGAGATTTTGAAACTGAAATTTCCAAACCCGTTTCCAACGAAGGCGCCAATGGGCTTCCCCATAGAACTTGCCAACCTGAATTCCTACAGGCTAGATGTGAGAGGCACATTCTGCTGCTTCCTCCCTAAGAGTTAAGCTTGCTTCTGAAAGCTCAACCTCCGGGGACTCTGTTTGGCATAGATATAGAACACACTTTTCCAAGCCTGTTGGAAGGCCTTTGCAGTGTCATTTCGCATCTAATTTCCCAAACCAAACTGCTTGCAGCTCTAACTCCCTTTTAACTACCACTTCTTCGGTTCAGTGAGATATGCTGGATTCTAAACGGAGAAGCTTCTCTGACGCTTTTTCACAGAGATTTTGAAACTGAAATCTCCCATGCCGTTTCCACCATAGGCAGCAATGGGCTTCCCCATAGAACTTGCCAACCTGAATTCCTACAGGCTAGATGTGAGAGGCACATTCTGCTGCTTCCTCCCTTAGAGTTAAACTTGCTTCTGAAAGCTCAACCTCCGGGGAGTTTGTTTGGCAGAGATATAGAACACACTTTTCCAAGCCTGTTGGAAGGCATTTGCAGTTTCATTTCGCGTCTAATTTCCCAAACCAAACTGCTTGCAGCTCTAACTCCCTTCTAACTACCACTTCTTCGGTTCAGTGAGATATGCTGGATTCTAAACGGAGAAGCTTCTCTGACGCTTTTTCACAGAGATTTTGAAACTGAAATCTCCCATGCCGTTTCCACCATAGGCAGCAATGGGCTTCCCCATAGAACTTGCCAACCTGAATTCCTACAGGCTAGATGTGAGAGGCACATTCTGCTGCTTCCTCCCTTAGAGTTAAACTAGCTTCTGAAAGCTCAACCTCCGGGGAGTTTGTTTGGCAGAGATATAGAACACACTTTTCCAAGCCTGTTGGAAGGCATTTGCAGTTTCATTTCGCGTCTAATTTCCCAAACCAAACTGCTTGCAGCTCTAACTCCCTTCTAACTACCACTTCTTCGGTTCAGTGAGATATGCTGGATTCTAAACGGAGAAGCTTCTCTGACGCTTTTTCACAGAGATTTTGAAACTGAAATCTCCCATGCCGTTTCCACCATAGGCAGCAATGGGCTTCCCCATAGAACTTGCCAACCTGAATTCCTACAGGCTAGATGTGAGAGGCACATTCTGCTGCTTCCTCCCTTAGAGTTAAACTTGCTTCTGAAAGCTCAACCTCCGGGGAGTTTGTTTGGCAGAGATATAGAACACACTTTTCCAAGCCTGTTGGAAGGCATTTGCAGTTTCATTTCGCGTCTAATTTCCCAAACCAAACTGCTTGCAGCTCTAACTCCCTTCTAACTACCACTTCTTCGGTTCAGTGAGATATGCTGGATTCTAAACGGAGAAGCTTCTCTGACGCTTTTTCACAGAGATTTTGAAACTGAAATCTCCCATGCCGTTTCCACCATAGGCAGCAATGGGCTTCCCCATAGAACTTGCCAACCTGAATTCCTACAGGCTAGATGTGAGAGGCACATTCTGCTGCTTCCTCCCTTAGAGTTAAACTAGCTTCTGAAAGCTCAACCTCCGGGGAGTTTGTTTGGCAGAGATATAGAACACACTTTTCCAAGCCTGTTGGAAGGCATTTGCAGTTTCATTTCGCGTCTAATTTCCCAAACCAAACTGCTTGCAGCTCTAACTCCCTTCTAACTACCACTTCTTCGGTTCAGTGAGATATGCTGGATTCTAAACGGAGAAGCTTCTCTGACGCTTTTTTACAGAGATTTTGAAACTGAAATCTCCCATGCCGTTTCCACCATAGGCAGCAATGGGCTTCCCCATAGAACTTGCCAACCTGAATTCCTACAGGCTAGATGTGAGAGGCACATTCTGCTGCTTCCTCCCTTAGAGTTAAACTTGCTTCTGAAAGCTCAACCTCCGGGGAGTTTTTTTGGCAGAGATATAGAACACACTTTTCCAAGCCTGTTGGAAGGCATTTGCAGTTTCATTTCGCGTCTAATTTCCCAAACCAAACTGCTTGCAGCTCTAACTCCCTTCTAACTACCACTTCTTCGGTTCAGTGAGATATGCTGGATTCTAAACGGAGAAGCTTCTCTGACGCTTTTTCACAGAGATTTTGAAACTGAAATTTCCAAACCCGTTTCCAACGAAGGCGCCAATGGGCTTCCCCATAGAACTTGCCAACCTGAATTCCTACAGGCTAGATGTGAGAGGCACATTCTGCTGCTTCCTCCCTTAGAGTTAAACTAGCTTCTGAAAGCTCAACCTCCAGGGAGTCTGTTTGGCAGAGATATAGAACACACTTTTCCAAGCCTGTTGGAAGGCATTTGCAGTTTCATTTCGCGTCTAATTTCCCAAACCAAACTGCTTGCAGCTCTAACTGCCTTCTAACTACCACTTCTTCGGTTCAGTGAGATATGCTGGATTCTAAACGGAGAAGCTTCTCTGACGCTTTTTCACAGAGATTTTGAAACTGAAATTTCCAAACCCGTTTCCAACGAAGGCGCCAATGGGCTTCCCCATAGAACTTGCCAACCTGAATTCCTACAGGCTAGAAGTGAGAGGCACATTCTGCTGCTTCCTCCCTTAGAGGTAAACTAGCTTCTGAAAGCTCAACCTCCGGGGAGTTTGTTTGGCAGAGATATAGAACACACTTTTCCAAGCCTGTTGGAAGGCATTTGCAGTTTCATTTCGCGTCTAATTTCCCAAACCAAACTGCTTGCAGCTCTAACTGCCTTCTAACTACCACTTCTTCGGTTCAGTGAGATATGCTGGATTCTAAACGGAGAAGCTTCTCTGACGCTTTTTAACAGAGATTTTGAAACTGAAATCTCCCATGCTGTTTCCACCATAGCCAGCAATGGGCTTCCCCATAGAACTTGCCAACCTGAATTCCTACAGGCTAGATGTGAGAGGCACATTCTGCTGCTTCCTCCCTTAGAGTTAAACTAGCTTCTGAAAGCTCAACCTCCAGGGAGTCTGTTTGGCAGAGATATAGAACACACTTTTCCAAGCCTGTTGGAAGGCCTTTGCAGTGTCATTTCGCATCTAATTTCCCAAACCAAACTGCTTGCAGCTCTAACTCCCTTCTAACTACCACTTCTTCGGTTCAGTGAGATATGCTGGATTCTAAACGGAGAAGCTTCTCTGACGCTTTTTCACAGAGATTTTGAAACTGAAATTTCCAAACCCGTTTCCAACGAAGGCGCCAATGGGCTTCCCCATAGAACTTGCCAACCTGAATTCCTACAGGCTAGATGTGAGAGGCACATTCTGCTGCTTCCTCCCTAAGAGTTAAGCTTGCTTCTGAAAGCTCAACCTCCGGGGACTCTGTTTGGCATAGATATAGAACACACTTTTCCAAGCCTGTTGGAAGGCCTTTGCAGTGTCATTTCGCATCTAATTTCCCAAACCAAACTGCTTGCAGCTCTAACTCCCTTTTAACTACCACTTCTTCGGTTCAGTGAGATATGCTGGATTCTAAACGGAGAAGCTTCTCTGACGCTTTTTCACAGAGATTTTGAAACTGAAATCTCCCATGCCGTTTCCACCATAGGCAGCAATGGGCTTCCCCATAGAACTTGCCAACCTGAATTCCTACAGGCTAGATGTGAGAGGCACATTCTGCTGCTTCCTCCCTTAGAGTTAAACTTGCTTCTGAAAGCTCAACCTCCGGGGAGTTTGTTTGGCAGAGATATAGAACACACTTTTCCAAGCCTGTTGGAAGGCATTTGCAGTTTCATTTCGCGTCTAATTTCCCAAACCAAACTGCTTGCAGCTCTAACTCCCTTCTAACTACCACTTCTTCGGTTCAGTGAGATATGCTGGATTCTAAACGGAGAAGCTTCTCTGACGCTTTTTCACAGAGATTTTGAAACTGAAATCTCCCATGCCGTTTCCACCATAGGCAGCAATGGGCTTCCCCATAGAACTTGCCAACCTGAATTCCTACAGGCTAGATGTGAGAGGCACATTCTGCTGCTTCCTCCCTTAGAGTTAAACTAGCTTCTGAAAGCTCAACCTCCGGGGAGTTTGTTTGGCAGAGATATAGAACACACTTTTCCAAGCCTGTTGGAAGGCATTTGCAGTTTCATTTCGCGTCTAATTTCCCAAACCAAACTGCTTGCAGCTCTAACTCCCTTCTAACTACCACTTCTTCGGTTCAGTGAGATATGCTGGATTCTAAACGGAGAAGCTTCTCTGACGCTTTTTCACAGAGATTTTGAAACTGAAATCTCCCATGCCGTTTCCACCATAGGCAGCAATGGGCTTCCCCATAGAACTTGCCAACCTGAATTCCTACAGGCTAGATGTGAGAGGCACATTCTGCTGCTTCCTCCCTTAGAGTTAAACTTGCTTCTGAAAGCTCAACCTCCGGGGAGTTTTTTTGGCAGAGATATAGAACACACTTTTCCAAGCCTGTTGGAAGGCATTTGCAGTTTCATTTCGCGTCTAATTTCCCAAACCAAACTGCTTGCAGCTCTAACTCCCTTCTAACTACCACTTCTTCGGTTCAGTGAGATATGCTGGATTCTAAACGGAGAAGCTTCTCTGACGCTTTTTCACAGAGATTTTGAAACTGAAATTTCCAAACCCGTTTCCAACGAAGGCGCCAATGGGCTTCCCCATAGAACTTGCCAACCTGAATTCCTACAGGCTAGAAGTGAGAGGCACATTCTGCTGCTTCCTCCCTTAGAGGTAAACTAGCTTCTGAAAGCTCAACCTCCGGGGAGTTTGTTTGGCAGAGATATAGAACACACTTTTCCAAGCCTGTTGGAAGGCATTTGCAGTTTCATTTCGCGTCTAATTTCCCAAACCAAACTGCTTGCAGCTCTAACTGCCTTCTAACTACCACTTCTTCGGTTCAGTGAGATATGCTGGATTCTAAACGGAGAAGCTTCTCTGACGCTTTTTCACAGAGATTTTGAAACTGAAATCTCCCATGCCGTTTCCACCATAGGCAGCAATGGGCTTCCCCATAGAACTTGCCAACCTGAATTCCTACAGGCTAGATGTGAGAGGCACATTCTGCTGCTTCCTCCCTTAGAGTTAAACTTGCTTCTGAAAGCTCAACCTCCGGGGAGTTTGTTTGGCAGAGATATAGAACACACTTTTCCAAGCCTGTTGGAAGGCATTTGCAGTTTCATTTCGCGTCTAATTTCCCAAACCAAACTGCTTGCAGCTCTAACTCCCTTCTAACTACCACTTCTTCGGTTCAGTGAGATATGCTGGATTCTAAACGGAGAAGCTTCTCTGACGCTTTTTCACAGAGATTTTGAAACTGAAATCTCCCATGCCGTTTCCACCATAGGCAGCAATGGGCTTCCCCATAGAACTTGCCAACCTGAATTCCTACAGGCTAGATGTGAGAGGCACATTCTGCTGCTTCCTCCCTTAGAGTTAAACTAGCTTCTGAAAGCTCAACCTCCGGGGAGTTTGTTTGGCAGAGATATAGAACACACTTTTCCAAGCCTGTTGGAAGGCATTTGCAGTTTCATTTCGCGTCTAATTTCCCAAACCAAACTGCTTGCAGCTCTAACTCCCTTCTAACTACCACTTCTTCGGTTCAGTGAGATATGCTGGATTCTAAACGGAGAAGCTTCTCTGACGCTTTTTCACAGAGATTTTGAAACTGAAATCTCCCATGCCGTTTCCACCATAGGCAGCAATGGGCTTCCCCATAGAACTTGCCAACCTGAATTCCTACAGGCTAGATGTGAGAGGCACATTCTGCTGCTTCCTCCCTTAGAGTTAAACTTGCTTCTGAAAGCTCAACCTCCGGGGAGTTTTTTTGGCAGAGATATAGAACACACTTTTCCAAGCCTGTTGGAAGGCATTTGCAGTTTCATTTCGCGTCTAATTTCCCAAACCAAACTGCTTGCAGCTCTAACTCCCTTCTAACTACCACTTCTTCGGTTCAGTGAGATATGCTGGATTCTAAACGGAGAAGCTTCTCTGACGCTTTTTCACAGAGATTTTGAAACTGAAATTTCCAAACCCGTTTCCAACGAAGGCGCCAATGGGCTTCCCCATAGAACTTGCCAACCTGAATTCCTACAGGCTAGAAGTGAGAGGCACATTCTGCTGCTTCCTCCCTTAGAGGTAAACTAGCTTCTGAAAGCTCAACCTCCGGGGAGTTTGTTTGGCAGAGATATAGAACACACTTTTCCAAGCCTGTTGGAAGGCATTTGCAGTTTCATTTCGCGTCTAATTTCCCAAACCAAACTGCTTGCAGCTCTAACTGCCTTCTAACTACCACTTCTTCGGTTCAGTGAGATATGCTGGATTCTAAACGGAGAAGCTTCTCTGACGCTTTTTAACAGAGATTTTGAAACTGAAATCTCCCATGCTGTTTCCACCATAGCCAGCAATGGGCTTCCCCATAGAACTTGCCAACCTGAATTCCTACAGGCTAGATGTGAGAGGCACATTCTGCTGCTTCCTCCCTTAGATTTAAACTAGCTTCTGAAAGCTCAACCTCCAGGGAGTCTGTTTGGCAGAGATATAGAACACACTTTTCCAAGCCTGTTGGAAGGCCTTTGCAGTGTCATTTCGCATCTAATTTCCCAAACCAAACTGCTTGCAGCTCTAACTCCCTTCTAACTACCACTTCTTCGGTTCAGTGAGATATGCTGGATTCTAAACGGAGAAGCTTCTCTGACGCTTTTTCACAGAGATTTTGAAACTGAAATTTCCAATCCCGTTTCCAACGAAGGCGCCAATGGGCTTCCCCATAGAACTTGCCAACCTGAATTCCTACAGGCTAGATGTGAGAGGCACATTCTGCTGCTTCCTCCCTAAGAGTTAAGCTTGCTTCTGAAAGCTCAACCTCCGGGGACTCTGTTTGGCATAGATATAGAACACACTTTTCCAAGCCTGTTGGAAGGCCTTTGCAGTGTCATTTCGCATCTAATTTCCCAAACCAAACTGCTTGCAGCTCTAACTCCCTTTTAACTACCACTTCTTCGGTTCAGTGAGATATGCTGGATTCTAAACGGAGAAGCTTCTCTGACGCTTTTTCACAGAGATTTTGAAACTGAAATCTCCCATGCCGTTTCCACCATAGGCAGCAATGGGCTTCCCCATAGAACTTGCCAACCTGAATTCCTACAGGCTAGATGTGAGAGGCACATTCTGCTGCTTCCTCCCTTAGAGTTAAACTTGCTTCTGAAAGCTCAACCTCCGGGGAGTTTGTTTGGCAGAGATATAGAACACACTTTTCCAAGCCTGTTGGAAGGCATTTGCAGTTTCATTTCGCGTCTAATTTCCCAAACCAAACTGCTTGCAGCTCTAACTCCCTTCTAACTACCACTTCTTCGGTTCAGTGAGATATGCTGGATTCTAAACGGAGAAGCTTCTCTGACGCTTTTTCACAGAGATTTTGAAACTGAAATCTCCCATGCCGTTTCCACCATAGGCAGCAATGGCCTTCCCCATAGAACTTGCCAACCTGAATTCCTACAGGCTAGATGTGAGAGGCACATTCTGCTGCTTCCTCCCTTAGAGTTAAACTTGCTTCTGAAAGCTCAACCTCCGGGGAGTTTGTTTGGCAGAAATATAGAACACACTTTTCCAAGCCTGTTGGAAGGCATTTGCAGTTTCATTTCGCGTCTAATTTCCCAAACCAAACTGCTTGCAGCTCTAACTCCCTTCTAACTACCACTTCTTCGGTTCAGTGAGATATGCTGGATTCTAAACGGAGAAGCTTCTCTGACGCTTTTTCACAGAGATTTTGAAACTGAAATCTCCCATGCCGTTTCCACCATAGGCAGCAATGGGCTTCCCCATAGAACTTGCCAACCTGAATTCCTACAGGCTAGATGTGAGAGGCACATTCTGCTGCTTCCTCCCTTAGAGTTAAACTAGCTTCTGAAAGCTCAACCTCCGGGGACTCTGTTTGGCACATATATAGAACACACTTTTCCAAGGCTGTTGGAAGGCCTTTGCAGTGTCATTTCGCGTCTAATTTCCCAAACCAAACTGCTTGCAGCTCTAACTGCCTTCTAACTACCACTTCTTCGGTTCAGTGAGATATGCTGGATTCTAAACGGAGAAGCTTCTCTGACGCTTTTTCACAGAGATTTTGAAACTGAAATCTCCCATGCCGTTTCCACCATAGGCAGCAATGGGCTTCCCCATAGAACTTGCCAACCTGAATTCCTACAGGCTAGATGTGAGAGGCACATTCTGCTGCTTCCTCCCTAAGAGTTAAGCTTGCTTCTGAAAGCTCAACCTCCGGGGAGTTTGTTTGGCAGAGATATAGAACACACTTTTCCAAGCCTGTTGGAAGGCATTTGCAGTTTCATTTCGCGTCTAATTTCCCAAACCAAACTGCTTGCAGCTCTAACTGCCTTCTAACTACCACTTCTTCGGTTCAGTGAGATATGCTGGATTCTAAACGGAGAAGCTTCTCTGACGCTTTTTCACAGAGATTTTGAAACTGAAATTTCCAAACCCGTTTCCAACGAAGGCGCCAATGGGCTTCCCCATAGAACTTGCCAACCTGAATTCCTACAGGCTAGATGTGAGAGGCACATTCTGCTGCTTCCTCCCTTAGAGTTAAACTAGCTTCTGAAAGCTCAACCTCCGGGGAGTTTGTTTGGCAGAGATATAGAACACACTTTTCCAAGCCTGTTGGAAGGCATTTGCAGTTTCATTTCGCGTCTAATTTCCCAAACCAAACTGCTTGCAGCTCTAACTCCCTTCTAACTACCACTTCTTCGGTTCAGTGAGATATGCTGGATTCTAAACGGAGAAGCTTCTCTGACGCTTTTTCACAGAGATTTTGAAACTGAAATCTCCCATGCCGTTTCCACCATAGGCAGCAATGGGCTTCCCCATAGAACTTGCCAACCTGAATTCCTACAGGCTAGATGTGAGAGGCACATTCTGCTGCTTCCTCCCTAAGAGTTAAGCTTGCTTCTGAAAGCTCAACCTCCGGGGACTCTGTTTGGCACATATATAGAACACACTTTTCCAAGCCTGTTGGAAGGCCTTTGCAGTGTCATTTCGCATCTAATTTCCCAAACCAAACTGCTTGCAGCTCTAACTCCCTTCTAACTACCACTTCTTCGGTTCAGTGAGATATGCTGGATTCTAAACGGAGAAGCTTCTCTGACGCTTTTTCACAGAGATTTTGAAACTGAAATCTCCCATGCCGTTTCCACCATAGGCAGCAATGGGCTTCCCCATAGAACTTGCCAACCTGAATTCCTACAGGCTAGATGTGAGAGTCACATTCTGCTGCTTCCTCCCTTAGAGTTAAACTTGCTTCTGAAAGCTCAACCTCCGGGGAGTTTGTTTGGCAGAGATATAGAACACACTTTTCCAAGCCTGTTGGAAGGCATTTGCAGTTTCATTTCGCGTCTAATTTCCCAAACCAAACTACTTGCAGCTCTAACTGCCTTCTAACTACCACTTCTTCGGTTCAGTGAGATATGCTGGATTCTAAACGGAGAAGCTTCTCTGACGCTTTTTCACAGAGATTTTGAAACTGAAATCTCCCATGCCGTTTCCACCATAGGCAGCAATGGGCTTCCCCATAGAACTTGCCAACCTGAATTCCTACAGGCTAGATGTGAGAGTCACATTCTGCTGCTTTCTCCCTTAGAGTTAAACTTGCTTCTGAAAGCTCAACCTCCGGGGAGTTTGTTTGGCAGAGATATAGAACACACTTTTCCAAGCCTGTTGGAAGGCATTTGCAGTTTCATTTCGCGTCTAATTTCCCAAACCAAACTGCTTGCAGCTCTAACTCCCTTCTAACTACCACTTCTTCGGTTCAGTGAGATATGCTGGATTCTAAACGGAGAAGCTTCTCTGACGCTTTTTCACAGAGATTTTGAAACTGAAATCTCCCATGCCGTTTCCACCATAGGCAGCAATGGGCTTCCCCATAGAACTTGCCAACCTGAATTCCTACAGGCTAGATGTGAGAGGCACATTCTGCTGCTTCCTCCCTAAGAGTTAAGCTTTCTTCTGAAAGCTCAACCTCCGGGGAGTCTGTTTGGCAGAGATATAGAACACACTTTTCCAAGCCTGTTGGAAGGCCTTTGCAGTGTCATTTCCCATCTAATTTCCCAAACCAAACTGCTTGCAGCTCTAACTCCCTTCTAACTACCACTTCTTCGGTTCAGTGAGATATGCTGGATTCTAAACGGAGAAGCTTCTCTGACGCTTTTTCACAGAGATTTTGAAACTGAAATCTCCCATGCCGTTTCCACCATAGGCAGCAATGGGCTTCCCCATAGAACTTGCCAACCTGAATTCCTACAGGCTAGATGTGAGAGGCACATTCTGCTGCTTCCTCCCTAACAGTTAAGCTTGCTTCTGAAAGCTCAACCTCCGGGGACTCTGTTTGGCACAGATATAGAACACACTTTTCCAAGCCTGTTGGAAGGCCTTTGCAGTGTCATTTCGCATCTAATTTCCCAAACCAAACTGCTTGCAGCTCTAACTCCCTTCTAACTACCACTTCTTCGGTTCAGTGAGATATGCTGGATTCTAAACGGAGAAGCTTCTCTGACGCTTTTTCACAGAGATTTTGAAACTGAAATCTCCCATGCCGTTTCCACCATAGGCAGCAATGGGCTTCCCCATAGAACTTGCCAACCTGAATTCCTACAGGCTAGATGTGAGAGGCACATTCTGCTGCTTCCTCCCTTAGAGTTAAACTAGCTTCTGAAAGCTCAACCTCCAGGGAGTCTGTTTGGCAGAGATATAGAACACACTTTTCCAAGCCTGTTGGAAGGCATTTGCAGTTTCATTTCGCGTCTAATTTCCCAAACCAAACTGCTTGCAGCTCTAACTGCCTTCTAACTACCACTTCTTCGGTTCACTGAGATATGCTGGATTCTAAACGGAGAAGCTTCTCTGACGCTTTTTCACAGAGATTTTGAAACTGAAATCTCCCATGCCGTTTCCACCATAGGCAGCAATGGGCTTCCCCATAGAACTTGCCAACCTGAATTCCTAAAGGCTAGATGTGAGAGGCACATTCTGCTGCTTCCTCCCTTAGAGTTAAACTTGCTTCTGAAAGCTCAACCTCCGGGGAGTCTGTTTGGCAGAGATATAGAACACACTTTTCCAAGCCTGTTGGAAGGCATTTGCAGTTTCATTTCGCGTCTAATTTCCCAAACCAAACTGCTTGCAGCTCTAACTCCCTTCTAACTACCACTTCTTCGGTTCAGTGAGATATGCTGGATTATAAACGGAGAAGCTTCTCTGACGCTTTTTCACAGAGATTTTGAAACTGAAATTTCCAAACCCGTTTCCACCATAGGCAGCAATGGGCTTCCCCATAGAACTTGCCAACCTGAATTCCTACAGGCTAGATGTGAGAGGCACATTCTGCTGCTTCCTCCCTAACAGTTAAGCTTGCTTCTGAAAGCTCAACCTCCGGGGACTCTGTTTGGCACAGATATAGAACACACTTTTCCAAGCCTGTTGGAAGGCCTTTGCAGTGTCATTTCGCATCTAATTTCCCAAACCAAACTGCTTGCAGCTCTAACTCCCTTCTAACTACCACTTCTTCGGTTCAGTGAGATATGCTGGATTCTAAACGGAGAAGCTTCTCTGACGCTTTTTCACAGAGATTTTGAAACTGAAATCTCCCATGCCGTTTCCACCATAGGCAGCAATGGGCTTCCCCATAGAACTTGCCAACCTGAATTCCTACAGGCTAGATGTGAGAGGCACATTCTGCTGCTTCCTCCCTTAGAGTTAAACTAGCTTCTGAAAGTTCAACCTCCAGGGAGTCTGTTTGGCAGAGATATAGAACACACTTTTCCAAGCCTGTTGGAAGGCATTTGCAGTTTCATTTCGCGTCTAATTTCCCAAACCAAACTGCTTGCAGCTCTAACTGCCTTCTAACTACCACTTCTTCGGTTCACTGAGATATGCTGGATTCTAAACGGAGAAGCTTCTCTGACGCTTTTTCACAGAGATTTTGAAACTGAAATCTCCCATGCCGTTTCCACCATAGGCAGCAATGGGCTTCCCCATAGAACTTGCCAACCTGAATTCCTAAAGGCTAGATGTGAGAGGCACATTCTGCTGCTTCCTCCCTTAGAGTTAAACTAGCTTCTGAAAGCTCAACCTCCGGGGAGTTTGTTTGGCAGAGATATAGAACACACTTTTCCAAGCCTGTTGGAAGGCATTTGCAGTTTCATTTCGCGTCTAATTTCCCAAACCAAACTGCTTGCAGCTCTAACTCCCTTCTAACTACCACTTCTTCGGTTCAGTGAGATATGCTGGATTCTAAACGGAGAAGCTTCTCTGACGCTTTTTCACAGAGATTTTGAAACTGAAATTTCCAAACCCGTTTCCAACGAAGGCGCCAATGGGCTTCCCCATAGAACTTGCCAACCTGAATTCCTACAGGCTAGATGTGAGAGGCACATTCTGCTGCTTCCTCCCTTAGAGTTAAACTAGCTTCTGAAAGCTCAACCTCCGGGGAGTTTGTTTGGCAGAGATATAGAACACACTTTTCCAAGCCTGTTGGAAGGCATTTGCAGTTTCATTTCGCGTCTAATTTCCCAAACCAAACTGCTTGCAGCTCTAACTGCCTTCTAACTACCACTTCTTCGGTTCAGTGAGATATGCTGGATTCTAAACGGAGAAGCTTCTCTGACGCTTTTTCACAGAGATTTTGAAACTGAAATCTCCCATGCCGTTTCCACCATAGGCAGCAATGGGCTTCCCCATAGAACTTGCCAACCTGAATTCCTACAGGCTAGATGTGAGAGGCACATTCTGCTGCTTCCTCCCTTAGAGTTAAACTTGCTTCTGAAAGCTCAACCTCCGGGGAGTTTGTTTGGCAGAGATATAGAACACACTTTTCCAAGCCTGTTGGAAGGCATTTGCAGTTTCATTTCGCGTCTAATTTCCCAAACCAAACTGCTTGCAGCTCTAACTCCCTTCTAACTACCACTTCTTCGGTTCAGTGAGATATGCTGGATTCTAAACGGAGAAGCTTCTCTGACGCTTTTTCACAGAGATTTTGAAACTGAAATCTCCCATGCCGTTTCCACCATAGGCAGCAATGGCCTTCCCCATAGAACTTGCCAACCTGAATTCCTACAGGCTAGATGTGAGAGGCACATTCTGCTGCTTCCTCCCTAAGAGTTAAGCTTGCTTCTGAAAGCTCAACCTCCGGGGACTCTGTTTGGCACATATATAGAACACACTTTTCCAAGGCTGTTGGAAGGCCTTTGCAGTGTCATTTCGCATCTAATTTCCCAAACCAAACTGCTTGCAGCTCTAACTCCCTTCTAACTACCACTTCTTCGGTTCAGTGAGATATGCTGGATTCTAAACGGAGAAGCTTCTCTGACGCTTTTTCACAGAGATTTTGAAACTGAAATTTCCAAACCCGTTTCCAACGAAGGCGCCAATGGGCTTCCCCATAGAACTTGCCAACCTGAATTCCTACAGGCTAGATGTGAGAGGCACATTCTGCTGCTTCCTCCCTTAGAGTTAAACTAGCTTCTGAAAGCTCAACCTCCAGAGAGTCTGTTTGGCAGAGATATAGAACACACTTTTCCAAGCCTGTTGGAAGGCATTTGCAGTTTCATTTCGCGTCTAATTTCCCAAACCAAACTGCTTGCAGCTCTAACTGCCTTCTAACTACCACTTCTTCGGTTCAGTGAGATATGCTGGATTCTAAACGGAGAAGCTTCTCTGACGCTTTTTCACAGAGATTTTGAAACTGAAATCTCCCATGCCGTTTCCACCATAGGCAGCAATGGGCTTCCCCATAGAACTTGCCAACCTGAATTCCTACAGGCTAGATGTGAGAGGCACATTCTGCTGCTTCCTCCCTAAGAGTTAAGCTTGCTTCTGAAAGCTCAACCTCCGGGGAGTTTGTTTGGCAGAGATATAGAACACACTTTTCCAAGCCTGTTGGAAGGCATTTGCAGTTTCATTTCGCGTCTAATTTCCCAAACCAAACTGCTTGCAGCTCTAACTCCCTTCTAACTACCACTTCTTCGGTTCAGTGAGATATGCTGGATTCTAAACGGAGAAGCTTCTCTGACGCTTTTTCACAGAGATTTTGAAACTGAAATTTCCAAACCCGTTTCCAACGAAGGCGCCAATGGGCTTCCCCATAGAACTTGCCAACCTGAATTCCTACAGGCTAGAAGTGAGAGGCACATTCTGCTGCTTCCTCCCTTAGAGGTAAACTAGCTTCTGAAAGCTCAACCTCCGGGGAGTTTGTTTGGCAGAGATATAGAACACACTTTTCCAAGCCTGTTGGAAGGCATTTGCAGTTTCATTTCGCGTCTAATTTCCCAAACCAAACTGCTTGCAGCTCTAACTGCCTTCTAACTACCACTTCTTCGGTTCAGTGAGATATGCTGGATTCTAAACGGAGAAGCTTCTCTGACGCTTTTTCACAGAGATTTTGAAACTGAAATCTCCCATGCTGTTTCCACCATAGCCAGCAATGGGCTTCCCCATAGAACTTGCCAACCTGAATTCCTACAGGCTAGATGTGAGAGGCACATTCTGCTGCTTCCTCCCTTAGAGTTAAACTAGCTTCTGAAAGCTCAACCTCCAGGGAGTCTGTTTGGCAGAGATATAGAACACACTTTTCCAAGCCTGTTGGAAGGCCTTTGCAGTGTCATTTCGCATCTAATTTCCCAAACCAAACTGCTTGCAGCTCTAACTCCCTTCTAACTACCACTTCTTCGGTTCAGTGAGATATGCTGGATTCTAAACGGAGAAGCTTCTCTGACGCTTTTTCACAGAGATTTTGAAACTGAAATTTCCAAACCCGTTTCCAACGAAGGCGCCAATGGGCTTCCCCATAGAACTTGCCAACCTGAATTCCTACAGGCTAGATGTGCGAGGCACATTCTGCTGCTTCCTCCCTAAGAGTTAAGCTTGCTTCTGAAAGCTCAACCTCCGGGGACTCTGTTTGGCACAGATATAGAACACACTTTTCCAAGCCTGTTGGAAGGCCTTTGCAGTGTCATTTCGCATCTAATTTCCCAAACCAAACTGCTTGCAGCTCTAACTCCCTTCTAACTACCACTTCTTCGGTTCAGTGAGATATGCTGGATTCTAAACGGAGAAGCTTCTCTGACGCTTTTTCACAGAGATTTTGAAACTGAAATCTCCCATGCCGTTTCCACCATAGGCAGCAATGGGCTTCCCCATAGAACTTGCCAACCTGAATTCCTACAGGCTAGATGTGAGAGGCACATTCTGCTGCTTCCTCCCTTAGAGTTAAACGAGCTTCTGAAAGCTCAACCTCCGGGGAGTTTGTTTGGCAGAGATATAGAACACACTTTTCCAAGCCTGTTGGAAGGCATTTGCAGTTTCATTTCGCGTCTAATTTCCCAAACCAAACTGCTTGCAGCTCTAACTGCCTTCTAACTACCACTTCTTCGGTTCAGTGAGATATGCTGGATTCTAAACGGAGAAGCTTCTCTGACGCTTTTTCACAGAGATTTTGAAACTGAAATCTCCCATGCCGTTTCCACCATAGGCAGCAATGGGCTTCCCCATAGAACTTGCCAACCTGAATTCCTACAGGCTAGATGTGAGAGGCACATTCTGCTGCTTCCTCCCTTAGAGTTAAACTAGCTTCTGAAAGCTCAACCTCCGGGGAGTTTGTTTGGCAGAGATATAGAACACACTTTTCCAAGCCTGTTGGAAGGCATTTGCAGTTTCATTTCGCGTCTAATTTCCCAAACCAAACTGCTTGCAGCTCTAACTCCCTTCTAACTACCACTTCTTCGGTTCAGTGAGATATGCTGGATTCTAAACGGAGAAGCTTCTCTGACGCTTTTTCACAGAGATTTTGAAACTGAAATCTCCCATGCCGTTTCCACCATAGGCAGCAATGGGCTTCCCCATAGAACTTGCCAACCTGAATTCCTAAAGGCTAGATGTGAGAGGCACATTCTGCTGCTTCCTCCCTTAGAGTTAAACTTGCTTCTGAAAGCTCAACCTCCGGGGAGTTTTTATGGCAGAGATATAGAACACACTTTTCCAAGCCTGTTGGAAGGCATTTGCAGTTTCATTTCGCGTCTAATTTCCCAAACCAAACTGCTTGCAGCTCTAACTCCCTTCTAACTACCACTTCTTCGGTTCAGTGAGATATGCTGGATTCTAAACGGAGAAGCTTCTCTGACGCTTTTTCACAGAGATTTTGAAACTGAAATTTCCAAACCCGTTTCCAACGAAGGCGCCAATGGGCTTCCCCATAGAACTTGCCAACCTGAATTCCTACAGGCTAGATGTGAGAGGCACATTCTGCTGCTTCCTCCCTTAGAGTTAAACTAGCTTCTGAAAGCTCAACCTCCAGGGAGTCTGTTTGGCAGAGATATAGAACACACTTTTCCAAGCCTGTTGGAAGGCATTTGCAGTTTCATTTCGCGTCTAATTTCCCAAACCAAACTGCTTGCAGCTCTAACTGCCTTCTAACTACCACTTCTTCGGTTCAGTGAGATATGCTGGATTCTAAACGGAGAAGCTTCTCTGACGCTTTTTCACAGAGATTTTGAAACTGAAATCTCCCATGCCGTTTCCACCATAGGCAGCAATGGGCTTCCCCATAGAACTTGCCAACCTGAATTCCTACAGGCTAGATGTGAGAGGCACATTCTGCTGCTTCCTCCCTTAGAGTTAAACTAGCTTCTGAAAGCTCAACCTCCGGGGAGTTTGTTTGGCAGAGATATAGAACACACTTTTCCAAGCCTGTTGGAAGGCCTTTGCAGTTTCATTTCGCGTCTAATTTCCCAAACCAAACTGCTTGCAGCTCTAACTGCCTTCTAACTACCACTTCTTCGGTTCAGTGAGATATGCTGGATTCTAAACGGAGAAGCTTCTCTGACGCTTTTTCACAGAGATTTTGAAACTGAAATCTCCCATGCCGTTTCCACCATAGGCAGCAATGGGCTTCCCCATAGAACTTGCCAACCTGAATTCCTACAGGCTAGATGTGAGAGGCACATTCTGCTGCTTCCTCCCTTAGAGGTAAACTAGCTTCTGAAAGCTCAACCTCCGGGGAGTTTGTTTGGCAGAGATATAGAACACACTTTTCCAAGCCTGTTGGAAGGCATTTGCAGTTTCATTTCGCGTCTAATTTCCCAAACCAAACTGCTTGCAGCTCTAACTGCCTTCTAACTACCACTTCTTCGGTTCAGTGAGATATGCTGGATTCTAAACGGAGAAGCTTCTCTGACGCTTTTTCACAGAGATTTTGAAACTGAAATCTCCCATGCCGTTTCCACCATAGGCAGCAATGGGCTTCCCCATAGAACTTGCCAACCTGAATTCCTAAAGGCTAGATGTGAGAGGCACATTCTGCTGCTTCCTCCCTTAGAGTTAAACTTGCTTCTGAAAGCTCAACCTCCGGGGAGTTTGTTTGGCAGAGATATAGAACACACTTTTCCAAGCCTGTTGGAAGGCATTTGCAGTTTCATTTCGCGTCTAATTTCCCAAACCAAACTGCTTGCAGCTCTAACTCCCTTCTAACTACCACTTCTTCGGTTCAGTGAGATATGCTGGATTCTAAACGGAGAAGCTTCTCTGACGCTTTTTCACAGAGATTTTGAAACTGAAATTTCCAAACCCGTTTCCAACGAAGGCGCCAATGGGCTTCCCCATAGAACTTGCCAACCTGAATTCCTACAGGCTAGATGTGAGAGGCACATTCTGCTGCTTCCTCCCTAACAGTTAAGCTTGCTTCTGATAGCTCAACCTCCGGGGACTCTGTTTGGCACAGATAAAGAACACACTTTTCCAAGCCTGTTGGAAGGCCTTTGCAGTGTCATTTCGCATCTAATTTCCCAAACCAAACTGCTTGCAGCTCTAACTCCCTTCTAACTACCACTTCTTCGGTTCAGTGAGATATGCTGGATTCTAAACGGAGAAGCTTCTCTGACGCTTTTTCACAGAGATTTTGAAACTGAAATCTCCCATGCCGTTTCCACCATAGGCAGCAATGGGCTTCCCCATAGAACTTGCCAACCTGAATTCCTACAGGCTAGATTTGAGAGGCACATTCTGCTGCTTCCTCCCTAACAGTTAAGCTTGCTTCTGATAGCTCAACCTCCGGGGACTCTGTTTGGCACAGATAAAGAACACACTTTTCCAAGCCTGTTGGAAGGCCTTTGCAGTGTCATTTCGCATCTAATTTCCCAAACCAAACTGCTTGCAGCTCAAACTCCCTTCTAACTACCACTTCTTCGGTTCAGTGAGATATGCTGGATTCTAAACGGAGAAGCTTCTCTGACGCTTTTTCACAGAGATTTTGAAACTGAAATCTCCCATGCCGTTTCCACCATAGGCAGCAATGGGCTTCCCCATAGAACTTGCCAACCTGAATTCCTACAGGCTAGATGTGAGAGGCACTTTCTGCTGCTTCCTCCCTAACATTTAAGCTTGCTTCTGATAGCTCAACCTCTGGGGACTCTGTTTGGCACAGATATAGAACACACTTTTCCAAGCCTGTTGGAAGGCCTTTGCAGTGTCATTTCGCATCTAATTTCCCAAACCAAACTGCTTGCAGCTCTAACTCCCTTCTAACTACCACTTCTTCGGTTCAGTGAGATATGCTGGATTCTAAACGGAGAAGCTTCTCTGACGCTTTTTCACAGAGATTTTGAAACTGAAATTTCCAAACCCGTTTCCAACGAAGGCGCCAATGGGCTTCCCCATAGAACTTGCCAACCTGAATTCCTACAGGCTAGATGTGAGAGGCACATTCTGCTGCTTCCTCCCTAAGAGTTAAGCTTGCTTCTGAAAGCTCAACCTCCGGGGACTCTGTTTGGCACAGATATAGAACACACTTTTCCAAGCCTGTTGGAAGGCCTTTGCAGTGTCATTTCGCATCTAATTTCCCAAACCAAACTGCTTGCAGCTCTAACTCCCTTCTAACTACCACTTCTTCGGTTCAGTGAGATATGCTGGATTCTAAACGGAGAAGCTTCTCTGACGCTTTTTCACAGAGATTTTGAAACTGAAATCTCCCATGCCGTTTCCACCATAGGCAGCAATGGGCTTCCCCATAGAACTTGCCAACCTGAATTCCTACAGGCTAGATGTGAGAGGCACATTCTGCTGCTTCCTCCCTTAGAGTTAAACTTGCTTCTGAAAGCTCAACCTCCGGGGAGTTTGTTTGGCAGAGATATAGAACACACTTTTCCAAGCCTGTTGGAAGGCATTTGCAGTTTCATTTCGCGTCTAATTTCCCAAACCAAACTGCTTGCAGCTCTAACTCCCTTCTAACTACCACTTCTTCGGTTCAGTGAGATATGCTGGATTCTAAACGGAGAAGCTTCTCTGACGCTTTTTCACAGAGATTTTGAAACTGAAATCTCCCATGCCGTTTCCACCATAGGCAGCAATGGGCTTCCCCATAGAACTTGCCAACCTGAATTCCTACAGGCTAGATGTGAGAGGCACATTCTGCTGCTTCCTCCCTTAGAGTTAAACTAGCTTCTGAAAGCTCAACCTCCGGGGAGTTTGTTTGGCAGAGATATAGAACACACTTTTCCAAGCCTGTTGGAAGGCATTTGCAGTTTCATTTCGCGTCTAATTTCCCAAACCAAACTGCTTGCAGCTCTCACTCCCTTCTAACTACCACTTCTTCGGTTCAGTGAGATATGCTGGATTCTAAACGGAGAAGCTTCTCTGACGCTTTTTTACAGAGATTTTGAAACTGAAATCTCCCATGCCGTTTCCACCATAGGCAGCAATGGGCTTCCCCATAGAACTTGCCAACCTGAATTCCTACAGGCTAGATGTGAGAGGCACATTCTGCTGCTTCCTCCCTTAGAGTTAAACTTGCTTCTGAAAGCTCAACCTCCGGGGAGTTTTTTTGGCAGAGATATAGAACACACTTTTCCAAGCCTGTTGGAAGGCATTTGCAGTTTCATTTCGCGTCTAATTTCCCAAACCAAACTGCTTGCAGCTCTAACTCCCTTCTAACTACCACTTCTTCGGTTCAGTGAGATATGCTGGATTCTAAACGGAGAAGCTTCTCTGACGCTTTTTCACAGAGATTTTGAAACTGAAATTTCCAAACCCGTTTCCAACGAAGGCGCCAATGGGCTTCCCCATAGAACTTGCCAACCTGAATTCCTACAGGCTAGATGTGAGAGGCACATTCTGCTGCTTCCTCCCTTAGAGTTAAACTAGCTTCTGAAAGCTCAACCTCCGGGGAGTTTGTTTGGCAGAGATATAGAACACACTTTTCCAAGCCTGTTGGAAGGCATTTGCAGTTTCATTTCGCGTCTAATTTCCCAAACCAAACTGCTTGCAGCTCTAACTGCCTTCTAACTACCACTTCTTCGGTTCAGTGAGATATGCTGGATTCTAAACGGAGAAGCTTCTCTGACGCTTTTTAACAGAGATTTTGAAACTGAAATCTCCCATGCTGTTTCCACCATAGCCAGCAATGGGCTTCCCCATAGAACTTGCCAACCTGAATTCCTACAGGCTAGATGTGAGAGGCACATTCTGCTGCTTCCTCCCTTAGAGTTAAACTAGCTTCTGAAAGCTCAACCTCCAGGGAGTCTGTTTGGCAGAGATATAGAACACACTTTTCCAAGCCTGTTGGAAGGCCTTTGCAGTGTCATTTCGCATCTAATTTCCCAAACCAAACTGCTTGCAGCTCTAACTCCCTTTTAACTACCACTTCTTCGGTTCAGTGAGATATGCTGGATTCTAAACGGAGAAGCTTCTCTGACGCTTTTTCACAGAGATTTTGAAACTGAAATCTCCCATGCCGTTTCCACCATAGGCAGCAATGGGCTTCCCCATAGAACTTGCCAACCTGAATTCCTACAGGCTAGATGTGAGAGGCACATTCTGCTGCTTCCTCCCTTAGAGTTAAACTTGCTTCTGAAAGCTCAACCTCCGGGGAGTTTGTTTGGCAGAGATATAGAACACACTTTTCCAAGCCTGTTGGAAGGCATTTGCAGTTTCATTTCGCGTCTAATTTCCCAAACCAAACTGCTTGCAGCTCTAACTCCCTTCTAACTACCACTTCTTCGGTTCAGTGAGATATGCTGGATTCTAAACGGAGAAGCTTCTCTGACGCTTTTTCACAGAGATTTTGAAACTGAAATCTCCCATGCCGTTTCCACCATAGGCAGCAATGGGCTTCCCCATAGAACTTGCCAACCTGAATTCCTACAGGCTAGATGTGAGAGGCACATTCTGCTGCTTCCTCCCTTAGAGTTAAACTAGCTTCTGAAAGCTCAACCTCCGGGGAGTTTGTTTGGCAGAGATATAGAACACACTTTTCCAAGCCTGTTGGAAGGCATTTGCAGTTTCATTTCGCGTCTAATTTCCCAAACCAAACTGCTTGCAGCTCTAACTCCCTTCTAACTACCACTTCTTCGGTTCAGTGAGATATGCTGGATTCTAAACGGAGAAGCTTCTCTGACGCTTTTTCACAGAGATTTTGAAACTGAAATCTCCCATGCCGTTTCCACCATAGGCAGCAATGGGCTTCCCCATAGAACTTGCCAACCTGAATTCCTACAGGCTAGATGTGAGAGGCACATTCTGCTGCTTCCTCCCTTAGAGTTAAACTTGCTTCTGAAAGCTCAACCTCCGGGGAGTTTGTTTGGCAGAGATATAGAACACACTTTTCCAAGCCTGTTGGAAGGCATTTGCAGTTTCATTTCGCGTCTAATTTCCCAAACCAAACTGCTTGCAGCTCTAACTCCCTTCTAACTACCACTTCTTCGGTTCAGTGAGATATGCTGGATTCTAAACGGAGAAGCTTCTCTGACGCTTTTTCACAGAGATTTTGAAACTGAAATCTCCCATGCCGTTTCCACCATAGGCAGCAATGGGCTTCCCCATAGAACTTGCCAACCTGAATTCCTACAGGCTAGATGTGAGAGGCACATTCTGCTGCTTCCTCCCTTAGAGTTAAACTAGCTTCTGAAAGCTCAACCTCCGGGGAGTTTGTTTGGCAGAGATATAGAACACACTTTTCCAAGCCTGTTGGAAGGCATTTGCAGTTTCATTTCGCGTCTAATTTCCCAAACCAAACTGCTTGCAGCTCTAACTCCCTTCTAACTACCACTTCTTCGGTTCAGTGAGATATGCTGGATTCTAAACGGAGAAGCTTCTCTGACGCTTTTTTACAGAGATTTTGAAACTGAAATCTCCCATGCCGTTTCCACCATAGGCAGCAATGGGCTTCCCCATAGAACTTGCCAACCTGAATTCCTACAGGCTAGATGTGAGAGGCACATTCTGCTGCTTCCTCCCTTAGAGTTAAACTTGCTTCTGAAAGCTCAACCTCCGGGGAGTTTTTTTGGCAGAGATATAGAACACACTTTTCCAAGCCTGTTGGAAGGCATTTGCAGTTTCATTTCGCGTCTAATTTCCCAAACCAAACTGCTTGCAGCTCTAACTCCCTTCTAACTACCACTTCTTCGGTTCAGTGAGATATGCTGGATTCTAAACGGAGAAGCTTCTCTGACGCTTTTTCACAGAGATTTTGAAACTGAAATTTCCAAACCCGTTTCCAACGAAGGCGCCAATGGGCTTCCCCATAGAACTTGCCAACCTGAATTCCTACAGGCTAGATGTGAGAGGCACATTCTGCTGCTTCCTCCCTTAGAGTTAAACTAGCTTCTGAAAGCTCAACCTCCAGGGAGTCTGTTTGGCAGAGATATAGAACACACTTTTCCAAGCCTGTTGGAAGGCATTTGCAGTTTCATTTCGCGTCTAATTTCCCAAACCAAACTGCTTGCAGCTCTAACTGCCTTCTAACTACCACTTCTTCGGTTCAGTGAGATATGCTGGATTCTAAACGGAGAAGCTTCTCTGACGCTTTTTCACAGAGATTTTGAAACTGAAATTTCCAAACCCGTTTCCAACGAAGGCGCCAATGGGCTTCCCCATAGAACTTGCCAACCTGAATTCCTACAGGCTAGAAGTGAGAGGCACATTCTGCTGCTTCCTCCCTTAGAGGTAAACTAGCTTCTGAAAGCTCAACCTCCGGGGAGTTTGTTTGGCAGAGATATAGAACACACTTTTCCAAGCCTGTTGGAAGGCATTTGCAGTTTCATTTCGCGTCTAATTTCCCAAACCAAACTGCTTGCAGCTCTAACTGCCTTCTAACTACCACTTCTTCGGTTCAGTGAGATATGCTGGATTCTAAACGGAGAAGCTTCTCTGACGCTTTTTAACAGAGATTTTGAAACTGAAATCTCCCATGCTGTTTCCACCATAGCCAGCAATGGGCTTCCCCATAGAACTTGCCAACCTGAATTCCTACAGGCTAGATGTGAGAGGCACATTCTGCTGCTTCCTCCCTTAGAGTTAAACTAGCTTCTGAAAGCTCAACCTCCAGGGAGTCTGTTTGGCAGAGATATAGAACACACTTTTCCAAGCCTGTTGGAAGGCCTTTGCAGTGTCATTTCGCATCTAATTTCCCAAACCAAACTGCTTGCAGCTCTAACTCCCTTCTAACTACCACTTCTTCGGTTCAGTGAGATATGCTGGATTCTAAACGGAGAAGCTTCTCTGACGCTTTTTCACAGAGATTTTGAAACTGAAATTTCCAAACCCGTTTCCAACGAAGGCGCCAATGGGCTTCCCCATAGAACTTGCCAACCTGAATTCCTACAGGCTAGATGTGAGAGGCACATTCTGCTGCTTCCTCCCTAAGAGTTAAGCTTGCTTCTGAAAGCTCAACCTCCGGGGACTCTGTTTGGCATAGATATAGAACACACTTTTCCAAGCCTGTTGGAAGGCCTTTGCAGTGTCATTTCGCATCTAATTTCCCAAACCAAACTGCTTGCAGCTCTAACTCCCTTTTAACTACCACTTCTTCGGTTCAGTGAGATATGCTGGATTCTAAACGGAGAAGCTTCTCTGACGCTTTTTCACAGAGATTTTGAAACTGAAATCTCCCATGCCGTTTCCACCATAGGCAGCAATGGGCTTCCCCATAGAACTTGCCAACCTGAATTCCTACAGGCTAGATGTGAGAGGCACATTCTGCTGCTTCCTCCCTTAGAGTTAAACTTGCTTCTGAAAGCTCAACCTCCGGGGAGTTTGTTTGGCAGAGATATAGAACACACTTTTCCAAGCCTGTTGGAAGGCATTTGCAGTTTCATTTCGCGTCTAATTTCCCAAACCAAACTGCTTGCAGCTCTAACTCCCTTCTAACTACCACTTCTTCGGTTCAGTGAGATATGCTGGATTCTAAACGGAGAAGCTTCTCTGACGCTTTTTCACAGAGATTTTGAAACTGAAATCTCCCATGCCGTTTCCACCATAGGCAGCAATGGGCTTCCCCATAGAACTTGCCAACCTGAATTCCTACAGGCTAGATGTGAGAGGCACATTCTGCTGCTTCCTCCCTTAGAGTTAAACTAGCTTCTGAAAGCTCAACCTCCGGGGAGTTTGTTTGGCAGAGATATAGAACACACTTTTCCAAGCCTGTTGGAAGGCATTTGCAGTTTCATTTCGCGTCTAATTTCCCAAACCAAACTGCTTGCAGCTCTAACTCCCTTCTAACTACCACTTCTTCGGTTCAGTGAGATATGCTGGATTCTAAACGGAGAAGCTTCTCTGACGCTTTTTCACAGAGATTTTGAAACTGAAATCTCCCATGCCGTTTCCACCATAGGCAGCAATGGGCTTCCCCATAGAACTTGCCAACCTGAATTCCTACAGGCTAGATGTGAGAGGCACATTCTGCTGCTTCCTCCCTTAGAGTTAAACTTGCTTCTGAAAGCTCAACCTCCGGGGAGTTTTTTTGGCAGAGATATAGAACACACTTTTCCAAGCCTGTTGGAAGGCATTTGCAGTTTCATTTCGCGTCTAATTTCCCAAACCAAACTGCTTGCAGCTCTAACTCCCTTCTAACTACCACTTCTTCGGTTCAGTGAGATATGCTGGATTCTAAACGGAGAAGCTTCTCTGACGCTTTTTCACAGAGATTTTGAAACTGAAATTTCCAAACCCGTTTCCAACGAAGGCGCCAATGGGCTTCCCCATAGAACTTGCCAACCTGAATTCCTACAGGCTAGAAGTGAGAGGCACATTCTGCTGCTTCCTCCCTTAGAGGTAAACTAGCTTCTGAAAGCTCAACCTCCGGGGAGTTTGTTTGGCAGAGATATAGAACACACTTTTCCAAGCCTGTTGGAAGGCATTTGCAGTTTCATTTCGCGTCTAATTTCCCAAACCAAACTGCTTGCAGCTCTAACTGCCTTCTAACTACCACTTCTTCGGTTCAGTGAGATATGCTGGATTCTAAACGGAGAAGCTTCTCTGACGCTTTTTAACAGAGATTTTGAAACTGAAATCTCCCATGCTGTTTCCACCATAGCCAGCAATGGGCTTCCCCATAGAACTTGCCAACCTGAATTCCTACAGGCTAGATGTGAGAGGCACATTCTGCTGCTTCCTCCCTTAGATTTAAACTAGCTTCTGAAAGCTCAACCTCCAGGGAGTCTGTTTGGCAGAGATATAGAACACACTTTTCCAAGCCTGTTGGAAGGCCTTTGCAGTGTCATTTCGCATCTAATTTCCCAAACCAAACTGCTTGCAGCTCTAACTCCCTTCTAACTACCACTTCTTCGGTTCAGTGAGATATGCTGGATTCTAAACGGAGAAGCTTCTCTGACGCTTTTTCACAGAGATTTTGAAACTGAAATTTCCAATCCCGTTTCCAACGAAGGCGCCAATGGGCTTCCCCATAGAACTTGCCAACCTGAATTCCTACAGGCTAGATGTGAGAGGCACATTCTGCTGCTTCCTCCCTAAGAGTTAAGCTTGCTTCTGAAAGCTCAACCTCCGGGGACTCTGTTTGGCATAGATATAGAACACACTTTTCCAAGCCTGTTGGAAGGCCTTTGCAGTGTCATTTCGCATCTAATTTCCCAAACCAAACTGCTTGCAGCTCTAACTCCCTTTTAACTACCACTTCTTCGGTTCAGTGAGATATGCTGGATTCTAAACGGAGAAGCTTCTCTGACGCTTTTTCACAGAGATTTTGAAACTGAAATCTCCCATGCCGTTTCCACCATAGGCAGCAATGGGCTTCCCCATAGAACTTGCCAACCTGAATTCCTACAGGCTAGATGTGAGAGGCACATTCTGCTGCTTCCTCCCTTAGAGTTAAACTTGCTTCTGAAAGCTCAACCTCCGGGGAGTTTGTTTGGCAGAGATATAGAACACACTTTTCCAAGCCTGTTGGAAGGCATTTGCAGTTTCATTTCGCGTCTAATTTCCCAAACCAAACTGCTTGCAGCTCTAACTCCCTTCTAACTACCACTTCTTCGGTTCAGTGAGATATGCTGGATTCTAAACGGAGAAGCTTCTCTGACGCTTTTTCACAGAGATTTTGAAACTGAAATCTCCCATGCCGTTTCCACCATAGGCAGCAATGGGCTTCCCCATAGAACTTGCCAACCTGAATTCCTACAGGCTAGATGTGAGAGGCACATTCTGCTGCTTCCTCCCTTAGAGTTAAACTTGCTTCTGAAAGCTCAACCTCCGGGGAGTTTGTTTGGCAGAAATATAGAACACACTTTTCCAAGCCTGTTGGAAGGCATTTGCAGTTTCATTTCGCGTCTAATTTCCCAAACCAAACTGCTTGCAGCTCTAACTCCCTTCTAACTACCACTTCTTCGGTTCAGTGAGATATGCTGGATTCTAAACGGAGAAGCTTCTCTGACGCTTTTTCACAGAGATTTTGAAACTGAAATCTCCCATGCCGTTTCCACCATAGGCAGCAATGGGCTTCCCCATAGAACTTGCCAACCTGAATTCCTACAGGCTAGATGTGAGAGGCACATTCTGCTGCTTCCTCCCTTAGAGTTAAACTAGCTTCTGAAAGCTCAACCTCCGGGGACTCTGTTTGGCACATATATAGAACACACTTTTCCAAGGCTGTTGGAAGGCCTTTGCAGTGTCATTTCGCGTCTAATTTCCCAAACCAAACTGCTTGCAGCTCTAACTGCCTTCTAACTACCACTTCTTCGGTTCAGTGAGATATGCTGGATTCTAAACGGAGAAGCTTCTCTGACGCTTTTTCACAGAGATTTTGAAACTGAAATCTCCCATGCCGTTTCCACCATAGGCAGCAATGGGCTTCCCCATAGAACTTGCCAACCTGAATTCCTACAGGCTAGATGTGAGAGGCACATTCTGCTGCTTCCTCCCTAAGAGTTAAGCTTGCTTCTGAAAGCTCAACCTCCGGGGAGTTTGTTTGGCAGAGATATAGAACACACTTTTCCAAGCCTGTTGGAAGGCATTTGCAGTTTCATTTCGCGTCTAATTTCCCAAACCAAACTGCTTGCAGCTCTAACTGCCTTCTAACTACCACTTCTTCGGTTCAGTGAGATATGCTGGATTCTAAACGGAGAAGCTTCTCTGACGCTTTTTCACAGAGATTTTGAAACTGAAATTTCCAAACCCGTTTCCAACGAAGGCGCCAATGGGCTTCCCCATAGAACTTGCCAACCTGAATTCCTACAGGCTAGATGTGAGAGGCACATTCTGCTGCTTCCTCCCTTAGAGTTAAACTAGCTTCTGAAAGCTCAACCTCCGGGGAGTTTGTTTGGCAGAGATATAGAACACACTTTTCCAAGCCTGTTGGAAGGCATTTGCAGTTTCATTTCGCGTCTAATTTCCCAAACCAAACTGCTTGCAGCTCTAACTCCCTTCTAACTACCACTTCTTCGGTTCAGTGAGATATGCTGGATTCTAAACGGAGAAGCTTCTCTGACGCTTTTTCACAGAGATTTTGAAACTGAAATCTCCCATGCCGTTTCCACCATAGGCAGCAATGGGCTTCCCCATAGAACTTGCCAACCTGAATTCCTACAGGCTAGATGTGAGAGGCACATTCTGCTGCTTCCTCCCTAAGAGTTAAGCTTGCTTCTGAAAGCTCAACCTCCGGGGACTCTGTTTGGCACATATATAGAACACACTTTTCCAAGCCTGTTGGAAGGCCTTTGCAGTGTCATTTCGCATCTAATTTCCCAAACCAAACTGCTTGCAGCTCTAACTCCCTTCTAACTACCACTTCTTCGGTTCAGTGAGATATGCTGGATTCTAAACGGAGAAGCTTCTCTGACGCTTTTTCACAGAGATTTTGAAACTGAAATCTCCCATGCCGTTTCCACCATAGGCAGCAATGGGCTTCCCCATAGAACTTGCCAACCTGAATTCCTACAGGCTAGATGTGAGAGTCACATTCTGCTGCTTCCTCCCTTAGAGTTAAACTTGCTTCTGAAAGCTCAACCTCCGGGGAGTTTGTTTGGCAGAGATATAGAACACACTTTTCCAAGCCTGTTGGAAGGCATTTGCAGTTTCATTTCGCGTCTAATTTCCCAAACCAAACTACTTGCAGCTCTAACTGCCTTCTAACTACCACTTCTTCGGTTCAGTGAGATATGCTGGATTCTAAACGGAGAAGCTTCTCTGACGCTTTTTCACAGAGATTTTGAAACTGAAATCTCCCATGCCGTTTCCACCATAGGCAGCAATGGGCTTCCCCATAGAACTTGCCAACCTGAATTCCTACAGGCTAGATGTGAGAGTCACATTCTGCTGCTTTCTCCCTTAGAGTTAAACTTGCTTCTGAAAGCTCAACCTCCGGGGAGTTTGTTTGGCAGAGATATAGAACACACTTTTCCAAGCCTGTTGGAAGGCATTTGCAGTTTCATTTCGCGTCTAATTTCCCAAACCAAACTGCTTGCAGCTCTAACTCCCTTCTAACTACCACTTCTTCGGTTCAGTGAGATATGCTGGATTCTAAACGGAGAAGCTTCTCTGACGCTTTTTCACAGAGATTTTGAAACTGAAATCTCCCATGCCGTTTCCACCATAGGCAGCAATGGGCTTCCCCATAGAACTTGCCAACCTGAATTCCTACAGGCTAGATGTGAGAGGCACATTCTGCTGCTTCCTCCCTAAGAGTTAAGCTTTCTTCTGAAAGCTCAACCTCCGGGGAGTCTGTTTGGCAGAGATATAGAACACACTTTTCCAAGCCTGTTGGAAGGCCTTTGCAGTGTCATTTCGCATCTAATTTCCCAAACCAAACTGCTTGCAGCTCTAACTCCCTTCTAACTACCACTTCTTCGGTTCAGTGAGATATGCTGGATTCTAAACGGAGAAGCTTCTCTGACGCTTTTTCACAGAGATTTTGAAACTGAAATCTCCCATGCCGTTTCCACCATAGGCAGCAATGGGCTTCCCCATAGAACTTGCCAACCTGAATTCCTACAGGCTAGATGTGAGAGGCACATTCTGCTGCTTCCTCCCTAACAGTTAAGCTTGCTTCTGAAAGCTCAACCTCCGGGGACTCTGTTTGGCACAGATATAGAACACACTTTTCCAAGCCTGTTGGAAGGCCTTTGCAGTGTCATTTCGCATCTAATTTCCCAAACCAAACTGCTTGCAGCTCTAACTCCCTTCTAACTACCACTTCTTCGGTTCAGTGAGATATGCTGGATTCTAAACGGAGAAGCTTCTCTGACGCTTTTTCACAGAGATTTTGAAACTGAAATCTCCCATGCCGTTTCCACCATAGGCAGCAATGGGCTTCCCCATAGAACTTGCCAACCTGAATTCCTACAGGCTAGATGTGAGAGGCACATTCTGCTGCTTCCTCCCTTAGAGTTAAACTAGCTTCTGAAAGCTCAACCTCCAGGGAGTCTGTTTGGCAGAGATATAGAACACACTTTTCCAAGCCTGTTGGAAGGCATTTGCAGTTTCATTTCGCGTCTAATTTCCCAAACCAAACTGCTTGCAGCTCTAACTGCCTTCTAACTACCACTTCTTCGGTTCACTGAGATATGCTGGATTCTAAACGGAGAAGCTTCTCTGACGCTTTTTCACAGAGATTTTGAAACTGAAATCTCCCATGCCGTTTCCACCATAGGCAGCAATGGGCTTCCCCATAGAACTTGCCAACCTGAATTCCTAAAGGCTAGATGTGAGAGGCACATTCTGCTGCTTCCTCCCTTAGAGTTAAACTTGCTTCTGAAAGCTCAACCTCCGGGGAGTCTGTTTGGCACATATATAGAACACACTTTTCCAAGCCTGTTGGAAGGCATTTGCAGTTTCATTTCGCGTCTAATTTCCCAAACCAAACTGCTTGCAGCTCTAACTCCCTTCTAACTACCACTTCTTCGGTTCAGTGAGATATGCTGGATTCTAAACGGAGAAGCTTCTCTGACGCTTTTTCACAGAGATTTTGAAACTGAAATTTCCAAACCCGTTTCCAACGAAGGCGCCAATGGGCTTCCCCATAGAACTTGCCAACCTGAATTCCTACAGGCTAGAAGTGAGAGGCACATTCTGCTGCTTCCTCCCTTAGAGGTAAACTAGCTTCTGAAAGCTCAACCTCCGGGGAGTTTGTTTGGCAGAGATATAGAACACACTTTTCCAAGCCTGTTGGAAGGCATTTGCAGTTTCATTTCGCGTCTAATTTCCCAAACCAAACTGCTTGCAGCTCTAACTGCCTTCTAACTACCACTTCTTCGGTTCAGTGAGATATGCTGGATTCTAAACGGAGAAGCTTCTCTGACGCTTTTTAACAGAGATTTTGAAACTGAAATCTCCCATGCTGTTTCCACCATAGCCAGCAATGGGCTTCCCCATAGAACTTGCCAACCTGAATTCCTACAGGCTAGATGTGAGAGGCACATTCTGCTGCTTCCTCCCTTAGAGTTAAACTAGCTTCTGAAAGCTCAACCTCCGGGGAGTCTGTTTGGCAGAGATATAGAACACACTTTTCCAAGCCTGTTGGAAGGCCTTTGCAGTGTCATTTCGCATCTAATTTCCCAAACCAAACTGCTTGCAGCTCTAACTCCCTTCTAACTACCACTTCTTCGGTTCAGTGAGATATGCTGGATTCTAAACGGAGAAGCTTCTCTGACGCTTTTTCACAGAGATTTTGAAACTGAAATTTCCAAACCCGTTTCCAACGAAGGCGCCAATGGGCTTCCCCATAGAACTTGCCAACCTGAATTCCTACAGGCTAGATGTGAGAGGCACATTCTGCTGCTTCCTCCCTAAGAGTTAAGCTTGCTTCTGAAAGCTCAACCTCCGGGGACTCTGTTTGGCACAGATATAGAACACACTTTTCCAAGCCTGTTGGAAGGCCTTTGCAGTGTCATTTCGCATCTAATTTCCCAAACCAAACTGCTTGCAGCTCTAACTCCCTTCTAACTACCACTTCTTCGGTTCAGTGAGATATGCTGGATTCTAAACGGAGAAGCTTCTCTGACGCTTTTTCACAGAGATTTTGAAACTGAAATCTCCCATGCCGTTTCCACCATAGGCAGCAATGGGCTTCCCCATAGAACTTGCCAACCTGAATTCCTACAGGCTAGATGTGAGAGGCACATTCTGCTGCTTCCTCCCTTAGAGTTAAACTTGCTTCTGAAAGCTCAACCTCCGGGGAGTTTGTTTGGCAGAGATATAGAACACACTTTTCCAAGCCTGTTGGAAGGCATTTGCAGTTTCATTTTGCGTCTAATTTCCCAAACCAAACTGCTTGCAGCTCTAACTCCCTTCTAACTACCACTTCTTCGGTTCAGTGAGATATGCTGGATTCTAAACGGAGAAGCTTCTCTGACGCTTTTTCACAGAGATTTTGAAACTGAAATCTCCCATGCCGTTTCCACCATAGGCAGCAATGGGCTTCCCCATAGAACTTGCCAACCTGAATTCCTACAGGCTAGATGTGAGAGGCACATTCTGCTGCTTCCTCCCTTAGAGTTAAACTAGCTTCTGAAAGCTCAACCTCCGGGGAGTTTGTTTGGCAGAGATATAGAACACACTTTTCCAAGCCTGTTGGAAGGCATTTGCAGTTTCATTTCGCGTCTAATTTCCCAAACCAAACTGCTTGCAGCTCTAACTCCCTTCTAACTACCACTTCTTCGGTTCAGTGAGATATGCTGGATTCTAAACGGAGAAGCTTCTCTGACGCTTTTTTACAGAGATTTTGAAACTGAAATCTCCCATGCCGTTTCCACCATAGGCAGCAATGGGCTTCCCCATAGAACTTGCCAACCTGAATTCCTACAGGCTAGATGTGAGAGGCACATTCTGCTGCTTCCTCCCTTAGAGTTAAACTTGCTTCTGAAAGCTCAACCTCCGGGGAGTTTTTTTGGCAGAGATATAGAACACACTTTTCCAAGCCTGTTGGAAGGCATTTGCAGTTTCATTTCGCGTCTAATTTCCCAAACCAAACTGCTTGCAGCTCTAACTCCCTTCTAACTACCACTTCTTCGGTTCAGTGAGATATGCTGGATTCTAAACGGAGAAGCTTCTCTGACGCTTTTTCACAGAGATTTTGAAACTGAAATTTCCAAACCCGTTTCGAACGAAGGCGCCAATGGGCTTCCCCATAGAACTTGCCAACCTGAATTCCTACAGGCTAGATGTGAGAGGCACATTCTGCTGCTTCCTCCCTTAGAGTTAAACTAGCTTCTGAAAGCTCAACCTCCAGAGAGTCTGTTTGGCAGAGATATAGAACACACTTTTCCAAGCCTGTTGGAAGGCATTTGCAGTTTCATATCGCGTCTAATTTCACAAACCAAACTGCTTGCAGCTCTAACTGCCTTCTAACTACCACTTCTTCGGTTCAGTGAGATATGCTGGATTCTAAACGGAGAAGCTTCTCTGACGCTTTTTCACAGAGATTTTGAAACTGAAATCTCCCATGCCGTTTCCACCATAGGCAGCAATGGGCTTCCCCATAGAACTTGCCAACCTGAATTCCTACAGGCTAGATGTGAGAGGCACATTCTGCTGCTTCCTCCCTAAGAGTTAAGCTTGCTTCTGAAAGCTCAACCTCCGGGGAGTTTGTTTGGCAGAGATATAGAACACACTTTTCCAAGCCTGTTGGAAGGCATTTGCAGTTTCATTTCGCGTCTAATTTCCCAAACCAAACTGCTTGCAGCTCTAACTCCCTTCTAACTACCACTTCTTCGGTTCAGTGAGATATGCTGGATTCTAAACGGAGAAGCTTCTCTGACGCTTTTTCACAGAGATTTTGAAACTGAAATTTCCAAACCCGTTTCCAACGAAGGCGCCAATGGGCTTCCCCATAGAACTTGCCAACCTGAATTCCTACAGGCTAGAAGTGAGAGGCACATTCTGCTGCTTCCTCCCTTAGAGGTAAACTAGCTTCTGAAAGCTCAACCTCCGGGGAGTTTGTTTGGCAGAGATATAGAACACACTTTTCCAAGCCTGTTGGAAGGCATTTGCAGTTTCATTTCGCGTCTAATTTCCCAAACCAAACTGCTTGCAGCTCTAACTGCCTTCTAACTACCACTTCTTCGGTTCAGTGAGATATGCTGGATTCTAAACGGAGAAGCTTCTCTGACGCTTTTTCACAGAGATTTTGAAACTGAAATCTCCCATGCTGTTTCCACCATAGCCAGCAATGGGCTTCCCCATAGAACTTGCCAACCTGAATTCCTACAGGCTAGATGTGAGAGGCACATTCTGCTGCTTCCTCCCTTAGAGTTAAACTAGCTTCTGAAAGCTCAACCTCCAGGGAGTCTGTTTGGCAGAGATATAGAACACACTTTTCCAAGCCTGTTGGAAGGCCTTTGCAGTGTCATTTCGCATCTAATTTCCCAAACCAAACTGCTTGCAGCTCTAACTCCCTTCTAACTACCACTTCTTCGGTTCAGTGAGATATGCTGGATTCTAAACGGAGAAGCTTCTCTGACGCTTTTTCACAGAGATTTTGAAACTGAAATCTCCCATGCCGTTTCCACCATAGGCAGCAATGGGCTTCCCCATAGAACTTGCCAACCTGAATTCCTAAAGGCTAGATGTGAGAGGCACATTCTGCTGCTTCCTCCCTTAGAGTTAAACTTGCTTCTGAAAGCTCAACCTCCGGGGAGTTTGTTTGGCAGAGATATAGAACACACTTTTCCAAGCCTGTTGGAAGGCATTTGCAGTTTCATTTCGCGTCTAATTTCCCAAACCAAACTGCTTGCAGCTCTAACTCCCTTCTAACTACCACTTCTTCGGTTCAGTGAGATATGCTGGATTATAAACGGAGAAGCTTCTCTGACGCTTTTTCACAGAGATTTTGAAACTGAAATTTCCAAACCCGTTTCCAACGAAGGCGACAATGGGCTTCCCCATAGAACTTGCCAACCTGAATTCCTACAGGCTAGATGTGAGAGGCACATTCTGCTGCTTCCTCCCTTAGAGTTAAACTAGCTTCTGAAAGCTCAACCTCCGGGGAGTTTGTTTGGCAGAGACATAGAACACACTTTTCCAAGCCTGTTGCAAGGCATTTGCAGTTTCATTTCGCGTCTAATTTCCCAAACCAAACTGCTTGCAGCTCTAACTGCCTTCTAACTACCACTTCTTCGGTTCAGTGAGATATGCTGGATTCTAAACGGAGAAGCTTCTCTGACGCTTTTTCACAGAGATTTTGAAACTGAAATCTCCCATGCTGTTTCCACCATAGGCAGCAATGGGCTTCCCCATAGAACTTGCCAACCTGAATTCCTACAGGCTAGATTTGAGAGGCACATTCTGCTGCTTCCTCCCTTAGAGTTAAACTAGCTTCTGAAAGCTCAACCTCCGGGGAGTCTGTTTGGCAGAGATATAGAACACACTTTTCCAAGCCTGTTGGAAGGCATTTGCAGTTTCATTTCGCGTCTAATTTCCCAAACCAAACTGCTTGCAGCTCTAACTGCCTTCTAACTACCACTTCTTCGGTTCAGTGAGATATGCTGGATTCTAAACGGAGAAGCTTCTCTGACGCTTTTTCACAGAGATTTTGAAACTGAAATCTCCCATGCCGTTTCCACCATAGGCAGCAATGGGCTTCCCCATAGAACTTGCCAACCTGAATTCCTACAGGCTAGATGTGAGAGGCACATTCTGCTGCTTCCTCCCTTAGAGTTAAACTAGCTTCTGAAAGCTCAACCTCCGGGGAGTTTGTTTGGCAGAGATATAGAACACACTTTTCCAAGCCTGTTGGAAGGCATTTGCAGTTTCATTTCGCGTCTAATTTCCCAAACCAAACTGCTTGCAGCTCTAACTCCCTTCTAACTACCACTTCTTCGGTTCAGTGAGATATGCTGGATTCTAAACGGAGAAGCTTCTCTGACGCTTTTTCACAGAGATTTTGAAACTGAAATTTCCAAACCCGTTTCCAACGAAGGCGCCAATGGGCTTCCCCATAGAACTTGCCAACCTGAATTCCTACAGGCTAGATGTGAGAGGCACATTCTGCTGCTTCCTCCCTTAGAGTTAAACTTGCTTCTGAAAGCTCAACCTCCGGGGAGTTTGTTTGGCAGAGATATAGAACACACTTTTCCAAGCCTGTTGGAAGGCATTTGCAGTTTCATTTCGCGTCTAATTTCCCAAACCAAACTGCTTGCAGCTCTAACTCCCTTCTAACTACCACTTCTTCGGTTCAGTGAGATATGCTGGATTCTAAACGGAGAAGCTTCTCTGACGCTTTTTCACAGAGATTTTGAAACTGAAATCTCCCATGCCGTTTCCACCATAGGCAGCAATGGGCTTCCCCATAGAACTTGCCAACCTGAATTCCTACAGGCTAGATGTGAGAGGCACATTCTGCTGCTTCCTCCCTAAGAGTTAAGCTTGCTTCTGAAAGCTCAACCTCCGGGGACTCTGTTTGGCACATATATAGAACACACTTTTCCAAGGCTGTTGGAAGGCCTTTGCAGTGTCATTTCGCATCTAATTTCCCAAACCAAACTGCTTGCAGCTCTAACTCCCTTCTAACTACCACTTCTTCGGTTCAGTGAGATATGCTGGATTCTAAACGGAGAAGCTTCTCTGACGCTTTTTCACAGAGATTTTGAAACTGAAATTTCCAAACCCGTTTCCAACGAAGGCGCCAATGGGCTTCCCCATAGAACTTGCCAACCTGAATTCCTACAGGCTAGATGTGAGAGGCACATTCTGCTGCTTCCTCCCTTAGAGTTAAACTAGCTTCTGAAAGCTCAACCTCCAGAGAGTCTGTTTGGCAGAGATATAGAACACACTTTTCCAAGCCTGTTGGAAGGCATTTGCAGTTTCATTTCGCGTCTAATTTCCCAAACCAAACTGCTTGCAGCTCTAACTGCCTTCTAACTACCACTTCTTCGGTTCAGTGAGATATGCTGGATTCTAAACGGAGAAGCTTCTCTGACGCTTTTTCACAGAGATTTTGAAACTGAAATCTCCCATGCCGTTTCCACCATAGGCAGCAATGGGCTTCCCCATAGAACTTGCCAACCTGAATTCCTACAGGCTAGATGTGAGAGGCACATTCTGCTGCTTCCTCCCTAAGAGTTAAGCTTGCTTCTGAAAGCTCAACCTCCGGGGAGTTTGTTTGGCAGAGATATAGAACACACTTTTCCAAGCCTGTTGGAAGGCATTTGCAGTTTCATTTCGCGTCTAATTTCCCAAACCAAACTGCTTGCAGCTCTAACTCCCTTCTAACTACCACTTCTTCGGTTCAGTGAGATATGCTGGATTCTAAACGGAGAAGCTTCTCTGACGCTTTTTCACAGAGATTTTGAAACTGAAATTTCCAAACCCGTTTCCAACGAAGGCGCCAATGGGCTTCCCCATAGAACTTGCCAACCTGAATTCCTACAGGCTAGAAGTGAGAGGCACATTCTGCTGCTTCCTCCCTTAGAGGTAAACTAGCTTCTGAAAGCTCAACCTCCGGGGAGTTTGTTTGGCAGAGATATAGAACACACTTTTCCAAGCCTGTTGGAAGGCATTTGCAGTTTCATTTCGCGTCTAATTTCCCAAACCAAACTGCTTGCAGCTCTAACTGCCTTCTAACTACCACTTCTTCGGTTCAGTGAGATATGCTGGATTCTAAACGGAGAAGCTTCTCTGACGCTTTTTCACAGAGATTTTGAAACTGAAATCTCCCATGCTGTTTCCACCATAGCCAGCAATGGGCTTCCCCATAGAACTTGCCAACCTGAATTCCTACAGGCTAGATGTGAGAGGCACATTCTGCTGCTTCCTCCCTAAGAGTTAAGCTTGCTTCTGAAAGCTCAACCTCCGGGGACTCTGTTTGGCACAGATATAGAACACAGTTTTCCAAGCCTGTTGGAAGGCCTTTGCAGTGTCATTTCGCATCTAATTTCCCAAACCAAACTGCTTGCAGCTCTAACTCCCTTCTAACTACCACTTCTTCGGTTCAGTGAGATATGCTGGATTCTAAACGGAGAAGCTTCTCTGACGCTTTTTCACAGAGATTTTGAAACTGAAATCTCCCATGCCGTTTCCACCATAGGCAGCAATGGGCTTCCCCATAGAACTTGCCAACCTGAATTCCTACAGGCTAGATGTGAGAGGCACATTCTGCTGCTTCCTCCCTTAGAGTTAAACTTGCTTCTGAAAGCTCAACCTCCGGGGAGTTTGTTTGGCAGAGATATAGAACACACTTTTCCAAGCCTGTTGGAAGGCATTTGCAGTTTCATTTTGCGTCTAATTTCCCAAACCAAACTGCTTGCAGCTCTAACTCCCTTCTAACTACCACTTCTTCGGTTCAGTGAGATATGCTGGATTCTAAACGGAGAAGCTTCTCTGACGCTTTTTCACAGAGATTTTGAAACTGAAATCTCCCATGCCGTTTCCACCATAGGCAGCAATGGGCTTCCCCATAGAACTTGCCAACCTGAATTCCTACAGGCTAGATGTGAGAGGCACATTCTGCTGCTTCCTCCCTTAGAGTTAAACTAGCTTCTGAAAGCTCAACCTCCGGGGAGTTTGTTTGGCAGAGATATAGAACACACTTTTCCAAGCCTGTTGGAAGGCATTTGCAGTTTCATTTCGCGTCTAATTTCCCAAACCAAACTGCTTGCAGCTCTAACTCCCTTCTAACTACCACTTCTTCGGTTCAGTGAGATATGCTGGATTCTAAACGGAGAAGCTTCTCTGACGCTTTTTTACAGAGATTTTGAAACTGAAATCTCCCATGCCGTTTCCACCATAGGCAGCAATGGGCTTCCCCATAGAACTTGCCAACCTGAATTCCTACAGGCTAGATGTGAGAGGCACATTCTGCTGCTTCCTCCCTTAGAGTTAAACTTGCTTCTGAAAGCTCAACCTCCGGGGAGTTTTTTTGGCAGAGATATAGAACACACTTTTCCAAGCCTGTTGGAAGGCATTTGCAGTTTCATTTCGCGTCTAATTTCCCAAACCAAACTGCTTGCAGCTCTAACTCCCTTCTAACTACCACTTCTTCGGTTCAGTGAGATATGCTGGATTCTAAACGGAGAAGCTTCTCTGACGCTTTTTCACAGAGATTTTGAAACTGAAATTTCCAAACCCGTTTCGAACGAAGGCGCCAATGGGCTTCCCCATAGAACTTGCCAACCTGAATTCCTACAGGCTAGATGTGAGAGGCACATTCTGCTGCTTCCTCCCTTAGAGTTAAACTAGCTTCTGAAAGCTCAACCTCCAGAGAGTCTGTTTGGCAGAGATATAGAACACACTTTTCCAAGCCTGTTGGAAGGCATTTGCAGTTTCATTTCGCGTCTAATTTCACAAACCAAACTGCTTGCAGCTCTAACTGCCTTCTAACTACCACTTCTTCGGTTCAGTGAGATATGCTGGATTCTAAACGGAGAAGCTTCTCTGACGCTTTTTCACAGAGATTTTGAAACTGAAATCTCCCATGCCGTTTCCACCATAGGCAGCAATGGGCTTCCCCATAGAACTTGCCAACCTGAATTCCTACAGGCTAGATGTGAGAGGCACATTCTGCTGCTTCCTCCCTAAGAGTTAAGCTTGCTTCTGAAAGCTCAACCTCCGGGGAGTTTGTTTGGCAGAGATATAGAACACACTTTTCCAAGCCTGTTGGAAGGCATTTGCAGTTTCATTTCGCGTCTAATTTCCCAAACCAAACTGCTTGCAGCTCTAACTCCCTTCTAACTACCACTTCTTCGGTTCAGTGAGATATGCTGGATTCTAAACGGAGAAGATTCTCTGACGCTTTTTCACAGAGATTTTGAAACTGAAATTTCCAAACCCGTTTCCAACGAAGGCGCCAATGGGCTTCCCCATAGAACTTGCCAACCTGAATTCCTACAGGCTAGAAGTGAGAGGCACATTCTGCTGCTTCCTCCCTTAGAGGTAAACTAGCTTCTGAAAGCTCAACCTCCGGGGAGTTTGTTTGGCAGAGATATAGAACACACTTTTCCAAGCCTGTTGGAAGGCATTTGCAGTTTCATTTCGCGTCTAATTTCCCAAACCAAACTGCTTGCAGCTCTAACTGCCTTCTAACTACCACTTCTTCGGTTCAGTGAGATATGCTGGATTCTAAACGGAGAAGCTTCTCTGACGCTTTTTCACAGAGATTTTGAAACTGAAATCTCCCATGCTGTTTCCACCATAGCCAGCAATGGGCTTCCCCATAGAACTTGCCAACCTGAATTCCTACAGGCTAGATGTGAGAGGCACATTCTGCTGCTTCCTCCCTTAGAGTTAAACTAGCTTCTGAAAGCTCAACCTCCAGGGAGTCTGTTTGGCAGAGATATAGAACACACTTTTCCAAGCCTGTTGGAAGGCCTTTGCAGTGTCATTTCGCATCTAATTTCCCAAACCAAACTGCTTGCAGCTCTAACTCCCTTCTAACTACCACTTCTTCGGTTCAGTGAGATATGCTGGATTCTAAACGGAGAAGCTTCTCTGACGCTTTTTCACAGAGATTTTGAAACTGAAATTTCCAAACCCGTTTCCAACGAAGGCGCCAATGGGCTTCCCCATAGAACTTGCCAACCTGAATTCCTACAGGCTAGATGTGAGAGGCACATTCTGCTGCTTCCTCCCTAAGAGTTAAGCTTGCTTCTGAAAGCTCAACCTCCGGGGACTCTGTTTGGCACAGATATAGAACACACTTTTCCAAGCCTGTTGGAAGGCCTTTGCAGTGTCATTTCGCATCTAATTTCCCAAACCAAACTGCTTGCAGCTCTAACTCCCTTCTAACTACCACTTCTTCGGTTCAGTGAGATATGCTGGATTCTAAACGGAGAAGCTTCTCTGACGCTTTTTCACAGAGATTTTGAAACTGAAATCTCCCATGCCGTTTCCACCATAGGCAGCAATGGGCTTCCCCATAGAACTTGCCAACCTGAATTCCTACAGGCTAGATGTGAGAGGCACATTCTGCTGCTTCCTCCCTTAGAGTTAAACTAGCTTCTGAAAGCTCAACCTCCGGGGAGTTTGTTTGGCAGAGATATAGAACACACTTTTCCAAGCCTGTTGGAAGGCATTTGCAGTTTCATTTCGCGTCTAATTTCCCAAACCAAACTGCTTGCAGCTCTAACTCCCTTCTAACTACCACTTCTTCGGTTCAGTGAGATATGCTGGATTCTAAACGGAGAAGCTTCTCTGACGCTTTTTCACAGAGATTTTGAAACTGAAATCTCCCATGCCGTTTCCACCATAGGCAGCAATGGGCTTCCCCATAGAACTTGCCAACCTGAATTCCTACAGGCTAGATGTGAGAGGCACATTCTGCTGCTTCCTCCCTTAGAGTTAAACTAGCTTCTGAAAGCTCAACCTCCGGGGAGTTTGTTTGGCAGAGATATAGAACACACTTTTCCAAGCCTGTTGGAAGGCATTTGCAGTTTCATTTCGCGTCTAATTTCCCAAACCAAACTGCTTGCAGCTCTAACTCCCTTCTAACTACCACTTCTTCGGTTCAGTGAGATATGCTGGATTCTAAACGGAGAAGCTTCTCTGACGCTTTTTCACAGAGATTTTGAAACTGAAATCTCCCATGCCGTTTCCACCATAGGCAGCAATGGGCTTCCCCATAGAACTTGCCAACCTGAATTCCTACAGGCTAGATGTGAGAGGCACATTCTGCTGCTTCCTCCCTTAGAGTTAAACTAGCTTCTGAAAGCTCAACCTCCGGGGAGTTTGTTTGGCAGAGATATAGAACACACTTTTCCAAGCCTGTTGGAAGGCATTTGCAGTTTCATTTCGCATCTAATTTCCCAAACCAAACTGCTTGCAGCTCTAACTCCCTTCTAACTACCACTTCTTCGGTTCAGTGAGATATGCTGGATTCTAAACGGAGAAGCTTCTCTGACGCTTTTTCACAGAGATTTTGAAACTGAAATCTCCCATGCCGTTTCCACCATAGGCAGCAATGGGCTTCCCCATAGAACTTGCCAACCTGAATTCCTACAGGCTAGATGTGAGAGGCACATTCTGCTGCTTCCTCCCTAACAGTTAAGCTTGCTTCTGAAAGCTCAACCTCCGGGGACTCTGTTTGGCACAGATATAGAACACACTTTTCCAAGCCTGTTGGAAGGCCTTTGCAGTGTCATTTCGCATCTAATTTCCCAAACCAAACTGCTTGCAGCTCTAACTCCCTTCTAACTACCACTTCTTCGGTTCAGTGAGATATGCTGGATTCTAAACGGAGAAGCTTCTCTGACGCTTTTTCACAGAGATTTTGAAACTGAAATCTCCCATGCCGTTTCCACCATAGGCAGCAATGGGCTTCCCCATAGAACTTGCCAACCTGAATTCCTACAGGCTAGATGTGAGAGGCACATTCTGCTGCTTCCTCCCTTAGAGTTAAACTAGCTTCTGAAAGCTCAACCTCCAGGGAGTCTGTTTGGCAGAGATATAGAACACACTTTTCCAAGCCTGTTGGAAGGCATTTGCAGTTTCATTTCGCGTCTAATTTCCCAAACCAAACTGCTTGCAGCTCTAACTGCCTTCTAACTACCACTTCTTCGGTTCACTGAGATATGCTGGATTCTAAACGGAGAAGCTTCTCTGACGCTTTTTCACAGAGATTTTGAAACTGAAATCTCCCATGCCGTTTCCACCATAGGCAGCAATGGGCTTCCCCATAGAACTTGCCAACCTGAATTCCTAAAGGCTAGATGTGAGAGGCACATTCTGCTGCTTCCTCCCTTAGAGTTAAACTTGCTTCTGAAAGCTCAACCTCCGGGGAGTCTGTTTGGCAGAGATATAGAACACACTTTTCCAAGCCTGTTGGAAGGCATTTGCAGTTTCATTTCGCGTCTAATTTCCCAAACCAAACTGCTTGCAGCTCTAACTCCCTTCTAACTACCACTTCTTCGGTTCAGTGAGATATGCTGGATTATAAACGGAGAAGCTTCTCTGACGCTTTTTCACAGAGATTTTGAAACTGAAATTTCCAAACCCGTTTCCACCATAGGCAGCAATGGGCTTCCCCATAGAACTTGCCAACCTGAATTCCTACAGGCTAGATGTGAGAGGCACATTCTGCTGCTTCCTCCCTAACAGTTAAGCTTGCTTCTGAAAGCTCAACCTCCGGGGACTCTGTTTGGCACAGATATAGAACACACTTTTCCAAGCCTGTTGGAAGGCCTTTGCAGTGTCATTTCGCATCTAATTTCCCAAACCAAACTGCTTGCAGCTCTAACTCCCTTCTAACTACCACTTCTTCGGTTCAGTGAGATATGCTGGATTCTAAACGGAGAAGCTTCTCTGACGCTTTTTCACAGAGATTTTGAAACTGAAATCTCCCATGCCGTTTCCACCATAGGCAGCAATGGGCTTCCCCATAGAACTTGCCAACCTGAATTCCTACAGGCTAGATGTGAGAGGCACATTCTGCTGCTTCCTCCCTTAGAGTTAAACTAGCTTCTGAAAGTTCAACCTCCAGGGAGTCTGTTTGGCAGAGATATAGAACACACTTTTCCAAGCCTGTTGGAAGGCATTTGCAGTTTCATTTCGCGTCTAATTTCCCAAACCAAACTGCTTGCAGCTCTAACTGCCTTCTAACTACCACTTCTTCGGTTCACTGAGATATGCTGGATTCTAAACGGAGAAGCTTCTCTGACGCTTTTTCACAGAGATTTTGAAACTGAAATCTCCCATGCCGTTTCCACCATAGGCAGCAATGGGCTTCCCCATAGAACTTGCCAACCTGAATTCCTAAAGGCTAGATGTGAGAGGCACATTCTGCTGCTTCCTCCCTTAGAGTTAAACTTGCTTCTGAAAGCTCAACCTCCGGGGAGTTTGTTTGGCAGAGATATAGAACACACTTTTCCAAGCCTGTTGGAAGGCATTTGCAGTTTCATTTCGCGTCTAATTTCCCAAACCAAACTGCTTGCAGCTCTAACTCCCTTCTAACTACCACTTCTTCGGTTCAGTGAGATATGCTGGATTATAAACGGAGAAGCTTCTCTGACGCTTTTTCACAGAGATTTTGAAACTGAAATTTCCAAACCCGTTTCCAACGAAGGCGCCAATGGGCTTCCCCATAGAACTTGCCAACCTGAATTCCTACAGGCTAGATGTGAGAGGCACATTCTGCTGCTTCCTCCCTTAGAGTTAAACTTGCTTCTGAAAGCTCAACCTCCGGGGAGTTTGTTTGGCAGAGATATAGAACACACTTTTCCAAGCCTGTTGGAAGGCATTTGCAGTTTCATTTCGCGTCTAATTTCCCAAACCAAACTGCTTGCAGCTCTAACTCCCTTCTAACTACCACTTCTTCGGTTCAGTGAGATATGCTGGATTCTAAACGGAGAAGCTTCTCTGACGCTTTTTCACAGAGATTTTGAAACTGAATTTTCCAAACCCGTTTCCAACGAAGGCGACAATGGGCTTCCCCATAGAACTTGCCAACCTGAATTCCTACAGGCTAGATGTGAGAGGCACATTCTGCTGCTTCCTCCCTTAGAGTTAAACTAGCTTCTGAAAGCTCAACCTCCGGGGAGTTTGTTTGGCAGAGACATAGAACACACTTTTCCAAGCCTGTTGCAAGGCATTTGCAGTTTCATTTCGCGTCTAATTTCCCAAACCAAACTGCTTGCAGCTCTAACTGCCTTCTAACTACCACTTCTTCGGTTCAGTGAGATATGCTGGATTCTAAACGGAGAAGCTTCTCTGACGCTTTTTCACAGAGATTTTGAAACTGAAATCTCCCATGCTGTTTCCACCATAGGCAGCAATGGGCTTCCCCATAGAACTTGCCAACCTGAATTCCTACAGGCTAGATTTGAGAGGCACATTCTGCTGCTTCCTCCCTTAGAGTTAAACTAGCTTCTGAAAGCTCAACCTCCGGGGAGTCTGTTTGGCAGAGATATAGAACACACTTTTCCAAGCCTGTTGGAAGGCATTTGCAGTTTCATTTCGCGTCTAATTTCCCAAACCAAACTGCTTGCAGCTCTAACTGCCTTCTAACTACCACTTCTTCGGTTCAGTGAGATATGCTGGATTCTAAACGGAGAAGCTTCTCTGACGCTTTTTCACAGAGATTTTGAAACTGAAATCTCCCATGCCGTTTCCACCATAGGCAGCAATGGGCTTCCCCATAGAACTTGCCAACCTGAATTCCTACAGGCTAGATGTGAGAGGCACATTCTGCTGCTTCCTCCCTTAGAGTTAAACTAGCTTCTGAAAGCTCAACCTCCGGGGAGTTTGTTTGGCAGAGATATAGAACACACTTTTCCAAGCCTGTTGGAAGGCATTTGCAGTTTCATTTCGCGTCTAATTTCCCAAACCAAACTGCTTGCAGCTCTAACTCCCTTCTAACTACCACTTCTTCGGTTCAGTGAGATATGCTGGATTCTAAACGGAGAAGCTTCTCTGACGCTTTTTCACAGAGATTTTGAAACTGAAATTTCCAAACCCGTTTCCAACGAAGGCGCCAATGGGCTTCCCCATAGAACTTGCCAACCTGAATTCCTACAGGCTAGATGTGAGAGGCACATTCTGCTGCTTCCTCCCTTAGAGTTAAACTAGCTTCTGAAAGCTCAACCTCCGGGGAGTTTGTTTGGCAGAGATATAGAACACACTTTTCCAAGCCTGTTGGAAGGCATTTGCAGTTTCATTTCGCGTCTAATTTCCCAAACCAAACTGCTTGCAGCTCTAACTGCCTTCTAACTACCACTTCTTCGGTTCAGTGAGATATGCTGGATTCTAAACGGAGAAGCTTCTCTGACGCTTTTTCACAGAGATTTTGAAACTGAAATCTCCCATGCCGTTTCCACCATAGGCAGCAATGGGCTTCCCCATAGAACTTGCCAACCTGAATTCCTACAGGCTAGATGTGAGAGGCACATTCTGCTGCTTCCTCCCTTAGAGTTAAACTTGCTTCTGAAAGCTCAACCTCCGGGGAGTTTGTTTGGCAGAGATATAGAACACACTTTTCCAAGCCTGTTGGAAGGCATTTGCAGTTTCATTTCGCGTCTAATTTCCCAAACCAAACTGCTTGCAGCTCTAACTCCCTTCTAACTACCACTTCTTCGGTTCAGTGAGATATGCTGGATTCTAAACGGAGAAGCTTCTCTGACGCTTTTTCACAGAGATTTTGAAACTGAAATCTCCCATGCCGTTTCCACCATAGGCAGCAATGGGCTTCCCCATAGAACTTGCCAACCTGAATTCCTACAGGCTAGATGTGAGAGGCACATTCTGCTGCTTCCTCCCTAAGAGTTAAGCTTGCTTCTGAAAGCTCAACCTCCGGGGACTCTGTTTGGCACATATATAGAACACACTTTTCCAAGGCTGTTGGAAGGCCTTTGCAGTGTCATTTCGCATCTAATTTCCCAAACCAAACTGCTTGCAGCTCTAACTCCCTTCTAACTACCACTTCTTCGGTTCAGTGAGATATGCTGGATTCTAAACGGAGAAGCTTCTCTGACGCTTTTTCACAGAGATTTTGAAACTGAAATTTCCAAACCCGTTTCCAACGAAGGCGCCAATGGGCTTCCCCATAGAACTTGCCAACCTGAATTCCTACAGGCTAGATGTGAGAGGCACATTCTGCTGCTTCCTCCCTTAGAGTTAAACTAGCTTCTGAAAGCTCAACCTCCAGAGAGTCTGTTTGGCAGAGATATAGAACACACTTTTCCAAGCCTGTTGGAAGGCATTTGCAGTTTCATTTCGCGTCTAATTTCCCAAACCAAACTGCTTGCAGCTCTAACTGCCTTCTAACTACCACTTCTTCGGTTCAGTGAGATATGCTGGATTCTAAACGGAGAAGCTTCTCTGACGCTTTTTCACAGAGATTTTGAAACTGAAATCTCCCATGCCGTTTCCACCATAGGCAGCAATGGGCTTCCCCATAGAACTTGCCAACCTGAATTCCTACAGGCTAGATGTGAGAGGCACATTCTGCTGCTTCCTCCCTAAGAGTTAAGCTTGCTTCTGAAAGCTCAACCTCCGGGGAGTTTGTTTGGCAGAGATATAGAACACACTTTTCCAAGCCTGTTGGAAGGCATTTGCAGTTTCATTTCGCGTCTAATTTCCCAAACCAAACTGCTTGCAGCTCTAACTCCCTTCTAACTACCACTTCTTCGGTTCAGTGAGATATGCTGGATTATAAACGGAGAAGCTTCTCTGACGCTTTTTCACAGAGATTTTGAAACTGAAATTTCCAAACCCGTTTCCAACGAAGGCGCCAATGGGCTTCCCCATAGAACTTGCCAACCTGAATTCCTACAGGCTAGAAGTGAGAGGCACATTCTGCTGCTTCCTCCCTTAGAGGTAAACTAGCTTCTGAAAGCTCAACCTCCGGGGAGTTTGTTTGGCAGAGATATAGAACACACTTTTCCAAGCCTGTTGGAAGGCATTTGCAGTTTCATTTCGCGTCTAATTTCCCAAACCAAACTGCTTGCAGCTCTAACTGCCTTCTAACTACCACTTCTTCGGTTCAGTGAGATATGCTGGATTCTAAACGGAGAAGCTTCTCTGACGCTTTTTAACAGAGATTTTGAAACTGAAATCTCCCATGCTGTTTCCACCATAGCCAGCAATGGGCTTCCCCATAGAACTTGCCAACCTGAATTCCTACAGGCTAGATGTGAGAGGCACATTCTGCTGCTTCCTCCCTTAGAGTTAAACTAGCTTCTGAAAGCTCAACCTCCGGGGAGTCTGTTTGGCAGAGATATAGAACACACTTTTCCAAGCCTGTTGGAAGGCCTTTGCAGTGTCATTTCGCATCTAATTTCCCAAACCAAACTGCTTGCAGCTCTAACTCCCTTCTAACTACCACTTCTTCGGTTCAGTGAGATATGCTGGATTCTAAACGGAGAAGCTTCTCTGACGCTTTTTCACAGAGATTTTGAAACTGAAATTTCCAAACCCGTTTCCAACGAAGGCGCCAATGGGCTTCCCCATAGAACTTGCCAACCTGAATTCCTACAGGCTAGATGTGAGAGGCACATTCTGCTGCTTCCTCCCTAAGAGTTAAGCTTGCTTCTGAAAGCTCAACCTCCGGGGACTCTGTTTGGCACAGATATAGAACACACTTTTCCAAGCCTGTTGGAAGGCCTTTGCAGTGTCATTTCGCATCTAATTTCCCAAACCAAACTGCTTGCAGCTCTAACTCCCTTCTAACTACCACTTCTTCGGTTCAGTGAGATATGCTGGATTCTAAACGGAGAAGCTTCTCTGACGCTTTTTCACAGAGATTTTGAAACTGAAATCTCCCATGCCGTTTCCACCATAGGCAGCAATGGGCTTCCCCATAGAACTTGCCAACCTGAATTCCTACAGGCTAGATGTGAGAGGCACATTCTGCTGCTTCCTCCCTTAGAGTTAAACTTGCTTCTGAAAGCTCAACCTCCGGGGAGTTTGTTTGGCAGAGATATAGAACACACTTTTCCAAGCCTGTTGGAAGGCATTTGCAGTTTCATTTTGCGTCTAATTTCCCAAACCAAACTGCTTGCAGCTCTAACTCCCTTCTAACTACCACTTCTTCGGTTCAGTGAGATATGCTGGATTCTAAACGGAGAAGCTTCTCTGACGCTTTTTCACAGAGATTTTGAAACTGAAATCTCCCATGCCGTTTCCACCATAGGCAGCAATGGGCTTCCCCATAGAACTTGCCAACCTGAATTCCTACAGGCTAGATGTGAGAGGCACATTCTGCTGCTTCCTCCCTTAGAGTTAAACTAGCTTCTGAAAGCTCAACCTCCGGGGAGTTTGTTTGGCAGAGATATAGAACACACTTTTCCAAGCCTGTTGGAAGGCATTTGCAGTTTCATTTCGCGTCTAATTTCCCAAACCAAACTGCTTGCAGCTCTAACTCCCTTCTAACTACCACTTCTTCGGTTCAGTGAGATATGCTGGATTCTAAACGGAGAAGCTTCTCTGACGCTTTTTTACAGAGATTTTGAAACTGAAATCTCCCATGCCGTTTCCACCATAGGCAGCAATGGGCTTCCCCATAGAACTTGCCAACCTGAATTCCTACAGGCTAGATGTGAGAGGCACATTCTGCTGCTTCCTCCCTTAGAGTTAAACTTGCTTCTGAAAGCTCAACCTCCGGGGAGTTTTTTTGGCACAGATATAGAACACACTTTTCCAAGCCTGTTGGAAGGCATTTGCAGTTTCATTTCGCGTCTAATTTCCCAAACCAAACTGCTTGCAGCTCTAACTCCCTTCTAACTACCACTTCTTCGGTTCAGTGAGATATGCTGGATTCTAAACGGAGAAGCTTCTCTGACGCTTTTTCACAGAGATTTTGAAACTGAAATTTCCAAACCCGTTTCGAACGAAGGCGCCAATGGGCTTCCCCATAGAACTTGCCAACCTGAATTCCTACAGGCTAGATGTGAGAGGCACATTCTGCTGCTTCCTCCCTTAGAGTTAAACTAGCTTCTGAAAGCTCAACCTCCAGAGAGTCTGTTTGGCAGAGATATAGAACACACTTTTCCAAGCCTGTTGGAAGGCATTTGCAGTTTCATTTCGCGTCTAATTTCACAAACCAAACTGCTTGCAGGTCTAACTGCCTTCTAACTACCACTTCTTCGGTTCAGTGAGATATGCTGGATTCTAAACGGAGAAGCTTCTCTGACGCTTTTTCACAGAGATTTTGAAACTGAAATCTCCCATGCCGTTTCCACCATAGGCAGCAATGGGCTTCCCCATAGAACTTGCCAACCTGAATTCCTACAGGCTAGAAGTGAGAGGCACATTCTGCTGCTTCCTCCCTTAGAGGTAAACTAGCTTCTGAAAGCTCAACCTCCGGGGAGTTTGTTTGGCAGAGATATAGAACACACTTTTCCAAGCCTGTTGGAAGGCATTTGCAGTTTCATTTCGCGTCTAATTTCCCAAACCAAACTGCTTGCAGCTCTAACTCCCTTCTAACTACCACTTCTTCGGTTCAGTGAGATATGCTGGATTCTAAACGGAGAAGCTTCTCTGACGCTTTTTCACAGAGATTTTGAAACTGAAATCTCCCATGCTGTTTCCACCATAGCCAGCAATGGGCTTCCCCATAGAACTTGCCAACCTGAATTCCTACAGGCTAGATGTGAGAGGCACATTCTGCTGCTTCCTCCCTTAGAGTTAAACTAGCTTCTGAAAGCTCAACCTCCAGGGAGTCTGTTTGGCAGAGATATAGAACACACTTTTCCAAGCCTGTTGGAAGGCCTTTGCAGTGTCATTTCGCATCTAATTTCCCAAACCAAACTGCTTGCAGCTCTAACTCCCTTCTAACTACCACTTCTTCGGTTCAGTGAGATATGCTGGATTCTAAACGGAGAAGCTTCTCTGACGCTTTTTCACAGAGATTTTGAAACTGAAATTTCCAAACCCGTTTCCAACGAAGGCGCCAATGGGCTTCCCCATAGAACTTGCCAACCTGAATTCCTACAGGCTAGATGTGAGAGGCACATTCTGCTGCTTCCTCCCTAAGAGTTAAGCTTGCTTCTGAAAGCTCAACCTCCGGGGACTCTGTTTGGCACAGATATAGAACACACTTTTCCAAGCCTGTTGGAAGGCCTTTGCAGTGTCATTTCGCATCTAATTTCCCAAACCAAACTGCTTGCAGCTCTAACTCCCTTCTAACTACCACTTCTTCGGTTCAGTGAGATATGCTGGATTCTAAACGGAGAAGCTTCTCTGACGCTTTTTCACAGAGATTTTGAAACTGAAATCTCCCATGCCGTTTCCACCATAGGCAGCAATGGGCTTCCCCATAGAACTTGCCAACCTGAATTCCTACAGGCTAGATGTGAGAGGCACATTCTGCTGCTTCCTCCCTTAGAGTTAAACTAGCTTCTGAAAGCTCAACCTCCGGGGAGTTTGTTTGGCAGAGATATAGAACACACTTTTCCAAGCCTGTTGGAAGGCATTTGCAGTTTCATTTCGCGTCTAATTTCCCAAACCAAACTGCTTGCAGCTCTAACTCCCTTCTAACTACCACTTCTTCGGTTCAGTGAGATATGCTGGATTCTAAACGGAGAAGCTTCTCTGACGCTTTTTCACAGAGATTTTGAAACTGAAATCTCCCATGCCGTTTCCACCATAGGCAGCAATGGGCTTCCCCATAGAACTTGCCAACCTGAATTCCTACAGGCTAGATGTGAGAGGCACATTCTGCTGCTTCCTCCCTTAGAGTTAAACTAGCTTCTGAAAGCTCAACCTCCGGGGAGTTTGTTTGGCAGAGATATAGAACACACTTTTCCAAGCCTGTTGGAAGGCATTTGCAGTTTCATTTCGCGTCTAATTTCCCAAACCAAACTGCTTGCAGCTCTAACTCCCTTCTAACTACCACTTCTTCGGTTCAGTGAGATATGCTGGATTCTAAACGGAGAAGCTTCTCTGACGCTTTTTCACAGAGATTTTGAAACTGAAATCTCCCATGCCGTTTCCACCATAGGCAGCAATGGGCTTCCCCATAGAACTTGCCAACCTGAATTCCTAAAGGCTAGATGTGAGAGGCACATTCTGCTGCTTCCTCCCTTAGAGTTAAACTTGCTTCTGAAAGCTCAACCTCCGGGGAGTTTTTATGGCAGAGATATAGAACACACTTTTCCAAGCCTGTTGGAAGGCATTTGCAGTTTCATTTCGCGTCTAATTTCCCAAACCAAACTGCTTGCAGCTCTAACTCCCTTCTAACTACCACTTCTTCGGTTCAGTGAGATATGCTGGATTCTAAACGGAGAAGCTTCTCTGACGCTTTTTCACAGAGATTTTGAAACTGAAATTTCCAAACCCGTTTCCAACGAAGGCGCCAATGGGCTTCCCCATAGAACTTGCCAACCTGAATTCCTACAGGCTAGATGTGAGAGGCACATTCTGCTGCTTCCTCCCTTAGAGTTAAACTAGCTTCTGAAAGCTCAACCTCCAGGGAGTCTGTTTGGCAGAGATATAGAACACACTTTTCCAAGCCTGTTGGAAGGCATTTGCAGTTTCATTTCGCGTCTAATTTCCCAAACCAAACTGCTTGCAGCTCTAACTGCCTTCTAACTACCACTTCTTCGGTTCAGTGAGATATGCTGGATTCTAAACGGAGAAGCTTCTCTGACGCTTTTTCACAGAGATTTTGAAACTGAAATCTCCCATGCCGTTTCCACCATAGGCAGCAATGGGCTTCCCCATAGAACTTGCCAACCTGAATTCCTACAGGCTAGATGTGAGAGGCACATTCTGCTGCTTCCTCCCTAAGAGTTAAGCTTGCTTCTGAAAGCTCAACCTCCGGGGAGTTTGTTTGGCAGAGATATAGAACACACTTTTCCAAGCCTGTTGGAAGGCATTTGCAGTTTCATTTCGCGACTAATTTCCCAAACCAAACTGCTTGCAGCTCTAACTCCCTTCTAACTACCACTTCTTCGGTTAAGTGAGATATGCTGGATTCTAAACGGAGAAGCTTCTCTGACGCTTTTTCACAGAGATTTTGAAACTGAAATTTCCAAACCCGTTTCCAACGAAGGCGCCAATGGGCTTCCCCATAGAACTTCCCAACCTGAATTCCTACAGGCTAGATGTGAGAGGCACATTCTGCTGCTTCCTCCCTTAGAGTTAAACTAGCTTCTGAAAGCTCAACCTCCGGGGAGTTTGTTTGGCAGAGATATAGAACACACTTTTCCAAGCCTGTTGGAAGGCCTTTGCAGTTTCATTTCGCGTCTAATTTCCCAAACCAAACTGCTTGCAGCTCTAACTGCCTTCTAACTACCACTTCTTCGGTTCAGTGAGATATGCTGGATTCTAAACGGAGAAGCTTCTCTGACGCTTTTTCACAGAGATTTTGAAACTGAAATCTCCCATGCCGTTTCCACCATAGGCAGCAATGGGCTTCCCCATAGAACTTGCCAACCTGAATTCCTACAGGCTAGATGTGAGAGGCACATTCTGCTGCTTCCTCCCTAAGAGTTAAGCTTGCTTCTGAAAGCTCAACCTCCGGGGACTCTGTTTGGCACATATATAGAACACACTTTTCCAAGCCTGTTGGAAGGCCTTTTCAGTGTCATTTCCAATCTAATTTCCCAAACCAAACTGCTTGCAGCTCTAACTCCCTTCTAACTACCACTTCTTCGGTTCAGTGAGATATGCTGGATTCTAAACGGAGAAGCTTCTCTGACGCTTTTTCACAGAGATTTTGAAACTGAAATCTCCCATGCCGTTTCCACCATAGGCAGCAATGAGCTTCCCCATAGAACTTGCCAACCTGAATTCCTAAAGGCTAGATGTGAGAGGCACATTCTGCTGCTTCCTCCCTTAGAGTTAAACTTGCTTCTGAAAGCTCAACCTCCGGGGAGTTTGTTTGGCAGAGATATAGAACACACTTTTCCAAGCCTGTTGGAAGGCATTTGCAGTTTCATTTCGCGTCTAATTTCCCAAACCAAACTGCTTGCAGCTCTAACTCCCTTCTAACTACCACTTCTTCGGTTCAGTGAGATATGCTGGATTCTAAACGGAGAAGCTTCTCTGACGCTTTTTCACAGAGATTTTGAAACTGAAATTTCCAAACCCGTTTCCAACGAAGGCGCCAATGGGCTTCCCCATAGAACTTGCCAACCTGAATTCCTACAGGCTAGATGTGAGAGGCACATTCTGCTGCTTCCTCCCTAACAGTTAAGCTTGCTTTTGATAGCTCAACCTCCGGGGACTCTGTTTGGCACAGATAAAGAACACACTTTTCCAAGCCTGTTGGAAGGCCTTTGCAGTGTCATTTCGCATCTAATTTCCCAAACCAAACTGCTTGCAGCTCTAACTCCCTTCTAACTACCACTTCTTCGGTTCAGTGAGATATGCTGGATTCTAAACGGAGAAGCTTCTCTGACGCTTTTTCACAGAGATTTTGAAACTGAAATCTCCCATGCCGTTTCCACCATAGGCAGCAATGGGCTTCCCCATAGAACTTGCCAACCTGAATTCCTACAGGCTAGATTTGAGAGGCACATTCTGCTGCTTCCTCCCTAACAGTTAAGCTTGCTTCTGATAGCTCAACCTCCGGGGACTCTGTTTGGCACAGATAAAGAACACACTTTTCCAAGCCTGTTGGAAGGCCTTTGCAGTGTCATTTCGCATCTAATTTCCCAAACCAAACTGCTTGCAGCTCTAACTCCCTTCTAACTACCACTTCTTCGGTTCAGTGAGATATGCTGGATTCTAAACGGAGAAGCTTCTCTGACGCTTTTTCACAGAGATTTTGAAACTGAAATCTCCCATGCCGTTTCCACCATAGGCAGCAATGGGCTTCCCCATAGAACTTGCCAACCTGAATTCCTACAGGCTAGATGTGAGAGGCACTTTCTGCTGCTTCCTCCCTAACATTTAAGCTTGCTTCTGATAGCTCAACCTCTGGGGACTCTGTTTGGCACAGATATAGAACACACTTTTCCAAGCCTGTTGGAAGGCCTTTGCAGTGTCATTTCGCATCTAATTTCCCAAACCAAACTGCTTGCAGCTCTAACTCCCTTCTAACTACCACTTCTTCGGTTCAGTGAGATATGCTGGATTCTAAACGGAGAAGCTTCTCTGACGCTTTTTCACAGAGATTTTGAAACTGAAATTTCCAAACCCGTTTCCAACGAAGGCGCCAATGGGCTTCCCCATAGAACTTGCCAACCTGAATTCCTACAGGCTAGATGTGAGAGGCACATTCTGCTGCTTCCTCCCTAAGAGTTAAGCTTGCTTCTGAAAGCTCAACCTCCGGGGACTCTGTTTGGCACAGATATAGAACACACTTTTCCAAGCCTGTTGGAAGGCCTTTGCAGTGTCATTTCGCATCTAATTTCCCAAACCAAACTGCTTGCAGCTCTAACTCCCTTCTAACTACCACTTCTTCGGTTCAGTGAGATATGCTGGATTCTAAACGGAGAAGCTTCTCTGACGCTTTTTCACAGAGATTTTGAAACTGAAATCTCCCATGCCGTTTCCACCATAGGCAGCAATGGGCTTCCCCATAGAACTTGCCAACCTGAATTCCTACAGGCTAGATGTGAGAGGCACATTCTGCTGCTTCCTCCCTTAGAGTTAAACTAGCTTCTGAAAGCTCAACCTCCGGGGAGTTTGTTTGGCAGAGATATAGAACACACTTTTCCAAGCCTGTTGGAAGGCATTTGCAGTTTCATTTCGCGTCTAATTTCCCAAACCAAACTGCTTGCAGCTCTAACTCCCATCTAACTACCACCTCTTCGGTTCAGTGAGATATGCTGGATTCTAAACGGAGAAGCTTCTCTGACGCTTTTTTACAGAGATTTTGAAACTGAAATCTCCCATGCCGTTTCCACCATAGGCAGCAATGGGCTTCCCCATAGAACTTGCCAACCTGAATTCCTACAGGCTAGATGTGAGAGGCACATTCTGCTGCTTCCTCCCTTAGAGTTAAACTTGCTTCTGAAAGCTCAACCTCCGGGGAGTTTTTTTGGCAGAGATATAGAACACACTTTTCCAAGCCTGTTGGAAGGCATTTGCAGTTTCATTTCGCGTCTAATTTCCCAAACCAAACTGCTTGCAGCTCTAACTCCCTTCTAACTACCACTTCTTCGGTTCAGTGAGATATGCTGGATTCTAAACGGAGAAGCTTCTCTGACGCTTTTTCACAGAGATTTTGAAACTGAAATTTCCAAACCCGTTTCCAACGAAGGCGCCAACGGGCTTCCCCATAGAACTTGCCAACCTGAATTCCTACAGGCTAGATGTGAGAGGCACATTCTGCTGCTTCCTCCCTTAGAGTTAAACTAGCTTCTGAAAGCTCAACCTCCAGGGAGTCTGTTTGGCAGAGTTATAGAACACACTTTTCCAAGCCTGTTGGAAGGCATTTGCAGTTTCATTTCGCGTCTAATTTCCCAAACCAAACTGCTTGCAGCTCTAACTGCCTTCTAACTACCACTTCTTCGGTTCAGTGAGATATGCTGGATTCTAAACGGAGAAGCTTCTCTGACGCTTTTTCACAGAGATTTTGAAACTGAAATTTCCAAACCCGTTTCCAACGAAGGCGCCAATGGGCTTCCCCATAGAACTTGCCAACCTGAATTCCTACAGGCTAGAAGTGAGAGGCACATTCTGCTGCTTCCTCCCTTAGACGTAAACTAGCTTCTGAAAGCTCAACCTCCGGGGAGTTTGTTTGGCAGAGATATAGAACACACTTTTCCAAGCCTGTTGGAAGGCATTTGCAGTTTCATTTCGCGTCTAATTTCCCAAACCAAACTGCTTGCAGCTCTAACTGCCTTCTAACTACCACTTCTTCGGTTCAGTGAGATATGCTGGATTCTAAACGGAGAAGCTTCTCTGACGCTTTTTAACAGAGATTTTGAAACTGAAATCTCCCATGCTGTTTCCACCATAGCCAGCAATGGGCTTCCCCATAGAACTTGCCAACCTGAATTCCTACAGGCTAGATGTGAGAGGCACATTCTGCTGCTTCCTCCCTTAGAGTTAAACTAGCTTCTGAAAGCTCAACCTCCAGGGAGTCTGTTTGGCAGAGATATAGAACACACTTTTCCAAGCCTGTTGGAAGGCCTTTGCAGTGTCATTTCGCATCTAATTTCCCAAACCAAACTGCTTGCAGCTCTAACTCCCTTCTAACTACCACTTCTTCGGTTCAGTGAGATATGCTGGATTCTAAACGGAGAAGCTTCTCTGACGCTTTTTCACAGAGATTTTGAAACTGAAATTTCCAAACCCGTTTCCAACGAAGGCGCCAATGGGCTTCCCCATAGAACTTGCCAACCTGAATTCCTACAGGCTAGATGTGAGAGGCACATTCTGCTGCTTCCTCCCTAAGAGTTAAGCTTGCTTCTGAAAGCTCAACCTCCGGGGACTCTGTTTGGCATAGATATAGAACACACTTTTCCAAGCCTGTTGGAAGGCCTTTGCAGTGTCATTTCGCATCTAATTTCCCAAACCAAACTGCTTGCAGCTCTAACTCCCTTTTAACTACCACTTCTTCGGTTCAGTGAGATATGCTGGATTCTAAACGGAGAAGCTTCTCTGACGCTTTTTCACAGAGATTTTGAAACTGAAATCTCCCATGCCGTTTCCACCATAGGCAGCAATGGGCTTCCCCATAGAACTTGCCAACCTGAATTCCTACAGGCTAGATGTGAGAGGCACATTCTGCTGCTTCCTCCCTTAGAGTTAAACTTGCTTCTGAAAGCTCAACCTCCGGGGAGTTTGTTTGGCAGAGATATAGAACACACTTTTCCAAGCCTGTTGGAAGGCATTTGCAGTTTCATTTCGCGTCTAATTTCCCAAACCAAACTGCTTGCAGCTCTAACTCCCTTCTAACTACCACTTCTTCGGTTCAGTGAGATATGCTGGATTCTAAACGGAGAAGCTTCTCTGACGCTTTTTCACAGAGATTTTGAAACTGAAATCTCCCATGCCGTTTCCACCATAGGCAGCAATGGGCTTCCCCATAGAACTTGCCAACCTGAATTCCTACAGGCTAGATGTGAGAGGCACATTCTGCTGCTTCCTCCCTTAGAGTTAAACTTGCTTCTGAAAGCTCAACCTCCGGGGAGTTTGTTTGGCAGAGATATAGAACACACTTTTCCAAGCCTGTTGGAAGGCATTTGCAGTTTCATTTCGCGTCTAATTTCCCAAACCAAACTGCTTGCAGCTCTAACTCCCTTCTAACTACCACTTCTTCGGTTCAGTGAGATATGCTGGATTCTAAACGGAGAAGCTTCTCTGACGCTTTTTCACAGAGATTTTGAAACTGAAATCTCCCATGCCGTTTCCACCATAGGCAGCAATGGGCTTCCCCATAGAACTTGCCAACCTGAATTCCTACAGGCTAGATGTGAGAGGCACATTCTGCTGCTTCCTCCCTAAGAGTAAAGCTTGCTTCTGAAAGCTCAACCTCCGGGGACTCTGTTTGGCACATATATAGAACACACTTTTCCAAGGCTGTTGGAAGGCCTTTGCAGTGTCATTTCGCATCTAATTTCCCAAACCAAACTGCTTGCAGCTCTAACTCCCTTCTAACTACCACTTCTTCGGTTCAGTGAGATATGCTGGATTCTAAACGGAGAAGCTTCTCTGACGCTTTTTCACAGAGAATTTGAAACTGAAATTTCCAAACCCGTTTCCAACGAAGGCGCCAATGGGCTTCCCCATAGAACTTGCCAACCTGAATTCCTACAGGCTAGATGTGAGAGGCACATTCTGCTGCTTCCTCCCTTAGAGTTAAACTAGCTTCTGAAAGCTCAACCTCCAGAGAGTCTGTTTGGCAGAGATATAGAACACACTTTTCCAAGCCTGTTGGAAGGCATTTGCAGTTTCATTTCGCGTCTAATTTCCCAAACCAAACTGCTTGCAGCTCTAACTGCCTTCTAACTACCACTTCTTCGGTTCAGTGAGATATGCTGGATTCTAAACGGAGAAGCTTCTCTGACGCTTTTTCACAGAGATTTTGAAACTGAAATCTCCCATGCCGTTTCCACCATAGGCAGCAATGGGCTTCCCCATAGAACTTGCCAACCTGAATTCCTACAGGCTAGATGTGAGAGGCACATTCTGCTGCTTCCTCCCTAAGAGTTAAGCTTGCTTCTGAAAGCTCAACCTCCGGGGAGTTTGTTTGGCAGAGATATAGAACACACTTTTCCAAGCCTGTTGGAAGGCATTTGCAGTTTCATTTCGCGTCTAATTTCCCAAACCAAACTGCTTGCAGCTCTAACTGCCTTCTAACTACCACTTCTTCGGTTCAGTGAGATATGCTGGATTCTAAACGGAGAAGCTTCTCTGACGCTTTTTCACAGAGATTTTGAAACTGAAATTTCCAAACCCGTTTCCAACGAAGGCGCCAATGGGCTTCCCCATAGAACTTGCCAACCTGAATTCCTACAGGCTAGATGTGAGAGGCACATTCTGCTGCTTCCTCCCTTAGAGTTAAACTAGCTTCTGAAAGCTCAACCTCCGGGGAGTTTGTTTGGCAGAGATATAGAACACACTTTTCCAAGCCTGTTGGAAGGCATTTGCAGTTTCATTTCGCGTCTAATTTCCCAAACCAAACTGCTTGCAGCTCTAACTCCCTTCTAACTACCACTTCTTCGGTTCAGTGAGATATGCTGGATTCTAAACGGAGAAGCTTCTCTGACGCTTTTTCACAGAGATTTTGAAACTGAAATCTCCCATGCCGTTTCCACCATAGGCAGCAATGGGCTTCCCCATAGAACTTGCCAACCTGAATTCCTACAGGCTAGATGTGAGAGGCACATTCTGCTGCTTCCTCCCTAAGAGTTAAGCTTGCTTCTGAAAGCTCAACCTCCGGGGACTCTGTTTGGCACATATATAGAACACACTTTTCCAAGCCTGTTGGAAGGCCTTTGCAGTGTCATTTCGCATCTAATTTCCCAAACCAAACTGCTTGCAGCTCTAACTCCCTTCTAACTACCACTTCTTCGGTTCAGTGAGATATGCTGGATTCTAAACGGAGAAGCTTCTCTGACGCTTTTTCACAGAGATTTTGAAACTGAAATCTCCCATGCCGTTTCCACCATAGGCAGCAATGGGCTTCCCCATAGAACTTGCCAACCTGAATTCCTACAGGCTAGATGTGAGAGTCACATTCTGCTGCTTCCTCCCTTAGAGTTAAACTTGCTTCTGAAAGCTCAACCTCCGGGGAGTTTGTTTGGCAGAGATATAGAACACACTTTTCCAAGCCTGTTGGAAGGCATTTGCAGTTTCATTTCGCGTCTAATTTCCCAAACCAAACTACTTGCAGCTCTAACTGCCTTCTAACTACCACTTCTTCGGTTCAGTGAGATATGCTGGATTCTAAACGGAGAAGCTTCTCTGACGCTTTTTCACAGAGATTTTGAAACTGAAATCTCCCATGCCGTTTCCACCATAGGCAGCAATGGGCTTCCCCATAGAACTTGCCAACCTGAATTCCTACAGGCTAGATGTGAGAGTCACATTCTGCTGCTTTCTCCCTTAGAGTTAAACTTGCTTCTGAAAGCTCAACCTCCGGGGAGTTTGTTTGGCAGAGATATAGAACACACTTTTCCAAGCCTGTTGGAAGGCATTTGCAGTTTCATTTCGCGTCTAATTTCCCAAACCAAACTGCTTGCAGCTCTAACTCCCTTCTAACTACCACTTCTTCGGTTCAGTGAGATATGCTGGATTCTAAACGGAGAAGCTTCTCTGACGCTTTTTCACAGAGATTTTGAAACTGAAATCTCCCATGCCGTTTCCACCATAGGCAGCAATGGGCTTCCCCATAGAACTTGCCAACCTGAATTCCTACAGGCTAGATGTGAGAGGCACATTCTGCTGCTTCCTCCCTAAGAGTTAAGCTTTCTTCTGAAAGCTCAACCTCCGGGGAGTCTGTTTGGCAGAGATATAGAACACACTTTTCCAAGCCTGTTGGAAGGCCTTTGCAGTGTCATTTCGCATCTAATTTCCCAAACCAAACTGCTTGCAGCTCTAACTGCCTTCTAACTACCACTTCTTCGGTTCAGTGAGATATGCTGGATTCTAAACGGAGAAGCTTCTCTGACGCTTTTTCACAGAGATTTTGAAACTGAAATCTCCCATGCCGTTTCCACCATAGGCAGCAATGGGCTTCCCCATAGAACTTGCCAACCTGAATTCCTACAGGCTAGATGTGAGAGGCACATTCTGCTGCTTCCTCCCTTAGAGTTAAACTAGCTTCTGAAAGCTCAACCTCCAGGGAGTCTGTTTGGCAGAGATATAGAACACACTTTTCCAAGCCTGTTGGAAGGCATTTGCAGTTTCATTTCGCGTCTAATTTCCCAAACCAAACTGCTTGCAGCTCTAACTGCCTTCTAACTACCACTTCTTCGGTTCACTGAGATATGCTGGATTCTAAACGGAGAAGCTTCTCTGACGCTTTTTCACAGAGATTTTGAAACTGAAATCTCCCATGCCGTTTCCACCATAGGCAGCAATGGGCTTCCCCATAGAACTTGCCAACCTGAATTCCTAAAGGCTAGATGTGAGAGGCACATTCTGCTGCTTCCTCCCTTAGAGTTAAACTTGCTTCTGAAAGCTCAACCTCCGGGGAGTCTGTTTGGCAGAGATATAGAACACACTTTTCCAAGCCTGTTGGAAGGCATTTGCAGTTTCATTTCGCGTCTAATTTCCCAAACCAAACTGCTTGCAGCTCTAACTCCCTTCTAACTACCACTTCTTCGGTTCAGTGAGATATGCTGGATTATAAACGGAGAAGCTTCTCTGACGCTTTTTCACAGAGATTTTGAAACTGAAATTTCCAAACCCGTTTCCACCATAGGCAGCAATGGGCTTCCCCATAGAACTTGCCAACCTGAATTCCTACAGGCTAGATGTGAGAGGCACATTCTGCTGCTTCCTCCCTAACAGTTAAGCTTGCTTCTGAAAGCTCAACCTCCGGGGACTCTGTTTGGCACAGATATAGAACACACTTTTCCAAGCCTGTTGGAAGGCCTTTGCAGTGTCATTTCGCATCTAATTTCCCAAACCAAACTGCTTGCAGCTCTAACTCCCTTCTAACTACCACTTCTTCGGTTCAGTGAGATATGCTGGATTCTAAACGGAGAAGCTTCTCTGACGCTTTTTCACAGAGATTTTGAAACTGAAATCTCCCATGCCGTTTCCACCATAGGCAGCAATGGGCATCCCCATAGAACTTGCCAACCTGAATTCCTACAGGCTAGATGTGAGAGGCACATTCTGCTGCTTCCTCCCTTAGAGTTAAACTAGCTTCTGAAAGCTCAACCTCCAGGGAGTCTGTTTGGCAGAGATATAGAACACACTTTTCCAAGCCTGTTGGAAGGCATTTGCAGTTTCATTTCGCGTCTAATTTCCCAAACCAAACTGCTTGCAGCTCTAACTGCCTTCTAACTACCACTTCTTCGGTTCAGTGAGATATGCTGGATTCTAAACGGAGAAGCTTCTCTGACGCTTTTTCACAGAGATTTTGAAACTGAATTTTCCAAACCCGTTTCCAACGAAGGCGACAATGGGCTTCCCCATAGAACTTGCCAACCTGAATTCCTACAGGCTAGATGTGAGAGGCACATTCTGCTGCTTCCTCCCTTAGAGTTAAACTAGCTTCTGAAAGCTCAACCTCCGGGGAGTTTGTTTGGCAGAGACATAGAACACACTTTTCCAAGCCTGTTGCAAGGCATTTGCAGTTTCATTTCGCGTCTAATTTCCCAAACCAAACTGCTTGCAGCTCTAACTGCCTTCTAACTACCACTTCTTCGGTTCAGTGAGATATGCTGGATTCTAAACGGAGAAGCTTCTCTGACGCTTTTTCACAGAGATTTTGAAACTGAAATCTCCCATGCTGTTTCCACCATAGGCAGCAATGGGCTTCCCCATAGAACTTGCCAACCTGAATTCCTACAGGCTAGATTTGAGAGGCACATTCTGCTGCTTCCTCCCTTAGAGTTAAACTAGCTTCTGAAAGCTCAACCTCCGGGGAGTCTGTTTGGCAGAGATATAGAACACACTTTTCCAAGCCTGTTGGAAGGCATTTGCAGTTTCATTTCGCGTCTAATTTCCCAAACCAAACTGCTTGCAGCTCTAACTGCCTTCTAACTACCACTTCTTCGGTTCAGTGAGATATGCTGGATTCTAAACGGAGAAGCTTCTCTGACGCTTTTTCACAGAGATTTTGAAACTGAAATCTCCCATGCCGTTTCCACCATAGGCAGCAATGGGCTTCCCCATAGAACTTGCCAACCTGAATTCCTACAGGCTAGATGTGAGAGGCACATTCTGCTGCTTCCTCCCTTAGAGTTAAACTAGCTTCTGAAAGCTCAACCTCCGGGGAGTTTGTTTGGCAGAGATATAGAACACACTTTTCCAAGCCTGTTGGAAGGCATTTGCAGTTTCATTTCGCGTCTAATTTCCCAAACCAAACTGCTTGCAGCTCTAACTCCCTTCTAACTACCACTTCTTCGGTTCAGTGAGATATGCTGGATTCTAAACGGAGAAGCTTCTCTGACGCTTTTTTACAGAGATTTTGAAACTGAAATTTCCAAACCCGTTTCCAACGAAGGCGCCAATGGGCTTCCCCATAGAACTTGCCAACCTGAATTCCTACAGGCTAGATGTGAGAGGCACATTCTGCTGCTTCCTCCCTTAGAGTTAAACTAGCTTCTGAAAGCTCAACCTCCGGGGAGTTTGTTTGGCAGAGATATAGAACACACTTTTCCAAGCCTGTTGGAAGGCATTTGCAGTTTCATTTCGCGTCTAATTTCCCAAACCAAACTGCTTGCAGCTCTAACTGCCTTCTAACTACCACTTCTTCGGTTCAGTGAGATATGCTGGATTCTAAACGGAGAAGCTTCTCTGACGCTTTTTCACAGAGATTTTGAAACTGAAATCTCCCATGCCGTTTCCACCATAGGCAGCAATGGGCTTCCCCATAGAACTTGCCAACCTGAATTCCTACAGGCTAGATGTGAGAGGCACATTCTGCTGCTTCCTCCCTTAGAGTTAAACTTGCTTCTGAAAGCTCAACCTCCGGGGAGTTTGTTTGGCAGAGATATAGAACACACTTTTCCAAGCCTGTTGGAAGGCATTTGCAGTTTCATTTCGCGTCTAATTTCCCAAACCAAACTGCTTGCAGCTCTAACTCCCTTCTAACTACCACTTCTTCGGTTCAGTGAGATATGCTGGATTCTAAACGGAGAAGCTTCTCTGACGCTTTTTCACAGAGATTTTGAAACTGAAATCTCCCATGCCGTTTCCACCATAGGCAGCAATGGGCTTCCCCATAGAACTTGCCAACCTGAATTCCTACAGGCTAGATGTGAGAGGCACATTCTGCTGCTTCCTCCCTAAGAGTTAAGCTTGCTTCTGAAAGCTCAACCTCCGGGGACTCTGTTTGGCACATATATAGAACACACTTTTCCAAGGCTGTTGGAAGGCCTTTGCAGTGTCATTTCGCATCTAATTTCCCAAACCAAACTGCTTGCAGCTCTAACTCCCTTCTAACTACCACTTCTTCGGTTCAGTGAGATATGCTGGATTCTAAACGGAGAAGCTTCTCTGACGCTTTTTCACAGAGATTTTGAAACTGAAATTTCCAAACCCGTTTCCAACGAAGGCGCCAATGGGCTTCCCCATAGAACTTGCCAACCTGAATTCCTACAGGCTAGATGTGAGAGGCACATTCTGCTGCTTCCTCCCTTAGAGTTAAACTAGCTTCTGAAAGCTCAACCTCCAGAGAGTCTGTTTGGCAGAGATATAGAACACACTTTTCCAAGCCTGTTGGAAGGCATTTGCAGTTTCATTTCGCGTCTAATTTCCCAAACCAAACTGCTTGCAGCTCTAACTGCCTTCTAACTACCACTTCTTCGGTTCAGTGAGATATGCTGGATTCTAAACGGAGAAGCTTCTCTGACGCTTTTTCACAGAGATTTTGAAACTGAAATCTCCCATGCCGTTTCCACCATAGGCAGCAATGGGCTTCCCCATAGAACTTGCCAACCTGAATTCCTACAGGCTAGATGTGAGAGGCACATTCTGCTGCTTCCTCCCTAAGAGTTAAGCTTGCTTCTGAAAGCTCAACCTCCGGGGAGTTTGTTTGGCAGAGATATAGAACACACTTTTCCAAGCCTGTTGGAAGGCATTTGCAGTTTCATTTCGCGTCTAATTTCCCAAACCAAACTGCTTGCAGCTCTAACTCCCTTCTAACTACCACTTCTTCGGTTCAGTGAGATATGCTGGATTCTAAACGGAGAAGCTTCTCTGACGCTTTTTCACAGAGATTTTGAAACTGAAATTTCCAAACCCGTTTCCAACGAAGGCGCCAATGGGCTTCCCCATAGAACTTGCCAACCTGAATTCCTACAGGCTAGAAGTGAGAGGCACATTCTGCTGCTTCCTCCCTTAGAGGTAAACTAGCTTCTGAAAGCTCAACCTCCGGGGAGTTTGTTTGGCAGAGATATAGAACACACTTTTCCAAGCCTGTTGGAAGGCATTTGCAGTTTCATTTCGCGTCTAATTTCCCAAACCAAACTGCTTGCAGCTCTAACTGCCTTCTAACTACCACTTCTTCGGTTCAGTGAGATATGCTGGATTCTAAACGGAGAAGCTTCTCTGACGCTTTTTAACAGAGATTTTGAAACTGAAATCTCCCATGCTGTTTCCACCATAGCCAGCAATGGGCTTCCCCATAGAACTTGCCAACCTGAATTCCTACAGGCTAGATGTGAGAGGCACATTCTGCTGCTTCCTCCCTTAGAGTTAAACTAGCTTCTGAAAGCTCAACCTCCGGGGAGTCTGTTTGGCAGAGATATAGAACACACTTTTCCAAGCCTGTTGGAAGGCCTTTGCAGTGTCATTTCGCATCTAATTTCCCAAACCAAACTGCTTGCAGCTCTAACTCCCTTCTAACTACCACTTCTTCGGTTCAGTGAGATATGCTGGATTCTAAACGGAGAAGCTTCTCTGACGCTTTTTCACAGAGATTTTGAAACTGAAATTTCCAAACCCGTTTCCAACGAAGGCGCCAATGGGCTTCCCCATAGAACTTGCCAACCTGAATTCCTACAGGCTAGATGTGAGAGGCACATTCTGCTGCTTCCTCCCTAAGAGTTAAGCTTGCTTCTGAAAGCTCAACCTCCGGGGACTCTGTTTGGCACAGATATAGAACACACTTTTCCAAGCCTGTTGGAAGGCCTTTGCAGTGTCATTTCGCATCTAATTTCCCAAACCAAACTGCTTGCAGCTCTAACTCCCTTCTAACTACCACTTCTTCGGTTCAGTGAGATATGCTGGATTCTAAACGGAGAAGCTTCTCTGACGCTTTTTCACAGAGATTTTGAAACTGAAATCTCCCATGCCGTTTCCACCATAGGCAGCAATGGGCTTCCCCATAGAACTTGCCAACCTGAATTCCTACAGGCTAGATGTGAGAGGCACATTCTGCTGCTTCCTCCCTTAGAGTTAAACTTGCTTCTGAAAGCTCAACCTCCGGGGAGTTTGTTTGGCAGAGATATAGAACACACTTTTCCAAGCCTGTTGGAAGGCATTTGCAGTTTCATTTTGCGTCTAATTTCCCAAACCAAACTGCTTGCAGCTCTAACTCCCTTCTAACTACCACTTCTTCGGTTCAGTGAGATATGCTGGATTCTAAACGGAGAAGCTTCTCTGACGCTTTTTCACAGAGATTTTGAAACTGAAATCTCCCATGCCGTTTCCACCATAGGCAGCAATGGGCTTCCCCATAGAACTTGCCAACCTGAATTCCTACAGGCTAGATGTGAGAGGCACATTCTGCTGCTTCCTCCCTTAGAGTTAAACTAGCTTCTGAAAGCTCAACCTCCGGGGAGTTTGTTTGGCAGAGATATAGAACACACTTTTCCAAGCCTGTTGGAAGGCATTTGCAGTTTCATTTCGCGTCTAATTTCCCAAACCAAACTGCTTGCAGCTCTAACTCCCTTCTAACTACCACTTCTTCGGTTCAGTGAGATATGCTGGATTCTAAACGGAGAAGCTTCTCTGACGCTTTTTTACAGAGATTTTGAAACTGAAATCTCCCATGCCGTTTCCACCATAGGCAGCAATGGGCTTCCCCATAGAACTTGCCAACCTGAATTCCTACAGGCTAGATGTGAGAGGCACATTCTGCTGCTTCCTCCCTTAGAGTTAAACTTGCTTCTGAAAGCTCAACCTCCGGGGAGTTTTTTTGGCAGAGATATAGAACACACTTTTCCAAGCCTGTTGGAAGGCATTTGCAGTTTCATTTCGCGTCTAATTTCCCAAACCAAACTGCTTGCAGCTCTAACTCCCTTCTAACTACCACTTCTTCGGTTCAGTGAGATATGCTGGATTCTAAACGGAGAAGCTTCTCTGACGCTTTTTCACAGAGATTTTGAAACTGAAATTTCCAAACCCGTTTCGAACGAAGGCGCCAATGGGCTTCCCCATAGAACTTGCCAACCTGAATTCCTACAGGCTAGATGTGAGAGGCACATTCTGCTGCTTCCTCCCTTAGAGTTAAACTAGCTTCTGAAAGCTCAACCTCCAGAGAGTCTGTTTGGCAGAGATATAGAACACACTTTTCCAAGCCTGTTGGAAGGCATTTGCAGTTTCATTTCGCGTCTAATTTCACAAACCAAACTGCTTGCAGCTCTAACTGCCTTCTAACTACCACTTCTTCGGTTCAGTGAGATATGCTGGATTCTAAACGGAGAAGCTTCTCTGACGCTTTTTCACAGAGATTTTGAAACTGAAATCTCCCATGCCGTTTCCACCATAGGCAGCAATGGGCTTCCCCATAGAACTTGCCAACCTGAATTCCTACAGGCTAGATGTGAGAGGCACATTCTGCTGCTTCCTCCCTAAGAGTTAAGCTTGCTTCTGAAAGCTCAACCTCCGGGGAGTTTGTTTGGCAGAGATATAGAACACACTTTTCCAAGCCTGTTGGAAGGCATTTGCAGTTTCATTTCGCGTCTAATTTCCCAAACCAAACTGCTTGCAGCTCTAACTCCCTTCTAACTACCACTTCTTCGGTTCAGTGAGATATGCTGGATTCTAAACGGAGAAGCTTCTCTGACGCTTTTTCACAGAGATTTTGAAACTGAAATTTCCAAACCCGTTTCCAACGAAGGCGCCAATGGGCTTCCCCATAGAACTTGCCAACCTGAATTCCTACAGGCTAGAAGTGAGAGGCACATTCTGCTGCTTCCTCCCTTAGAGGTAAACTAGCTTCTGAAAGCTCAACCTCCGGGGAGTTTGTTTGGCAGAGATATAGAACACACTTTTCCAAGCCTGTTGGAAGGCATTTGCAGTTTCATTTCGCGTCTAATTTCCCAAACCAAACTGCTTGCAGCTCTAACTGCCTTCTAACTACCACTTCTTCGGTTCAGTGAGATATGCTGGATTCTAAACGGAGAAGCTTCTCTGACGCTTTTTCACAGAGATTTTGAAACTGAAATCTCCCATGCTGTTTCCACCATAGCCAGCAATGGGCTTCCCCATAGAACTTGCCAACCTGAATTCCTACAGGCTAGATGTGAGAGGCACATTCTGCTGCTTCCTCCCTTAGAGTTAAACTAGCTTCTGAAAGCTCAACCTCCAGGGAGTCTGTTTGGCAGAGATATAGAACACACTTTTCCAAGCCTGTTGGAAGGCCTTTGCAGTGTCATTTCGCATCTAATTTCCCAAACCAAACTGCTTGCAGCTCTAACTCCCTTCTAACTACCACTTCTTCGGTTCAGTGAGATATGCTGGATTCTAAACGGAGAAGCTTCTCTGACGCTTTTTCACAGAGATTTTGAAACTGAAATTTCCAAACCCGTTTCCAACGAAGGCGCCAATGGGCTTCCCCATAGAACTTGCCAACCTGAATTCCTACAGGCTAGATGTGAGAGGCACATTCTGCTGCTTCCTCCCTAAGAGTTAAGCTTGCTTCTGAAAGCTCAACCTCCGGGGACTCTGTTTGGCACAGATATAGAACACACTTTTCCAAGCCTGTTGGAAGGCCTTTGCAGTGTCATTTCGCATCTAATTTCCCAAACCAAACTGCTTGCAGCTCTAACTCCCTTCTAACTACCACTTCTTCGGTTCAGTGAGATATGCTGGATTCTAAACGGAGAAGCTTCTCTGACGCTTTTTCACAGAGATTTTGAAACTGAAATCTCCCATGCCGTTTCCACCATAGGCAGCAATGGGCTTCCCCATAGAACTTGCCAACCTGAATTCCTACAGGCTAGATGTGAGAGGCACATTCTGCTGCTTCCTCCCTTAGAGTTAAACGAGCTTCTGAAAGCTCAACCTCCGGGGAGTTTGTTTGGCAGAGATATAGAACACACTTTTCCAAGCCTGTTGGAAGGCATTTGCAGTTTCATTTCGCGTCTAATTTCCCAAACCAAACTGCTTGCAGCTCTAACTGCCTTCTAACTACCACTTCTTCGGTTCAGTGAGATATGCTGGATTCTAAACGGAGAAGCTTCTCTGACGCTTTTTCACAGAGATTTTGAAACAAATCTCCCATGCCGTTTCCACCATAGGCAGCAATGGGCTTCCCCATAGAACTTGCCAACCTGAATTCCTACAGGCTAGATGTGAGAGGCACATTCTGCTGCTTCCTCCCTTAGAGTTAAACTAGCTTCTGAAAGCTCAACCTCCGGGGAGTTTGTTTGGCAGAGATATAGAACACACTTTTCCAAGCCTGTTGGAAGGCATTTGCAGTTTCATTTCGCGTCTAATTTCCCAAACCAAACTGCTTGCAGCTCTAACTCCCTTCTAACTACCACTTCTTCGGTTCAGTGAGATATGCTGGATTCTAAACGGAGAAGCTTCTCTGACGCTTTTTCACAGAGATTTTGAAACTGAAATCTCCCATGCCGTTTCCACCATAGGCAGCAATGGGCTTCCCCATAGAACTTGCCAACCTGAATTCCTAAAGGCTAGATGTGAGAGGCACATTCTGCTGCTTCCTCCCTTAGAGTTAAACTTGCTTCTGAAAGCTCAACCTCCGGGGAGTTTTTATGGCAGAGATATAGAACACACTTTTCCAAGCCTGTTGGAAGGCATTTGCAGTTTCATTTCGCGTCTAATTTCCCAAACCAAACTGCTTGCAGCTCTAACTCCCTTCTAACTACCACTTCTTCGGTTCAGTGAGATATGCTGGATTCTAAACGGAGAAGCTTCTCTGACGCTTTTTCACAGAGATTTTGAAACTGAAATTTCCAAACCCGTTTCCAACGAAGGCGCCAATGGGCTTCCCCATAGAACTTGCCAACCTGAATTCCTACAGGCTAGATGTGAGAGGCACATTCTGCTGCTTCCTCCCTTAGAGTTAAACTAGCTTCTGAAAGCTCAACCTCCAGGGAGTCTGTTTGGCAGAGATATAGAACACACTTTTCCAAGCCTGTTGGAAGGCATTTGCAGTTTCATTTCGCGTCTAATTTCCCAAACCAAACTGCTTGCAGCTCTAACTGCCTTCTAACTACCACTTCTTCGGTTCAGTGAGATATGCTGGATTCTAAACGGAGAAGCTTCTCTGACGCTTTTTCACAGAGATTTTGAAACTGAAATCTCCCATGCCGTTTCCACCATAGGCAGCAATGGGCTTCCCCATAGAACTTGCCAACCTGAATTCCTACAGGCTAGATGTGAGAGGCACATTCTGCTGCTTCCTCCCTAAGAGTTAAGCTTGCTTCTGAAAGCTCAACCTCCGGGGAGTTTGTTTGGCAGAGATATAGAACACACTTTTCCAAGCCTGTTGGAAGGCATTTGCAGTTTCATTTCGCGTCTAATTTCCCAAACCAAACTGCTTGCAGCTCTAACTCCCTTCTAACTACCACTTCTTCGGTTAAGTGAGATATGCTGGATTCTAAACGGAGAAGCTTCTCTGACGCTTTTTCACAGAGATTTTGAAACTGAAATTTCCAAACCCGTTTCCAACGAAGGCGCCAATGGGCTTCCCCATAGAACTTCCCAACCTGAATTCCTACAGGCTAGATGTGAGAGGCACATTCTGCTGCTTCCTCCCTTAGAGTTAAACTAGCTTCTGAAAGCTCAACCTCCGGGGAGTTTGTTTGGCAGAGATATAGAACACACTTTTCCAAGCCTGTTGGAAGGCCTTTGCAGTTTCATTTCGCGTCTAATTTCCCAAACCAAACTGCTTGCAGCTCTAACTGCCTTCTAACTACCACTTCTTCGGTTCAGTGAGATATGCTGGATTCTAAACGGAGAAGCTTCTCTGACGCTTTTTCACAGAGATTTTGAAACTGAAATCTCCCATGCCGTTTCCACCATAGGCAGCAATGGGCTTCCCCATAGAACTTGCCAACCTGAATTCCTACAGGCTAGATGTGAGAGGCACATTCTGCTGCTTCCTCCCTTAGAGGTAAACTAGCTTCTGAAAGCTCAACCTCCGGGGAGTTTGTTTGGCAGAGATATAGAACACACTTTTCCAAGCCTGTTGGAAGGCATTTGCAGTTTCATTTCGCGTCTAATTTCCCAAACCAAACTGCTTGCAGCTCTAACTGCCTTCTAACTACCACTTCTTCGGTTCAGTGAGATATGCTGGATTCTAAACGGAGAAGCTTCTCTGACGCTTTTTCACAGAGATTTTGAAACTGAAATCTCCCATGCCGTTTCCACCATAGGCAGCAATGGGCTTCCCCATAGAACTTGCCAACCTGAATTCCTAAAGGCTAGATGTGAGAGGCACATTCTGCTGCTTCCTCCCTTAGAGTTAAACTTGCTTCTGAAAGCTCAACCTCCGGGGAGTTTGTTTGGCAGAGATATAGAACACACTTTTCCAAGCCTGTTGGAAGGCATTTGCAGTTTCATTTCGCGTCTAATTTCCCAAACCAAACTGCTTGCAGCTCTAACTCCCTTCTAACTACCACTTCTTCGGTTCAGTGAGATATGCTGGATTCTAAACGGAGAAGCTTCTCTGACGCTTTTTCACAGAGATTTTGAAACTGAAATTTCCAAACCCGTTTCCAACGAAGGCGCCAATGGGCTTCCCCATAGAACTTGCCAACCTGAATTCCTACAGGCTAGATGTGAGAGGCACATTCTGCTGCTTCCTCCCTAACAGTTAAGCTTGCTTCTGATAGCTCAACCTCCGGGGACTCTGTTTGGCACAGATAAAGAACACACTTTTCCAAGCCTGTTGGAAGGCCTTTGCAGTGTCATTTCGCATCTAATTTCCCAAACCAAACTGCTTGCAGCTCTAACTCCCTTCTAACTACCACTTCTTCGGTTCAGTGAGATATGCTGGATTCTAAACGGAGAAGCTTCTCTGACGCTTTTTCACAGAGATTTTGAAACTGAAATCTCCCATGCCGTTTCCACCATAGGCAGCAATGGGCTTCCCCATAGAACTTGCCAACCTGAATTCCTACAGGCTAGATTTGAGAGGCACATTCTGCTGCTTCCTCCCTAACAGTTAAGCTTGCTTCTGATAGCTCAACCTCCGGGGACTCTGTTTGGCACAGATAAAGAACACACTTTTCCAAGCCTGTTGGAAGGCCTTTGCAGTGTCATTTCGCATCTAATTTCCCAAACCAAACTGCTTGCAGCTCAAACTCCCTTCTAACTACCACTTCTTCGGTTCAGTGAGATATGCTGGATTCTAAACGGAGAAGCTTCTCTGACGCTTTTTCACAGAGATTTTGAAACTGAAATCTCCCATGCCGTTTCCACCATAGGCAGCAATGGGCTTCCCCATAGAACTTGCCAACCTGAATTCCTACAGGCTAGATGTGAGAGGCACTTTCTGCTGCTTCCTCCCTAACATTTAAGCTTGCTTCTGATAGCTCAACCTCTGGGGACTCTGTTTGGCACAGATATAGAACACACTTTTCCAAGCCTGTTGGAAGGCCTTTGCAGTGTCATTTCGCATCTAATTTCCCAAACCAAACTGCTTGCAGCTCTAACTCCCTTCTAACTACCACTTCTTCGGTTCAGTGAGATATGCTGGATTCTAAACGGAGAAGCTTCTCTGACGCTTTTTCACAGAGATTTTGAAACTGAAATTTCCAAACCCGTTTCCAACGAAGGCGCCAATGGGCTTCCCCATAGAACTTGCCAACCTGAATTCCTACAGGCTAGATGTGAGAGGCACATTCTGCTGCTTCCTCCCTAAGAGTTAAGCTTGCTTCTGAAAGCTCAACCTCCGGGGACTCTGTTTGGCACAGATATAGAACACACTTTTCCAAGCCTGTTGGAAGGCCTTTGCAGTGTCATTTCGCATCTAATTTCCCAAACCAAACTGCTTGCAGCTCTAACTCCCTTCTAACTACCACTTCTTCGGTTCAGTGAGATATGCTGGATTCTAAACGGAGAAGCTTCTCTGACGCTTTTTCACAGAGATTTTGAAACTGAAATCTCCCATGCCGTTTCCACCATAGGCAGCAATGGGCTTCCCCATAGAACTTGCCAACCTGAATTCCTACAGGCTAGATGTGAGAGGCACATTCTGCTGCTTCCTCCCTTAGAGTTAAACTTGCTTCTGAAAGCTCAACCTCCGGGGAGTTTGTTTGGCAGAGATATAGAACACACTTTTCCAAGCCTGTTGGAAGGCATTTGCAGTTTCATTTCGCGTCTAATTTCCCAAACCAAACTGCTTGCAGCTCTAACTCCCTTCTAACTACCACTTCTTCGGTTCAGTGAGATATGCTGGATTCTAAACGGAGAAGCTTCTCTGACGCTTTTTCACAGAGATTTTGAAACTGAAATCTCCCATGCCGTTTCCACCATAGGCAGCAATGGGCTTCCCCATAGAACTTGCCAACCTGAATTCCTACAGGCTAGATGTGAGAGGCACATTCTGCTGCTTCCTCCCTTAGAGTTAAACTAGCTTCTGAAAGCTCAACCTCCGGGGAGTTTGTTTGGCAGAGATATAGAACACACTTTTCCAAGCCTGTTGGAAGGCATTTGCAGTTTCATTTCGCGTCTAATTTCCCAAACCAAACTGCTTGCAGCTCTAACTCCCTTCTAACTACCACTTCTTCGGTTCAGTGAGATATGCTGGATTCTAAACGGAGAAGCTTCTCTGACGCTTTTTTACAGAGATTTTGAAACTGAAATCTCCCATGCCGTTTCCACCATAGGCAGCAATGGGCTTCCCCATAGAACTTGCCAACCTGAATTCCTACAGGCTAGATGTGAGAGGCACATTCTGCTGCTTCCTCCCTTAGAGTTAAACTTGCTTCTGAAAGCTCAACCTCCGGGGAGTTTTTTTGGCAGAGATATAGAACACACTTTTCCAAGCCTGTTGGAAGGCATTTGCAGTTTCATTTCGCGTCTAATTTCCCAAACCAAACTGCTTGCAGCTCTAACTCCCTTCTAACTACCACTTCTTCGGTTCAGTGAGATATGCTGGATTCTAAACGGAGAAGCTTCTCTGACGCTTTTTCACAGAGATTTTGAAACTGAAATTTCCAAACCCGTTTCCAACGAAGGCGCCAATGGGCTTCCCCATAGAACTTGCCAACCTGAATTCCTACAGGCTAGATGTGAGAGGCACATTCTGCTGCTTCCTCCCTTAGAGTTAAACTAGCTTCTGAAAGCTCAACCTCCAGGGAGTCTGTTTGGCAGAGATATAGAACACACTTTTCCAAGCCTGTTGGAAGGCATTTGCAGTTTCATTTCGCGTCTAATTTCCCAAACCAAACTGCTTGCAGCTCTAACTGCCTTCTAACTACCACTTCTTCGGTTCAGTGAGATATGCTGGATTCTAAACGGAGAAGCTTCTCTGACGCTTTTTCACAGAGATTTTGAAACTGAAATTTCCAAACCCGTTTCCAACGAAGGCGCCAATGGGCTTCCCCATAGAACTTGCCAACCTGAATTCCTACAGGCTAGAAGTGAGAGGCACATTCTGCTGCTTCCTCCCTTAGAGGTAAACTAGCTTCTGAAAGCTCAACCTCCGGGGAGTTTGTTTGGCAGAGATATAGAACACACTTTTCCAAGCCTGTTGGAAGGCATTTGCAGTTTCATTTCGCGTCTAATTTCCCAAACCAAACTGCTTGCAGCTCTAACTGCCTTCTAACTACCACTTCTTCGGTTCAGTGAGATATGCTGGATTCTAAACGGAGAAGCTTCTCTGACGCTTTTTAACAGAGATTTTGAAACTGAAATCTCCCATGCTGTTTCCACCATAGCCAGCAATGGGCTTCCCCATAGAACTTGCCAACCTGAATTCCTACAGGCTAGATGTGAGAGGCACATTCTGCTGCTTCCTCCCTTAGAGTTAAACTAGCTTCTGAAAGCTCAACCTCCAGGGAGTCTGTTTGGCAGAGATATAGAACACACTTTTCCAAGCCTGTTGGAAGGCCTTTGCAGTGTCATTTCGCATCTAATTTCCCAAACCAAACTGCTTGCAGCTCTAACTCCCTTCTAACTACCACTTCTTCGGTTCAGTGAGATATGCTGGATTCTAAACGGAGAAGCTTCTCTGACGCTTTTTCACAGAGATTTTGAAACTGAAATTTCCAAACCCGTTTCCAACGAAGGCGCCAATGGGCTTCCCCATAGAACTTGCCAACCTGAATTCCTACAGGCTAGATGTGAGAGGCACATTCTGCTGCTTCCTCCCTAAGAGTTAAGCTTGCTTCTGAAAGCTCAACCTCCGGGGACTCTGTTTGGCATAGATATAGAACACACTTTTCCAAGCCTGTTGGAAGGCCTTTGCAGTGTCATTTCGCATCTAATTTCCCAAACCAAACTGCTTGCAGCTCTAACTCCCTTTTAACTACCACTTCTTCGGTTCAGTGAGATATGCTGGATTCTAAACGGAGAAGCTTCTCTGACGCTTTTTCACAGAGATTTTGAAACTGAAATCTCCCATGCCGTTTCCACCATAGGCAGCAATGGGCTTCCCCATAGAACTTGCCAACCTGAATTCCTACAGGCTAGATGTGAGAGGCACATTCTGCTGCTTCCTCCCTTAGAGTTAAACTTGCTTCTGAAAGCTCAACCTCCGGGGAGTTTGTTTGGCAGAGATATAGAACACACTTTTCCAAGCCTGTTGGAAGGCATTTGCAGTTTCATTTCGCGTCTAATTTCCCAAACCAAACTGCTTGCAGCTCTAACTCCCTTCTAACTACCACTTCTTCGGTTCAGTGAGATATGCTGGATTCTAAACGGAGAAGCTTCTCTGACGCTTTTTCACAGAGATTTTGAAACTGAAATCTCCCATGCCGTTTCCACCATAGGCAGCAATGGGCTTCCCCATAGAACTTGCCAACCTGAATTCCTACAGGCTAGATGTGAGAGGCACATTCTGCTGCTTCCTCCCTTAGAGTTAAACTAGCTTCTGAAAGCTCAACCTCCGGGGAGTTTGTTTGGCAGAGATATAGAACACACTTTTCCAAGCCTGTTGGAAGGCATTTGCAGTTTCATTTCGCGTCTAATTTCCCAAACCAAACTGCTTGCAGCTCTAACTCCCTTCTAACTACCACTTCTTCGGTTCAGTGAGATATGCTGGATTCTAAACGGAGAAGCTTCTCTGACGCTTTTTCACAGAGATTTTGAAACTGAAATCTCCCATGCCGTTTCCACCATAGGCAGCAATGGGCTTCCCCATAGAACTTGCCAACCTGAATTCCTACAGGCTAGATGTGAGAGGCACATTCTGCTGCTTCCTCCCTTAGAGTTAAACTTGCTTCTGAAAGCTCAACCTCCGGGGAGTTTGTTTGGCAGAGATATAGAACACACTTTTCCAAGCCTGTTGGAAGGCATTTGCAGTTTCATTTCGCGTCTAATTTCCCAAACCAAACTGCTTGCAGCTCTAACTCCCTTCTAACTACCACTTCTTCGGTTCAGTGAGATATGCTGGATTCTAAACGGAGAAGCTTCTCTGACGCTTTTTCACAGAGATTTTGAAACTGAAATCTCCCATGCCGTTTCCACCATAGGCAGCAATGGGCTTCCCCATAGAACTTGCCAACCTGAATTCCTACAGGCTAGATGTGAGAGGCACATTCTGCTGCTTCCTCCCTTAGAGTTAAACTAGCTTCTGAAAGCTCAACCTCCGGGGAGTTTGTTTGGCAGAGATATAGAACACACTTTTCCAAGCCTGTTGGAAGGCATTTGCAGTTTCATTTCGCGTCTAATTTCCCAAACCAAACTGCTTGCAGCTCTAACTCCCTTCTAACTACCACTTCTTCGGTTCAGTGAGATATGCTGGATTCTAAACGGAGAAGCTTCTCTGACGCTTTTTTACAGAGATTTTGAAACTGAAATCTCCCATGCCGTTTCCACCATAGGCAGCAATGGGCTTCCCCATAGAACTTGCCAACCTGAATTCCTACAGGCTAGATGTGAGAGGCACATTCTGCTGCTTCCTCCCTTAGAGTTAAACTTGCTTCTGAAAGCTCAACCTCCGGGGAGTTTTTTTGGCAGAGATATAGAACACACTTTTCCAAGCCTGTTGGAAGGCATTTGCAGTTTCATTTCGCGTCTAATTTCCCAAACCAAACTGCTTGCAGCTCTAACTCCCTTCTAACTACCACTTCTTCGGTTCAGTGAGATATGCTGGATTCTAAACGGAGAAGCTTCTCTGACGCTTTTTCACAGAGATTTTGAAACTGAAATTTCCAAACCCGTTTCCAACGAAGGCGCCAATGGGCTTCCCCATAGAACTTGCCAACCTGAATTCCTACAGGCTAGATGTGAGAGGCACATTCTGCTGCTTCCTCCCTTAGAGTTAAACTAGCTTCTGAAAGCTCAACCTCCAGGGAGTCTGTTTGGCAGAGATATAGAACACACTTTTCCAAGCCTGTTGGAAGGCATTTGCAGTTTCATTTCGCGTCTAATTTCCCAAACCAAACTGCTTGCAGCTCTAACTGCCTTCTAACTACCACTTCTTCGGTTCAGTGAGATATGCTGGATTCTAAACGGAGAAGCTTCTCTGACGCTTTTTCACAGAGATTTTGAAACTGAAATTTCCAAACCCGTTTCCAACGAAGGCGCCAATGGGCTTCCCCATAGAACTTGCCAACCTGAATTCCTACAGGCTAGAAGTGAGAGGCACATTCTGCTGCTTCCTCCCTTAGAGGTAAACTAGCTTCTGAAAGCTCAACCTCCGGGGAGTTTGTTTGGCAGAGATATAGAACACACTTTTCCAAGCCTGTTGGAAGGCATTTGCAGTTTCATTTCGCGTCTAATTTCCCAAACCAAACTGCTTGCAGCTCTAACTGCCTTCTAACTACCACTTCTTCGGTTCAGTGAGATATGCTGGATTCTAAACGGAGAAGCTTCTCTGACGCTTTTTAACAGAGATTTTGAAACTGAAATCTCCCATGCTGTTTCCACCATAGCCAGCAATGGGCTTCCCCATAGAACTTGCCAACCTGAATTCCTACAGGCTAGATGTGAGAGGCACATTCTGCTGCTTCCTCCCTTAGAGTTAAACTAGCTTCTGAAAGCTCAACCTCCAGGGAGTCTGTTTGGCAGAGATATAGAACACACTTTTCCAAGCCTGTTGGAAGGCCTTTGCAGTGTCATTTCGCATCTAATTTCCCAAACCAAACTGCTTGCAGCTCTAACTCCCTTCTAACTACCACTTCTTCGGTTCAGTGAGATATGCTGGATTCTAAACGGAGAAGCTTCTCTGACGCTTTTTCACAGAGATTTTGAAACTGAAATTTCCAAACCCGTTTCCAACGAAGGCGCCAATGGGCTTCCCCATAGAACTTGCCAACCTGAATTCCTACAGGCTAGATGTGAGAGGCACATTCTGCTGCTTCCTCCCTAAGAGTTAAGCTTGCTTCTGAAAGCTCAACCTCCGGGGACTCTGTTTGGCATAGATATAGAACACACTTTTCCAAGCCTGTTGGAAGGCCTTTGCAGTGTCATTTCGCATCTAATTTCCCAAACCAAACTGCTTGCAGCTCTAACTCCCTTTTAACTACCACTTCTTCGGTTCAGTGAGATATGCTGGATTCTAAACGGAGAAGCTTCTCTGACGCTTTTTCACAGAGATTTTGAAACTGAAATCTCCCATGCCGTTTCCACCATAGGCAGCAATGGGCTTCCCCATAGAACTTGCCAACCTGAATTCCTACAGGCTAGATGTGAGAGGCACATTCTGCTGCTTCCTCCCTTAGAGTTAAACTTGCTTCTGAAAGCTCAACCTCCGGGGAGTTTGTTTGGCAGAGATATAGAACACACTTTTCCAAGCCTGTTGGAAGGCATTTGCAGTTTCATTTCGCGTCTAATTTCCCAAACCAAACTGCTTGCAGCTCTAACTCCCTTCTAACTACCACTTCTTCGGTTCAGTGAGATATGCTGGATTCTAAACGGAGAAGCTTCTCTGACGCTTTTTCACAGAGATTTTGAAACTGAAATCTCCCATGCCGTTTCCACCATAGGCAGCAATGGGCTTCCCCATAGAACTTGCCAACCTGAATTCCTACAGGCTAGATGTGAGAGGCACATTCTGCTGCTTCCTCCCTTAGAGTTAAACTAGCTTCTGAAAGCTCAACCTCCGGGGAGTTTGTTTGGCAGAGATATAGAACACACTTTTCCAAGCCTGTTGGAAGGCATTTGCAGTTTCATTTCGCGTCTAATTTCCCAAACCAAACTGCTTGCAGCTCTAACTCCCTTCTAACTACCACTTCTTCGGTTCAGTGAGATATGCTGGATTCTAAACGGAGAAGCTTCTCTGACGCTTTTTCACAGAGATTTTGAAACTGAAATCTCCCATGCCGTTTCCACCATAGGCAGCAATGGGCTTCCCCATAGAACTTGCCAACCTGAATTCCTACAGGCTAGATGTGAGAGGCACATTCTGCTGCTTCCTCCCTTAGAGTTAAACTTGCTTCTGAAAGCTCAACCTCCGGGGAGTTTTTTTGGCAGAGATATAGAACACACTTTTCCAAGCCTGTTGGAAGGCATTTGCAGTTTCATTTCGCGTCTAATTTCCCAAACCAAACTGCTTGCAGCTCTAACTCCCTTCTAACTACCACTTCTTCGGTTCAGTGAGATATGCTGGATTCTAAACGGAGAAGCTTCTCTGACGCTTTTTCACAGAGATTTTGAAACTGAAATTTCCAAACCCGTTTCCAACGAAGGCGCCAATGGGCTTCCCCATAGAACTTGCCAACCTGAATTCCTACAGGCTAGAAGTGAGAGGCACATTCTGCTGCTTCCTCCCTTAGAGGTAAACTAGCTTCTGAAAGCTCAACCTCCGGGGAGTTTGTTTGGCAGAGATATAGAACACACTTTTCCAAGCCTGTTGGAAGGCATTTGCAGTTTCATTTCGCGTCTAATTTCCCAAACCAAACTGCTTGCAGCTCTAACTGCCTTCTAACTACCACTTCTTCGGTTCAGTGAGATATGCTGGATTCTAAACGGAGAAGCTTCTCTGACGCTTTTTAACAGAGATTTTGAAACTGAAATCTCCCATGCTGTTTCCACCATAGCCAGCAATGGGCTTCCCCATAGAACTTGCCAACCTGAATTCCTACAGGCTAGATGTGAGAGGCACATTCTGCTGCTTCCTCCCTTAGATTTAAACTAGCTTCTGAAAGCTCAACCTCCAGGGAGTCTGTTTGGCAGAGATATAGAACACACTTTTCCAAGCCTGTTGGAAGGCCTTTGCAGTGTCATTTCGCATCTAATTTCCCAAACCAAACTGCTTGCAGCTCTAACTCCCTTCTAACTACCACTTCTTCGGTTCAGTGAGATATGCTGGATTCTAAACGGAGAAGCTTCTCTGACGCTTTTTCACAGAGATTTTGAAACTGAAATTTCCAATCCCGTTTCCAACGAAGGCGCCAATGGGCTTCCCCATAGAACTTGCCAACCTGAATTCCTACAGGCTAGATGTGAGAGGCACATTCTGCTGCTTCCTCCCTAAGAGTTAAGCTTGCTTCTGAAAGCTCAACCTCCGGGGACTCTGTTTGGCATAGATATAGAACACACTTTTCCAAGCCTGTTGGAAGGCCTTTGCAGTGTCATTTCGCATCTAATTTCCCAAACCAAACTGCTTGCAGCTCTAACTCCCTTTTAACTACCACTTCTTCGGTTCAGTGAGATATGCTGGATTCTAAACGGAGAAGCTTCTCTGACGCTTTTTCACAGAGATTTTGAAACTGAAATCTCCCATGCCGTTTCCACCATAGGCAGCAATGGGCTTCCCCATAGAACTTGCCAACCTGAATTCCTACAGGCTAGATGTGAGAGGCACATTCTGCTGCTTCCTCCCTTAGAGTTAAACTTGCTTCTGAAAGCTCAACCTCCGGGGAGTTTGTTTGGCAGAGATATAGAACACACTTTTCCAAGCCTGTTGGAAGGCATTTGCAGTTTCATTTCGCGTCTAATTTCCCAAACCAAACTGCTTGCAGCTCTAACTCCCTTCTAACTACCACTTCTTCGGTTCAGTGAGATATGCTGGATTCTAAACGGAGAAGCTTCTCTGACGCTTTTTCACAGAGATTTTGAAACTGAAATCTCCCATGCCGTTTCCACCATAGGCAGCAATGGCCTTCCCCATAGAACTTGCCAACCTGAATTCCTACAGGCTAGATGTGAGAGGCACATTCTGCTGCTTCCTCCCTTAGAGTTAAACTTGCTTCTGAAAGCTCAACCTCCGGGGAGTTTGTTTGGCAGAAATATAGAACACACTTTTCCAAGCCTGTTGGAAGGCATTTGCAGTTTCATTTCGCGTCTAATTTCCCAAACCAAACTGCTTGCAGCTCTAACTCCCTTCTAACTACCACTTCTTCGGTTCAGTGAGATATGCTGGATTCTAAACGGAGAAGCTTCTCTGACGCTTTTTCACAGAGATTTTGAAACTGAAATCTCCCATGCCGTTTCCACCATAGGCAGCAATGGGCTTCCCCATAGAACTTGCCAACCTGAATTCCTACAGGCTAGATGTGAGAGGCACATTCTGCTGCTTCCTCCCTTAGAGTTAAACTAGCTTCTGAAAGCTCAACCTCCGGGGACTCTGTTTGGCACATATATAGAACACACTTTTCCAAGGCTGTTGGAAGGCCTTTGCAGTGTCATTTCGCGTCTAATTTCCCAAACCAAACTGCTTGCAGCTCTAACTGCCTTCTAACTACCACTTCTTCGGTTCAGTGAGATATGCTGGATTCTAAACGGAGAAGCTTCTCTGACGCTTTTTCACAGAGATTTTGAAACTGAAATCTCCCATGCCGTTTCCACCATAGGCAGCAATGGGCTTCCCCATAGAACTTGCCAACCTGAATTCCTACAGGCTAGATGTGAGAGGCACATTCTGCTGCTTCCTCCCTAAGAGTTAAGCTTGCTTCTGAAAGCTCAACCTCCGGGGAGTTTGTTTGGCAGAGATATAGAACACACTTTTCCAAGCCTGTTGGAAGGCATTTGCAGTTTCATTTCGCGTCTAATTTCCCAAACCAAACTGCTTGCAGCTCTAACTGCCTTCTAACTACCACTTCTTCGGTTCAGTGAGATATGCTGGATTCTAAACGGAGAAGCTTCTCTGACGCTCTTTCACAGAGATTTTGAAACTGAAATTTCCAAACCCGTTTCCAACGAAGGCGCCAATGGGCTTCCCCATAGAACTTGCCAACCTGAATTCCTACAGGCTAGATGTGAGAGGCACATTCTGCTGCTTCCTCCCTTAGAGTTAAACTAGCTTCTGAAAGCTCAACCTCCGGGGAGTTTGTTTGGCAGAGATATAGAACACACTTTTCCAAGCCTGTTGGAAGGCATTTGCAGTTTCATTTCGCGTCTAATTTCCCAAACCAAACTGCTTGCAGCTCTAACTCCCTTCTAACTACCACTTCTTCGGTTCAGTGAGATATGCTGGATTCTAAACGGAGAAGCTTCTCTGACGCTTTTTCACAGAGATTTTGAAACTGAAATCTCCCATGCCGTTTCCACCATAGGCAGCAATGGGCTTCCCCATAGAACTTGCCAACCTGAATTCCTACAGGCTAGATGTGAGAGGCACATTCTGCTGCTTCCTCCCTAAGAGTTAAGCTTGCTTCTGAAAGCTCAACCTCCGGGGACTCTGTTTGGCACATATATAGAACACACTTTTCCAAGCCTGTTGGAAGGCCTTTGCAGTGTCATTTCGCATCTAATTTCCCAAACCAAACTGCTTGCAGCTCTAACTCCCTTCTAACTACCACTTCTTCGGTTCAGTGAGATATGCTGGATTCTAAACGGAGAAGCTTCTCTGACGCTTTTTCACAGAGATTTTGAAACTGAAATCTCCCATGCCGTTTCCACCATAGGCAGCAATGGGCTTCCCCATAGAACTTGCCAACCTGAATTCCTACAGGCTAGATGTGAGAGTCACATTCTGCTGCTTCCTCCCTTAGAGTTAAACTTGCTTCTGAAAGCTCAACCTCCGGGGAGTTTGTTTGGCAGAGATATAGAACACACTTTTCCAAGCCTGTTGGAAGGCATTTGCAGTTTCATTTCGCGTCTAATTTCCCAAACCAAACTACTTGCAGCTCTAACTGCCTTCTAACTACCACTTCTTCGGTTCAGTGAGATATGCTGGATTCTAAACGGAGAAGCTTCTCTGACGCTTTTTCACAGAGATTTTGAAACTGAAATCTCCCATGCCGTTTCCACCATAGGCAGCAATGGGCTTCCCCATAGAACTTGCCAACCTGAATTCCTACAGGCTAGATGTGAGAGTCACATTCTGCTGCTTTCTCCCTTAGAGTTAAACTTGCTTCTGAAAGCTCAACCTCCGGGGAGTTTGTTTGGCAGAGATATAGAACACACTTTTCCAAGCCTGTTGGAAGGCATTTGCAGTTTCATTTCGCGTCTAATTTCCCAAACCAAACTGCTTGCAGCTCTAACTCCCTTCTAACTACCACTTCTTCGGTTCAGTGAGATATGCTGGATTCTAAACGGAGAAGCTTCTCTGACGCTTTTTCACAGAGATTTTGAAACTGAAATCTCCCATGCCGTTTCCACCATAGGCAGCAATGGGCTTCCCCATAGAACTTGCCAACCTGAATTCCTACAGGCTAGATGTGAGAGGCACATTCTGCTGCTTCCTCCCTAAGAGTTAAGCTTTCTTCTGAAAGCTCAACCTCCGGGGAGTCTGTTTGGCAGAGATATAGAACACACTTTTCCAAGCCTGTTGGAAGGCCTTTGCAGTGTCATTTCGCATCTAATTTCCCAAACCAAACTGCTTGCAGCTCTAACTCCCTTCTAACTACCACTTCTTCGGTTCAGTGAGATATGCTGGATTCTAAACGGAGAAGCTTCTCTGACGCTTTTTCACAGAGATTTTGAAACTGAAATCTCCCATGCCGTTTCCACCATAGGCAGCAATGGGCTTCCCCATAGAACTTGCCAACCTGAATTCCTACAGGCTAGATGTGAGAGGCACATTCTGCTGCTTCCTCCCTAACAGTTAAGCTTGCTTCTGAAAGCTCAACCTCCGGGGACTCTGTTTGGCACAGATATAGAACACACTTTTCCAAGCCTGTTGGAAGGCCTTTGCAGTGTCATTTCGCATCTAATTTCCCAAACCAAACTGCTTGCAGCTCTAACTCCCTTCTAACTACCACTTCTTCGGTTCAGTGAGATATGCTGGATTCTAAACGGAGAAGCTTCTCTGACGCTTTTTCACAGAGATTTTGAAACTGAAATCTCCCATGCCGTTTCCACCATAGGCAGCAATGGGCTTCCCCATAGAACTTGCCAACCTGAATTCCTACAGGCTAGATGTGAGAGGCACATTCTGCTGCTTCCTCCCTTAGAGTTAAACTAGCTTCTGAAAGCTCAACCTCCAGGGAGTCTGTTTGGCAGAGATATAGAACACACTTTTCCAAGCCTGTTGGAAGGCATTTGCAGTTTCATTTCGCGTCTAATTTCCCAAACCAAACTGCTTGCAGCTCTAACTGCCTTCTAACTACCACTTCTTCGGTTCACTGAGATATGCTGGATTCTAAACGGAGAAGCTTCTCTGACGCTTTTTCACAGAGATTTTGAAACTGAAATCTCCCATGCCGTTTCCACCATAGGCAGCAATGGGCTTCCCCATAGAACTTGCCAACCTGAATTCCTAAAGGCTAGATGTGAGAGGCACATTCTGCTGCTTCCTCCCTTAGAGTTAAACTTGCTTCTGAAAGCTCAACCTCCGGGGAGTCTGTTTGGCAGAGATATAGAACACACTTTTCCAAGCCTGTTGGAAGGCATTTGCAGTTTCATTTCGCGTCTAATTTCCCAAACCAAACTGCTTGCAGCTCTAACTCCCTTCTAACTACCACTTCTTCGGTTCAGTGAGATATGCTGGATTATAAACGGAGAAGCTTCTCTGACGCTTTTTCACAGAGATTTTGAAACTGAAATTTCCAAACCCGTTTCCACCATAGGCAGCAATGGGCTTCCCCATAGAACTTGCCAACCTGAATTCCTACAGGCTAGATGTGAGAGGCACATTCTGCTGCTTCCTCCCTAACAGTTAAGCTTGCTTCTGAAAGCTCAACCTCCGGGGACTCTGTTTGGCACAGATATAGAACACACTTTTCCAAGCCTGTTGGAAGGCCTTTGCAGTGTCATTTCGCATCTAATTTCCCAAACCAAACTGCTTGCAGCTCTAACTCCCTTCTAACTACCACTTCTTCGGTTCAGTGAGATATGCTGGATTCTAAACGGAGAAGCTTCTCTGACGCTTTTTCACAGAGATTTTGAAACTGAAATCTCCCATGCCGTTTCCACCATAGGCAGCAATGGGCTTCCCCATAGAACTTGCCAACCTGAATTCCTACAGGCTAGATGTGAGAGGCACATTCTGCTGCTTCCTCCCTTAGAGTTAAACTAGCTTCTGAAAGTTCAACCTCCAGGGAGTCTGTTTGGCAGAGATATAGAACACACTTTTCCAAGCCTGTTGGAAGGCATTTGCAGTTTCATTTCGCGTCTAATTTCCCAAACCAAACTGCTTGCAGCTCTAACTGCCTTCTAACTACCACTTCTTCGGTTCACTGAGATATGCTGGATTCTAAACGGAGAAGCTTCTCTGACGCTTTTTCACAGAGATTTTGAAACTGAAATCTCCCATGCCGTTTCCACCATAGGCAGCAATGGGCTTCCCCATAGAACTTGCCAACCTGAATTCCTAAAGGCTAGATGTGAGAGGCACATTCTGCTGCTTCCTCCCTTAGAGTTAAACTTGCTTCTGAAAGCTCAACCTCCGGGGAGTTTGTTTGGCAGAGATATAGAACACACTTTTCCAAGCCTGTTGGAAGGCATTTGCAGTTTCATTTCGCGTCTAATTTCCCAAACCAAACTGCTTGCAGCTCTAACTCCCTTCTAACTACCACTTCTTCGGTTCAGTGAGATATGCTGGATTCTAAACGGAGAAGCTTCTCTGACGCTTTTTCACAGAGATTTTGAAACTGAAATTTCCAAACCCGTTTCCAACGAAGGCGACAATGGGCTTCCCCATAGAACTTGCCAACCTGAATTCCTACAGGCTAGATGTGAGAGGCACATTCTGCTGCTTCCTCCCTTAGAGTTAAACTAGCTTCTGAAAGCTCAACCTCCGGGGAGTTTGTTTGGCAGAGACATAGAACACACTTTTCCAAGCCTGTTGCAAGGCATTTGCAGTTTCATTTCGCGTCTAATTTCCCAAACCAAACTGCTTGCAGCTCTAACTCCCTTCTAACTACCACTTCTTCGGTTCAGTGAGATATGCTGGATTCTAAACGGAGAAGCTTCTCTGACGCTTTTTCACAGAGATTTTGAAACTGAAATCTCCCATGCTGTTTCCACCATAGGCAGCAATGGGCTTCCCCATAGAACTTGCCAACCTGAATTCCTACAGGCTAGATTTGAGAGGCACATTCTGCTGCTTCCTCCCTTAGAGTTAAACTAGCTTCTGAAAGCTCAACCTCCGGGGAGTCTGTTTGGCAGAGATATAGAACACACTTTTCCAAGCCTGTTGGAAGGCATTTGCAGTTTCATTTCGCGTCTAATTTCCCAAACCAAACTGCTTGCAGCTCTAACTGCCTTCTAACTACCACTTCTTCGGTTCAGTGAGATATGCTGGATTCTAAACGGAGAAGCTTCTCTGACGCTTTTTCACAGAGATTTTGAAACTGAAATCTCCCATGCCGTTTCCACCATAGGCAGCAATGGGCTTCCCCATAGAACTTGCCAACCTGAATTCCTACAGGCTAGATGTGAGAGGCACATTCTGCTGCTTCCTCCCTTAGAGTTAAACTAGCTTCTGAAAGCTCAACCTCCGGGGAGTTTGTTTGGCAGAGATATAGAACACACTTTTCCAAGCCTGTTGGAAGGCATTTGCAGTTTCATTTCGCGTCTAATTTCCCAAACCAAACTGCTTGCAGCTCTAACTCCCTTCTAACTACCACTTCTTCGGTTCAGTGAGATATGCTGGATTCTAAACGGAGAAGCTTCTCTGACGCTTTTTCACAGAGATTTTGAAACTGAAATTTCCAAACCCGTTTCCAACGAAGGCGCCAATGGGCTTCCCCATAGAACTTGCCAACCTGAATTCCTACAGGCTAGATGTGAGAGGCACATTCTGCTGCTTCCTCCCTTAGAGTTAAACTAGCTTCTGAAAGCTCAACCTCCGGGGAGTTTGTTTGGCAGAGATATAGAACACACTTTTCCAAGCCTGTTGGAAGGCATTTGCAGTTTCATTTCGCGTCTAATTTCCCAAACCAAACTGCTTGCAGCTCTAACTGCCTTCTAACTACCACTTCTTCGGTTCAGTGAGATATGCTGGATTCTAAACGGAGAAGCTTCTCTGACGCTTTTTCACAGAGATTTTGAAACTGAAATCTCCCATGCCGTTTCCACCATAGGCAGCAATGGGCTTCCCCATAGAACTTGCCAACCTGAATTCCTACAGGCTAGATGTGAGAGGCACATTCTGCTGCTTCCTCCCTTAGAGTTAAACTTGCTTCTGAAAGCTCAACCTCCGGGGAGTTTGTTTGGCAGAGATATAGAACACACTTTTCCAAGCCTGTTGGAAGGCATTTGCAGTTTCATTTCGCGTCTAATTTCCCAAACCAAACTGCTTGCAGCTCTAACTCCCTTCTAACTACCACTTCTTCGGTTCAGTGAGATATGCTGGATTCTAAACGGAGAAGCTTCTCTGACGCTTTTTCACAGAGATTTTGAAACTGAAATCTCCCATGCCGTTTCCACCATAGGCAGCAATGGCCTTCCCCATAGAACTTGCCAACCTGAATTCCTACAGGCTAGATGTGAGAGGCACATTCTGCTGCTTCCTCCCTAAGAGTTAAGCTTGCTTCTGAAAGCTCAACCTCCGGGGACTCTGTTTGGCACATATATAGAACACACTTTTCCAAGGCTGTTGGAAGGCCTTTGCAGTGTCATTTCGCATCTAATTTCCCAAACCAAACTGCTTGCAGCTCTAACTCCCTTCTAACTACCACTTCTTCGGTTCAGTGAGATATGCTGGATTCTAAACGGAGAAGCTTCTCTGACGCTTTTTCACAGAGATTTTGAAACTGAAATTTCCAAACCCGTTTCCAACGAAGGCGCCAATGGGCTTCCCCATAGAACTTGCCAACCAGAATTCCTACAGGCTAGATGTGAGAGGCACATTCTGCTGCTTCCTCCCTTAGAGTTAAACTAGCTTCTGAAAGCTCAACCTCCAGAGAGTCTGTTTGGCAGAGATATAGAACACACTTTTCCAAGCCTGTTGGAAGGCATTTGCAGTTTCATTTCGCGTCTAATTTCCCAAACCAAACTGCTTGCAGCTCTAACTGCCTTCTAACTACCACTTCTTCGGTTCAGTGAGATATGCTGGATTCTAAACGGAGAAGCTTCTCTGACGCTTTTTCACAGAGATTTTGAAACTGAAATCTCCCATGCCGTTTCCACCATAGGCAGCAATGGGCTTCCCCATAGAACTTGCCAACCTGAATTCCTACAGGCTAGATGTGAGAGGCACATTCTGCTGCTTCCTCCCTAAGAGTTAAGCTTGCTTCTGAAAGCTCAACCTCCGGGGAGTTTGTTTGGCAGAGATATAGAACACACTTTTCCAAGCCTGTTGGAAGGCATTTGCAGTTTCATTTCGCGTCTAATTTCCCAAACCAAACTGCTTGCAGCTCTAACTCCCTTCTAACTACCACTTCTTCGGTTCAGTGAGATATGCTGGATTCTAAACGGAGAAGCTTCTCTGACGCTTTTTCACAGAGATTTTGAAACTGAAATTTCCAAACCCGTTTCCAACGAAGGCGCCAATGGGCTTCCCCATAGAACTTGCCAACCTGAATTCCTACAGGCTAGAAGTGAGAGGCACATTCTGCTGCTTCCTCCCTTAGAGGTAAACTAGCTTCTGAAAGCTCAACCTCCGGGGAGTTTGTTTGGCAGAGATATAGAACACACTTTTCCAAGCCTGTTGGAAGGCATTTGCAGTTTCATTTCGCGTCTAATTTCCCAAACCAAACTGCTTGCAGCTCTAACTGCCTTCTAACTACCACTTCTTCGGTTCAGTGAGATATGCTGGATTCTAAACGGAGAAGCTTCTCTGACGCTTTTTAACAGAGATTTTGAAACTGAAATCTCCCATGCTGTTTCCACCATAGCCAGCAATGGGCTTCCCCATAGAACTTGCCAACCTGAATTCCTACAGGCTAGATGTGAGAGGCACATTCTGCTGCTTCCTCCCTTAGAGTTAAACTAGCTTCTGAAAGCTCAACCTCCGGGGAGTCTGTTTGGCAGAGATATAGAACACACTTTTCCAAGCCTGTTGGAAGGCCTTTGCAGTGTCATTTCGCATCTAATTTCCCAAACCAAACTGCTTGCAGCTCTAACTCCCTTCTAACTACCACTTCTTCGGTTCAGTGAGATATGCTGGATTCTAAACGGAGAAGCTTCTCTGACGCTTTTTCACAGAGATTTTGAAACTGAAATTTCCAAACCCGTTTCCAACGAAGGCGCCAATGGGCTTCCCCATAGAACTTGCCAACCTGAATTCCTACAGGCTAGATGTGAGAGGCACATTCTGCTGCTTCCTCCCTAAGAGTTAAGCTTGCTTCTGAAAGCTCAACCTCCGGGGACTCTGTTTGGCACAGATATAGAACACACTTTTCCAAGCCTGTTGGAAGGCCTTTGCAGTGTCATTTCGCATCTAATTTCCCAAACCAAACTGCTTGCAGCTCTAACTCCCTTCTAACTACCACTTCTTCGGTTCAGTGAGATATGCTGGATTCTAAACGGAGAAGCTTCTCTGACGCTTTTTCACAGAGATTTTGAAACTGAAATCTCCCATGCCGTTTCCACCATAGGCAGCAATGGGCTTCCCCATAGAACTTGCCAACCTGAATTCCTACAGGCTAGATGTGAGAGGCACATTCTGCTGCTTCCTCCCTTAGAGTTAAACTTGCTTCTGAAAGCTCAACCTCCGGGGAGTTTGTTTGGCAGAGATATAGAACACACTTTTCCAAGCCTGTTGGAAGGCATTTGCAGTTTCATTTTGCGTCTAATTTCCCAAACCAAACTGCTTGCAGCTCTAACTCCCTTCTAACTACCACTTCTTCGGTTCAGTGAGATATGCTGGATTCTAAACGGAGAAGCTTCTCTGACGCTTTTTCACAGAGATTTTGAAACTGAAATCTCCCATGCCGTTTCCACCATAGGCAGCAATGGGCTTCCCCATAGAACTTGCCAACCTGAATTCCTACAGGCTAGATGTGAGAGGCACATTCTGCTGCTTCCTCCCTTAGAGTTAAACTAGCTTCTGAAAGCTCAACCTCCGGGGAGTTTGTTTGGCAGAGATATAGAACACACTTTTCCAAGCCTGTTGGAAGGCATTTGCAGTTTCATTTCGCGTCTAATTTCCCAAACCAAACTGCTTGCAGCTCTAACTCCCTTCTAACTACCACTTCTTCGGTTCAGTGAGATATGCTGGATTCTAAACGGAGAAGCTTCTCTGACGCTTTTTTACAGAGATTTTGAAACTGAAATCTCCCATGCCGTTTCCACCATAGGCAGCAATGGGCTTCCCCATAGAACTTGCCAACCTGAATTCCTACAGGCTAGATGTGAGAGGCACATTCTGCTGCTTCCTCCCTTAGAGTTAAACTTGCTTCTGAAAGCTCAACCTCCGGGGAGTTTTTTTGGCAGAGATATAGAACACACTTTTCCAAGCCTGTTGGAAGGCATTTGCAGTTTCATTTCGCGTCTAATTTCCCAAACCAAACTGCTTGCAGCTCTAACTCCCTTCTAACTACCACTTCTTCGGTTCAGTGAGATATGCTGGATTCTAAACGGAGAAGCTTCTCTGACGCTTTTTCACAGAGATTTTGAAACTGAAATTTCCAAACCCGTTTCGAACGAAGGCGCCAATGGGCTTCCCCATAGAACTTGCCAACCTGAATTCCTACAGGCTAGATGTGAGAGGCACATTCTGCTGCTTCCTCCCTTAGAGTTAAACTAGCTTCTGAAAGCTCAACCTCCAGAGAGTCTGTTTGGCAGAGATATAGAACACACTTTTCCAAGCCTGTTGGAAGGCATTTGCAGTTTCATTTCGCGTCTAATTTCACAAACCAAACTGCTTGCAGCTCTAACTGCCTTCTAACTACCACTTCTTCGGTTCAGTGAGATATGCTGGATTCTAAACGGAGAAGCTTCTCTGACGCTTTTTCACAGAGATTTTGAAACTGAAATCTCCCATGCCGTTTCCACCATAGGCAGCAATGGGCTTCCCCATAGAACTTGCCAACCTGAATTCCTACAGGCTAGATGTGAGAGGCACATTCTGCTGCTTCCTCCCTAAGAGTTAAGCTTGCTTCTGAAAGCTCAACCTCCGGGGAGTTTGTTTGGCAGAGATATAGAACACACTTTTCCAAGCCTGTTGGAAGGCATTTGCAGTTTCATTTCGCGTCTAATTTCCCAAACCAAACTGCTTGCAGCTCTAACTCCCTTCTAACTACCACTTCTTCGGTTCAGTGAGATATGCTGGATTCTAAACGGAGAAGCTTCTCTGACGCTTTTTCACAGAGATTTTGAAACTGAAATTTCCAAACCCGTTTCCAACGAAGGCGCCAATGGGCTTCCCCATAGAACTTGCCAACCTGAATTCCTACAGGCTAGAAGTGAGAGGCACATTCTGCTGCTTCCTCCCTTAGAGGTAAACTAGCTTCTGAAAGCTCAACCTCCGGGGAGTTTGTTTGGCAGAGATATAGAACACACTTTTCCAAGCCTGTTGGAAGGCATTTGCAGTTTCATTTCGCGTCTAATTTCCCAAACCAAACTGCTTGCAGCTCTAACTGCCTTCTAACTACCACTTCTTCGGTTCAGTGAGATATGCTGGATTCTAAACGGAGAAGCTTCTCTGACGCTTTTTCACAGAGATTTTGAAACTGAAATCTCCCATGCTGTTTCCACCATAGCCAGCAATGGGCTTCCCCATAGAACTTGCCAACCTGAATTCCTACAGGCTAGATGTGAGAGGCACATTCTGCTGCTTCCTCCCTTAGAGTTAAACTAGCTTCTGAAAGCTCAACCTCCAGGGAGTCTGTTTGGCAGAGATATAGAACACACTTTTCCAAGCCTGTTGGAAGGCCTTTGCAGTGTCATTTCGCATCTAATTTCCCAAACCAAACTGCTTGCAGCTCTAACTCCCTTCTAACTACCACTTCTTCGGTTCAGTGAGATATGCTGGATTCTAAACGGAGAAGCTTCTCTGACGCTTTTTCACAGAGATTTTGAAACTGAAATCTCCCATGCCGTTTCCACCATAGGCAGCAATGGGCTTCCCCATAGAACTTGCCAACCTGAATTCCTAAAGGCTAGATGTGAGAGGCACATTCTGCTGCTTCCTCCCTTAGAGTTAAACTTGCTTCTGAAAGCTCAACCTCCGGGGAGTTTGTTTGGCAGAGATATAGAACACACTTTTCCAAGCCTGTTGGAAGGCATTTGCAGTTTCATTTCGCGTCTAATTTCCCAAACCAAACTGCTTGCAGCTCTAACTCCCTTCTAACTACCACTTCTTCGGTTCAGTGAGATATGCTGGATTATAAACGGAGAAGCTTCTCTGACGCTTTTTCACAGAGATTTTGAAACTGAAATTTCCAAACCCGTTTCCAACGAAGGCGACAATGGGCTTCCCCATAGAACTTGCCAACCTGAATTCCTACAGGCTAGATGTGAGAGGCACATTCTGCTGCTTCCTCCCTTAGAGTTAAACTAGCTTCTGAAAGCTCAACCTCCGGGGAGTTTGTTTGGCAGAGACATAGAACACACTTTTCCAAGCCTGTTGCAAGGCATTTGCAGTTTCATTTCGCGTCTAATTTCCCAAACCAAACTGCTTGCAGCTCTAACTGCCTTCTAACTACCACTTCTTCGGTTCAGTGAGATATGCTGGATTCTAAACGGAGAAGCTTCTCTGACGCTTTTTCACAGAGATTTTGAAACTGAAATCTCCCATGCTGTTTCCACCATAGGCAGCAATGGGCTTCCCCATAGAACTTGCCAACCTGAATTCCTACAGGCTAGATTTGAGAGGCACATTCTGCTGCTTCCTCCCTTAGAGTTAAACTAGCTTCTGAAAGCTCAACCTCCGGGGAGTCTGTTTGGCAGAGATATAGAACACACTTTTCCAAGCCTGTTGGAAGGCATTTGCAGTTTCATTTCGCGTCTAATTTCCCAAACCAAACTGCTTGCAGCTCTAACTCCCTTCTAACTACCACTTCTTCGGTTCAGTGAGATATGCTGGATTCTAAACGGAGAAGCTTCTCTGACGCTTTTTCACAGAGATTTTGAAACTGAAATCTCCCATGCCGTTTCCACCATAGGCAGCAATGGGCTTCCCCATAGAACTTGCCAACCTGAATTCCTACAGGCTAGATGTGAGAGGCACATTCTGCTGCTTCCTCCCTTAGAGTTAAACTAGCTTCTGAAAGCTCAACCTCCGGGGAGTTTGTTTGGCAGAGATATAGAACACACTTTTCCAAGCCTGTTGGAAGGCATTTGCAGTTTCATTTCGCGTCTAATTTCCCAAACCAAACTGCTTGCAGCTCTAACTCCCTTCTAACTACCACTTCTTCGGTTCAGTGAGATATGCTGGATTCTAAACGGAGAAGCTTCTCTGACGCTTTTTCACAGAGATTTTGAAACTGAAATTTCCAAACCCGTTTCCAACGAAGGCGCCAATGGGCTTCCCCATAGAACTTGCCAACCTGAATTCCTACAGGCTAGATGTGAGAGGCACATTCTGCTGCTTCCTCCCTTAGAGTTAAACTTGCTTCTGAAAGCTCAACCTCCGGGGAGTTTGTTTGGCAGAGATATAGAACACACTTTTCCAAGCCTGTTGGAAGGCATTTGCAGTTTCATTTCGCGTCTAATTTCCCAAACCAAACTGCTTGCAGCTCTAACTCCCTTCTAACTACCACTTCTTCGGTTCAGTGAGATATGCTGGATTCTAAACGGAGAAGCTTCTCTGACGCTTTTTCACAGAGATTTTGAAACTGAAATCTCCCATGCCGTTTCCACCATAGGCAGCAATGGGCTTCCCCATAGAACTTGCCAACCTGAATTCCTACAGGCTAGATGTGAGAGGCACATTCTGCTGCTTCCTCCCTAAGAGTTAAGCTTGCTTCTGAAAGCTCAACCTCCGGGGACTCTGTTTGGCACATATATAGAACACACTTTTCCAAGGCTGTTGGAAGGCCTTTGCAGTGTCATTTCGCATCTAATTTCCCAAACCAAACTGCTTGCAGCTCTAACTCCCTTCTAACTACCACTTCTTCGGTTCAGTGAGATATGCTGGATTCTAAACGGAGAAGCTTCTCTGACGCTTTTTCACAGAGATTTTGAAACTGAAATTTCCAAACCCGTTTCCAACGAAGGCGCCAATGGGCTTCCCCATAGAACTTGCCAACCTGAATTCCTACAGGCTAGATGTGAGAGGCACATTCTGCTGCTTCCTCCCTTAGAGTTAAACTAGCTTCTGAAAGCTCAACCTCCAGAGAGTCTGTTTGGCAGAGATATAGAACACACTTTTCCAAGCCTGTTGGAAGGCATTTGCAGTTTCATTTCGCGTCTAATTTCCCAAACCAAACTGCTTGCAGCTCTAACTGCCTTCTAACTACCACTTCTTCGGTTCAGTGAGATATGCTGGATTCTAAACGGAGAAGCTTCTCTGACGCTTTTTCACAGAGATTTTGAAACTGAAATCTCCCATGCCGTTTCCACCATAGGCAGCAATGGGCTTCCCCATAGAACTTGCCAACCTGAATTCCTACAGGCTAGATGTGAGAGGCACATTCTGCTGCTTCCTCCCTAAGAGTTAAGCTTGCTTCTGAAAGCTCAACCTCCGGGGAGTTTGTTTGGCAGAGATATAGAACACACTTTTCCAAGCCTGTTGGAAGGCATTTGCAGTTTCATTTCGCGTCTAATTTCCCAAACCAAACTGCTTGCAGCTCTAACTCCCTTCTAACTACCACTTCTTCGGTTCAGTGAGATATGCTGGATTCTAAACGGAGAAGCTTCTCTGACGCTTTTTCACAGAGATTTTGAAACTGAAATTTCCAAACCCGTTTCCAACGAAGGCGCCAATGGGCTTCCCCATAGAACTTGCCAACCTGAATTCCTACAGGCTAGAAGTGAGAGGCACATTCTGCTGCTTCCTCCCTTAGAGGTAAACTAGCTTCTGAAAGCTCAACCTCCGGGGAGTTTGTTTGGCAGAGATATAGAACACACTTTTCCAAGCCTGTTGGAAGGCATTTGCAGTTTCATTTCGCGTCTAATTTCCCAAACCAAACTGCTTGCAGCTCTAACTGCCTTCTAACTACCACTTCTTCGGTTCAGTGAGATATGCTGGATTCTAAACGGAGAAGCTTCTCTGACGCTTTTTCACAGAGATTTTGAAACTGAAATCTCCCATGCTGTTTCCACCATAGCCAGCAATGGGCTTCCCCATAGAACTTGCCAACCTGAATTCCTACAGGCTAGATGTGAGAGGCACATTCTGCTGCTTCCTCCCTAAGAGTTAAGCTTGCTTCTGAAAGCTCAACCTCCGGGGACTCTGTTTGGCACAGATATAGAACACAGTTTTCCAAGCCTGTTGGAAGGCCTTTGCAGTGTCATTTCGCATCTAATTTCCCAAACCAAACTGCTTGCAGCTCTAACTCCCTTCTAACTACCACTTCTTCGGTTCAGTGAGATATGCTGGATTCTAAACGGAGAAGCTTCTCTGACGCTTTTTCACAGAGATTTTGAAACTGAAATCTCCCATGCCGTTTCCACCATAGGCAGCAATGGGCTTCCCCATAGAACTTGCCAACCTGAATTCCTACAGGCTAGATGTGAGAGGCACATTCTGCTGCTTCCTCCCTTAGAGTTAAACTTGCTTCTGAAAGCTCAACCTCCGGGGAGTTTGTTTGGCAGAGATATAGAACACACTTTTCCAAGCCTGTTGGAAGGCATTTGCAGTTTCATTTTGCGTCTAATTTCCCAAACCAAACTGCTTGCAGCTCTAACTCCCTTCTAACTACCACTTCTTCGGTTCAGTGAGATATGCTGGATTCTAAACGGAGAAGCTTCTCTGACGCTTTTTCACAGAGATTTTGAAACTGAAATCTCCCATGCCGTTTCCACCATAGGCAGCAATGGGCTTCCCCATAGAACTTGCCAACCTGAATTCCTACAGGCTAGATGTGAGAGGCACATTCTGCTGCTTCCTCCCTTAGAGTTAAACTAGCTTCTGAAAGCTCAACCTCCGGGGAGTTTGTTTGGCAGAGATATAGAACACACTTTTCCAAGCCTGTTGGAAGGCATTTGCAGTTTCATTTCGCGTCTAATTTCCCAAACCAAACTGCTTGCAGCTCTAACTCCCTTCTAACTACCACTTCTTCGGTTCAGTGAGATATGCTGGATTCTAAACGGAGAAGCTTCTCTGACGCTTTTTTACAGAGATTTTGAAACTGAAATCTCCCATGCCGTTTCCACCATAGGCAGCAATGGGCTTCCCCATAGAACTTGCCAACCTGAATTCCTACAGGCTAGATGTGAGAGGCACATTCTGCTGCTTCCTCCCTTAGAGTTAAACTTGCTTCTGAAAGCTCAACCTCCGGGGAGTTTTTTTGGCAGAGATATAGAACACACTTTTCCAAGCCTGTTGGAAGGCATTTGCAGTTTCATTTCGCGTCTAATTTCCCAAACCAAACTGCTTGCAGCTCTAACTCCCTTCTAACTACCACTTCTTCGGTTCAGTGAGATATGCTGGATTCTAAACGGAGAAGCTTCTCTGACGCTTTTTCACAGAGATTTTGAAACTGAAATTTCCAAACCCGTTTCGAACGAAGGCGCCAATGGGCTTCCCCATAGAACTTGCCAACCTGAATTCCTACAGGCTAGATGTGAGAGGCACATTCTGCTGCTTCCTCCCTTAGAGTTAAACTAGCTTCTGAAAGCTCAACCTCCAGAGAGTCTGTTTGGCAGAGATATAGAACACACTTTTCCAAGCCTGTTGGAAGGCATTTGCAGTTTCATTTCGCGTCTAATTTCACAAACCAAACTGCTTGCAGCTCTAACTGCCTTCTAACTACCACTTCTTCGGTTCAGTGAGATATGCTGGATTCTAAACGGAGAAGCTTCTCTGACGCTTTTTCACAGAGATTTTGAAACTGAAATCTCCCATGCCGTTTCCACCATAGGCAGCAATGGGCTTCCCCATAGAACTTGCCAACCTGAATTCCTACAGGCTAGATGTGAGAGGCACATTCTGCTGCTTCCTCCCTAAGAGTTAAGCTTGCTTCTGAAAGCTCAACCTCCGGGGAGTTTGTTTGGCAGAGATATAGAACACACTTTTCCAAGCCTGTTGGAAGGCATTTGCAGTTTCATTTCGCGTCTAATTTCCCAAACCAAACTGCTTGCAGCTCTAACTCCCTTCTAACTACCACTTCTTCGGTTCAGTGAGATATGCTGGATTCTAAACGGAGAAGCTTCTCTGACGCTTTTTCACAGAGATTTTGAAACTGAAATTTCCAAACCCGTTTCCAACGAAGGCGCCAATGGGCTTCCCCATAGAACTTGCCAACCTGAATTCCTACAGGCTAGAAGTGAGAGGCACATTCTGCTGCTTCCTCCCTTAGAGGTAAACTAGCTTCTGAAAGCTCAACCTCCGGGGAGTTTGTTTGGCAGAGATATAGAACACACTTTTCCAAGCCTGTTGGAAGGCATTTGCAGTTTCATTTCGCGTCTAATTTCCCAAACCAAACTGCTTGCAGCTCTAACTGCCTTCTAACTACCACTTCTTCGGTTCAGTGAGATATGCTGGATTCTAAACGGAGAAGCTTCTCTGACGCTTTTTCACAGAGATTTTGAAACTGAAATCTCCCATGCTGTTTCCACCATAGCCAGCAATGGGCTTCCCCATAGAACTTGCCAACCTGAATTCCTACAGGCTAGATGTGAGAGGCACATTCTGCTGCTTCCTCCCTTAGAGTTAAACTAGCTTCTGAAAGCTCAACCTCCAGGGAGTCTGTTTGGCAGAGATATAGAACACACTTTTCCAAGCCTGTTGGAAGGCCTTTGCAGTGTCATTTCGCATCTAATTTCCCAAACCAAACTGCTTGCAGCTCTAACTCCCTTCTAACTACCACTTCTTCGGTTCAGTGAGATATGCTGGATTCTAAACGGAGAAGCTTCTCTGACGCTTTTTCACAGAGATTTTGAAACTGAAATTTCCAAACCCGTTTCCAACGAAGGCGCCAATGGGCTTCCCCATAGAACTTGCCAACCTGAATTCCTACAGGCTAGATGTGAGAGGCACATTCTGCTGCTTCCTCCCTAAGAGTTAAGCTTGCTTCTGAAAGCTCAACCTCCGGGGACTCTGTTTGGCACAGATATAGAACACACTTTTCCAAGCCTGTTGGAAGGCCTTTGCAGTGTCATTTCGCATCTAATTTCCCAAACCAAACTGCTTGCAGCTCTAACTCCCTTCTAACTACCACTTCTTCGGTTCAGTGAGATATGCTGGATTCTAAACGGAGAAGCTTCTCTGACGCTTTTTCACAGAGATTTTGAAACTGAAATCTCCCATGCCGTTTCCACCATAGGCAGCAATGGGCTTCCCCATAGAACTTGCCAACCTGAATTCCTACAGGCTAGATGTGAGAGGCACATTCTGCTGCTTCCTCCCTTAGAGTTAAACTAGCTTCTGAAAGCTCAACCTCCGGGGAGTTTGTTTGGCAGAGATATAGAACACACTTTTCCAAGCCTGTTGGAAGGCATTTGCAGTTTCATTTCGCGTCTAATTTCCCAAACCAAACTGCTTGCAGCTCTAACTCCCTTCTAACTACCACTTCTTCGGTTCAGTGAGATATGCTGGATTCTAAACGGAGAAGCTTCTCTGACGCTTTTTCACAGAGATTTTGAAACTGAAATCTCCCATGCCGTTTCCACCATAGGCAGCAATGGGCTTCCCCATAGAACTTGCCAACCTGAATTCCTACAGGCTAGATGTGAGAGGCACATTCTGCTGCTTCCTCCCTTAGAGTTAAACTAGCTTCTGAAAGCTCAACCTCCGGGGAGTTTGTTTGGCAGAGATATAGAACACACTTTTCCAAGCCTGTTGGAAGGCATTTGCAGTTTCATTTCGCGTCTAATTTCCCAAACCAAACTGCTTGCAGCTCTAACTCCCTTCTAACTACCACTTCTTCGGTTCAGTGAGATATGCTGGATTCTAAACGGAGAAGCTTCTCTGACGCTTTTTCACAGAGATTTTGAAACTGAAATCTCCCATGCCGTTTCCACCATAGGCAGCAATGGGCTTCCCCATAGAACTTGCCAACCTGAATTCCTACAGGCTAGATGTGAGAGGCACATTCTGCTGCTTCCTCCCTTAGAGTTAAACTAGCTTCTGAAAGCTCAACCTCCGGGGAGTTTGTTTGGCAGAGATATAGAACACACTTTTCCAAGCCTGTTGGAAGGCATTTGCAGTTTCATTTCGCATCTAATTTCCCAAACCAAACTGCTTGCAGCTCTAACTCCCTTCTAACTACCACTTCTTCGGTTCAGTGAGATATGCTGGATTCTAAACGGAGAAGCTTCTCTGACGCTTTTTCACAGAGATTTTGAAACTGAAATCTCCCATGCCGTTTCCACCATAGGCAGCAATGGGCTTCCCCATAGAACTTGCCAACCTGAATTCCTACAGGCTAGATGTGAGAGGCACATTCTGCTGCTTCCTCCCTAACAGTTAAGCTTGCTTCTGAAAGCTCAACCTCCGGGGACTCTGTTTGGCACAGATATAGAACACACTTTTCCAAGCCTGTTGGAAGGCCTTTGCAGTGTCATTTCGCATCTAATTTCCCAAACCAAACTGCTTGCAGCTCTAACTCCCTTCTAACTACCACTTCTTCGGTTCAGTGAGATATGCTGGATTCTAAACGGAGAAGCTTCTCTGACGCTTTTTCACAGAGATTTTGAAACTGAAATCTCCCATGCCGTTTCCACCATAGGCAGCAATGGGCTTCCCCATAGAACTTGCCAACCTGAATTCCTACAGGCTAGATGTGAGAGGCACATTCTGCTGCTTCCTCCCTTAGAGTTAAACTAGCTTCTGAAAGCTCAACCTCCAGGGAGTCTGTTTGGCAGAGATATAGAACACACTTTTCCAAGCCTGTTGGAAGGCATTTGCAGTTTCATTTCGCGTCTAATTTCCCAAACCAAACTGCTTGCAGCTCTAACTGCCTTCTAACTACCACTTCTTCGGTTCACTGAGATATGCTGGATTCTAAACGGAGAAGCTTCTCTGACGCTTTTTCACAGAGATTTTGAAACTGAAATCTCCCATGCCGTTTCCACCATAGGCAGCAATGGGCTTCCCCATAGAACTTGCCAACCTGAATTCCTAAAGGCTAGATGTGAGAGGCACATTCTGCTGCTTCCTCCCTTAGAGTTAAACTTGCTTCTGAAAGCTCAACCTCCGGGGAGTCTGTTTGGCAGAGATATAGAACACACTTTTCCAAGCCTGTTGGAAGGCATTTGCAGTTTCATTTCGCGTCTAATTTCCCAAACCAAACTGCTTGCAGCTCTAACTCCCTTCTAACTACCACTTCTTCGGTTCAGTGAGATATGCTGGATTATAAACGGAGAAGCTTCTCTGACGCTTTTTCACAGAGATTTTGAAACTGAAATTTCCAAACCCGTTTCCACCATAGGCAGCAATGGGCTTCCCCATAGAACTTGCCAACCTGAATTCCTACAGGCTAGATGTGAGAGGCACATTCTGCTGCTTCCTCCCTAACAGTTAAGCTTGCTTCTGAAAGCTCAACCTCCGGGGACTCTGTTTGGCACAGATATAGAACACACTTTTCCAAGCCTGTTGGAAGGCCTTTGCAGTGTCATTTCGCATCTAATTTCCCAAACCAAACTGCTTGCAGCTCTAACTCCCTTCTAACTACCACTTCTTCGGTTCAGTGAGATATGCTGGATTCTAAACGGAGAAGCTTCTCTGACGCTTTTTCACAGAGATTTTGAAACTGAAATCTCCCATGCCGTTTCCACCATAGGCAGCAATGGGCTTCCCCATAGAACTTGCCAACCTGAATTCCTACAGGCTAGATGTGAGAGGCACATTCTGCTGCTTCCTCCCTTAGAGTTAAACTTGCTTCTGAAAGCTCAACCTCCGGGGAGTTTGTTTGGCAGAGATATAGAACACACTTTTCCAAGCCTGTTGGAAGGCATTTGCAGTTTCATTTTGCGTCTAATTTCCCAAACCAAACTGCTTGCAGCTCTAACTCCCTTCTAACTACCACTTCTTCGGTTCAGTGAGATATGCTGGATTCTAAACGGAGAAGCTTCTCTGACGCTTTTTCACAGAGATTTTGAAACTGAAATCTCCCATGCCGTTTCCACCATAGGCAGCAATGGGCTTCCCCATAGAACTTGCCAACCTGAATTCCTACAGGCTAGATGTGAGAGGCACATTCTGCTGCTTCCTCCCTTAGAGTTAAACTAGCTTCTGAAAGCTCAACCTCCGGGGAGTTTGTTTGGCAGAGATATAGAACACACTTTTCCAAGCCTGTTGGAAGGCATTTGCAGTTTCATTTCGCATCTAATTTCCCAAACCAAACTGCTTGCAGCTCTAACTCCCTTCTAACTACCACTTCTTCGGTTCAGTGAGATATGCTGGATTCTAAACGGAGAAGCTTCTCTGACGCTTTTTCACAGAGATTTTGAAACTGAAATCTCCCATGCCGTTTCCACCATAGGCAGCAATGGGCTTCCCCATAGAACTTGCCAACCTGAATTCCTACAGGCTAGATGTGAGAGGCACATTCTGCTGCTTCCTCCCTAACAGTTAAGCTTGCTTCTGAAAGCTCAACCTCCGGGGACTCTGTTTGGCACAGATATAGAACACACTTTTCCAAGCCTGTTGGAAGGCCTTTGCAGTGTCATTTCGCATCTAATTTCCCAAACCAAACTGCTTGCAGCTCTAACTCCCTTCTAACTACCACTTCTTCGGTTCAGTGAGATATGCTGGATTCTAAACGGAGAAGCTTCTCTGACGCTTTTTCACAGAGATTTTGAAACTGAAATCTCCCATGCCGTTTCCACCATAGGCAGCAATGGGCTTCCCCATAGAACTTGCCAACCTGAATTCCTACAGGCTAGATGTGAGAGGCACATTCTGCTGCTTCCTCCCTTAGAGTTAAACTAGCTTCTGAAAGCTCAACCTCCAGGGAGTCTGTTTGGCAGAGATATAGAACACACTTTTCCAAGCCTGTTGGAAGGCATTTGCAGTTTCATTTCGCGTCTAATTTCCCAAACCAAACTGCTTGCAGCTCTAACTGCCTTCTAACTACCACTTCTTCGGTTCACTGAGATATGCTGGATTCTAAACGGAGAAGCTTCTCTGACGCTTTTTCACAGAGATTTTGAAACTGAAATCTCCCATGCCGTTTCCACCATAGGCAGCAATGGGCTTCCCCATAGAACTTGCCAACCTGAATTCCTAAAGGCTAGATGTGAGAGGCACATTCTGCTGCTTCCTCCCTTAGAGTTAAACTTGCTTCTGAAAGCTCAACCTCCGGGGAGTCTGTTTGGCAGAGATATAGAACACACTTTTCCAAGCCTGTTGGAAGGCATTTGCAGTTTCATTTCGCGTCTAATTTCCCAAACCAAACTGCTTGCAGCTCTAACTCCCTTCTAACTACCACTTCTTCGGTTCAGTGAGATATGCTGGATTATAAACGGAGAAGCTTCTCTGACGCTTTTTCACAGAGATTTTGAAACTGAAATTTCCAAACCCGTTTCCACCATAGGCAGCAATGGGCTTCCCCATAGAACTTGCCAACCTGAATTCCTACAGGCTAGATGTGAGAGGCACATTCTGCTGCTTCCTCCCTAACAGTTAAGCTTGCTTCTGAAAGCTCAACCTCCGGGGACTCTGTTTGGCACAGATATAGAACACACTTTTCCAAGCCTGTTGGAAGGCCTTTGCAGTGTCATTTCGCATCTAATTTCCCAAACCAAACTGCTTGCAGCTCTAACTCCCTTCTAACTACCACTTCTTCGGTTCAGTGAGATATGCTGGATTCTAAACGGAGAAGCTTCTCTGACGCTTTTTCACAGAGATTTTGAAACTGAAATCTCCCATGCCGTTTCCACCATAGGCAGCAATGGGCTTCCCCATAGAACTTGCCAACCTGAATTCCTACAGGCTAGATGTGAGAGGCACATTCTGCTGCTTCCTCCCTTAGAGTTAAACTTGCTTCTGAAAGCTCAACCTCCGGGGAGTTTGTTTGGCAGAGATATAGAACACACTTTTCCAAGCCTGTTGGAAGGCATTTGCAGTTTCATTTTGCGTCTAATTTCCCAAACCAAACTGCTTGCAGCTCTAACTCCCTTCTAACTACCACTTCTTCGGTTCAGTGAGATATGCTGGATTCTAAACGGAGAAGCTTCTCTGACGCTTTTTCACAGAGATTTTGAAACTGAAATCTCCCATGCCGTTTCCACCATAGGCAGCAATGGGCTTCCCCATAGAACTTGCCAACCTGAATTCCTACAGGCTAGATGTGAGAGGCACATTCTGCTGCTTCCTCCCTTAGAGTTAAACTAGCTTCTGAAAGCTCAACCTCCGGGGAGTTTGTTTGGCAGAGATATAGAACACACTTTTCCAAGCCTGTTGGAAGGCATTTGCAGTTTCATTTCGCGTCTAATTTCCCAAACCAAACTGCTTGCAGCTCTAACTCCCTTCTAACTACCACTTCTTCGGTTCAGTGAGATATGCTGGATTCTAAACGGAGAAGCTTCTCTGACGCTTTTTTACAGAGATTTTGAAACTGAAATCTCCCATGCCGTTTCCACCATAGGCAGCAATGGGCTTCCCCATAGAACTTGCCAACCTGAATTCCTACAGGCTAGATGTGAGAGGCACATTCTGCTGCTTCCTCCCTTAGAGTTAAACTTGCTTCTGAAAGCTCAACCTCCGGGGAGTTTTTTTGGCAGAGATATAGAACACACTTTTCCAAGCCTGTTGGAAGGCATTTGCAGTTTCATTTCGCGTCTAATTTCCCAAACCAAACTGCTTGCAGCTCTAACTCCCTTCTAACTACCACTTCTTCGGTTCAGTGAGATATGCTGGATTCTAAACGGAGAAGCTTCTCTGACGCTTTTTCACAGAGATTTTGAAACTGAAATTTCCAAACCCGTTTCGAACGAAGGCGCCAATGGGCTTCCCCATAGAACTTGCCAACCTGAATTCCTACAGGCTAGATGTGAGAGGCACATTCTGCTGCTTCCTCCCTTAGAGTTAAACTAGCTTCTGAAAGCTCAACCTCCAGAGAGTCTGTTTGGCAGAGATATAGAACACACTTTTCCAAGCCTGTTGGAAGGCATTTGCAGTTTCATTTCGCGTCTAATTTCACAAACCAAACTGCTTGCAGCTCTAACTGCCTTCTAACTACCACTTCTTCGGTTCAGTGAGATATGCTGGATTCTAAACGGAGAAGCTTCTCTGACGCTTTTTCACAGAGATTTTGAAACTGAAATCTCCCATGCCGTTTCCACCATAGGCAGCAATGGGCTTCCCCATAGAACTTGCCAACCTGAATTCCTACAGGCTAGATGTGAGAGGCACATTCTGCTGCTTCCTCCCTAAGAGTTAAGCTTGCTTCTGAAAGCTCAACCTCCGGGGAGTTTGTTTGGCAGAGATATAGAACACACTTTTCCAAGCCTGTTGGAAGGCATTTGCAGTTTCATTTCGCGTCTAATTTCCCAAACCAAACTGCTTGCAGCTCTAACTCCCTTCTAACTACCACTTCTTCGGTTCAGTGAGATATGCTGGATTCTAAACGGAGAAGCTTCTCTGACGCTTTTTCACAGAGATTTTGAAACTGAAATTTCCAAACCCGTTTCCAACGAAGGCGCCAATGGGCTTCCCCATAGAACTTGCCAACCTGAATTCCTACAGGCTAGAAGTGAGAGGCACATTCTGCTGCTTCCTCCCTTAGAGGTAAACTAGCTTCTGAAAGCTCAACCTCCGGGGAGTTTGTTTGGCAGAGATATAGAACACACTTTTCCAAGCCTGTTGGAAGGCATTTGCAGTTTCATTTCGCGTCTAATTTCCCAAACCAAACTGCTTGCAGCTCTAACTGCCTTCTAACTACCACTTCTTCGGTTCAGTGAGATATGCTGGATTCTAAACGGAGAAGCTTCTCTGACGCTTTTTCACAGAGATTTTGAAACTGAAATCTCCCATGCTGTTTCCACCATAGGCAGCAATGGGCTTCCCCATAGAACTTGCCAACCTGAATTCCTACAGGCTAGATGTGAGAGGCACATTCTGCTGCTTCCTCCCTTAGAGTTAAACTAGCTTCTGAAAGCTCAACCTCCAGGGAGTCTGTTTGGCAGAGATATAGAACACACTTTTCCAAGCCTGTTGGAAGGCCTTTGCAGTGTCATTTCGCATCTAATTTCCCAAACCAAACTGCTTGCAGCTCTAACTCCCTTCTAACTACCACTTCTTCGGTTCAGTGAGATATGCTGGATTCTAAACGGAGAAGCTTCTCTGACGCTTTTTCACAGAGATTTTGAAACTGAAATCTCCCATGCCGTTTCCACCATAGGCAGCAATGGGCTTCCCCATAGAACTTGCCAACCTGAATTCCTAAAGGCTAGATGTGAGAGGCACATTCTGCTGCTTCCTCCCTTAGAGTTAAACTTGCTTCTGAAAGCTCAACCTCCGGGGAGTTTGTTTGGCAGAGATATAGAACACACTTTTCCAAGCCTGTTGGAAGGCATTTGCAGTTTCATTTCGCGTCTAATTTCCCAAACCAAACTGCTTGCAGCTCTAACTCCCTTCTAACTACCACTTCTTCGGTTCAGTGAGATATGCTGGATTATAAACGGAGAAGCTTCTCTGACGCTTTTTCACAGAGATTTTGAAACTGAAATTTCCAAACCCGTTTCCAACGAAGGCGACAATGGGCTTCCCCATAGAACTTGCCAACCTGAATTCCTACAGGCTAGATGTGAGAGGCACATTCTGCTGCTTCCTCCCTTAGAGTTAAACTAGCTTCTGAAAGCTCAACCTCCGGGGAGTTTGTTTGGCAGAGACATAGAACACACTTTTCCAAGCCTGTTGCAAGGCATTTGCAGTTTCATTTCGCGTCTAATTTCCCAAACCAAACTGCTTGCAGCTCTAACTGCCTTCTAACTACCACTTCTTCGGTTCAGTGAGATATGCTGGATTCTAAACGGAGAAGCTTCTCTGACGCTTTTTCACAGAGATTTTGAAACTGAAATCTCCCATGCTGTTTCCACCATAGGCAGCAATGGGCTTCCCCATAGAACTTGCCAACCTGAATTCCTACAGGCTAGATTTGAGAGGCACATTCTGCTGCTTCCTCCCTTAGAGTTAAACTAGCTTCTGAAAGCTCAACCTCCGGGGAGTCTGTTTGGCAGAGATATAGAACACACTTTTCCAAGCCTGTTGGAAGGCATTTGCAGTTTCATTTCGCGTCTAATTTCCCAAACCAAACTGCTTGCAGCTCTAACTGCCTTCTAACTACCACTTCTTCGGTTCAGTGAGATATGCTGGATTCTAAACGGAGAAGCTTCTCTGACGCTTTTTCACAGAGATTTTGAAACTGAAATCTCCCATGCCGTTTCCACCATAGGCAGCAATGGGCTTCCCCATAGAACTTGCCAACCTGAATTCCTACAGGCTAGATGTGAGAGGCACATTCTGCTGCTTCCTCCCTTAGAGTTAAACTAGCTTCTGAAAGCTCAACCTCCGGGGAGTTTGTTTGGCAGAGATATAGAACACACTTTTCCAAGCCTGTTGGAAGGCATTTGCAGTTTCATTTCGCGTCTAATTTCCCAAACCAAACTGCTTGCAGCTCTAACTCCCTTCTAACTACCACTTCTTCGGTTCAGTGAGATATGCTGGATTCTAAACGGAGAAGCTTCTCTGACGCTTTTTCACAGAGATTTTGAAACTGAAATTTCCAAACCCGTTTCCAACGAAGGCGCCAATGGGCTTCCCCATAGAACTTGCCAACCTGAATTCCTACAGGCTAGATGTGAGAGGCACATTCTGCTGCTTCCTCCCTTAGAGTTAAACTTGCTTCTGAAAGCTCAACCTCCGGGGAGTTTGTTTGGCAGAGATATAGAACACACTTTTCCAAGCCTGTTGGAAGGCATTTGCAGTTTCATTTCGCGTCTAATTTCCCAAACCAAACTGCTTGCAGCTCTAACTCCCTTCTAACTACCACTTCTTCGGTTCAGTGAGATATGCTGGATTCTAAACGGAGAAGCTTCTCTGACGCTTTTTCACAGAGATTTTGAAACTGAAATCTCCCATGCCGTTTCCACCATAGGCAGCAATGGGCTTCCCCATAGAACTTGCCAACCTGAATTCCTACAGGCTAGATGTGAGAGGCACATTCTGCTGCTTCCTCCCTAAGAGTTAAGCTTGCTTCTGAAAGCTCAACCTCCGGGGACTCTGTTTGGCACATATATAGAACACACTTTTCCAAGGCTGTTGGAAGGCCTTTGCAGTGTCATTTCGCATCTAATTTCCCAAACCAAACTGCTTGCAGCTCTAACTCCCTTCTAACTACCACTTCTTCGGTTCAGTGAGATATGCTGGATTCTAAACGGAGAAGCTTCTCTGACGCTTTTTCACAGAGATTTTGAAACTGAAATTTCCAAACCCGTTTCCAACGAAGGCGCCAATGGGCTTCCCCATAGAACTTGCCAACCTGAATTCCTACAGGCTAGATGTGAGAGGCACATTCTGCTGCTTCCTCCCTTAGAGTTAAACTAGCTTCTGAAAGCTCAACCTCCAGAGAGTCTGTTTGGCAGAGATATAGAACACACTTTTCCAAGCCTGTTGGAAGGCATTTGCAGTTTCATTTCGCGTCTAATTTCCCAAACCAAACTGCTTGCAGCTCTAACTGCCTTCTAACTACCACTTCTTCGGTTCAGTGAGATATGCTGGATTCTAAACGGAGAAGCTTCTCTGACGCTTTTTCACAGAGATTTTGAAACTGAAATCTCCCATGCCGTTTCCACCATAGGCAGCAATGGGCTTCCCCATAGAACTTGCCAACCTGAATTCCTACAGGCTAGATGTGAGAGGCACATTCTGCTGCTTCCTCCCTAAGAGTTAAGCTTGCTTCTGAAAGCTCAACCTCCGGGGAGTTTGTTTGGCAGAGATATAGAACACACTTTTCCAAGCCTGTTGGAAGGCATTTGCAGTTTCATTTCGCGTCTAATTTCCCAAACCAAACTGCTTGCAGCTCTAACTCCCTTCTAACTACCACTTCTTCGGTTCAGTGAGATATGCTGGATTCTAAACGGAGAAGCTTCTCTGACGCTTTTTCACAGAGATTTTGAAACTGAAATTTCCAAACCCGTTTCCAACGAAGGCGCCAATGGGCTTCCCCATAGAACTTGCCAACCTGAATTCCTACAGGCTAGAAGTGAGAGGCACATTCTGCTGCTTCCTCCCTTAGAGGTAAACTAGCTTCTGAAAGCTCAACCTCCGGGGAGTTTGTTTGGCAGAGATATAGAACACACTTTTCCAAGCCTGTTGGAAGGCATTTGCAGTTTCATTTCGCGTCTAATTTCCCAAACCAAACTGCTTGCAGCTCTAACTGCCTTCTAACTACCACTTCTTCGGTTCAGTGAGATATGCTGGATTCTAAACGGAGAAGCTTCTCTGACGCTTTTTCACAGAGATTTTGAAACTGAAATCTCCCATGCTGTTTCCACCATAGCCAGCAATGGGCTTCCCCATAGAACTTGCCAACCTGAATTCCTACAGGCTAGATGTGAGAGGCACATTCTGCTGCTTCCTCCCTAAGAGTTAAGCTTGCTTCTGAAAGCTCAACCTCCGGGGACTCTGTTTGGCACAGATATAGAACACAGTTTTCCAAGCCTGTTGGAAGGCCTTTGCAGTGTCATTTCGCATCTAATTTCCCAAACCAAACTGCTTGCAGCTCTAACTCCCTTCTAACTACCACTTCTTCGGTTCAGTGAGATATGCTGGATTCTAAACGGAGAAGCTTCTCTGACGCTTTTTCACAGAGATTTTGAAACTGAAATCTCCCATGCCGTTTCCACCATAGGCAGCAATGGGCTTCCCCATAGAACTTGCCAACCTGAATTCCTACAGGCTAGATGTGAGAGGCACATTCTGCTGCTTCCTCCCTTAGAGTTAAACTTGCTTCTGAAAGCTCAACCTCCGGGGAGTTTGTTTGGCAGAGATATAGAACACACTTTTCCAAGCCTGTTGGAAGGCATTTGCAGTTTCATTTTGCGTCTAATTTCCCAAACCAAACTGCTTGCAGCTCTAACTCCCTTCTAACTACCACTTCTTCGGTTCAGTGAGATATGCTGGATTCTAAACGGAGAAGCTTCTCTGACGCTTTTTCACAGAGATTTTGAAACTGAAATCTCCCATGCCGTTTCCACCATAGGCAGCAATGGGCTTCCCCATAGAACTTGCCAACCTGAATTCCTACAGGCTAGATGTGAGAGGCACATTCTGCTGCTTCCTCCCTTAGAGTTAAACTAGCTTCTGAAAGCTCAACCTCCGGGGAGTTTGTTTGGCAGAGATATAGAACACACTTTTCCAAGCCTGTTGGAAGGCATTTGCAGTTTCATTTCGCGTCTAATTTCCCAAACCAAACTGCTTGCAGCTCTAACTCCCTTCTAACTACCACTTCTTCGGTTCAGTGAGATATGCTGGATTCTAAACGGAGAAGCTTCTCTGACGCTTTTTTACAGAGATTTTGAAACTGAAATCTCCCATGCCGTTTCCACCATAGGCAGCAATGGGCTTCCCCATAGAACTTGCCAACCTGAATTCCTACAGGCTAGATGTGAGAGGCACATTCTGCTGCTTCCTCCCTTAGAGTTAAACTTGCTTCTGAAAGCTCAACCTCCGGGGAGTTTTTTTGGCAGAGATATAGAACACACTTTTCCAAGCCTGTTGGAAGGCATTTGCAGTTTCATTTCGCGTCTAATTTCCCAAACCAAACTGCTTGCAGCTCTAACTCCCTTCTAACTACCACTTCTTCGGTTCAGTGAGATATGCTGGATTCTAAACGGAGAAGCTTCTCTGACGCTTTTTCACAGAGATTTTGAAACTGAAATTTCCAAACCCGTTTCGAACGAAGGCGCCAATGGGCTTCCCCATAGAACTTGCCAACCTGAATTCCTACAGGCTAGATGTGAGAGGCACATTCTGCTGCTTCCTCCCTTAGAGTTAAACTAGCTTCTGAAAGCTCAACCTCCAGAGAGTCTGTTTGGCAGAGATATAGAACACACTTTTCCAAGCCTGTTGGAAGGCATTTGCAGTTTCATTTCGCGTCTAATTTCACAAACCAAACTGCTTGCAGCTCTAACTGCCTTCTAACTACCACTTCTTCGGTTCAGTGAGATATGCTGGATTCTAAACGGAGAAGCTTCTCTGACGCTTTTTCACAGAGATTTTGAAACTGAAATCTCCCATGCCGTTTCCACCATAGGCAGCAATGGGCTTCCCCATAGAACTTGCCAACCTGAATTCCTACAGGCTAGATGTGAGAGGCACATTCTGCTGCTTCCTCCCTAAGAGTTAAGCTTGCTTCTGAAAGCTCAACCTCCGGGGAGTTTGTTTGGCAGAGATATAGAACACACTTTTCCAAGCCTGTTGGAAGGCATTTGCAGTTTCATTTCGCGTCTAATTTCCCAAACCAAACTGCTTGCAGCTCTAACTCCCTTCTAACTACCACTTCTTCGGTTCAGTGAGATATGCTGGATTCTAAACGGAGAAGCTTCTCTGACGCTTTTTCACAGAGATTTTGAAACTGAAATTTCCAAACCCGTTTCCAACGAAGGCGCCAATGGGCTTCCCCATAGAACTTGCCAACCTGAATTCCTACAGGCTAGAAGTGAGAGGCACATTCTGCTGCTTCCTCCCTTAGAGGTAAACTAGCTTCTGAAAGCTCAACCTCCGGGGAGTTTGTTTGGCAGAGATATAGAACACACTTTTCCAAGCCTGTTGGAAGGCATTTGCAGTTTCATTTCGCGTCTAATTTCCCAAACCAAACTGCTTGCAGCTCTAACTGCCTTCTAACTACCACTTCTTCGGTTCAGTGAGATATGCTGGATTCTAAACGGAGAAGCTTCTCTGACGCTTTTTCACAGAGATTTTGAAACTGAAATCTCCCATGCTGTTTCCACCATAGCCAGCAATGGGCTTCCCCATAGAACTTGCCAACCTGAATTCCTACAGGCTAGATGTGAGAGGCACATTCTGCTGCTTCCTCCCTTAGAGTTAAACTAGCTTCTGAAAGCTCAACCTCCAGGGAGTCTGTTTGGCAGAGATATAGAACACACTTTTCCAAGCCTGTTGGAAGGCCTTTGCAGTGTCATTTCGCATCTAATTTCCCAAACCAAACTGCTTGCAGCTCTAACTCCCTTCTAACTACCACTTCTTCGGTTCAGTGAGATATGCTGGATTCTAAACGGAGAAGCTTCTCTGACGCTTTTTCACAGAGATTTTGAAACTGAAATTTCCAAACCCGTTTCCAACGAAGGCGCCAATGGGCTTCCCCATAGAACTTGCCAACCTGAATTCCTACAGGCTAGATGTGAGAGGCACATTCTGCTGCTTCCTCCCTAAGAGTTAAGCTTGCTTCTGAAAGCTCAACCTCCGGGGACTCTGTTTGGCACAGATATAGAACACACTTTTCCAAGCCTGTTGGAAGGCCTTTGCAGTGTCATTTCGCATCTAATTTCCCAAACCAAACTGCTTGCAGCTCTAACTCCCTTCTAACTACCACTTCTTCGGTTCAGTGAGATATGCTGGATTCTAAACGGAGAAGCTTCTCTGACGCTTTTTCACAGAGATTTTGAAACTGAAATCTCCCATGCCGTTTCCACCATAGGCAGCAATGGGCTTCCCCATAGAACTTGCCAACCTGAATTCCTACAGGCTAGATGTGAGAGGCACATTCTGCTGCTTCCTCCCTTAGAGTTAAACTAGCTTCTGAAAGCTCAACCTCCGGGGAGTTTGTTTGGCAGAGATATAGAACACACTTTTCCAAGCCTGTTGGAAGGCATTTGCAGTTTCATTTCGCGTCTAATTTCCCAAACCAAACTGCTTGCAGCTCTAACTCCCTTCTAACTACCACTTCTTCGGTTCAGTGAGATATGCTGGATTCTAAACGGAGAAGCTTCTCTGACGCTTTTTCACAGAGATTTTGAAACTGAAATCTCCCATGCCGTTTCCACCATAGGCAGCAATGGGCTTCCCCATAGAACTTGCCAACCTGAATTCCTACAGGCTAGATGTGAGAGGCACATTCTGCTGCTTCCTCCCTTAGAGTTAAACTAGCTTCTGAAAGCTCAACCTCCGGGGAGTTTGTTTGGCAGAGATATAGAACACACTTTTCCAAGCCTGTTGGAAGGCATTTGCAGTTTCATTTCGCGTCTAATTTCCCAAACCAAACTGCTTGCAGCTCTAACTCCCTTCTAACTACCACTTCTTCGGTTCAGTGAGATATGCTGGATTCTAAACGGAGAAGCTTCTCTGACGCTTTTTCACAGAGATTTTGAAACTGAAATCTCCCATGCCGTTTCCACCATAGGCAGCAATGGGCTTCCCCATAGAACTTGCCAACCTGAATTCCTACAGGCTAGATGTGAGAGGCACATTCTGCTGCTTCCTCCCTTAGAGTTAAACTAGCTTCTGAAAGCTCAACCTCCGGGGAGTTTGTTTGGCAGAGATATAGAACACACTTTTCCAAGCCTGTTGGAAGGCATTTGCAGTTTCATTTCGCATCTAATTTCCCAAACCAAACTGCTTGCAGCTCTAACTCCCTTCTAACTACCACTTCTTCGGTTCAGTGAGATATGCTGGATTCTAAACGGAGAAGCTTCTCTGACGCTTTTTCACAGAGATTTTGAAACTGAAATCTCCCATGCCGTTTCCACCATAGGCAGCAATGGGCTTCCCCATAGAACTTGCCAACCTGAATTCCTACAGGCTAGATGTGAGAGGCACATTCTGCTGCTTCCTCCCTAACAGTTAAGCTTGCTTCTGAAAGCTCAACCTCCGGGGACTCTGTTTGGCACAGATATAGAACACACTTTTCCAAGCCTGTTGGAAGGCCTTTGCAGTGTCATTTCGCATCTAATTTCCCAAACCAAACTGCTTGCAGCTCTAACTCCCTTCTAACTACCACTTCTTCGGTTCAGTGAGATATGCTGGATTCTAAACGGAGAAGCTTCTCTGACGCTTTTTCACAGAGATTTTGAAACTGAAATCTCCCATGCCGTTTCCACCATAGGCAGCAATGGGCTTCCCCATAGAACTTGCCAACCTGAATTCCTACAGGCTAGATGTGAGAGGCACATTCTGCTGCTTCCTCCCTTAGAGTTAAACTAGCTTCTGAAAGCTCAACCTCCAGGGAGTCTGTTTGGCAGAGATATAGAACACACTTTTCCAAGCCTGTTGGAAGGCATTTGCAGTTTCATTTCGCGTCTAATTTCCCAAACCAAACTGCTTGCAGCTCTAACTGCCTTCTAACTACCACTTCTTCGGTTCACTGAGATATGCTGGATTCTAAACGGAGAAGCTTCTCTGACGCTTTTTCACAGAGATTTTGAAACTGAAATCTCCCATGCCGTTTCCACCATAGGCAGCAATGGGCTTCCCCATAGAACTTGCCAACCTGAATTCCTAAAGGCTAGATGTGAGAGGCACATTCTGCTGCTTCCTCCCTTAGAGTTAAACTTGCTTCTGAAAGCTCAACCTCCGGGGAGTCTGTTTGGCAGAGATATAGAACACACTTTTCCAAGCCTGTTGGAAGGCATTTGCAGTTTCATTTCGCGTCTAATTTCCCAAACCAAACTGCTTGCAGCTCTAACTCCCTTCTAACTACCACTTCTTCGGTTCAGTGAGATATGCTGGATTATAAACGGAGAAGCTTCTCTGACGCTTTTTCACAGAGATTTTGAAACTGAAATTTCCAAAACCGTTTCCACCATAGGCAGCAATGGGCTTCCCCATAGAACTTGCCAACCTGAATTCCTACAGGCTAGATGTGAGAGGCACATTCTGCTGCTTCCTCCCTAACAGTTAAGCTTGCTTCTGAAAGCTCAACCTCCGGGGACTCTGTTTGGCACAGATATAGAACACACTTTTCCAAGCCTGTTGGAAGGCCTTTGCAGTGTCATTTCGCATCTAATTTCCCAAACCAAACTGCTTGCAGCTCTAACTCCCTTCTAACTACCACTTCTTCGGTTCAGTGAGATATGCTGGATTCTAAACGGAGAAGCTTCTCTGACGCTTTTTCACAGAGATTTTGAAACTGAAATCTCCCATGCCGTTTCCACCATAGGCAGCAATGGGCTTCCCCATAGAACTTGCCAACCTGAATTCCTACAGGCTAGATGTGAGAGGCACATTCTGCTGCTTCCTCCCTTAGAGTTAAACTAGCTTCTGAAAGTTCAACCTCCAGGGAGTCTGTTTGGCAGAGATATAGAACACACTTTTCCAAGCCTGTTGGAAGGCATTTGCAGTTTCATTTCGCGTCTAATTTCCCAAACCAAACTGCTTGCAGCTCTAACTGCCTTCTAACTACCACTTCTTCGGTTCACTGAGATATGCTGGATTCTAAACGGAGAAGCTTCTCTGACGCTTTTTCACAGAGATTTTGAAACTGAAATCTCCCATGCCGTTTCCACCATAGGCAGCAATGGGCTTCCCCATAGAACTTGCCAACCTGAATTCCTAAAGGCTAGATGTGAGAGGCACATTCTGCTGCTTCCTCCCTTAGAGTTAAACTTGCTTCTGAAAGCTCAACCTCCGGGGAGTTTGTTTGGCAGAGATATAGAACACACTTTTCCAAGCCTGTTGGAAGGCATTTGCAGTTTCATTTCGCGTCTAATTTCCCAAACCAAACTGCTTGCAGCTCTAACTCCCTTCTAACTACCACTTCTTCGGTTCAGTGAGATATGCTGGATTATAAACGGAGAAGCTTCTCTGACGCTTTTTCACAGAGATTTTGAAACTGAAATTTCCAAACCCGTTTCCAACGAAGGCGCCAATGGGCTTCCCCATAGAACTTGCCAACCTGAATTCCTACAGGCTAGATGTGAGAGGCACATTCTGCTGCTTCCTCCCTTAGAGTTAAACTTGCTTCTGAAAGCTCAACCTCCGGGGAGTTTGTTTGGCAGAGATATAGAACACACTTTTCCAAGCCTGTTGGAAGGCATTTGCAGTTTCATTTCGCGTCTAATTTCCCAAACCAAACTGCTTGCAGCTCTAACTCCCTTCTAACTACCACTTCTTCGGTTCAGTGAGATATGCTGGATTCTAAACGGAGAAGCTTCTCTGACGCTTTTTCACAGAGATTTTGAAACTGAATTTTCCAAACCCGTTTCCAACGAAGGCGACAATGGGCTTCCCCATAGAACTTGCCAACCTGAATTCCTACAGGCTAGATGTGAGAGGCACATTCTGCTGCTTCCTCCCTTAGAGTTAAACTAGCTTCTGAAAGCTCAACCTCCGGGGAGTTTGTTTGGCAGAGACATAGAACACACTTTTCCAAGCCTGTTGCAAGGCATTTGCAGTTTCATTTCGCGTCTAATTTCCCAAACCAAACTGCTTGCAGCTCTAACTGCCTTCTAACTACCACTTCTTCGGTTCAGTGAGATATGCTGGATTCTAAACGGAGAAGCTTCTCTGACGCTTTTTCACAGAGATTTTGAAACTGAAATCTCCCATGCTGTTTCCACCATAGGCAGCAATGGGCTTCCCCATAGAACTTGCCAACCTGAATTCCTACAGGCTAGATTTGAGAGGCACATTCTGCTGCTTCCTCCCTTAGAGTTAAACTAGCTTCTGAAAGCTCAACCTCCGGGGAGTCTGTTTGGCAGAGATATAGAACACACTTTTCCAAGCCTGTTGGAAGGCATTTGCAGTTTCATTTCGCGTCTAATTTCCCAAACCAAACTGCTTGCAGCTCTAACTGCCTTCTAACTACCACTTCTTCGGTTCAGTGAGATATGCTGGATTCTAAACGGAGAAGCTTCTCTGACGCTTTTTCACAGAGATTTTGAAACTGAAATCTCCCATGCCGTTTCCACCATAGGCAGCAATGGGCTTCCCCATAGAACTTGCCAACCTGAATTCCTACAGGCTAGATGTGAGAGGCACATTCTGCTGCTTCCTCCCTTAGAGTTAAACTAGCTTCTGAAAGCTCAACCTCCGGGGAGTTTGTTTGGCAGAGATATAGAACACACTTTTCCAAGCCTGTTGGAAGGCATTTGCAGTTTCATTTCGCGTCTAATTTCCCAAACCAAACTGCTTGCAGCTCTAACTCCCTTCTAACTACCACTTCTTCGGTTCAGTGAGATATGCTGGATTCTAAACGGAGAAGCTTCTCTGACGCTTTTTCACAGAGATTTTGAAACTGAAATCTCCCATGCCGTTTCCACCATAGGCAGCAATGGGCTTCCCCATAGAACTTGCCAACCTGAATTCCTACAGGCTAGATGTGAGAGGCACATTCTGCTGCTTCCTCCCTAACAGTTAAGCTTGCTTCTGATAGCTCAACCTCTGGGGACTCTGTTTGGCACAGATATAGAACACACTTTTCCAAGCCTGTTGGAAGGCCTTTGCAGTGTCATTTCGCATCTAATTTCCCAAACCAAACTGCTTGCAGCTCTAACTCCCTTCTAACTACCACTTCTTCGGTTCAGTGAGATATGCTGGATTCTAAACGGAGAAGCTTCTCTGACGCTTTTTCACAGAGATTTTGAAACTGAAATCTCCCATGCCGTTTCCACCATAGGCAGCAATGGGCTTCCCCATAGAACTTGCCAACCTGAATTCCTACAGGCTAGATGTGAGAGGCACATTCTGCTGCTTCCTCCCTTAGAGTTAAACTAGCTTCTGAAAGCTCAACCTCCGGGGAGTTTGTTTGGCAGAGATATAGAACACACTTTTCCAAGCCTGTTGGAAGGCATTTGCAGTTTCATTTCGCGTCTAATTTCCCAAACCAAACTGCTTGCAGCTCTAACTCCCTTCTAACTACCACTTCTTCGGTTCAGTGAGATATGCTGGATTCTAAACGGAGAAGCTTCTCTGACGCTTTTTCACAGAGATTTTGAAACTGAAATCTCCCATGCCGTTTCCACCATAGGCAGCAATGGGCTTCCCCATAGAACTTGCCAACCTGAATTCCTACAGGCTAGATGTGAGAGGCACATTCTGCTGCTTCCTCCCTAAGAGTTAAGCTTGCTTCTGAAAGCTCAACCTCCGGGGACTCTGTTTGGCACATATATAGAACACACTTTTCCAAGGCTGTTGGAAGGCCTTTGCAGTGTCATTTCGCATCTAATTTCCCAAACCAAACTGCTTGCAGCTCTAACTCCCTTCTAACTACCACTTCTTCGGTTCAGTGAGATATGCTGGATTCTAAACGGAGAAGCTTCTCTGACGCTTTTTCACAGAGATTTTGAAACTGAAATTTCCAAACCCGTTTCCAACGAAGGCGCCAATGGGCTTCCCCATAGAACTTGCCAACCTGAATTCCTACAGGCTAGATGTGAGAGGCACATTCTGCTGCTTCCTCCCTTAGAGTTAAACTAGCTTCTGAAAGCTCAACCTCCAGAGAGTCTGTTTGGCAGAGATATAGAACACACTTTTCCAAGCCTGTTGGAAGGCATTTGCAGTTTCATTTCGCGTCTAATTTCCCAAACCAAACTGCTTGCAGCTCTAACTGCCTTCTAACTACCACTTCTTCGGTTCAGTGAGATATGCTGGATTCTAAACGGAGAAGCTTCTCTGACGCTTTTTCACAGAGATTTTGAAACTGAAATCTCCCATGCCGTTTCCACCATAGGCAGCAATGGGCTTCCCCATAGAACTTGCCAACCTGAATTCCTACAGGCTAGATGTGAGAGGCACATTCTGCTGCTTCCTCCCTAAGAGTTAAGCTTGCTTCTGAAAGCTCAACCTCCGGGGAGTTTGTTTGGCAGAGATATAGAACACACTTTTCCAAGCCTGTTGGAAGGCATTTGCAGTTTCATTTCGCGTCTAATTTCCCAAACCAAACTGCTTGCAGCTCTAACTCCCTTCTAACTACCACTTCTTCGGTTCAGTGAGATATGCTGGATTCTAAACGGAGAAGCTTCTCTGACGCTTTTTCACAGAGATTTTGAAACTGAAATTTCCAAACCCGTTTCCAACGAAGGCGCCAATGGGCTTCCCCATAGAACTTGCCAACCTGAATTCCTACAGGCTAGAAGTGAGAGGCACATTCTGCTGCTTCCTCCCTTAGAGGTAAACTAGCTTCTGAAAGCTCAACCTCCGGGGAGTTTGTTTGGCAGAGATATAGAACACACTTTTCCAAGCCTGTTGGAAGGCATTTGCAGTTTCATTTCGCGTCTAATTTCCCAAACCAAACTGCTTGCAGCTCTAACTGCCTTCTAACTACCACTTCTTCGGTTCAGTGAGATATGCTGGATTCTAAACGGAGAAGCTTCTCTGACGCTTTTTCACAGAGATTTTGAAACTGAAATCTCCCATGCTGTTTCCACCATAGCCAGCAATGGGCTTCCCCATAGAACTTGCCAACCTGAATTCCTACAGGCTAGATGTGAGAGGCACATTCTGCTGCTTCCTCCCTTAGAGTTAAACTAGCTTCTGAAAGCTCAACCTCCAGGGAGTCTGTTTGGCAGAGATATAGAACACACTTTTCCAAGCCTGTTTGAAGGCCTTTGCAGTGTCATTTCGCATCTAATTTCCCAAACCAAACTGCTTGCAGCTCTAACTCCCTTCTAACTACCACTTCTTCGGTTCAGTGAGATATGCTGGATTCTAAACGGAGAAGCTTCTCTGACGCTTTTTCACAGAGATTTTGAAACTGAAATTTCCAAACCCGTTTCCAACGAAGGCGCCAATGGGCTTCCCCATAGAACTTGCCAACCTGAATTCCTACAGGCTAGATGTGAGAGGCACATTCTGCTGCTTCCTCCCTAAGAGTTAAGCTTGCTTCTGAAAGCTCAACCTCCGGGGACTCTGTTTGGCACAGATATAGAACACACTTTTCCAAGCCTGTTGGAAGGCCTTTGCAGTGTCATTTCGCATCTAATTTCCCAAACCAAACTGCTTGCAGCTCTAACTCCCTTCTAACTACCACTTCTTCGGTTCAGTGAGATATGCTGGATTCTAAACGGAGAAGCTTCTCTGACGCTTTTTCACAGAGATTTTGAAACTGAAATCTCCCATGCCGTTTCCACCATAGGCAGCAATGGGCTTCCCCATAGAACTTGCCAACCTGAATTCCTACAGGCTAGATGTGAGAGGCACATTCTGCTGCTTCCTCCCTTAGAGTTAAACTAGCTTCTGAAAGCTCAACCTCCGGGGAGTTTGTTTGGCAGAGATATAGAACACACTTTTCCAAGCCTGTTGGAAGGCATTTGCAGTTTCATTTCGCGTCTAATTTCCCAAACCAAACTGCTTGCAGCTCTAACTCCCTTCTAACTACCACTTCTTCGGTTCAGTGAGATATGCTGGATTCTAAACGGAGAAGCTTCTCTGACGCTTTTTCACAGAGATTTTGAAACTGAAATCTCCCATGCCGTTTCCACCATAGGCAGCAATGGGCTTCCCCATAGAACTTGCCAACCTGAATTCCTACAGGCTAGATGTGAGAGGCACATTCTGCTGCTTCCTCCCTTAGAGTTAAACTAGCTTCTGAAAGCTCAACCTCCGGGGAGTTTGTTTGGCAGAGATATAGAACACACTTTTCCAAGCCTGTTGGAAGGCATTTGCAGTTTCATTTCGCGTCTAATTTCCCAAACCAAACTGCTTGCAGCTCTAACTCCCTTCTAACTACCACTTCTTCGGTTCAGTGAGATATGCTGGATTCTAAACGGAGAAGCTTCTCTGACGCTTTTTCACAGAGATTTTGAAACTGAAATCTCCCATGCCGTTTCCACCATAGGCAGCAATGGGCTTCCCCATAGAACTTGCCAACCTGAATTCCTAAAGGCTAGATGTGAGAGGCACATTCTGCTGCTTCCTCCCTTAGAGTTAAACTTGCTTCTGAAAGCTCAACCTCCGGGGAGTTTGTTTGGCAGAGATATAGAACACACTTTTCCAAGCCTGTTGGAAGGCATTTGCAGTTTCATTTCGCGTCTAATTTCCCAAACCAAACTGCTTGCAGCTCTAACTCCCTTCTAACTACCACTTCTTCGGTTCAGTGAGATATGCTGGATTCTAAACGGAGAAGCTTCTCTGACGCTTTTTCACAGAGATTTTGAAACTGAAATTTCCAAGCCCGTTTCCAACGAAGGCGCCAATGGGCTTCCCCATAGAACTTGCCAACCTGAATTCCTACAGGCTAGATGTGAGAGGCACATTCTGCTGCTTCCTCCCTTAGAGTTAAACTAGCTTCTGAAAGCTCAACCTCCAGGGAGTCTGTTTGGCAGAGATATAGAACACACTTTTCCAAGCCTGTTGGAAGGCATTTGCAGTTTCATTTCGCGTCTAATTTCCCAAACCAAACTGCTTGCAGCTCTAACTGCCTTCTAACTACCACTTCTTCGGTTCAGTGAGATATGCTGGATTCTAAACGGAGAAGCTTCTCTGACGCTTTTTCACAGAGATTTTGAAACTGAAATCTCCCATGCCGTTTCCACCATAGGCAGCAATGGGCTTCCCCATAGAACTTGCCAACCTGAATTCCTACAGGCTAGATGTGAGAGGCACATTCTGCTGCTTCCTCCCTAAGAGTTAAGCTTGCTTCTGAAAGCTCAACCTCCGGGGAGTTTGTTTGGCAGAGATATAGAACACACTTTTCCAAGCCTGTTGGAAGGCATTTGCAGTTTCATTTCGCGTCTAATTTCCCAAACCAAACTGCTTGCAGCTCTAACTCCCTTCTAACTACCACTTCTTCGGTTAAGTGAGATATGCTGGATTCTAAACGGAGAAGCTTCTCTGACGCTTTTTCACAGAGATTTTGAAACTGAAATTTCCAAACCCGTTTCCAACGAAGGCGCCAATGGGCTTCCCCATAGAACTTCCTAACCTGAATTCCTACAGGCTAGATGTGAGAGGCACATTCTGCTGCTTCCTCCCTTAGAGTTAAACTAGCTTCTGAAAGCTCAACCTCCGGGGAGTTTGTTTGGCAGAGATATAGAACACACTTTTCCAAGCCTGTTGGAAGGCCTTTGCAGTTTCATTTCGCGTCTAATTTCCCAAACCAAACTGCTTGCAGCTCTAACTGCCTTCTAACTACCACTTCTTCGGTTCAGTGAGATATGCTGGATTCTAAACGGAGAAGCTTCTCTGACGCTTTTTCACAGAGATTTTGAAACTGAAATCTCCCATGCCGTTTCCACCATAGGCAGCAATGGGCTTCCCCATAGAACTTGCCAACCTGAATTCCTACAGGCTAGATGTGAGAGGCACATTCTGCTGCTTCCTCCCTAAGAGTTAAGCTTGCTTCTGAAAGCTCAACCTCCGGGGACTCTGTTTGGCACATATATAGAACACACTTTTCCAAGCCTGTTGGAAGGCCTTTTCAGTGTCATTTCCAATCTAATTTCCCAAACCAAACTGCTTGCAGCTCTAACTCCCTTCTAACTACCACTTCTTCGGTTCAGTGAGATATGCTGGATTCTAAACGGAGAAGCTTCTCTGACGCTTTTTCACAGAGATTTTGAAACTGAAATCTCCCATGCCGTTTCCACCATAGGCAGCAATGGGCTTCCCCATAGAACTTGCCAACCTGAATTCCTAAAGGCTAGATGTGAGAGGCACATTCTGCTGCTTCCTCCCTTAGAGTTAAACTTGCTTCTGAAAGCTCAACCTCCGGGGAGTTTGTTTGGCAGAGATATAGAACACACTTTTCCAAGCCTGTTGGAAGGCATTTGCAGTTTCATTTCGCGTCTAATTTCCCAAACCAAACTGCTTGCAGCTCTAACTCCCTTCTAACTACCACTTCTTCGGTTCAGTGAGATATGCTGGATTCTAAACGGAGAAGCTTCTCTGACGCTTTTTCACAGAGATTTTGAAACTGAAATTTCCAAACCCGTTTCCAACGAAGGCGCCAATGGGCTTCCCCATAGAACTTGCCAACCTGAATTCCTACAGGCTAGATGTGAGAGGCACATTCTGCTGCTTCCTCCCTAACAGTTAAGCTTGCTTTTGATAGCTCAACCTCCGGGGACTCTGTTTGGCACAGATAAAGAACACACTTTTCCAAGCCTGTTGGAAGGCCTTTGCAGTGTCATTTCGCATCTAATTTCCCAAACCAAACTGCTTGCAGCTCTAACTCCCTTCTAACTACCACTTCTTCGGTTCAGTGAGATATGCTGGATTCTAAACGGAGAAGCTTCTCTGACGCTTTTTCACAGAGATTTTGAAACTGAAATCTCCCATGCCGTTTCCACCATAGGCAGCAATGGGCTTCCCCATAGAACTTGCCAACCTGAATTCCTACAGGCTAGATTTGAGAGGCACATTCTGCTGCTTCCTCCCTAACAGTTAAGCTTGCTTCTGATAGCTCAACCTCCGGGGACTCTGTTTGGCACAGATAAAGAACACACTTTTCCAAGCCTGTTGGAAGGCCTTTGCAGTGTCATTTCGCATCTAATTTCCCAAACCAAACTGCTTGCAGCTCTAACTCCCTTCTAACTACCACTTCTTCGGTTCAGTGAGATATGCTGGATTCTAAACGGAGAAGCTTCTCTGACGCTTTTTCACAGAGATTTTGAAACTGAAATCTCCCATGCCGTTTCCACCATAGGCAGCAATGGGCTTCCCCATAGAACTTGCCAACCTGAATTCCTACAGGCTAGATGTGAGAGGCACTTTCTGCTGCTTCCTCCCTAACATTTAAGCTTGCTTCTGATAGCTCAACCTCTGGGGACTCTGTTTGGCACAGATATAGAACACACTTTTCCAAGCCTGTTGGAAGGCCTTTGCAGTGTCATTTCGCATCTAATTTCCCAAACCAAACTGCTTGCAGCTCTAACTCCCTTCTAACTACCACTTCTTCGGTTCAGTGAGATATGCTGGATTCTAAACGGAGAAGCTTCTCTGACGCTTTTTCACAGAGATTTTGAAACTGAAATTTCCAAACCCGTTTCCAACGAAGGCGCCAATGGGCTTCCCCATAGAACTTGCCAACCTGAATTCCTACAGGCTAGATGTGAGAGGCACATTCTGCTGCTTCCTCCCTAAGAGTTAAGCTTGCTTCTGAAAGCTCAACCTCCGGGGACTCTGTTTGGCACAGATATAGAACACACTTTTCCAAGCCTGTTGGAAGGCCTTTGCAGTGTCATTTCGCATCTAATTTCCCAAACCAAACTGCTTGCAGCTCTAACTCCCTTCTAACTACCACTTCTTCGGTTCAGTGAGATATGCTGGATTCTAAACGGAGAAGCTTCTCTGACGCTTTTTCACAGAGATTTTGAAACTGAAATCTCCCATGCCGTTTCCACCATAGGCAGCAATGGGCTTCCCCATAGAACTTGCCAACCTGAATTCCTACAGGCTAGATGTGAGAGGCACATTCTGCTGCTTCCTCCCTTAGAGTTAAACTTGCTTCTGAAAGCTCAACCTCCGGGGAGTTTGTTTGGCAGAGATATAGAACACACTTTTCCAAGCCTGTTGGAAGGCATTTGCAGTTTCATTTCGCGTCTAATTTCCCAAACCAAACTGCTTGCAGCTCTAACTCCCTTCTAACTACCACTTCTTCGGTTCAGTGAGATATGCTGGATTCTAAACGGAGAAGCTTCTCTGACGCTTTTTCACAGAGATTTTGAAACTGAAATCTCCCATGCCGTTTCCACCATAGGCAGCAATGGGCTTCCCCATAGAACTTGCCAACCTGAATTCCTACAGGCTAGATGTGAGAGGCACATTCTGCTGCTTCCTCCCTTAGAGTTAAACTAGCTTCTGAAAGCTCAACCTCCGGGGAGTTTGTTTGGCAGAGATATAGAACACACTTTTCCAAGCCTGTTGGAAGGCATTTGCAGTTTCATTTCGCGTCTAATTTCCCAAACCAAACTGCTTGCAGCTCTAACTCCCATCTAACTACCACTTCTTCGGTTCAGTGAGATATGCTGGATTCTAAACGGAGAAGCTTCTCTGACGCTTTTTTACAGAGATTTTGAAACTGAAATCTCCCATGCCGTTTCCACCATAGGCAGCAATGGGCTTCCCCATAGAACTTGCCAACCTGAATTCCTACAGGCTAGATGTGAGAGGCACATTCTGCTGCTTCCTCCCTTAGAGTTAAACTTGCTTCTGAAAGCTCAACCTCCGGGGAGTTTTTTTGGCAGAGATATAGAACACACTTTTCCAAGCCTGTTGGAAGGCATTTGCAGTTTCATTTCGCGTCTAATTTCCCAAACCAAACTGCTTGCAGCTCTAACTCCCTTCTAACTACCACTTCTTCGGTTCAGTGAGATATGCTGGATTCTAAACGGAGAAGCTTCTCTGACGCTTTTTCACAGAGATTTTGAAACTGAAATTTCCAAACCCGTTTCCAACGAAGGCGCCAATGGGCTTCCCCATAGAACTTGCCAACCTGAATTCCTACAGGCTAGATGTGAGAGGCACATTCTGCTGCTTCCTCCCTTAGAGTTAAACTAGCTTCTGAAAGCTCAACCTCCAGGGAGTCTGTTTGGCAGAGTTATAGAACACACTTTTCCAAGCCTGTTGGAAGGCATTTGCAGTTTCATTTCGCGTCTAATTTCCCAAACCAAACTGCTTGCAGCTCTAACTGCCTTCTAACTACCACTTCTTCGGTTCAGTGAGATATGCTGGATTCTAAACGGAGAAGCTTCTCTGACGCTTTTTCACAGAGATTTTGAAACTGAAATTTCCAAACCCGTTTCCAACGAAGGCGCCAATGGGCTTCCCCATAGAACTTGCCAACCTGAATTCCTACAGGCTAGAAGTGAGAGGCACATTCTGCTGCTTCCTCCCTTAGACGTAAACTAGCTTCTGAAAGCTCAACCTCCGGGGAGTTTGTTTGGCAGAGATATAGAACACACTTTTCCAAGCCTGTTGGAAGGCATTTGCAGTTTCATTTCGCGTCTAATTTCCCAAACCAAACTGCTTGCAGCTCTAACTCCCTTCTAACTACCACTTCTTCGGTTCAGTGAGATATGCTGGATTCTAAACGGAGAAGCTTCTCTGACGCTTTTTCACAGAGATTTTGAAACTGAAATTTCCAAACCCGTTTCCAACGAAGGCGCCAATGGGCTTCCCCATAGAACTTGCCAACCTGAATTCCTACAGGCTAGATGTGAGAGGCACATTCTGCTGCTTCCTCCCTAACAGTTAAGCTTGCTTTTGATAGCTCAACCTCCGGGGACTCTGTTTGGCACAGATAAAGAACACACTTTTCCAAGCCTGTTGGAAGGCCTTTGCAGTGTCATTTCGCATCTAATTTCCCAAACCAAACTGCTTGCAGCTCTAACTCCCTTCTAACTACCACTTCTTCGGTTCAGTGAGATATGCTGGATTCTAAACGGAGAAGCTTCTCTGACGCTTTTTCACAGAGATTTTGAAACTGAAATCTCCCATGCCGTTTCCACCATAGGCAGCAATGGGCTTCCCCATAGAACTTGCCAACCTGAATTCCTACAGGCTAGATTTGAGAGGCACATTCTGCTGCTTCCTCCCTAACAGTTAAGCTTGCTTCTGATAGCTCAACCTCCGGGGACTCTGTTTGGCACAGATAAAGAACACACTTTTCCAAGCCTGTTGGAAGGCCTTTGCAGTGTCATTTCGCATCTAATTTCCCAAACCAAACTGCTTGCAGCTCTAACTCCCTTCTAACTACCACTTCTTCGGTTCAGTGAGATATGCTGGATTCTAAACGGAGAAGCTTCTCTGACGCTTTTTCACAGAGATTTTGAAACTGAAATCTCCCATGCCGTTTCCACCATAGGCAGCAATGGGCTTCCCCATAGAACTTGCCAACCTGAATTCCTACAGGCTAGATGTGAGAGGCACTTTCTGCTGCTTCCTCCCTAACATTTAAGCTTGCTTCTGATAGCTCAACCTCTGGGGACTCTGTTTGGCACAGATATAGAACACACTTTTCCAAGCCTGTTGGAAGGCCTTTGCAGTGTCATTTCGCATCTAATTTCCCAAACCAAACTGCTTGCAGCTCTAACTCCCTTCTAACTACCACTTCTTCGGTTCAGTGAGATATGCTGGATTCTAAACGGAGAAGCTTCTCTGACGCTTTTTCACAGAGATTTTGAAACTGAAATTTCCAAACCCGTTTCCAACGAAGGCGCCAATGGGCTTCCCCATAGAACTTGCCAACCTGAATTCCTACAGGCTAGATGTGAGAGGCACATTCTGCTGCTTCCTCCCTAAGAGTTAAGCTTGCTTCTGAAAGCTCAACCTCCGGGGACTCTGTTTGGCACAGATATAGAACACACTTTTCCAAGCCTGTTGGAAGGCCTTTGCAGTGTCATTTCGCATCTAATTTCCCAAACCAAACTGCTTGCAGCTCTAACTCCCTTCTAACTACCACTTCTTCGGTTCAGTGAGATATGCTGGATTCTAAACGGAGAAGCTTCTCTGACGCTTTTTCACAGAGATTTTGAAACTGAAATCTCCCATGCCGTTTCCACCATAGGCAGCAATGGGCTTCCCCATAGAACTTGCCAACCTGAATTCCTACAGGCTAGATGTGAGAGGCACATTCTGCTGCTTCCTCCCTTAGAGTTAAACTTGCTTCTGAAAGCTCAACCTCCGGGGAGTTTGTTTGGCAGAGATATAGAACACACTTTTCCAAGCCTGTTGGAAGGCATTTGCAGTTTCATTTCGCGTCTAATTTCCCAAACCAAACTGCTTGCAGCTCTAACTCCCTTCTAACTACCACTTCTTCGGTTCAGTGAGATATGCTGGATTCTAAACGGAGAAGCTTCTCTGACGCTTTTTCACAGAGATTTTGAAACTGAAATCTCCCATGCCGTTTCCACCATAGGCAGCAATGGGCTTCCCCATAGAACTTGCCAACCTGAATTCCTACAGGCTAGATGTGAGAGGCACATTCTGCTGCTTCCTCCCTTAGAGTTAAACTAGCTTCTGAAAGCTCAACCTCCGGGGAGTTTGTTTGGCAGAGATATAGAACACACTTTTCCAAGCCTGTTGGAAGGCATTTGCAGTTTCATTTCGCGTCTAATTTCCCAAACCAAACTGCTTGCAGCTCTAACTCCCATCTAACTACCACTTCTTCGGTTCAGTGAGATATGCTGGATTCTAAACGGAGAAGCTTCTCTGACGCTTTTTTACAGAGATTTTGAAACTGAAATCTCCCATGCCGTTTCCACCATAGGCAGCAATGGGCTTCCCCATAGAACTTGCCAACCTGAATTCCTACAGGCTAGATGTGAGAGGCACATTCTGCTGCTTCCTCCCTTAGAGTTAAACTTGCTTCTGAAAGCTCAACCTCCGGGGAGTTTTTTTGGCAGAGATATAGAACACACTTTTCCAAGCCTGTTGGAAGGCATTTGCAGTTTCATTTCGCGTCTAATTTCCCAAACCAAACTGCTTGCAGCTCTAACTCCCTTCTAACTACCACTTCTTCGGTTCAGTGAGATATGCTGGATTCTAAACGGAGAAGCTTCTCTGACGCTTTTTCACAGAGATTTTGAAACTGAAATTTCCAAACCCGTTTCCAACGAAGGCGCCAATGGGCTTCCCCATAGAACTTGCCAACCTGAATTCCTACAGGCTAGATGTGAGAGGCACATTCTGCTGCTTCCTCCCTTAGAGTTAAACTAGCTTCTGAAAGCTCAACCTCCAGGGAGTCTGTTTGGCAGAGTTATAGAACACACTTTTCCAAGCCTGTTGGAAGGCATTTGCAGTTTCATTTCGCGTCTAATTTCCCAAACCAAACTGCTTGCAGCTCTAACTGCCTTCTAACTACCACTTCTTCGGTTCAGTGAGATATGCTGGATTCTAAACGGAGAAGCTTCTCTGACGCTTTTTCACAGAGATTTTGAAACTGAAATTTCCAAACCCGTTTCCAACGAAGGCGCCAATGGGCTTCCCCATAGAACTTGCCAACCTGAATTCCTACAGGCTAGAAGTGAGAGGCACATTCTGCTGCTTCCTCCCTTAGACGTAAACTAGCTTCTGAAAGCTCAACCTCCGGGGAGTTTGTTTGGCAGAGATATAGAACACACTTTTCCAAGCCTGTTGGAAGGCATTTGCAGTTTCATTTCGCGTCTAATTTCCCAAACCAAACTGCTTGCAGCTCTAACTGCCTTCTAACTACCACTTCTTCGGTTCAGTGAGATATGCTGGATTCTAAACGGAGAAGCTTCTCTGACGCTTTTTAACAGAGATTTTGAAACTGAAATCTCCCATGCTGTTTCCACCATAGCCAGCAATGGGCTTCCCCATAGAACTTGCCAACCTGAATTCCTACAGGCTAGATGTGAGAGGCACATTCTGCTGCTTCCTCCCTTAGAGTTAAACTAGCTTCTGAAAGCTCAACCTCCAGGGAGTCTGTTTGGCAGAGATATAGAACACACTTTTCCAAGCCTGTTGGAAGGCCTTTGCAGTGTCATTTCGCATCTAATTTCCCAAACCAAACTGCTTGCAGCTCTAACTCCCTTCTAACTACCACTTCTTCGGTTCAGTGAGATATGCTGGATTCTAAACGGAGAAGCTTCTCTGACGCTTTTTCACAGAGATTTTGAAACTGAAATTTCCAAACCCGTTTCCAACGAAGGCGCCAATGGGCTTCCCCATAGAACTTGCCAACCTGAATTCCTACAGGCTAGATGTGAGAGGCACATTCTGCTGCTTCCTCCCTAAGAGTTAAGCTTGCTTCTGAAAGCTCAACCTCCGGGGACTCTGTTTGGCATAGATATAGAACACACTTTTCCAAGCCTGTTGGAAGGCCTTTGCAGTGTCATTTCGCATCTAATTTCCCAAACCAAACTGCTTGCAGCTCTAACTCCCTTTTAACTACCACTTCTTCGGTTCAGTGAGATATGCTGGATTCTAAACGGAGAAGCTTCTCTGACGCTTTTTCACAGAGATTTTGAAACTGAAATCTCCCATGCCGTTTCCACCATAGGCAGCAATGGGCTTCCCCATAGAACTTGCCAACCTGAATTCCTACAGGCTAGATGTGAGAGGCACATTCTGCTGCTTCCTCCCTTAGAGTTAAACTTGCTTCTGAAAGCTCAACCTCCGGGGAGTTTGTTTGGCAGAGATATAGAACACACTTTTCCAAGCCTGTTGGAAGGCATTTGCAGTTTCATTTCGCGTCTAATTTCCCAAACCAAACTGCTTGCAGCTCTAACTCCCTTCTAACTACCACTTCTTCGGTTCAGTGAGATATGCTGGATTCTAAACGGAGAAGCTTCTCTGACGCTTTTTCACAGAGATTTTGAAACTGAAATCTCCCATGCCGTTTCCACCATAGGCAGCAATGGGCTTCCCCATAGAACTTGCCAACCTGAATTCCTACAGGCTAGATGTGAGAGGCACATTCTGCTGCTTCCTCCCTTAGAGTTAAACTAGCTTCTGAAAGCTCAACCTCCGGGGAGTTTGTTTGGCAGAGATATAGAACACACTTTTCCAAGCCTGTTGGAAGGCATTTGCAGTTTCATTTCGCGTCTAATTTCCCAGACCAAACTGCTTGCAGCTCTAACTCCCTTCTAACTACCACTTCTTCGGTTCAGTGAGATATGCTGGATTCTAAACGGAGAAGCTTCTCTGACGCTTTTTCACAGAGATTTTGAAACTGAAATCTCCCATGCCGTTTCCACCATAGGCAGCAATGGGCTTCCCCATAGAACTTGCCAACCTGAATTCCTACAGGCTAGATGTGAGAGGCACATTCTGCTGCTTCCTCCCTTAGAGTTAAACTTGCTTCTGAAAGCTCAACCTCCGGGGAGTTTGTTTGGCAGAGATATAGAACACACTTTTCCAAGCCTGTTGGAAGGCATTTGCAGTTTCATTTCGCGTCTAATTTCCCAAACCAAACTGCTTGCAGCTCTAACTCCCTTCTAACTACCACTTCTTCGGTTCAGTGAGATATGCTGGATTCTAAACGGAGAAGCTTCTCTGACGCTTTTTCACAGAGATTTTGAAACTGAAATCTCCCATGCCGTTTCCACCATAGGCAGCAATGGGCTTCCCCATAGAACTTGCCAACCTGAATTCCTACAGGCTAGATGTGAGAGGCACATTCTGCTGCTTCCTCCCTTAGAGTTAAACTAGCTTCTGAAAGCTCAACCTCCGGGGAGTTTGTTTGGCAGAGATATAGAACACACTTTTCCAAGCCTGTTGGAAGGCATTTGCAGTTTCATTTCGCGTCTAATTTCCCAAACCAAACTGCTTGCAGCTCTAACTGCCTTCTAACTACCACTTCTTCGGTTCAGTGAGATATGCTGGATTCTAAACGGAGAAGCTTCTCTGACGCTTTTTTACAGAGATTTTGAAACTGAAATCTCCCATGCCGTTTCCACCATAGGCAGCAATGGGCTTCCCCATAGATCTTGCCAACCTGAATTCCTACAGGCTAGATGTGAGAGGCACATTCTGCTGCTTCCTCCCTTAGAGTTAAACTTGCTTCTGAAAGCTCAACCTCCGGGGAGTTTTTTTGGCAGAGATATAGAACACACTTTTCCAAGCCTGTTGGAAGGCATTTGCAGTTTCATTTCGCGTCTAATTTCCCAAACCAAACTGCTTGCAGCTCTAACTCCCTTCTAACTACCACTTCTTCGGTTCAGTGAGATATGCTGGATTCTAAACGGAGAAGCTTCTCTGACGCTTTTTCACAGAGATTTTGAAACTGAAATTTCCAAACCCGTTTCCAACGAAGGCGCCAATGGGCTTCCCCATAGAACTTGCCAACCTGAATTCCTACAGGCTAGATGTGAGAGGCACATTCTGCTGCTTCCTCCCTTAGAGTTAAACTAGCTTCTGAAAGCTCAACCTCCAGGGAGTCTGTTTGGCAGAGATATAGAACACACTTTTCCAAGCCTGTTGGAAGGCATTTGCAGTTTCATTTCGCGTCTAATTTCCCAAACCAAACTGCTTGCAGCTCTAACTGCCTTCTAACTACCACTTCTTCGGTTCAGTGAGATATGCTGGATTCTAAACGGAGAAGCTTCTCTGACGCTTTTTCACAGAGATTTTGAAACTGAAATTTCCAAACCCGTTTCCAACGAAGGCGCCAATGGGCTTCCCCATAGAACTTGCCAACCTGAATTCCTACAGGCTAGAAGTGAGAGGCACATTCTGCTGCTTCCTCCCTTAGAGGTAAACTTGCTTCTGAAAGCTCAACCTCCGGGGAGTTTGTTTGGCAGAGATATAGAACACACTTTTCCAAGCCTGTTGGAAGGCATTTGCAGTTTCATTTCGCGTCTAATTTCCCAAACCAAACTGCTTGCAGCTCTAACTGCCTTCTAACTACCACTTCTTCGGTTCAGTGAGATATGCTGGATTCTAAACGGAGAAGCTTCTCTGACGCTTTTTAACAGAGATTTTGAAACTGAAATCTCCCATGCTGTTTCCACCATAGCCAGCAATAGGCTTCCCCATAGAACTTGCCAACCTGAATTCCTACAGGCTAGATGTGAGAGGCACATTCTGCTGCTTCCTCCCTTAGAGTTAAACTAGCTTCTGAAAGCTTAACCTCCAGGGAGTCTGTTTGGCAGAGATATAGAACACACTTTTCCAAGCCTGTTGGAAGGCCTTTGCAGTGTCATTTCGCATCTAATTTCCCAAACCAAACTGCTTGCAGCTCTAACTCCCTTCTAACTACCACTTCTTCGGTTCAGTGAGATATGCTGGATTCTAAACGGAGAAGCTTCTCTGACGCTTTTTCACAGAGATTTTGAAACTGAAATTTCCAAACCCGTTTCCAACGAAGGCGCCAATGGGCTTCCCCATAGAACTTGCCAACCTGAATTCCTACAGGCTAGATGTGAGAGGCACATTCTGCTGCTTCCTCCCTAAGAGTTAAGCTTGCTTCTGAAAGCTCAACCTCCGGGGACTCTGTTTGGCATAGATATAGAACACACTTTTCCAAGCCTGTTGGAAGGCCTTTGCAGTGTCATTTCGCATCTAATTTCCCAAACCAAACTGCTTGCAGCTCTAACTCCCTTTTAACTACCACTTCTTCGGTTCAGTGAGATATGCTGGATTCTAAACGGAGAAGCTTCTCTGACGCTTTTTCACAGAGATTTTGAAACTGAAATCTCCCATGCCGTTTCCACCATAGGCAGCAATGGGCTTCCCCATAGAACTTGCCAACCTGAATTCCTACAGGCTAGATGTGAGAGGCACATTCTGCTGCTTCCTCCCTTAGAGTTAAACTTGCTTCTGAAAGCTCAACCTCCGGGGAGTTTGTTTGGCAGAGATATAGAACACACTTTTCCAAGCCTGTTGGAAGGCATTTGCAGTTTCATTTCGCGTCTAATTTCCCAAACCAAACTGCTTGCAGCTCTAACTCCCTTCTAACTACCACTTCTTCGGTTCAGTGAGATATGCTGGATTCTAAACGGAGAAGCTTCTCTGACGCTTTTTCACAGAGATTTTGAAACTGAAATCTCCCATGCCGTTTCCACCATAGGCAGCAATGGGCTTCCCCATAGAACTTGCCAACCTGAATTCCTACAGGCTAGATGTGAGAGGCACATTCTGCTGCTTCCTCCCTTAGAGTTAAACTAGCTTCTGAAAGCTCAACCTCCGGGGAGTTTGTTTGGCAGAGATATAGAACACACTTTTCCAAGCCTGTTGGAAGGCATTTGCAGTTTCATTTCGCGTCTAATTTCCCAGACCAAACTGCTTGCAGCTCTAACTCCCTTCTAACTACCACTTCTTCGGTTCAGTGAGATATGCTGGATTCTAAACGGAGAAGCTTCTCTGACGCTTTTTCACAGAGATTTTGAAACTGAAATCTCCCATGCCGTTTCCACCATAGGCAGCAATGGGCTTCCCCATAGAACTTGCCAACCTGAATTCCTACAGGCTAGATGTGAGAGGCACATTCTGCTGCTTCCTCCCTTAGAGTTAAACTTGCTTCTGAAAGCTCAACCTCCGGGGAGTTTGTTTGGCAGAGATATAGAACACACTTTTCCAAGCCTGTTGGAAGGCATTTGCAGTTTCATTTCGCGTCTAATTTCCCAAACCAAACTGCTTGCAGCTCTAACTCCCTTCTAACTACCACTTCTTCGGTTCAGTGAGATATGCTGGATTCTAAACGGAGAAGCTTCTCTGACGCTTTTTCACAGAGATTTTGAAACTGAAATCTCCCATGCCGTTTCCACCATAGGCAGCAATGGGCTTCCCCATAGAACTTGCCAACCTGAATTCCTACAGGCTAGATGTGAGAGGCACATTCTGCTGCTTCCTCCCTTAGAGTTAAACTAGCTTCTGAAAGCTCAACCTCCGGGGAGTTTGTTTGGCAGAGATATAGAACACACTTTTCCAAGCCTGTTGGAAGGCATTTGCAGTTTCATTTCGCGTCTAATTTCCCAAACCAAACTGCTTGCAGCTCTAACTGCCTTCTAACTACCACTTCTTCGGTTCAGTGAGATATGCTGGATTCTAAACGGAGAAGCTTCTCTGACGCTTTTTTACAGAGATTTTGAAACTGAAATCTCCCATGCCGTTTCCACCATAGGCAGCAATGGGCTTCCCCATAGAACTTGCCAACCTGAATTCCTACAGGCTAGATGTGAGAGGCACATTCTGCTGCTTCCTCCCTTAGAGTTAAACTTGCTTCTGAAAGCTCAACCTCCGGGGAGTTTTTTTGGCAGAGATATAGAACACACTTTTCCAAGCCTGTTGGAAGGCATTTGCAGTTTCATTTCGCGTCTAATTTCCCAAACCAAACTGCTTGCAGCTCTAACTCCCTTCTAACTACCACTTCTTCGGTTCAGTGAGATATGCTGGATTCTAAACGGAGAAGCTTCTCTGACGCTTTTTCACAGAGATTTTGAAACTGAAATTTCCAAACCCGTTTCCAACGAAGGCGCCAATGGGCTTCCCCATAGAACTTGCCAACCTGAATTCCTACAGGCTAGATGTGAGAGGCACATTCTGCTGCTTCCTCCCTTAGAGTTAAACTAGCTTCTGAAAGCTCAACCTCCAGGGAGTCTGTTTGGCAGAGATATAGAACACACTTTTCCAAGCCTGTTGGAAGGCATTTGCAGTTTCATTTCGCGTCTAATTTCCCAAACCAAACTGCTTGCAGCTCTAACTGCCTTCTAACTACCACTTCTTCGGTTCAGTGAGATATGCTGGATTCTAAACGGAGAAGCTTCTCTGACGCTTTTTCACAGAGATTTTGAAACTGAAATTTCCAAACCCGTTTCCAACGAAGGCGCCAATGGGCTTCCCCATAGAACTTGCCAACCTGAATTCCTACAGGCTAGAAGTGAGAGGCACATTCTGCTGCTTCCTCCCTTAGAGGTAAACTTGCTTCTGAAAGCTCAACCTCCGGGGAGTTTGTTTGGCAGAGATATAGAACACACTTTTCCAAGCCTGTTGGAAGGCATTTGCAGTTTCATTTCGCGTCTAATTTCCCAAACCAAACTGCTTGCAGCTCTAACTGCCTTCTAACTACCACTTCTTCGGTTCAGTGAGATATGCTGGATTCTAAACGGAGAAGCTTCTCTGACGCTTTTTAACAGAGATTTTGAAACTGAAATCTCCCATGCTGTTTCCACCATAGCCAGCAATAGGCTTCCCCATAGAACTTGCCAACCTGAATTCCTACAGGCTAGATGTGAGAGGCACATTCTGCTGCTTCCTCCCTTAGAGTTAAACTAGCTTCTGAAAGCTTAACCTCCAGGGAGTCTGTTTGGCAGAGATATAGAACACACTTTTCCAAGCCTGTTGGAAGGCCTTTGCAGTGTCATTTCGCATCTAATTTCCCAAACCAAACTGCTTGCAGCTCTAACTCCCTTCTAACTACCACTTCTTCGGTTCAGTGAGATATGCTGGATTCTAAACGGAGAAGCTTCTCTGACGCTTTTTCACAGAGATTTTGAAACTGAAATTTCCAAACCCGTTTCCAACGAAGGCGCCAATGGGCTTCCCCATAGAACTTGCCAACCTGAATTCCTACAGGCTAGATGTGAGAGGCACATTCTGCTGCTTCCTCCCTAAGAGTTAAGCTTGCTTCTGAAAGCTCAACCTCCGGGGACTCTGTTTGGCATAGATATAGAACACACTTTTCCAAGCCTGTTGGAAGGCCTTTGCAGTGTCATTTCGCATCTAATTTCCCAAACCAAACTGCTTGCAGCTCTAACTCCCTTTTAACTACCACTTCTTCGGTTCAGTGAGATATGCTGGATTCTAAACGGAGAAGCTTCTCTGACGCTTTTTCACAGAGATTTTGAAACTGAAATCTCCCATGCCGTTTCCACCATAGGCAGCAATGGGCTTCCCCATAGAACTTGCCAACCTGAATTCCTACAGGCTAGATGTGAGAGGCACATTCTGCTGCTTCCTCCCTTAGAGTTAAACTTGCTTCTGAAAGCTCAACCTCCGGGGAGTTTGTTTGGCAGAGATATAGAACACACTTTTCCAAGCCTGTTGGAAGGCATTTGCAGTTTCATTTCGCGTCTAATTTCCCAAACCAAACTGCTTGCAGCTCTAACTCCCTTCTAACTACCACTTCTTCGGTTCAGTGAGATATGCTGGATTCTAAACGGAGAAGCTTCTCTGACGCTTTTTCACAGAGATTTTGAAACTGAAATCTCCCATGCCGTTTCCACCATAGGCAGCAATGGGCTTCCCCATAGAACTTGCCAACCTGAATTCCTACAGGCTAGATGTGAGAGGCACATTCTGCTGCTTCCTCCCTTAGAGTTAAACTAGCTTCTGAAAGCTCAACCTCCGGGGAGTTTGTTTGGCAGAGATATAGAACACACTTTTCCAAGCCTGTTGGAAGGCATTTGCAGTTTCATTTCGCGTCTAATTTCCCAAACCAAACTGCTTGCAGCTCTAACTCCCTTCTAACTACCACTTCTTCGGTTCAGTGAGATATGCTGGATTCTAAACGGAGAAGCTTCTCTGACGCTTTTTCACAGAGATTTTGAAACTGAAATCTCCCATGCCGTTTCCACCATAGGCAGCAATGGGCTTCCCCATAGAACTTGCCAACCTGAATTCCTACAGGCTAGATGTGAGAGGCACATTCTGCTGCTTCCTCCCTTAGAGTTAAACTTGCTTCTGAAAGCTCAACCTCCGGGGAGTTTTTTTGGCAGAGATATAGAACACACTTTTCCAAGCCTGTTGGAAGGCATTTGCAGTTTCATTTCGCGTCTAATTTCCCAAACCAAACTGCTTGCAGCTCTAACTCCCTTCTAACTACCACTTCTTCGGTTCAGTGAGATATGCTGGATTCTAAACGGAGAAGCTTCTCTGACGCTTTTTCACAGAGATTTTGAAACTGAAATTTCCAAACCCGTTTCCAACGAAGGCGCCAATGGGCTTCCCCATAGAACTTACCAACCTGAATTCCTACAGGCTAGAAGTGAGAGGCACATTCTGCTGCTTCCTCCCTTAGAGGTAAACTAGCTTCTGAAAGCTCAACCTCCGGGGAGTTTGTTTGGCAGAGATATAGAACACACTTTTCCAAGCCTGTTGGAAGGCATTTGCAGTTTCATTTCGCGTCTAATTTCCCAAACCAAACTGCTTGCAGCTCTAACTGCCTTCTAACTACCACTTCTTCGGTTCAGTGAGATATGCTGGATTCTAAACGGAGAAGCTTCTCTGACGCTTTTTAACAGAGATTTTGAAACTGAAATCTCCCATGCTGTTTCCACCATAGCCAGCAATGGGCTTCCCCATAGAACTTGCCAACCTGAATTCCTACAGGCTAGATGTGAGAGGCACATTCTGCTGCTTCCTCCCTTAGAGTTAAACTAGCTTCTGAAAGCTCAACCTCCAGGGAGTCTGTTTGGCAGAGATATAGAACACACTTTTCCAAGCCTGTTGGAAGGCCTTTGCAGTGTCATTTCGCATCTAATTTCCCAAACCAAACTGCTTGCAGCTCTAACTCCCTTCTAACTACCACTTCTTCGGTTCAGTGAGATATGCTGGATTCTAAACGGAGAAGCTTCTCTGACGCTTTTTCACAGAGATTTTGAAACTGAAATTTCCAATCCCGTTTCCAACGAAGGCGCCAATGGGCTTCCCCATAGAACTTGCCAACCTGAATTCCTACAGGCTAGATGTGAGAGGCACATTCTGCTGCTTCCTCCCTAAGAGTTAAGCTTGCTTCTGAAAGCTCAACCTCCGGGGACTCTGTTTGGCATAGATATAGAACACACTTTTCCAAGCCTGTTGGAAGGCCTTTGCAGTGTCATTTCGCATCTAATTTCCCAAACCAAACTGCTTGCAGCTCTAACTCCCTTTTAACTACCACTTCTTCGGTTCAGTGAGATATGCTGGATTCTAAACGGAGAAGCTTCTCTGACGCTTTTTCACAGAGATTTTGAAACTGAAATCTCCCATGCCGTTTCCACCATAGGCAGCAATGGGCTTCCCCATAGAACTTGCCAACCTGAATTCCTACAGGCTAGATGTGAGAGGCACATTCTGCTGCTTCCTCCCTTAGAGTTAAACTTGCTTCTGAAAGCTCAACCTCCGGGGAGTTTGTTTGGCAGAGATATAGAACACACTTTTCCAAGCCTGTTGGAAGGCATTTGCAGTTTCATTTCGCGTCTAATTTCCCAAACCAAACTGCTTGCAGCTCTAACTCCCTTCTAACTACCACTTCTTCGGTTCAGTGAGATATGCTGGATTCTAAACGGAGAAGCTTCTCTGACGCTTTTTCACAGAGATTTTGAAACTGAAATCTCCCATGCCGTTTCCACCATAGGCAGCAATGGGCTTCCCCATAGAACTTGCCAACCTGAATTCCTACAGGCTAGATGTGAGAGGCACATTCTGCTGCTTCCTCCCTTAGAGTTAAACTAGCTTCTGAAAGCTCAACCTCCGGGGAGTTTGTTTGGCAGAGATATAGAACACACTTTTCCAAGCCTGTTGGAAGGCATTTGCAGTTTCATTTCGCGTCTAATTTCCCAAACCAAACTGCTTGCAGCTCTAACTCCCTTCTAACTACCACTTCTTCGGTTCAGTGAGATATGCTGGATTCTAAACGGAGAAGCTTCTCTGACGCTTTTTCACAGAGATTTTGAAACTGAAATCTCCCATGCCGTTTCCACCATAGGCAGCAATGGGCTTCCCCATAGAACTTGCCAACCTGAATTCCTACAGGCTAGATGTGAGAGGCACATTCTGCTGCTTCCTCCCTTAGAGTTAAACTTGCTTCTGAAAGCTCAACCTCCGGGGAGTTTTTTTGGCAGAGATATAGAACACAATTTTCCAAGCCTGTTGGAAGGCATTTGCAGTTTCATTTCGCGTCTAATTTCCCAAACCAAACTGCTTGCAGCTCTAACTCCCTTCTAACTACCACTTCTTCGGTTCAGTGAGATATGCTGGATTCTAAACGGAGAAGCTTCTCTGACGCTTTTTCACAGAGATTTTGAAACTGAAATTTCCAAACCCGTTTCCAACGAAGGCGCCAATGGGCTTCCCCATAGAACTTGCCAACCTGAATTCCTACAGGCTAGATGTGAGAGGCACATTCTGCTGCTTCCTCCCTTAGAGTTAAACTAGCTTCTGAAAGCTCAACCTCCAGGGAGTCTGTTTGGCAGAGATATAGAACACACTTTTCCAAGCCTGTTGGAAGGCATTTGCAGTTTCATTTCGCGTCTAATTTCCCAAACCAAACTGCTTGCAGCTCTAACTGCCTTCTAACTACCACTTCTTCGGTTCAGTGAGATATGCTGGATTCTAAACGGAGAAGCTTCTCTGACGCTTTTTCACAGAGATTTTGAAACTGAAATCTCCCATGCCGTTTCCACCATAGGCAGCAATGGGCTTCCCCATAGAACTTGCCAACCTGAATTCCTACAGGCTAGATGTGAGAGGCACATTCTGCTGCTTCCTCCCTAAGAGTTAAGCTTGCTTCTGAAAGCTCAACCTCCGGGGAGTTTGTTTGGCAGAGATATAGAACACACTTTTCCAAGCCTGTTGGAAGGCATTTGCAGTTTCATTTCGCGTCTAATTTCCCAAACCAAACTGCTTGCAGCTCTAACTCCCTTCTAACTACCACTTCTTCGGTTAAGTGAGATATGCTGGATTCTAAACGGAGAAGCTTCTCTGACGCTTTTTCACAGAGATTTTGAAACTGAAATTTCCAAACCCGTTTCCAACGAAGGCGCCAATGGGCTTCCCCATAGAACTTGCCAACCTGAATTCCTACAGGCTAGATGTGAGAGGCACATTCTGCTGCTTCCTCCCTTAGAGTTAAACTAGCTTCTGAAAGCTCAACCTCCAGGGAGTCTGTTTGGCAGAGATAGAGAACACACTTTTCCAAGCCTGTTGGAAGGCCTTTGCAGTGTCATTTCGCATCTAATTTCCCAAACCAAACTGCTTGCAGCTCTAACTCCCTTCTAACTACCACTTCTTCGGTTCAGTGAGATATGCTGGATTCTAAACGGAGAAGCTTCTCTGACGCTTTTTCACAGAGATTTTGAAACTGAAATTTCAAAACCCGTTTCCAACGAAGGCGCCAATGGGCTTCCCCATAGAACTTGCCAACCTGAATTCCTACAGGCTAGATGTGAGAGGCACATTCTGCTGCTTCCTCCCTAAGAGTTAAGCTTGCTTCTGAAAGCTCAACCTCCGGGGCTCTGTTTGGCACAGATATAGAACAAACTTTTCCAAGCCTGTTGGAAGGCCTATGCAGTGTCATTTCGCATCTAATTTCCCAAACCAAACTGCTTGCAGCTCTAACTCCCTTCTAACTACCACTTCTTCGGTTCAGTGAGATATGCTGGATTCTAAACGGAGAAGCTTCTATGACGCTTTTTCACAGAGATTTTGAAACTGAAATCTCCCATGCCGTTTCCACCATAGGCAGCAATGGGCTTCCCCATAGAACTTGCCAACCTGAATTCCTAAAGGCTAGATGTGAGAGGCACATTCTGCTGCTTCCTCCCTTAGAGTTAAACTTGCTTCTGAAAGCTCAACCTCCGGGGAGTTTGTTTGGCAGAGATATAGAACACAATTTTCCAAGCCTGTTGGAAGGCATTTGCAGTTTCATTTCGCGTCTAATTTCCCAAACCAAACTGCTTGCAGCTCTAACTGCCTTCTAACTACCACTTCTTCGGTTCAGTGAGATATGCTGGATTCTAAACGGAGAAGCTTCTCTGACGCTTTTTCACAGAGATTTTGAAACTGAAATCTCCCATGCCGTTTCCACCATAGGCAACAATGGGCTTCCCCATAGAACTTGCCAACCTGAATTCCTACAGGCTAGATGTGAGAGGCACATTCTGCTGCTTCCTCCCTAAGAGTTAAGCTTGCTTCTGAAAGCTCAACCTCCGGGGAGTTTGTTTGGCAGAGATATAGAACACACTTTTCCAAGCCTGTTGGAAGGCATTTGCAGTTTCATTTCGCGTCTAATTTCCCAAACCAAACTGCTTGCAGCTCTAACTCCCTTCTAACTACCACTTCTTCGGTTCAGTGAGATATGCTGGATTCTAAACGGAGAAGCTTCTCTGACGCTTTTTCACAGAGATTTTGAAACTGAAATTTCCAAACCCGTTTCCAACGAAGGCGCCAATGGGCTTCCCCATAGAACTTCCCAACCTGAATTCCTACAGGCTAGATGTGAGAGGCACATTCTGCTGCTTCCTCCCTTAGAGTTAAACTAGCTTCTGAAAGCTCAACCTCCGGGGAGTTTGTTTGGCAGAGATATAGAACACACTTTTCCAAGCCTGTTGGAAGGCCTTTGCAGTTTCATTTCGCGTCTAATTTCCCAAACCAAACTGCTTGCAGCTCTAACTGCCTTCTAACTACCACTTCTTCGGTTCAGTGAGATATGCTGGATTCTAAACGGAGAAGCTTCTCTGACGCTTTTTCACAGAGATTTTGAAACTGAAATCTCCCATGCCGTTTCCACCATAGGCAGCAATGGGCTTCCCCATAGAACTTGCCAACCTGAATTCCTACAGGCTAGATGTGAGAGGCACATTCTGCTGCTTCCTCCCTAAGAGTTAAGCTTGCTTCTGAAAGCTCAACCTCCGGGGACTCTGTTTGGCACATATATAGAACACACTTTTCCAAGCCTGTTGGAAGGCCTTTGCAGTGTCATTTCCAATCTAATTTCCCAAACCAAACTGCTTGCAGCTCTAACTCCCTTCTAACTACCACTTCTTCGGTTCAGTGAGATATGCTGGATTCTAAACGGAGAAGCTTCTCTGACGCTTTTTCACAGAGATTTTGAAACTGAAATCTCCCATGCCGTTTCCACCATAGGCAGCAATGGGCTTCCCCATAGAACTTGCCAACCTGAATTCCTAAAGGCTAGATGTGAGAGGCACATTCTGCTGCTTCCTCCCTTAGAGTTAAACTTGCTTCTGAAAGCTCAACCTCCGGGGAGTTTGTTTGGCAGAGATATAGAACACACTTTTCCAAGCCTGTTGGAAGGCATTTGCAGTTTCATTTCGCGTCTAATTTCCCAAACCAAACTGCTTGCAGCTCTAACTCCCTTCTAACTACCACTTCTTCGGTTCAGTGAGATATGCTGGATTCTAAACGGAGAAGCTTCTCTGACGCTTTTTCACAGAGATTTTGAAACTGAAATTTCCAAACCCGTTTCCAACGAAGGCGCCAATGGGCTTCCCCATAGAACTTGCCAACCTGAATTCCTACAGGCTAGATGTGAGAGGCACATTCTGCTGCTTCCTCCCTTAGAGTTAAACTAGCTTCTGAAAGCTCAACCTCCGGGGAGTTTGTTTGGCAGAGATATAGAACACACCTTTCCAAGCCTGTTGGAAGGCATTTGCAGTTTCATTTCGCGTCTAATTTCCCAAACCAAACTGCTTGCAGCTCTAACTCCCTTCTAACTACCACTTCTTCGGTTCAGTGAGATATGCTGGATTCTAAACGGAGAAGCTTCTCTGACGCTTTTTCACAGAGATTTTGAAACTGAAATTTCAAAACCCGTTTCCAACGAAGGCGCCAATGGGCTTCCCCATAGAACTTGCCAACCTGAATTCCTACAGGCTAGATGTGAGAGGCACATTCTGCTGCTTCCTCCCTAAGAGTTAAGCTTGCTTCTGAAAGCTCAACCTCCGGGGCTCTGTTTGGCACAGATATAGAACAAACTTTTCCAAGCCTGTTGGAAGGCCTATGCAGTGTCATTTCGCATCTAATTTCCCAAACCAAACTGCTTGCAGCTCTAACTCCCTTCTAACTACCACTTCTTCGGTTCAGTGAGATATGCTGGATTCTAAACGGAGAAGCTTCTATGACGCTTTTTCACAGAGATTTTGAAACTGAAATCTCCCATGCCGTTTCCACCATAGGCAGCAATGGGCTTCCCCATAGAACTTGCCAACCTGAATTCCTAAAGGCTAGATGTGAGAGGCACATTCTGCTGCTTCCTCCCTTAGAGTTAAACTTGCTTCTGAAAGCTCAACCTCCGGGGAGTTTGTTTGGCAGAGATATAGAACACAATTTTCCAAGCCTGTTGGAAGGCATTTGCAGTTTCATTTCGCGTCTAATTTCCCAAACCAAACTGCTTGCAGCTCTAACTGCCTTCTAACTACCACTTCTTCGGTTCAGTGAGATATGCTGGATTCTAAACGGAGAAGCTTCTCTGACGCTTTTTCACAGAGATTTTGAAACTGAAATCTCCCATGCCGTTTCCACCATAGGCAACAATGGGCTTCCCCATAGAACTTGCCAACCTGAATTCCTACAGGCTAGATGTGAGAGGCACATTCTGCTGCTTCCTCCCTAAGAGTTAAGCTTGCTTCTGAAAGCTCAACCTCCGGGGAGTTTGTTTGGCAGAGATATAGAACACACTTTTCCAAGCCTGTTGGAAGGCATTTGCAGTTTCATTTCGCGTCTAATTTCCCAAACCAAACTGCTTGCAGCTCTAACTCCCTTCTAACTACCACTTCTTCGGTTCAGTGAGATATGCTGGATTCTAAACGGAGAAGCTTCTCTGACGCTTTTTCACAGAGATTTTGAAACTGAAATTTCCAAACCCGTTTCCAACGAAGGCGCCAATGGGCTTCCCCATAGAACTTCCCAACCTGAATTCCTACAGGCTAGATGTGAGAGGCACATTCTGCTGCTTCCTCCCTTAGAGTTAAACTAGCTTCTGAAAGCTCAACCTCCGGGGAGTTTGTTTGGCAGAGATATAGAACACACTTTTCCAAGCCTGTTGGAAGGCCTTTGCAGTTTCATTTCGCGTCTAATTTCCCAAACCAAACTGCTTGCAGCTCTAACTGCCTTCTAACTACCACTTCTTCGGTTCAGTGAGATATGCTGGATTCTAAACGGAGAAGCTTCTCTGACGCTTTTTCACAGAGATTTTGAAACTGAAATCTCCCATGCCGTTTCCACCATAGGCAGCAATGGGCTTCCCCATAGAACTTGCCAACCTGAATTCCTACAGGCTAGATGTGAGAGGCACATTCTGCTGCTTCCTCCCTAAGAGTTAAGCTTGCTTCTGAAAGCTCAACCTCCGGGGACTCTGTTTGGCACATATATAGAACACACTTTTCCAAGCCTGTTGGAAGGCCTTTGCAGTGTCATTTCCAATCTAATTTCCCAAACCAAACTGCTTGCAGCTCTAACTCCCTTCTAACTACCACTTCTTCGGTTCAGTGAGATATGCTGGATTCTAAACGGAGAAGCTTCTCTGACGCTTTTTCACAGAGATTTTGAAACTGAAATCTCCCATGCCGTTTCCACCATAGGCAGCAATGGGCTTCCCCATAGAACTTGCCAACCTGAATTCCTAAAGGCTAGATGTGAGAGGCACATTCTGCTGCTTCCTCCCTTAGAGTTAAACTTGCTTCTGAAAGCTCAACCTCCGGGGAGTTTGTTTGGCAGAGATATAGAACACACTTTTCCAAGCCTGTTGGAAGGCATTTGCAGTTTCATTTCGCGTCTAATTTCCCAAACCAAACTGCTTGCAGCTCTAACTCCCTTCTAACTACCACTTCTTCGGTTCAGTGAGATATGCTGGATTCTAAACGGAGAAGCTTCTCTGACGCTTTTTCACAGAGATTTTGAAACTGAAATTTCCAAACCCGTTTCCAACGAAGGCGCCAATGGGCTTCCCCATAGAACTTGCCAACCTGAATTCCTACAGGCTAGATGTGAGAGGCACATTCTGCTGCTTCCTCCCTTAGAGTTAAACTAGCTTCTGAAAGCTCAACCTCCGGGGAGTTTGTTTGGCAGAGATATAGAACACACCTTTCCAAGCCTGTTGGAAGGCATTTGCAGTTTCATTTCGCGTCTAATTTCCCAAACCAAACTGCTTGCAGCTCTAACTCCCTTCTAACTACCACTTCTTCGGTTCAGTGAGATATGCTGGATTCTAAACGGAGAAGCTTCTCTGACGCTTTTTCACAGAGATTTTGAAACTGAAATCTCCCATGCCGTTTCCACCATAGGCAGCAATGGGCTTCCCCATAGAACTTGCCAACCTGAATTCCTACAGGCTAGATGTGAGAGGCACATTCTGCTGCTTCCTCCCTAAGAGTTAAGCTTGCTTCTGAAAGCTCAACCTCCGGGGACTCTGTCTGGCACATATATGGAACACACTTTTCCAAGCCTGTTGGAAGGCCTTTGCAGTGTCATTTCGCATCTAATTTCCCAAACCAAACTGCTTGCAGCTCTAACTCCCTTCTAACTACCACTTCTTCGGTTCAGTGAGATATGCTGGATTCTAAACGGAGAAGCTTCTCTGACGCTTTTTCACAGAGATTTTGAAACTGAAATCTCCCATGCCGTTTCCACCATAGGCAGCAATGGGCTACCCCATAGAACTTGCCAACCTGAATTCCTAAAGGCTAGATGTGAGAGGCACATTCTGCTGCTTCCTCCCTTAGAGTTAAACTAGCTTCTGAAAGCTCAACCTCCGGGGAGTTTGTTTGGCAGAGATATAGAACACACTTTTCCAAGCCTGTTGGAAGGCATTTGCAGTTTCATTACGCGTCTAATTTCCCAAACCAAACTGCTTGCAGCTCTAACTCCCTTCTAACTACCACTTCTTCGGTTCAGTGAGATATGCTGGATTCTAAACGGAGAAGCTTCTCTGACGCTTTTTCACAGAGATTTTGAAACTGAAATCTCCCATGCCGTTTCCACCATAGGCAGCAATGGGCTTCCCCATAGAACTTGCCAACCTGAATTCCTACAGGCTAGATGTGAGAGGCACATTCTGCTGCTTCCTCCCTAACAGTTAAGCTTGCTTCTGATAGCTCAACCTCCGGGGACTCTGTTTGGCACAGATAAAGAACACACTTTTCCAAGCCTGTTGGAAGGCCTTTGCAGTGTCATTTCGCATCTAATTTCCCAAACCAAACTGCTTGCAGCTCTAACTCCCTTCTAACTACCACTTCTTCGGTTCAGTGAGATATGCTGGATTCTAAACGGAGAAGCTTCTCTGACGCTTTTTCACAGAGATTTTGAAACTGAAATCTCCCATGCCGTTTCCACCATAGGCAGCAATGGGCTTCCCCATAGAACTTGCCAACCTGAATTCCTACAGGCTAGATGTGAGAGGCACATTCTGCTGCTTCCTCCCTAACAGTTAAGCTTGCTTCTGAAAGCTCAACCTCCGGGGAGTTTGTTTGGCAGAGATATAGAACACACTTTTCCAAGCCTGTTGGAAGGCATTTGCAGTTTCATTTCGCGTCTAATTTCCCAAACCAAACTGCTTGCAGCTCTAACTGCCTTCTAACTACCACTTCTTCGGTTCAGTGAGATATGCTGGATTCTAAACGGAGAAGCTTCTCTGACGCTTTTTCACAGAGATTTTGAAACTGAAATTTCCAATCCCGTTTCCAACGAAGGCGCCAATGGGCTTCCCCATAGAACTTCCCAACCTGAATTCCTACAGGCTAGATGTGAGAGGCACATTCTGCTGCTTCCTCCCTTAGAGTTAAACTAGCTTCTGAAAGCTCAACCTCCGGGGAGTTTGTTTGGCAGAGATATAGAACACACTTTTCCAAGCCTGTTGGAAGGCATTTGCAGTTTCATTTCGCGTCTAATTTCCCAAACCAAACTGCTTGCAGCTCTAACTGCCTTCTAACTACCACTTCTTCGGTTCAGTGAGATATGCTGGATTCTAAACGGAGAAGCTTCTCTGACGCTTTTTCACAGAGATTTTGAAACTGAAATCTCCCATGCCGTTTCCACCATAGGCAGCAATGGGCTTCCCCATAGAACTTGCCAACCTGAATTCCTACAGGCTAGATGTGAGAGGCACATTCTGCTGCTTCCTCCCTAAGAGTTAAGCTTGCTTCTGAAAGCTCAACCTCCGGGGACTCTGTTTGGCACATATATAGAACACACTTTTCCAAGCCTGTTGGAAGGCCTTTGCAGTGTCATTTCCAATCTAATTTCCCAAACCAAACTGCTTGCAGCTCTAACTCCCTTCTAACTACCACTTCTTCGGTTCAGTGAGATATGCTGGATTCTAAACGGAGAAGCTTCTCTGACGCTTTTTCACAGAGATTTTGAAACTGAAATCTCCCATGCCGTTTCCACCATAGGCAGCAATGGGCTTCCCCATAGAACTTGCCAACCTGAATTCCTAAAGGCTAGATGTGAGAGGCACATTCTGCTGCTTCCTCCCTTAGAGTTAAACTTGCTTCTGAAAGCTCAACCTCCGGGGAGTTTGTTTGGCAGAGATATAGAACACACTTTTCCAAGCCTGTTGGAAGGCATTTGCAGTTTCATTTCGCGTCTAATTTCCCAAACCAAACTGCTTGCAGCTCTAACTCCCTTCTAACTACCACTTCTTCGGTTCAGTGAGATATGCTGGATTCTAAACGGAGAAGCTTCTCTGACGCTTTTTCACAGAGATTTTGAAACTGAAATTTCCAAACCCGTTTCCAACGAAGGCGCCAATGGGCTTCCCCATAGAACTTGCCAACCTGAATTCCTACAGGCTAGATGTGAGAGGCACATTCTGCTGCTTCCTCCCTTAGAGTTAAACTAGCTTCTGAAAGCTCAACCTCCGGGGAGTTTGTTTGGCAGAGATATAGAACACACTTTTCCAAGCCTGTTGGAAGGCATTTGCAGTTTCATTTCGCGTCTAATTTCCCAAACCAAACTGCTTGCAGCTCTAACTCCCTTCTAACTACCACTTCTTCGGTTCAGTGAGATATGCTGGATTCTAAACGGAGAAGCTTCTCTGACGCTTTTTCACAGAGATTTTGAAACTGAAATCTCCCATGCCGTTTCCACCATAGGCAGCAATGGGCTTCCCCATAGAACTTGCCAACCTGAATTCCTACAGGCTAGATGTGAGAGGCACATTCTGCTGCTTCCTCCCTAAGAGTTAAGCTTGCTTCTGAAAGCTCAACCTCCGGGGACTCTGTCTGGCACATATATGGAACACACTTTTCCAAGCCTGTTGGAAGGCCTTTGCAGTGTCATTTCGCATCTAATTTCCCAAACCAAACTGCTTGCAGCTCTAACTCCCTTCTAACTACCACTTCTTCGGTTCAGTGAGATATGCTGGATTCTAAACGGAGAAGCTTCTCTGACGCTTTTTCACAGAGATTTTGAAACTGAAATCTCCCATGCCGTTTCCACCATAGGCAGCAATGGGCTACCCCATAGAACTTGCCAACCTGAATTCCTAAAGGCTAGATGTGAGAGGCACATTCTGCTGCTTCCTCCCTTAGAGTTAAACTAGCTTCTGAAAGCTCAACCTCCGGGGAGTTTGTTTGGCAGAGATATAGAACACACTTTTCCAAGCCTGTTGGAAGGCATTTGCAGTTTCATTACGCGTCTAATTTCCCAAACCAAACTGCTTGCAGCTCTAACTCCCTTCTAACTACCACTTCTTCGGTTCAGTGAGATATGCTGGATTCTAAACGGAGAAGCTTCTCTGACGCTTTTTCACAGAGATTTTGAAACTGAAATCTCCCATGCCGTTTCCACCATAGGCAGCAATGGGCTTCCCCATAGAACTTGCCAACCTGAATTCCTACAGGCTAGATGTGAGAGGCACATTCTGCTGCTTCCTCCCTAACAGTTAAGCTTGCTTCTGATAGCTCAACCTCCGGGGACTCTGTTTGGCACAGATAAAGAACACACTTTTCCAAGCCTGTTGGAAGGCCTTTGCAGTGTCATTTCGCATCTAATTTCCCAAACCAAACTGCTTGCAGCTCTAACTCCCTTCTAACTACCACTTCTTCGGTTCAGTGAGATATGCTGGATTCTAAACGGAGAAGCTTCTCTGACGCTTTTTCACAGAGATTTTGAAACTGAAATCTCCCATGCCGTTTCCACCATAGGCAGCAATGGGCTTCCCCATAGAACTTGCCAACCTGAATTCCTACAGGCTAGATGTGAGAGGCACATTCTGCTGCTTCCTCCCTAACAGTTAAGCTTGCTTCTGAAAGCTCAACCTCCGGGGAGTTTGTTTGGCAGAGATATAGAACACACTTTTCCAAGCCTGTTGGAAGGCATTTGCAGTTTCATTTCGCGTCTAATTTCCCAAACCAAACTGCTTGCAGCTCTAACTGCCTTCTAACTACCACTTCTTCGGTTCAGTGAGATATGCTGGATTCTAAACGGAGAAGCTTCTCTGACGCTTTTTCACAGAGATTTTGAAACTGAAATTTCCAATCCCGTTTCCAACGAAGGCGCCAATGGGCTTCCCCATAGAACTTCCCAACCTGAATTCCTACAGGCTAGATGTGAGAGGCACATTCTGCTGCTTCCTCCCTTAGAGTTAAACTAGCTTCTGAAAGCTCAACCTCCGGGGAGTTTGTTTGGCAGAGATATAGAACACACTTTTCCAAGCCTGTTGGAAGGCATTTGCAGTTTCATTTCGCGTCTAATTTCCCAAACCAAACTGCTTGCAGCTCTAACTGCCTTCTAACTACCACTTCTTCGGTTCAGTGAGATATGCTGGATTCTAAACGGAGAAGCTTCTCTGACGCTTTTTCACAGAGATTTTGAAACTGAAATCTCCCATGCCGTTTCCACCATAGGCAGCAATGGGCTTCCCCATAGAACTTGCCAACCTGAATTCCTACAGGCTAGATGTGAGAGGCACATTCTGCTGCTTCCTCCCTAAGAGTTAAGCTTGCTTCTGAAAGCTCAACCTCCGGGGACTCTGTTTGGCACATATATAGAACACACTTTTCCAAGCCTGTTGGAAGGCCTTTGCAGTGTCATTTCCAATCTAATTTCCCAAACCAAACTGCTTGCAGCTCTAACTCCCTTCTAACTACCACTTCTTCGGTTCAGTGAGATATGCTGGATTCTAAACGGAGAAGCTTCTCTGACGCTTTTTCACAGAGATTTTGAAACTGAAATCTCCCATGCCGTTTCCACCATAGGCAGCAATGGGCTTCCCCATAGAACTTGCCAACCTGAATTCCTAAAGGCTAGATGTGAGAGGCACATTCTGCTGCTTCCTCCCTTAGAGTTAAACTTGCTTCTGAAAGCTCAACCTCCGGGGAGTTTGTTTGGCAGAGATATAGAACACACTTTTCCAAGCCTGTTGGAAGGCATTTGCAGTTTCATTTTGCGTCTAATTTCCCAAACCAAACTGCTTGCAGCTCTAACTCCCTTCTAACTACCACTTCTTCGGTTCAGTGAGATATGCTGGATTCTAAACGGAGAAGCTTCTCTGACGCTTTTTCACAGAGATTTTGAAACTGAAATTTCCAAACCCGTTTCCAACGAAGGCGCCAATGGGCTTCCCCATAGAACTTGCCAACCTGAATTCCTACAGGCTAGATGTGAGAGGCACATTCTGCTGCTTCCTCCCTTAGAGTTAAACTAGCTTCTGAAAGCTCAACCTCCGGGGAGTTTGTTTGGCAGAGATATAGAACACACTTTTCCAAGCCTGTTGGAAGGCATTTGCAGTTTCATTTCGCGTCTAATTTCCCAAACCAAACTGCTTGCAGCTCTAACTCCCTTCTAACTACCACTTCTTCGGTTCAGTGAGATATGCTGGATTCTAAACGGAGAAGCTTCTCTGACGCTTTTTCACAGAGATTTTGAAACTGAAATCTCCCATGCCGTTTCCACCATAGGCAGCAATGGGCTTCCCCATAGAACTTGCCAACCTGAATTCCTACAGGCTAGATGTGAGAGGCACATTCTGCTGCTTCCTCCCTAAGAGTTAAGCTTGCTTCTGAAAGCTCAACCTCCGGGGACTCTGTCTGGCACATATATAGAACACACTTTTCCAAGCCTGTTGGAAGGCCTTTGCAGTGTCATTTCGCATGTAATTTCCCAAACCAAACTGCTTGCAGCTCTAACTCCCTTCTAACTACCACTTCTTCGGTTCAGTGAGATATGCTGGATTCTAAACGGAGAAGCTTCTCTGACGCTTTTTCACAGAGATTTTGAAACTGAAATCTCCCATGCCGTTTCCACCATAGGCAGCAATGGGCTTCCCCATAGAACTTGCCAACCTGAATTCCTAAAGGCTAGATGTGAGAGGCACATTCTGCTGCTTCCTCCCTTAGAGTTAAACTAGCTTCTGAAAGCTCAACCTCCGGGGAGTTTGTTTGGCAGAGATATAGAACACACTTTTCCAAGCCTGTTGGAAGGCATTTGCAGTTTCATTACGCGTCTAATTTCCCAAACCAAACTGCTTGCAGCTCTAACTCCCTTCTAACTACCACTTCTTCGGTTCAGTGAGATATGCTGGATTCTAAACGGAGAAGCTTCTCTGACGCTTTTTCACAGAGATTTTGAAACTGAAATCTCCCATGCCGTTTCCACCATAGGCAGCAATGGGCTTCCCCATAGAACTTGCCAACCTGAATTCCTACAGGCTAGATGTGAGAGGCACATTCTGCTGCTTCCTCCCTAACAGTTAAGCTTGCTTCTGATAGCTCAACCTCCGGGGACTCTGTTTGGCACAGATAAAGAACACACTTTTCCAAGCCTGTTGGAAGGCCTTTGCAGTGTCATTTCGCATCTAATTTCCGAAACCAAACTGCTTGCAGCTCTAACTCCCTTCTAACTACCACTTCTTCGGTTCAGTGAGATATGCTGGATTCTAAACGGAGAAGCTTCTCTGACGCTTTTTCACAGAGATTTTGAAACTGAAATCTCCCATGCCGTTTCCACCATAGGCAGCAATGGGCTTCCCCATAGAACTTGCCAACCTGAATTCCTACAGGCTAGATGTGAGAGGCACATTCTGCTGCTTCCTCCGAAACAGTTAAGCTTGCTTCTGATAGCTCAACCTCTGGGGACTCTGTTTGGCACAGATATAGAACACACTTTTCCAAGCCTGTTGGAAGGCCTTTGCAGTGTCATTTCGCATCTAATTTCCCAAACCAAACTGCTTGCAGCTCTAACTCCCTTCTAACTACCACTTCTTCGGTTCAGTGAGATATGCTGGATTCTAAACGGAGAAGCTTCTCTGACGCTTTTTCACAGAGATTTTGAAACTGAAATCTCCCATGCCGTTTCCACCATAGGCAGCAATGGGCTTCCCCATAGAACTTGCCAACCTGAATTCCTACAGGCTAGATGTGAGAGGCACATTCTGCTGCTTCCTCCCTTAGAGTTAAACTAGCTTCTGAAAGCTCAACCTCCGGGGAGTTTGTTTGGCAGAGATATAGAACACACTTTTCCAAGCCTGTTGGAAGGCATTTGCAGTTTCATTTCGCGTCTAATTTCCCAAACCAAACTGCTTGCAGCTCTAACTCCCTTCTAACTACCACTTCTTCGGTTCAGTGAGATATGCTGGATTCTAAACGGAGAAGCTTCTCTGACGCTTTTTCACAGAGATTTTGAAACTGAAATCTCCCATGCCGTTTCCACCATAGACAGCAATGGGCTTCCCCATAGAACTTGCCAACCTGAATTCCTACAGGCTAGATGTGAGAGGCACATTCTGCTGCTTCCTCCCTTAGAGTTAAACTAGCTTCTGAAAGCTCAACCTCCGGGGAGTTTGTTTGGCAGAGATATAGAACACACTTTTCCAAGCCTGTTGGAAGGCATTTGCAGTTTCATTTAGCGTCTTATTTCCCAAACCAAACTGCTTGCAGCTCTAACTCCCTTCTAACTACCACTTCTTCGGTTCAGTGAGATATGCTGGATTCTAAACGGAGAAGCTTCTCTGACGCTTTTTCACAGAGATTTTGAAACTGAAATTTTCAAACCCGTTTCCAACGAAGGCGCCAATGGGCTTCCCCATAGAACTTGCCAACCTGAATTCCTACAGGCTAGATGTGAGAGGCACATTCTGCTGCTTCCTCCCTTAGAGTTAAACTAGCTTCTGAAAGCTCAACCTCCAGGGAGTCTGTTTGGCAGAGATATAGAACACACTTTTCCAAGCCTGTTGGAAGGCATTTGCAGTTTCATTTCGCGTCTAATTTCCCAAACCAAACTGCTTGCAGCTCTAACTGCCTTCTAACTACCACTTCTTCGGTTCAGTGAGATATGCTGGATTCTAAACGGAGAAGCTTCTCTGACGCTTTTTCACAGAGATTTTGAAACTGAAATCTCCCATGCCGTTTCCACCATAGGCAGCAATGGGCTTCCCCATAGAACTTGCCAACCTGAATTCCTACAGGCTAGATGTGAGAGGCACATTCTGCTGCTTCCTCCCTAAGAGTTAAGCTTGCTTCTGAAAGCTCAACCTCCGGGGAGTTTGTTTGGCAGAGATATAGAACACACTTTTCCAAGCCTGTTGGAAGGCATTTGCAGTTTCATTTCGCGTCTAATTTCCCAAACCAAACTGCTTGCAGCTCTAACTCCCTTCTAACTACCACTTCTTCGGTTCAGTGAGATATGCTGGATTCTAAACGGAGAAGCTTCTCTGACGCTTTTTCACAGAGATTTTGAAACTGAAATTTCCAAACCCGTTTCCAACGAAGGCGCCAATGGGCTTCCACATAGAACTTGCCAACCTGAATTCCTACAGGCTAGATGTGAGAGGCACATTCTGCTGCTTCCTCCCTTAGAGGTAAACTAGCTTCTGAAAGCTCAACCTCCGGGGAGTTTGTTTGGCAGAGATATAGAACACACTTTTCCAAGCCTGTTGGAAGGCATTTGCAGTTTCATTTCGCGTCTAATTTCCCAAACCAAACTGCCTGCAGCTCTAACTGCCTTCTAACTACCACTTCTTCGGTTCAGTGAGATATGCTGGATTCTAAACGGAGAAGCTTCTCTGACGCTTTTTAACAGAGATTTTGAAACTGAAATCTCCCATGCTGTTTCCACCATAGCCAGCAATGGGCTTCCCCATAGAACTTGCCAACCTGAATTCCTACAGGCTAGATGTGAGAGGCACATTATGCTGCTTCCTCCCTTAGAGTTAAACTAGCTTCTGAAAGCTCAACCTCCAGGGAGTCTGTTTGGCAGAGATATAGAACACACTTTTCCAAGCCTGTTGGAAGGCCTTTGCAGTGTCATTTCGCATCTAATTTCCCAAACCAAACTGCTTGCAGCTCTAACTCCCTTCTAACTACCACTTCTTCGGTTCAGTGAGATATGCTGGATTCTAAACGGAGAAGCTTCTCTGACGCTTTTTCACAGAGATTTTGAAACTGAAATCTCCCATGCCGTTTCCACCATAGGCAGCAATGGGCTTCCCCATAGAACTTGCCAACCTGAATTCCTACAGGCTAGATGTGAGAGGCACATTCTGCTGCTTCCTCCCTAACAGTTAAGCTTGCTTCTGATAGCTCAACCTCCGGGGACTCTGTTTGGCACAGATAAAGAACACACTTTTCCAAGCCTGTTGGAAGGCCTTTGCAGTGTCATTTCGCATCTAATTTCCCAAACCAAACTGCTTGCAGCTCTAACTCCCTTCTAACTACCACTTCTTCGGTTCAGTGAGATATGCTGGATTCTAAACGGAGAAGCTTCTCTGACGCTTTTTCACAGAGATTTTGAAACTGAAATCTCCCATGCCGTTTCCACCATAGGCAGCAATGGGCTTCCCCATAGAACTTGCCAACCTGAATTCCTACAGGCTAGATGTGAGAGGCACATTCTGCTGCTTCCTCCCTTAGAGTTAAACTAGCTTCTGAAAGCTCAACCTCCGGGGAGTTTGTTTGGCAGAGATATAGAACACACTTTTCCAAGCCTGTTGGAAGGCATTTGCAGTTTCATTTCGCGTCTAATTTCCCAAACCAAACTGCTTGCAGCTCTAACTCCCTTCTAACTACCACTTCTTCGGTTCAGTGAGATATGCTGGATTCTAAACGGAGAAGCTTCTCTGACGCTTTTTCACAGAGATTTTGAAACTGAAATCTCCCATGCCGTTTCCACCATAGGCAGCAATGGGCTTCCCCATAAAACTTGCCAACCTGAATTCCTACAGGCTAGATGTGAGAGGCACATTCTGCTGCTTCCTCCCTAAGAGTTAAGCTTGCTTCTGAAAGCTCAACCTCCGGGGACTCTGTCTGGCACATATATAGAACACACTTTTCCAAGCCTGTTGGAAGGCCTTTGCAGTGTCATTTCGCATGTAATTTCCCAAACCAAACTGCTTGCAGCTCTAACTCCCTTCTAACTACCACTTCTTCGGTTCAGTGAGATATGCTGGATTCTAAACGGAGAAGCTTCTCTGACGCTTTTTCACAGAGATTTTGAAACTGAAATCTCCCATGCCGTTTCCACCATAGGCAGCAATGGGCTTCCCCATAGAACTTGCCAACCTGAATTCCTAAAGGCTAGATGTGAGAGGCACATTCTGCTGCTTCCTCCCTTAGAGTTAAACTAGCTTCTGAAAGCTCAACCTCCGGGGAGTTTGTTTGGCAGAGATATAGAACACACTTTTCCAAGCCTGTTGGAAGGCATTTGCAGTTTCATTACGCGTCTAATTTCCCAAACCAAACTGCTTGCAGCTCTAACTCCCTTCTAACTACCACTTCTTCGGTTCAGTGAGATATGCTGGATTCTAAACGGAGAAGCTTCTCTGACGCTTTTTCACAGAGATTTTGAAACTGAAATCTCCCATGCCGTTTCCACCATAGGCAGCAATGGGCTTCCCCATAGAACTTGCCAACCTGAATTCCTACAGGCTAGATGTGAGAGGCACATTCTGCTGCTTCCTCCCTAACAGTTAAGCTTGCTTCTGATAGCTCAACCTCCGGGGACTCTGTTTGGCACAGATAAAGAACACACTTTTCCAAGCCTGTTGGAAGGCCTTTGCAGTGTCATTTCGCATCTAATTTCCCAAACCAAACTGCTTGCAGCTCTAACTCCCTTCTAACTACCACTTCTTCGGTTCAGTGAGATATGCTGGATTCTAAACGGAGAAGCTTCTCTGACGCTTTTTCACAGAGATTTTGAAACTGAAATCTCCCATGCCGTTTCCACCATAGGCAGCAATGGGCTTCCCCATAGAACTTGCCAACCTGAATTCCTACAGGCTAGATGTGAGAGGCACATTCTGCTGCTTCCTCCGAAACAGTTAAGCTTGCTTCTGATAGCTCAACCTCTGGGGACTCTGTTTGGCACAGATATAGAACACACTTTTCCAAGCCTGTTGGAAGGCCTTTGCAGTGTCATTTCGCATCTAATTTCCCAAACCAAACTGCTTGCAGCTCTAACTCCCTTCTAACTACCACTTCTTCGGTTCAGTGAGATATGCTGGATTCTAAACGGAGAAGCTTCTCTGACGCTTTTTCACAGAGATTTTGAAACTGAAATCTCCCATGCCGTTTCCACCATAGGCAGCAATGGGCTTCCCCATAGAACTTGCCAACCTGAATTCCTACAGGCTAGATGTGAGAGGCACATTCTGCTGCTTCCTCCCTTAGAGTTAAACTAGCTTCTGAAAGCTCAACCTCCGGGGAGTTTGTTTGGCAGAGATATAGAACACACTTTTCCAAGCCTGTTGGAAGGCATTTGCAGTTTCATTTCGCGTCTAATTTCCCAAACCAAACTGCTTGCAGCTCTAACTCCCTTCTAACTACCACTTCTTCGGTTCAGTGAGATATGCTGGATTCTAAACGGAGAAGCTTCTCTGACGCTTTTTCACAGAGATTTTGAAACTGAAATCTCCCATGCCGTTTCCACCATAGACAGCAATGGGCTTCCCCATAGAACTTGCCAACCTGAATTCCTACAGGCTAGATGTGAGAGGCACATTCTGCTGCTTCCTCCCTTAGAGTTAAACTAGCTTCTGAAAGCTCAACCTCCGGGGAGTTTGTTTGGCAGAGATATAGAACACACTTTTCCAAGCCTGTTGGAAGGCATTTGCAGTTTCATTTCGCGTCTAATTTCCCAAACCAAACTGCTTGCAGCTCTAACTCCCTTCTAACTACCACTTCTTCGGTTCAGTGAGATATGCTGGATTCTAAACGGAGAAGCTTCTCTGACGCTTTTTCACAGAGATTTTGAAACTGAAATTTCCAAACCCGTTTCCAACGAAGGCGCCAATGGGCTTCCCCATAGAACTTGCCAACCTGAATTCCTACAGGCTAGATGTGAGAGGCACATTCTGCTGCTTCCTCCCTTAGAGTTAAACTAGCTTCTGAAAGCTCAACCTCCAGGGAGTCTGTTTGGCAGAGATATAGAACACACTTTTCCAAGCCTGTTGGAAGGCATTTGCAGTTTCATTTCGCGTCTAATTTCCCAAACCAAACTGCTTGCAGCTCTAACTGCCTTCTAACTACCACTTCTTCGGTTCAGTGAGATATGCTGGATTCTAAACGGAGAAGCTTCTCTGACGCTTTTTCACAGAGATTTTGAAACTGAAATCTCCCATGCCGTTTCCACCATAGGCAGCAATGGGCTTCCCCATAGAACTTGCCAACCTGAATTCCTACAGGCTAGATGTGAGAGGCACATTCTGCTGCTTCCTCCCTAAGAGTTAAGCTTGCTTCTGAAAGCTCAACCTCCGGGGAGTTTGTTTGGCAGAGATATAGAACACACTTTTCCAAGCCTGTTGGAAGGCATTTGCAGTTTCATTTCGCGTCTAATTTCCCAAACCAAACTGCTTGCAGCTCTAACTCCCTTCTAACTACCACTTCTTCGGTTCAGTGAGATATGCTGGATTCTGAACGGAGAAGCTTCTCTGACGCTTTTTCACAGAGATTTTGAAACTGAAATTTCCAAACCCGTTTCCAACGAAGGCGCCAATGGGCTTCCACATAGAACTTGCCAACCTGAATTCCTACAGGCTAGAAGTGAGAGGCACATTCTGCTGCTTCCTCCCTTAGAGGTAAACTAGCTTCTGAAAGCTCAACCTCCGGGGAGTTTGTTTGGCAGAGATATAGAACACACTTTTCCAAGCCTGTTGGAAGGCATTTGCAGTTTCATTTCGCGTCTAATTTCCCAAACCAAACTGCTTGCAGCTCTAACTGCCTTCTAACTACCACTTCTTCGGTTCAGTGAGATATGCTGGATTCTAAACGGAGAAGCTTCTCTGACGCTTTTTAACAGAGATTTTGAAACTGAAATCTCCCATGCTGTTTCCACCATAGCCAGCAATGGGCTTCCCCATAGAACTTGCCAACCTGAATTCCTACAGGCTAGATGTGAGAGGCACATTATGCTGCTTCCTCCCTTAGAGTTAAACTAGCTTCTGAAAGCTCAACCTCCAGGGAGTCTGTTTGGCAGAGATATAGAACACACTTTTCCAAGCCTGTTGGAAGGCCTTTGCAGTGTCATTTCGCATCTAATTTCCCAAACCAAACTGCTTGCAGCTCTAACTCCCTTCTAACTACCACTTCTTCGGTTCAGTGAGATATGCTGGATTCTAAACGGAGAAGCTTCTCTGACGCTTTTTCACAGAGATTTTGAAACTGAAATCTCCCATGCCGTTTCCACCATAGGCAGCAATGGGCTTCCCCATAGAACTTGCCAACCTGAATTCCTACAGGCTAGATGTGAGAGGCACATTCTGCTGCTTCCTCCCTAACAGTTAAGCTTGCTTCTGATAGCTCAACCTCTGGGGACTCTGTTTGGCACAGATATAGAACACACTTTTCCAAGCCTGTTGGAAGGCCTTTGCAGTGTCATTTCGCATCTAATTTCCCAAACCAAACTGCTTGCAGCTCTAACTCCCTTCTAACTACCACTTCTTCGGTTCAGTGAGATATGCTGGATTCTAAACGGAGAAGCTTCTCTGACGCTTTTTCACAGAGATTTTGAAACTGAAATCTCCCATGCCGTTTCCACCATAGGCAGCAATGGGCTTCCCCATAGAACTTGCCAACCTGAATTCCTACAGGCTAGATGTGAGAGGCACATTCTGCTGCTTCCTCCCTTAGAGTTAAACTAGCTTCTGAAAGCTCAACCTCCGGGGAGTTTGTTTGGCAGAGATATAGAACACACTTTTCCAAGCCTGTTGGAAGGCATTTGCAGTTTCATTTCGTGTCTAATTTCCCAAACCAAACTGCTTGCAGCTCTAACTCCCTTCTAACTACCACTTCTTCGGTTCAGTGAGATATGCTGGATTCTAAACGGAGAAGCTTCTCTGACGCTTTTTCACAGAGATTTTGAAACTGAAATCTCCCATGCCGTTTCCACCATAGGCAGCAATGGGCTTCCCCATAGAACTTGCCAACCTGAATTCCTACAGGCTAGATGTGAGAGGCACATTCTGCTGCTTCCTCCCTAAGAGTTAAGCTTGCTTCTGAAAGCTCAACCTCCGGGGACTCTGTCTGGCACATATATAGAACACACTTTTCCAAGCCTGTTGGAAGGCCTTTGCAGTGTCATTTCGCATGTAATTTCCCAAACCAAACTGCTTGCAGCTCTAACTCCCTTCTAACTACCACTTCTTCGGTTCAGTGAGATATGCTGGATTCTAAACGGAGAAGCTTCTCTGACGCTTTTTCACAGAGATTTTGAAACTGAAATCTCCCATGCCGTTTCCACCATAGGCAGCAATGGGCTTCCCCATAGAACTTGCCAACCTGAATTCCTAAAGGCTAGATGTGAGAGGCACATTCTGCTGCTTCCTCCCTTAGAGTTAAACTAGCTTCTGAAAGCTCAACCTCCGGGGAGTTTGTTTGGCAGAGATATAGAACACACTTTTCCAAGCCTGTTGGAAGGCATTTGCAGTTTCATTACGCGTCTAATTTCCCAAACCAAACTGCTTGCAGCTCTAACTCCCTTCTAACTACCACTTCTTCGGTTCAGTGAGATATGCTGGATTCTAAACGGAGAAGCTTCTCTGACGCTTTTTCACAGAGATTTTGAAACTGAAATCTCCCATGCCGTTTCCACCATAGGCAGCAATGGGCTTCCCCATAGAACTTGCCAACTTGAATTCCTACAGGCTAGATGTGAGAGGCACATTCTGCTGCTTCCTCCCTAACAGTTAAGCTTGCTTCTGATAGCTCAACCTCCGGGGACTCTGTTTGGCACAGATAAAGAACACAATTTTCCAAGCCTGTTGGAAGGCCTTTGCAGTGTCATTTCGCATCTAATTTCCCAAACCAAACTGCTTGCAGCTCTAACTCCCTTCTAACTACCACTTCTTCGGTTCAGTGAGATATGCTGGATTCTAAACGGAGAAGCTTCTCTGACGCTTTTTCACAGAGATTTTGAAACTGAAATCTCCCATGCCGTTTCCACCATAGGCAGCAATGGGCTTCCCCATAGAACTTGCCAACCTGAATTCCTACAGGCTAGATGTGAGAGGCACATTCTGCTGCTTCCTCCCTTAGAGTTAAACTAGCTTCTGAAAGCTCAACCTCCGGGGAGTTTGTTTGGCAGAGATATAGAACACACTTTTCCAAGCCTGTTGGAAGGCATTTGCAGTTTCATTTCGCGTCTAATTTCCCAAACCAAACTGCTTGCAGCTCTAACTGCCTTCTAACTACCACTTCTTCGGTTCAGTGAGATATGCTGGATTCTAAACGGAGAAGCTTCTCTGACGCTTTTTCACAGAGATTTTGAAACTGAAATCTCCCATGCCGTTTCCACCATAGACAGCAATGGGCTTCCCCATAGAACTTGCCAACCTGAATTCCTACAGGCTAGATGTGAGAGGCACATTCTGCTGCTTCCTCCCTTAGAGTTAAACTAGCTTCTGAAAGCTCAACCTCCGGGGAGTTTGTTTGGCAGAGATATAGAACACACTTTTCCAAGCCTGTTGGAAGGCATTTGCAGTTTCATTTCGCGTCTAATTTCCCAAACCAAACTGCTTGCAGCTCTAACTCCCTTCTAACTACCACTTCTTCGGTTCAGTGAGATATGCTGGATTCTAAACGGAGAAGCTTCTCTGACGCTTTTTCACAGAGATTTTGAAACTGAAATTTCCAAACCCGTTTCCAACGAAGGCGCCAATGGGCTTCCCCATAGAACTTGCCAACCTGAATTCCTACAGGCTAGATGTGAGAGGCACATTCTGCTGCTTCCTCCCTTAGAGTTAAACTAGCTTCTGAAAGCTCAACCTCCAGGGAGCCTGTTTGGCAGAGATATAGAACACACTTTTCCAAGCCTGTTGGAAGGCATTTGCAGTTTCATTTCGCGTCTAATTTCCCAAACCAAACTGCTTGCAGCTCTAACTGCCTTCTAACTACCACTTCTTCGGTTCAGTGAGATATGCTGGATTCTAAACGGAGAAGCTTCTCTGACGCTTTTTCACAGAGATTTTGAAACTGAAATCTCCCATGCCGTTTCCACCATAGGCAGCAATGGGCTTCCCCATAGAACTTGCCAACCTGAATTCCTACAGGCTAGATGTGAGAGGCACATTCTGCTGCTTCCTCCCTAAGAGTTAAGCTTGCTTCTGAAAGCTCAACCTCCGGGGAGTTTGTTTGGCAGAGATATAGAACACACTTTTCCAAGCCTGTTGGAAGGCATTTGCAGTTTCATTTCGCGTCTAATTTCCCAAACCAAACTGCTTGCAGCTCTAACTCCCTTCTAACTACCACTTCTTCGGTTCAGTGAGATATGCTGGATTCTAAACGGAGAAGCTTCTCTGACGCTTTTTCACAGAGATTTTGAAACTGAAATTTCCAAACCCGTTTCCAACGAAGGCGCCAATGGGCTTCCACATAGAACTTGCCAACCTGAATTCCTACAGGCTAGAAGTGAGAGGCACGTTCTGCTGCTTCCTCCCTTAGAGGTAAACTAGCTTTTGAAAGCTCAACCTCCGGGGAGTTTGTTTGGCAGAGATATAGAACACACTTTTCCAAGCCTGTTGGAAGGCATTTGCAGTTTCATTTCGCGTCTAATTTCCCAAACCAAACTGCTTGCAGCTCTAACTGCCTTCTAACTACCACTTCTTCGGTTCAGTGAGATATGCTGGATTCTAAACGGAGAAGCTTCTCTGACGCTTTTTAACAGAGATTTTGAAACTGAAATCTCCCATGCTGTTTCCACCATAGCCAGCAATGGGCTTCCCCATAGAACTTGCCAACCTGAATTCCTACAGGCTAGATGTGAGAGGCACATTCTGCTGCTTCCTCCCTTAGAGTTAAACTAGCTTCTGAAAGCTCAACCTCCAGGGAGTCTGTTTGGCAGAGATATAGAACACACTTTTCCAAGCCTGTTGGAAGGCCTTTGCAGTGTCATTTCGCATCTAATTTCCCAAACCAAACTGCTTGCAGCTCTAACTCCCTTCTAACTACCACTTCTTCGGTTCAGTGAGATATGCTGGATTCTAAACGGAGAAGCTTCTCTGACGCTTTTTCACAGAGATTTTGAAACTGAAATCTCCCATGCCGTTTCCACCATAGGCAGCAATGGGCTTCCCCATAGAACTTGCCAACCTGAATTCCTACAGGCTAGATGTGAGAGGCACATTCTGCTGCTTCCTCCCTAACAGTTAAGCTTGCTTCTGATAGCTCAACCTCTGGGGACTCTGTTTGGCACAGATATAGAACACACTTTTCCAAGCCTGTTGGAAGGCCTTTGCAGTGTCATTTCGCATCTAATTTCCCAAACCAAACTGCTTGCAGCTCTAACTCCCTTCTAACTACCACTTCTTCGGTTCAGTGAGATATGCTGGATTCTAAACGGAGAAGCTTCTCTGACGCTTTTTCACAGAGATTTTGAAACTGAAATCTCCCATGCCGTTTCCACCATAGGCAGCAATGGGCTTCCCCATAGAACTTGCCAACCTGAATTCCTACAGGCTAGATGTGAGAGGCACATTCTGCTGCTTCCTCCCTTAGAGTTAAACTAGCTTCTGAAAGCTCAACCTCCGGGGAGTTTGTTTGGCAGAGATATAGAACACACTTTTCCAAGCCTGTTGGAAGGCATTTGCAGTTTCATTTCGCGTCTAATTTCCCAAACCAAACTGCTTGCAGCTCTAACTCCCTTCTAACTACCACTTCTTCGGTTCAGTGAGATATGCTGGATTCTAAACGGAGAAGCTTCTCTGACGCTTTTTCACAGAGATTTTGAAACTGAAATCTCCCATGCCGTTTCCACCATAGACAGCAATGGGCTTCCCCATAGAACTTGCCAACCTGAATTCCTACAGGCTAGATGTGAGAGGCACATTCTGCTGCTTCCTCCCTTAGAGTTAAACTAGCTTCTGAAAGCTCAACCTCCGGGGAGTTTGTTTGGCAGAGATATAGAACACACTTTTCCAAGCCTGTTGGAAGGCATTTGCAGTTTCATTTCGCGTCTAATTTCCCAAACCAAACTGCTTGCAGCTCTAACTCCCTTCTAACTACCACTTCTTCGGTTCAGTGAGATATGCTGGATTCTAAACGGAGAAGCTTCTCTGACGCTTTTTCACAGAGATTTTGAAACTGAAATTTCCAAACCCATTTCCAACGAAGGCGCCAATGGGCTTCCCCATAGAACTTGCCAACCTGAATTCCTACAGGCTAGATGTGAGAGGCACATTCTGCTGCTTCCTCCCTTAGAGTTAAACTAGCTTCTGAAAGCTCAACCTCCAGGGAGTCTGTTTGGCAGAGATATAGAACACACTTTTCCAAGCCTGTTGGAAGGCATTTGCAGTTTCATTTCGCGTCTAATTTCCCAAACCAAACTGCTTGCAGCTCTAACTGCCTTCTAACTACCACTTCTTCGGTTCAGTGAGATATGCTGGATTCTAAACGGAGAAGCTTCTCTGACGCTTTTTCACAGAGATTTTGAAAATGAAATCTCCCATGCCGTTTCCACCATAGGCAGCAATGGGCTTCCCCATAGAACTTGCCAACCTGAATTCCTACAGGCTAGATGTGAGAGGCACATTCTGCTGCTTCCTCCCTAAGAGTTAAGCTTGCTTCTGAAAGCTCAACCTCCGGGGAGTTTGTTTGGCAGAGATATAGAACACACTTTTCCAAGCCTGTTGGAAGGCATTTGCAGTTTCATTTCGCGTCTAATTTCCCAAACCAAACTGCTTGCAGCTCTAACTCCCTTCTAACTACCACTTCTTCGGTTCAGTGAGATATGCTGGATTCTAAACGGAGAAGCTTCTCTGACGCTTTTTCACAGAGATTTTGAAACTGAAATTTCCAAACCCGTTTCCAACGAAGGCGCCAATGGGCTTCCCCATAGAACTTGCCAACCTGAATTCCTACAGGCTAGAAGTGAGAGGCACATTCTGCTGCTTCCTCCCTTAGAGGTAAACTAGCTTCTGAAAGCTCAACCTCCGGGGAGTTTGTTTGGCAGAGATATAGAACACACTTTTCCAAGCCTGTTGGAAGGCATTTGCAGTTTCATTTCGCGTCTAATTTCCCAAACCAAACTGCTTGCAGCTCTAACTGCCTTCTAACTACCACTTCTTCGGTTCAGTGAGATATGCTGGATTCTAAACGGAGAAGCTTCTCTGACGCTTTTTAACAGAGATTTTGAAACTGAAATCTCCCATGCTGTTTCCACCATAGCCAGCAATGGGCTTCCCCATAGAACTTGCCAACCTGAATTCCTACAGGCTAGATGTGAGAGGCACATTATGCTGCTTCCTCCCTTAGAGTTAAACTAGCTTCTGAAAGCTCAACCTCCAGGGAGTCTGTTTGGCAGAGATATAGAACACACTTTTCCAAGCCTGTTGGAAGGCCTTTGCAGTGTCATTTCGCATCTAATTTCCCAAACCAAACTGCTTGCAGCTCTAACTCCCTTCTAACTACCACTTCTTCGGTTCAGTGAGATATGCTGGATTCTAAACGGAGAAGCTTCTCTGACGCTTTTTCACAGAGATTTTGAAACTGAAATTTCAAAACCCGTTTCCAACGAAGGCGCCAATGGGCTTCCCCATAGAACTTGCCAACCTGAATTCCTACAGGCTAGATGTGAGAGGCACATTCTGCTGCTTCCTCCCTAAGAGTTAAGCTTGCTTCTGAAAGCTCAACCTCCGGGGACTCTGTTTGGCACAGATATAGAACACACTTTTCCAAGCCTGTTGGAAGGCCTTTGCAGTGTCATTTCGCATGTAATTTCCCAAACCAAACTGCTTTCAGCTCTAACTCCCTTCTAACTACCACTTCTTCGGTTCAGTGAGATATGCTGGATTCTAAACGGAGAGGCTTCTCTGACGCTTTTTCACAGAGATTTTGAAACTGAAATCTCCCATGCCGTTTCCACCATAGGCAGCAATGGGCTTCCCCATAGAACTTGCCAACCTGAATTCCTACAGGCTAGATGTGAGAGGCACATTCTGTTGCTTCCTCCCTAAGAGTTAAGCTTGCTTCTGAAAGCTCAACCTCCGGGGACTCTGTTTGGCACAGATATAGAACACACTTTTCCAAGCCTGTTGGAAGGCCTTTGCAGTGTCATTTCGCATCTAATTTCCCAAACCAAACTGCTTGCAGCTCTAACTCCCTTCTAACTACCACTTCTTCGGTTCAGTGAGATATGCTGGATTCTTAACGGAGAAGCTTCTCTGACGCTTTTTCACAGAGATTTAGAAACTGAAATCTCCCATGCCGTTTCCACCATAGGCAGCAATGGGCTTCCCCATAGAACTTGCCAACCTGAATTCCTAAAGGCTAGATGTGAGAGGCACATTCTGCTGCTTCCTCCCTTAGAGTTAAACTTGCTTCTGAAAGCTCAACCTCCGGGGAGTTTGTTTGGCAGAGATATAGAACACACTTTTCCAAGCCTGTTGGAAGGCATTTGCAGTTTCATTTCGCGTCTAATTTCCCAAACCAAACTGCTTGCAGCTCTAACTGCCTTCTAACTACCACTTCTTCGGTTCAGTGAGATATGCTGGATTCTAAACGGAGAAGCTTCTCTGACGCTTTTTCACAGAGATTTTGAAACTGAAATCTCCCATGCCGTTTCCACCATAGGCAGCAATGGGCTTCCCCATAGAACTTGCCAACCTGAATTCCTACAGGCTAGATGTGAGAGGCACATTCTGCTGCTTCCTCCCTAAGAGTTAAGCTTGCTTCTGAAAGCTCAACCTCCGGGGAGTTTGTTTGGCAGAGATATAGAACACACTTTTCCAAGCCTGTTGGAAGGCATTTGCAGTTTCATTTCGCGTCTAATTTCCCAAACCAAACTGCTTGCAGCTCTAACTCCCTTCTAACTACCACTTCTTCGGTTCAGTGAGATATGCTGGATTCTAAACGGAGAAGCTTCTCTGACGCTTTTTCACAGAGATTTTGAAACTGAAATTTCCAAACCCGTTTCCAACGAAGGCGCCAATGGGCTTCCCCATAGAACTTGCCAACCTGAATTCCTACAGACTAGATGTGAGAGGCACATTCTGCTGCTTCCTCCCTTAGAGTTAAACTAGCTTCTGAAAGCTCAACCTCCGGGGAGTTTGTTTGGCAGAGATATAGAACACACTTTTCCAAGCCTGTTGGAAGGCATTTGCAGTTTCATTTCGCGTCTAATTTCCCAAACCAAAATGCTTGCAGCTCTAACTCCCTTCTAACTACCACTTCTTCGGTTCAGTGAGATATGCTGGATTCTAAACGGAGAAGCTTCTCTGACGCTTTTTCACAGAGATTTTGAAACTGAAATCTCCCATGCCGTTTCCACCATAGGCAGCAATGGGCTTCCCCATAGAACTTGCCAACCTGAATTCCTACAGGCTAGATGTGAGAGGCACATTCTGCTGCTTCCTCCCTAACAGTTAAGCTTGCTTCTCATAGCTCAACCTCCGGGGACTCTGTTTGGCACAGATATAGAACACACTTTTCCAAGCCTGTTGGAAGGCCTTTGCAGTGTCATTTCGCATCTAATTTCCCAAACCAAACTGCTTGCAGCTCTAACTCCCTTCTAACTACCACTTATTCGGTTCAGTGAGATATGCTGGATTCTAAACGGAGAAGCTTCTCTGACGCTTTTTCACAGAGATTTTGAAACTGAAATTTCCAAACCCGTTTCCAACGAAGGCGCCAATGGGCTTCCCCATAGAACTTGCCAACCTGAATTCCTACAGGCTAGATGTGAGAGGCACATTCTGCTGCTTCCTCCCTTAGAGTTAAACTAGCTTCTGAAAGCTCAACCTCCGGGGAGTTTGTTTGGCAGAGATATAGAACACACTTTTCCAAGCCTGTTGGAAGGCATTTGCAGTTTCATTACGCGTCTAATTTCCCAAACCAAACTGCTTGCAGCTCTAACTCCCTTCTAACTACCACTTCTTCGGTTCAGTGAGATATGTTGGATTCTAAACGGAGAAGCTTCTCTGACGCTTTTTCACAGAGATTTTGAAACTGAAATTTCCAAACCCGTTTCCAACGAAGGCGCCAATGGGCTTCCCCATAGAACTTGCCAACCTGAATTCCTACAGGCTAGATGTGAGAGGCACATTCTGCTGCTTCCTCCCTTAGAGTTAAACTAGCTTCTGAAAGCTCAACCTCCGGGGAGTTTGTTTGGCAGAGATATAGAACACACTTTTCCAAGCCTGTTGGAAGGCATTTGCAGTTTCATTTCGCGTCTAATTTCCCAAACCAAACTGCTTGCAGCTCTAATTGCCTTCTAACTACCACTTCTTCGGTTCAGTGAGATATGCTGGATTCTAAACGGAGAAGCTTCTCTGACGCTTTTTCACAGAGATTTTGAAACTGAAATCTCCCATGCCGTTTCCACCATAGGCAGCAATGGGCTTCCCCATAGAACTTGCCAACCTGAATTCCTACAGGCTAGATGTGAGAGGCACATTCTGCTGCTTCCTCCCTTAGAGTTAAACTAGCTTCTGAAAGCTCAACCTCCGGGGAGTTTGTTTGGCAGAGATATAGAACACACTTTTCCAAGCCTGTTGGAAGGCATTTGCAGTTTCATTTCGCGTCTAATTTCCCAAACCAAACTGCTTGCAGCTCTAACTCCCTTCTAACTACCACTTCTTCGGTTCAGTGAGATATGCTGGATTCTAAACGGAGAAGCTTCTCTGACGCTTTTTCACAGAGATTTTGAAACTGAAATTTCCAAACCCGTTTCCAACGAAGGCGCCAATGGACTTCCCCATAGAACTTGCCAACCTGAATTCCTACAGGCTAGATGTGAGAGGCACATTCTGCTGCTTCCTCCCTTTGAGTTAAACTAGCTTCTGAAAGCTCAACCTCCGGGGAGTTTGTTTGGCAGAGATATAGAACACACTTTTCCAAGCCTGTTGGAAGGCATTTGCAGTTTCATTTCGCGTCTAATTTCCCAAACCAAACTGCTTGCAGCTCTAACTGCCTTCTAACTACCACTTCTTCGGTTCAGTGAGATATGCTGGATTCTAAACGGAGAAGCTTCTCTGACGCTTTTTCACAGAGATTTTGAAACTGAAATCTCCCATGCTGTTTCCACCATAGCCAGCAATGGGCTTCCCCATAGAACTTGCCAACCTGAATTCCTACAGGCTAGATGTGAGAGGCACATTCTGCTGCTTCCTCCCTTAGAGTTAAACTAGCTTCTGAAAGCTCAACCTCCAGGGAGTCTGTTTGGCAGAGATATAGAACACACTTTTCAAAGCCTGTTGGAAGGCATTTGCTGTTTCATTTCGCGTCTAATTTCCCAAACCAAACTGCTTGCAGCTCTAACTGCCTTCTAACTACCACTTCTTCGGTTCACTGAGATATGCTGGATTCTAAACGGAGAAGCTTCTCTGACGCTTTTTCACAGAGATTTTGAAACTGAAATCTCCCATTCCGTTTCCACCATAGGCAGCAATGGGCTTCCCCATAGAACTTGCCAACCTGAATTCCTACAGGCTAGATGTGAGAGGCACATTCTGCTGCTTCCTCCCTAAGAGTTAAGCTTTCTTCTGAAAGCTCAACCTCCGGGGAGTCTGTTTGGCAGAGATATAGAACACACTTTTCCAAGCCTGTTGGAAGGCCTTTGCAGTGTCATTTCGCATCTAATTTCCCAAACCAAACTGCTTGCAGCTCTAACTCCCTTCTAACTACCACTTCTTCGGTTCAGTGAGATATGCTGGATTCTTAACGGAGAAGCTTCTCTGACGCTTTTTCACAGAGATTTTGAAACTGAAATCTCCCATGCCGTTTCCACCATAGGCAGCAATGGGCTTCCCCATAGAACTTGCCAACCTGAATTCCTACAGGCTAGATGTGAGAGGCACATTCTGCTGCTTCCTCCCTAAGAGTTAAGCTTGCTTCTGAAAGCTCAACCTCCGGGGAGTCTGTTTGGCAGAGATATAGAACACACTTTTCCAAGCCTGTTGGAAGGCATTTGCAGTTTCATTTCGCGTCTAATTTCCCAAACCAAACTGCTTGCAGCTCTAACTCCCTTCTAACTACCACTTCTTCGGTTCAGTGAGATATGCTGGATTCTAAACGGAGAAGCTTCTCTGACGCTTTTTCACAGAGATTTTGAAACTGAAATTTCCAAACCCGTTTCCAACGAAGGCGCCAATGGGCTTCCCCATAGAACTTGCCAACCTGAATTCCTACAGCCTAGATGTGAGAGGCACATTCTGCTGCTTCCTCCCTTAGAGTTAAACTTGCTTCTGAAAGCTCAACCTCCGGGGAGTTTGTTTGGCAGAGATATAGAACACACTTTTCCAAGCCTGTTGGAAGGCATTTGCAGTTTCATTTCGCGTCTAATTTCCCAAACCAAACTGCTTGCAGCTCTAACTCCCTTCTAACTACCACTTCTTCGGTTCAGTGAGATATGCTGGATTCTAAACGGAGAAGCTTCTCTGACGCTTTTTCACAGAGATTTTGAAACTGAAATCTCCCATGCCGTTTCCACCATAGGCAGCAATGGGCTTCCCCATAGAACTTGCCAACCTGAATTCCTAAAGGCTAGATGTGAGAGGCACATTCTGCTGCTTCCTCCCTTAGAGTTAAACTTGCTTCTGAAAGCTCAACCTCCGGGGAGTTTGTTTGGCAGAGATATAGAACACACTTTTCCAAGCCTGTTGGAAGGCATTTGCAGTTTCATTTCGCGTCTAATTTCCCAAACCAAACTGCTTGCAGCTCTAACTCCCTTCTAACTACCACTTCTTCGGTTCAGTGAGATATGCTGGATTCTAAACGGAGAAGCTTCTCTGACGCTTTTTCACAGAGATTTTGAAACTGAAATCTCCCATGCCGTTTCCACCATAGGCAGCAATGGGCTTCCCCATAGAACTTGCCAACCTGAATTCCTACAGGCTAGATGTGAGAGGCACATTCTGCTGCTTCCTCCCTTAGAGTTAAACTAGCTTCTGAAAGCTCAACCTCCGGGGAGTTTGTTTGGCAGAGATATAGAACACACTTTTCCAAGCCTGTTGGAAGGCATTTGCAGTTTCATTACGCGTCTAATTTCCCAAACCAAACTGCTTGCAGCTCTAACTGCCTTCTAACTACCACTTCTTCGGTTCAGTGAGATATGCTGGATTCTAAACGGAGAAGCTTCTCTGACGCTTTTTCACAGAGATTTTGAAACTGAAATCTCCCATGCCGTTTCCACCATAGGCAGCAATGGGCTTCCCCATAGAACTTGCCAACCTGAATTACTACAGGCTAGATGTGAGAGGCAAATTCTGCTGCTTCCTCCCTAACAGTTAAGCTTGCTTCTGATAGCTCAACCTCCGGGGACTCTGTTTCGCACAGATATAGAACACACTTTTCCAAGCCTGTTGGAAGGCCTTTGCAGTGTCATTTCGCATCTAATTTCCCAAACCAAACTGCTTGCAGCTCTAACTCCCTTCTAACTACCACTTCTTCGGTTCAGTGAGATATGCTGGATTCTAAACGGAGAAGCTTCTCTGACGCTTTTTCACAGAGATTTTGAAACTGAAATCTCCCATGCCGTTTCCACCATAGGCAGCAATGGGCTTCCCCATAGAACTTGCCAACCTGAATTCCTACAGGCTAGATGTGAGAGGCACATTCTGCTGCTTCCTCCCTTAGAGTTAAACTAGCTTCTGAAAGCTCAACCTCCGGGGAGTTTGTTTGGCAGAGATATAGAACACACTTTTCCAAGCCTGTTGGAAGGCATTTGCAGTTTCATTTCGCGTCTAATTTCCCAAACCAAACTGCTTGCAGCTCTAACTCCCTTCTAACTACCACTTCTTCGGTTCAGTGAGATATGCTGGATTCTAAACGGAGAAGCTTCTCTGACGCTTTTTCACAGAGATTTTGAAACTGAAATCTCCCATGCCGTTTCCACCATAGGCAGCAATGGGCTTCCCCATAGAACTTGCCAACCTGAATTCCTACAGGCTAGATGTGAGAGGCACATTCTGCTGCTTCCACCCTTAGAGTTAAACTAGCTTCTGAAAGCTCAACCTCCGGGGAGTTTGTTTGGCAGAGATATAGAACACACTTTTCCAAGCCTGTTGGAAGGCATTTGCAGTTTCATTTCGCTTCTAATTTCCCAAACCAAACTGCTTGCAGCTCTAACTGCCTTCTAACTACCACTTCTTCGGTTCAGTGAGATATGCTGGATTCTAAACGGAGAAGCTTCTCTGACGCTTTTTCACAGAGATTTTGAATCTGAAATCTCCCATGCTGTTTCCACCATAGCCAGCAATGGGCTTCCCCATAGAACTTGCCAACCTGAATTCCTACAGGCTAGATGTGAGAGGCACATTCTGCTGCTTCCTCCCTTAGAGTTAAACTAGCTTCTGAAAGCTCAACCTCCAGGGAGTCTGTTTGGCAGAGATATAGAACACACTTTTCAAAGCCTGTTGGAAGGCATTTGCTGTTTCATTTCGCGTCTAATTTCCCAAACCAAACTGCTTGCAGCTCTAACTGCCTTCTAACTACCACTTCTTCGGTTCACTGAGATATGCTGGATTCTAAACGGAGAAGCTTCTCTGACGCTTTTTCACAGAGATTTTGAAACTGAAATCTCCCATGCCGTTTCCACCATAGGCAGCAATGGGCTTCCCCATAGAACTTGCCAACCTGAATTCCTACAGGCTAGATGTGAGAGGCACATTCTGCTGCTTCCTCCCTAAGAGTTAAGCTTTCTTCTGAAAGCTCAACCTCTGGGGAGTCTGTTTTGCAGAGATTTAGAACACACTTTTCCAAGCCTGTTGGAAGGCCTTTAGAGTGTCATTTCGCATCTAATTTCCCAAACCAAACTGCTTGCAGCTCTAACTCCCTTCTAACTACCACTTCTTCGGTTCAGTGAGATATGCTGGATTCTAAACGGAGAAGCTTCTCTGACGCTTTTTCACAGAGATTTTGAAACTGAAATCTCCCATGCCGTTTCCACCATAGGCAGCAATGGGCTTCCCCATAGAACTTGCCAACCTGAATTCCTACAGGCTAGATGTGAGAGGCACATTCTGCTGCTTCCTCCCTAAGAGTTAAGCCTGCTTCTGAAAGCTCAACCTCCGGGGACTCTGTTTGGCACAGATATAGAACACACTTTTCCAAGCCTGTTGGAAGGCCTTTGCAGTGTCATTTCGCATCTAATTTCCCAAACCAAACTGCTTGCAGCTCTAACTCCCTTCTAACTACCACTTCTTCGGTTCAGTGAGATATGCTGGATTCTTAACGGAGAAGCTTCTCTGACGCTTTTTCACAGAGATTTTGAAACTGAAATCTCCCATGCCGTTTCCACCATAGGCAGCAATGGGCTTCCCCATAGAACTTGCCAACCTGAATTCCTAAAGGCTAGATGTGAGAGGCACATTCTGCTGCTTCCTCCCTTAGAGTTAAACTTGCTTCTGAAAGCTCAACCTCCGGGGAGTTTGTTTGGCAGAGATATAGAACACACTTTTCCAAGCCTGTTGGAAGGCATTTGCAGTTTCATTTCGCGTCTAATTTCCCAAACCAAACTGCTTGCAGGTCTAACTGCCTTCTAACTACCACTTCTTCGGTTCAGTGAGATATGCTGGATTCTAAACGGAGAAGCTTCTCTGACGCTTTTTCACAGAGATTTTGAAACTGAAATCTCCCATGCCGTTTCCACCATAGGCAGCAATGGGCTTCCCCATAGAACTTGCCAACCTGAATTCCTACAGGCTAGATGTGAGAGGCACATTCTGCTGCTTCCTCCCTAAGAGTTAAGCTTGCTTCTGAAAGCTCAACCTCCGGGGACTCTGTTTGGCACAGATATAGAACACACTTTTCCAAGCCTGTTGGAAGGCCTTTGCAGTGTCATTTCGCGTCTAATTTCCCAAACCAAACTGCTTGCAGCTCTAACTCCCTTCTAACTACCACTTCTTCGGTTCAGTGAGATATGCTGGATTCTAAACGGAGAAGCTTCTCTGACGCTTTTTCACAGAGATTTTGAAACTGAAATTTCCAAACCCGTTTCCAACGAAGGCGCCAATGGGCTTCCCCATAGAACTTGCCAACCTGAATTCCTACAGGCTAGATGTGAGAGGCACATTCTGCTGCTTCCTCCCTTAGAGTTAAACTAGCTTCTGAAAGCTCAACCTCCGGGGAGTTTGTTTGGCAGAGATATAGAACACACTTTTCCAAGCCTGTTGGAAGGCATTTGCAGTTTCATTTCGCGTCTAATTTCCCAAACCAAACTGCTTGCAGCTCTAACTGCCTTCTAACTACCACTTCTTCGGTTCAGTGAGATATGCTGGATTCTAAACGGAGAAGCTTCTCTGACGCTTTTTCACAGAGATTTTGAAACTGAAATCTCCCATGCCGTTTCCACCATAGGCAGCAATGGGCTTCCCCATAGAACTTGCCAACCTGAATTCCTACAGGCTAGATGTGAGAGGCACATTCTGCTGCTTCCTCCCTAAGAGTTAAGCTTGCTTCTGAAAGCTCAACCTCCGGGGACTCTGTTTGGCACATATATAGAACACACTTTTCCAAGCCTGTTGGAAGGCCTTTGCAGTGTCATTATGCATCTAATTTCCCAAACCAAACTGCTTGCAGCTCTAACTCCCTTCTAACTACCACTTCTTCGGTTCAGTGAGATATGCTGGATTCTAAACGGAGAAGCTTCTCTGACGCTTTTTCACAGAGATTTTGAAACTGAAATCTCCCATGCCGTTTCCACCATAGGCAGCAATGGGCTTCCCCATAGAACTTGCCAACCTGAATTCCTACAGGCTAGATGTGAGAGGCACATTCTGCTGCTTCCTCCCTAAGAGTTAAGCTTGCTTCTGAAAGCTCAACCTCCGGGGAGTCTGTTTGGCAGAGATATAGAACACACTTTTCCAAGCCTGTTGGAAGGCCTTTGCAGTGTCATTTCGCATCTAATTTCCCAAACCAAACTGCTTGCAGCTCTAACTCCCTTCTAACTACCACTTATTCGGTTCAGTGAGATATGCTGGATTCTAAACGGAGAAGCTTCTCTGACGCTTTTTCACAGAGATTTTGAAACTGAAATTTCCAAACCCGTTTCCAACGAAGGCGCCAATGGGCTTCCCCATAGAACTTGCCAACCTGAATTCCTACAGGCTAGATGTGAGAGGCACATTCTGCTGCTTCATCCCTTAGAGTTAAACTAGCTTCTGAAAGCTCAACCTCCGGGGAGTTTGTTTCGCAGAGATATAGAACACACTTTTCCAAGCATGTTGGAAGGCATTTGCAGTTTCATTTCGCGTCTAATTTCCCAAACCAAACTGCTTGCAGCTCTAACTCCCTTCTAACTACCACTTCTTCGGTTCAGTGAGATATGCTGGATTCTAAACGGAGAAGCTTCTCTGACGCTTTTTCACAGAGATTTTGAAACTGAAATCTCCCATGCCGTTTCCACCATAGGCAGCAATGGGCTTCCCCATAGAACTTGCCAACCTGAATTCCTACAGGCTAGATGTGAGAGGCACATTCTGCTGCTTCCTCCCTAACAGTTAAGCTTGCTTCTGATAGCTCAACCTCCGGGGACTCTGTTTGGCACAGATATAGAACACACTTTTCCAAGCCTGTTGGAAGGCCTTTGCAGTGTCATTTCGCATCTAATTTCCCAAACCAAACTGCTTGCAGCTCTAACTCCCTTCTAAGTACCACTTATTCGGTTCAGTGAGATATGCTGGATTCTAAACGGAGAAGCTTCTCTGACGCTTTTTCACAGAGATTTTGAAACTGAAATTTCCAAACCGTTTCCAACGAAGGCGCCAATGGGCTTCCCCATAGAACTTGCCAACCTGAATTCCTACAGGCTAGATGTGAGAGGCACATTCTGCTGCTTCCTCCCTTAGAGTTAAACTTGCTTCTGAAAGCTCAACCTCCGGGGAGTTTGTTTGGCAGAGATATAGAACACACTTTTCCAAGCCTGTTGGAAGGCATTTGCAGTTTCATTTCGCGTCTAATTTCCCAAACCAAACTGCTTGCAGCTCTAACTCCCTTCTAACTACCACTTCTTCGGTTCAGTGAGATATGCTGGATTCTAAACGGAGAAGCTTCTCTGACGCTTTTTCACAGAGATTTTGAAACTGAAATTTCCAAACCCGTTTCCAACGAAGGCGCCAATGGGCTTCCCCATAGAACTTGCCAACCTGAATTCCTACAGGCTAGATGTGAGAGGCACATTCTGCTGCTTCCTCCCTTAGAGTTAAACTAGCTTCTGAAAGCTCAACCTCCGGGGAGTTTGTTAGGCAGAGATATAGAACACACTTTTCCAAGCCTGTTGGAAGGCATTTGCAGTTTCATTTCGCGTCTAATTTCCCAAACCAAACTGCTTGAGCTCTAACTCCCTTCTAACTACCACTTCTTCGGTTCAGTGAGATATGCTGGATTCTAAACGGAGAAGCTTCTCTGACGCTTTTTCACAGAGATTTTGAAACTGAAATCTCATGCCGTTTCCACCATAGGCAGCAATGGGCTTCCCCATAGAACTTGCCAACCTGAATTCCTACAGGCTAGATGTGAGAGGCACATTCTGCTGCTTCCTCCCTTAGAGTTAAACTAGCTTCTGAAAGCTCAACCTCCAGGGAGTCTGTTTGGCAGAGATATAGAACACACTTTTCAAAGCCTGTTGGAAGGCATTTGCTGTTTCATTTCGCGTCTAATTTCCCAAACCAAACTGCTTGCAGCTCTAACTGCCTTCTAACTACCACTTCTTCGGTTCACTGAGATATGCTGGATTCTAAACGGAGAAGCTTCTCTGACGCTTTTTCACAGAGATTTTGAAACTGAAATCTCCCATGCCGTTTCCACCATAGGCAGCAATGGGCTTCCCCATAGAACTTGCCAACCTGAATTCCTACAGGCTAGATGTGAGAGGCACATTCTGCTGCTTCCTCCCTAAGAGTTAAGCTTTCTTCTGAAAGCTCAACCTCCGGGGAGTCTGTTTGGCAGAGATATAGAACACACTTTTCCAAGCCTGTTGGAAGGCCTTTGCAGTGTCATTATGCATCTAATTTCCCAAACCAAACTGCTTGCAGCTCTAACTCCCTTCTAACTACCACTTCTTCGGTTCAGTGAGATATGCTGGATTCTAAACGGAGAAGCTTCTCTGACGCTTTTTCACAGAGATTTTGAAACTGAAATCTCCCATGCCGTTTCCACCATAGGCAGCAATGGGCTTCCCCATAGAACTTGCCAACCTGAATTCCTACAGGCTAGATGTGAGAGGCACATTCTGCTGCTTCCTCCCTAAGAGTTAAGCTTGCTTCTGAAAGCTCAACCTCCGGGGAGTCTGTTTGGCAGAGATATAGAACACACTTTTCCAAGCCTGTTGGAAGGCCTTTGCAGTGTCATTTCGCATCTAATTTCCCAAACCAAACTGCTTGCAGCTCTAACTCCCTTCTAACTACCACTTATTCGGTTCAGTGAGATATGCTGGATTCTAAACGGAGAAGCTTCTCTGACGCTTTTTCACAGAGATTTTGAAACTGAAATTTCCAAACCCGTTTCCAACGAAGGCGCCAATGGGCTTCCCCATAGAACTTGCCAACCTGAATTCCTACAGGCTAGATGTGAGAGGCACATTCTGCTGCTTCATCCCTTAGAGTTAAACTAGCTTCTGAAAGCTCAACCTCCGGGGAGTTTGTTTCGCAGAGATATAGAACACACTTTTCCAAGCATGTTGGAAGGCATTTGCAGTTTCATTTCGCGTCTAATTTCCCAAACCAAACTGCTTGCAGCTCTAACTCCCTTCTAACTACCACTTCTTCGGTTCAGTGAGATATGCTGGATTCTAAACGGAGAAGCTTCTCTGACGCTTTTTCACAGAGATTTTGAAACTGAAATTTCCAAACCCGTTTCCAACGAAGGCGCCAATGGGCTTCCACATACAACTTGCCAACCTGAATTCCTACAGGCTAGAAGTGAGAGGCACATTCTGCTGCTTCCTCCCTTAGAGGTAAACTAGCTTTTGAAAGCTCAACCTCCGGGGAGTTTGTTTGGCAGAGATATAGAACACACTTTTCCAAGCCTGTTGGAAGGCATTTGCAGTTTCATTTCGCGTCTAATTTCCCAAACCAAACTGCTTGCAGCTCTAACTGCCTTCTAACTACCACTTCTTCGGTTCAGTGAGATATGCTGGATTCTAAACGGAGAAGCTTCTCTGACGCTTTTTAACAGAGATTTTGAAACTGAAATCTCCCATGCTGTTTCCACCATAGCCAGCAATGGGCTTCCCCATAGAACTTGCCAACCTGAATTCCTACAGGCTAGATGTGAGAGGCACATTCTGCTGCTTCCTCCCTTAGAGTTAAACTAGCTTCTGAAAGCTCAACCTCCAGGGAGTCTGTTTGGCAGAGATATAGAACACACTTTTCCAAGCCTGTTGGAAGGCCTTTGCAGTGTCATTTCGCATCTAAATTCCCAAACCAAACTGCTTGCAGCTCTAACTCCCTTCTAACTACCACTTCTTCGGTTCAGTGAGATATGCTGGATTCTAAACGGAGAAGCTTCTCTGACGCTTTTTCACAGAGATTTTGAAACTGAAATCTCCCATGCCGTTTCCACCATAGGCAGCAATGGGCTTCCCCATAGAACTTGCCAACCTGAATTCCTACAGGCTAGATGTGAGAGGCACATTCTGCTGCTTCCTCCCTAACAGTTAAGCTTGCTTCTGATAGCTCAACCTCTGGGGACTCTGTTTGGCACAGATATAGAACACACTTTTCCAAGCCTGTTGGAAGGCCTTTGCAGTGTCATTTCGCATCTAATTTCCCAAACCAAACTGCTTGCAGCTCTAACTCCCTTCTAACTACCACTTCTTCGGTTCAGTGAGATATGCTGGATTCTAAACGGAGAAGCTTCTCTGACGCTTTTTCACAGAGATTTTGAAACTGAAATCTCCCATGCCGTTTCCACCATAGGCAGCAATGGGCTTCCCCATAGAACTTGCCAACCTGAATTCCTACAGGCTAGATGTGAGAGGCACATTCTGCTGCTTCCTCCCTTAGAGTTAAACTAGCTTCTGAAAGCTCAACCTCCGGGGAGTTTGTTTGGCAGAGATATAGAACACACTTTTCCAAGCCTGTTGGAAGGCATTTGCAGTTTCATTTCGCGTCTAATTTCCCAAACCAAACTGCTTGCAGCTCTAACTGCCTTCTAACTACCACTTCTTCGGTTCAGTGAGATATGCTGGATTCTAAACGGAGAAGCTTCTCTGACGCTTTTTCACAGAGATTTTGAAACTGAAATCTCCCATGCCGTTTCCACCATAGACAGCAATGGGCTTCCCCATAGAACTTGCCAACCTGAATTCCTACAGGCTAGATGTGAGAGGCACATTCTGCTGCTTCCTCCCTTAGAGTTAAACTAGCTTCTGAAAGCTCAACCTCCGGGGAGTTTGTTTGGCAGAGATATAGAACACACTTTTCCAAGCCTGTTGGAAGGCATTTGCAGTTTCATTTCGCGTCTAATTTCCCAAACCAAACTGCTTGCAGCTCTAACTCCCTTCTAACTACCACTTCTTCGGTTCAGTGAGATATGCTGGATTCTAAACGGAGAAGCTTCTCTGACGCTTTTTCACAGAGATTTTGAAACTGAAATTTCCAAACCCATTTCCAACGAAGGCGCCAATGGGCTTCCCCATAGAACTTGCCAACCTGAATTCCTACAGGCTAGATGTGAGAGGCACATTCTGCTGCTTCCTCCCTTAGAGTTAAACTAGCTTCTGAAAGCTCAACCTCCAGGGAGTCTGTTTGGCAGAGATATAGAACACACTTTTCCAAGCCTGTTGGAAGGCATTTGCAGTTTCATTTCGCGTCTAATTTCCCAAACCAAACTGCTTGCAGCTCTAACTGCCTTCTAACTACCACTTCTTCGGTTCAGTGAGATATGCTGGATTCTAAACGGAGAAGCTTCTCTGACGCTTTTTCACAGAGATTTTGAAAATGAAATCTCCCATGCCGTTTCCACCATAGGCAGCAATGGGCTTCCCCATAGAACTTGCCAACCTGAATTCCTACAGGCTAGATGTGAGAGGCACATTCTGCTGCTTCCTCCCTAAGAGTTAAGCTTGCTTCTGAAAGCTCAACCTCCGGGGACTCTGTTTGGCACAGATATAGAACACACTTTTCCAAGCCTGTTGGAAGGCATTTGCAGTTTCATTTCGCGTCTAATTTCCCAAACCAAACTGCTTGCAGCTCTAACTCCCTTCTAACTACCACTTCTTCGGTTCAGTGAGATATGCTGGATTCTAAACGGAGAAGCTTCTCTGACGCTTTTTCACAGAGATTTTGAAACTGAAATTTCCAAACCCGTTTCCAACGAAGGCGCCAATGGGCTTCCCCATAGAACTTGCCAACCTGAATTCCTACAGGCTAGAAGTGAGAGGCACATTCTGCTGCTTCCTCCCTTAGAGGTAAACTAGCTTCTGAAAGCTCAACCTCCGGGGAGTTTGTTTGGCAGAGATATAGAACACACTTTTCCAAGCCTGTTGGAAGGCATTTGCAGTTTCATTTCGCGTCTAATTTCCCAAACCAAACTGCTTGCAGCTCTAACTGCCTTCTAACTACCACTTCTTCGGTTCAGTGAGATATGCTGGATTCTAAACGGAGAAGTTTCTCTGACGCTTTTTAACAGAGATTTTGAAACTGAAATCTCCCATGCTGTTTCCACCATAGCCAGCAATGGGCTTCCCCATAGAACTTGCCAACCTGAATTCCTACAGGCTAGATGTGAGAGGCACATTATGCTGCTTCCTCCCTTAGAGTTAAACTAGCTTCTGAAAGCTCAACCTCCAGGGAGTCTGTTTGGCAGAGATATAGAACACACTTTTCCAAGCCTGTTGGAAGGCCTTTGCAGTGTCATTTCGCATCTAATTTCCCAAACCAAACTGCTTGCAGCTCTAACTCCCTTCTAACTACCACTTCTTCGGTTCAGTGAGATATGCTGGATTCTAAACGGAGAAGCTTCTCTGACGCTTTTTCACAGAGATTTTGAAACTGAAATTTCAAAACCCGTTTCCAACGAAGGCGCCAATGGGCTTCCCCATAGAACTTGCCAACCTGAATTCCTACAGGCTAGATGTGAGAGGCACATTCTGCTGCTTCCTCCCTAAGAGTTAAGCTTGCTTCTGAAAGCTCAACCTCCGGGGACTCTGTTTGGCACAGATATAGAACACACTTTTCCAAGCCTGTTGGAAGGCCTTTGCAGTGTCATTTCGCATGTAATTTCCCAAACCAAACTGCTTTCAGCTCTAACTCCCTTCTAACTACCACTTCTTCGGTTCAGTGAGATATGCTGGATTCTAAACGGAGAAGCTTCTCTGACGCTTTTTCACAGAGATTTTGAAACTGAAATCTCCCATGCCGTTTCCACCATAGGCAGCAATGGGCTTCCCCATAGAACTTGCCAACCTGAATTCCTACAGGCTAGATGTGAGAGGCACATTCTGTTGCTTCCTCCCTAAGAGTTAAGCTTGCTTCTGAAAGCTCAACCTCCGGGGACTCTGTTTGGCACAGATATAGAACACACTTTTCCAAGCCTGTTGGAAGGCCTTTGCAGTGTCATTTCGCATCTAATTTCCCAAACCAAACTGCTTGCAGCTCTAACTCCCTTCTAACTACCACTTCTTCGGTTCAGTGAGATATGCTGGATTCTTAACGGAGAAGCTTCTCTGACGCTTTTTCACAGAGATTTAGAAACTGAAATCTCCCATGCCGTTTCCACCATAGGCAGCAATGGGCTTCCCCATAGAACTTGCCAACCTGAATTCCTAAAGGCTAGATGTGAGAGGCACATTCTGCTGCTTCCTCCCTTAGAGTTAAACTTGCTTCTGAAAGCTCAACCTCCGGGGAGTTTGTTTGGCAGAGATATAGAACACACTTTTCCAAGCCTGTTGGAAGGCATTTGCAGTTTCATTTCGCGTCTAATTTCCCAAACCAAACTGCTTGCAGCTCTAACTGCCTTCTAACTACCACTTCTTCGGTTCAGTGAGATATGCTGGATTCTAAACGGAGAAGCTTCTCTGACGCTTTTTCACAGAGATTTTGAAACTGAAATCTCCCATGCCGTTTCCACCATAGGCAGCAATGGGCTTCCCCATAGAACTTGCCAACCTGAATTCCTACAGGCTAGATGTGAGAGGCACATTCTGCTGCTTCCTCCCTAAGAGTTAAGCTTGCTTCTGAAAGCTCAACCTCCGGGGAGTTTGTTTGGCAGAGATATAGAACACACTTTTCCAAGCCTGTTGGAAGGCATTTGCAGTTTCATTTCGCGTCTAATTTCCCAAACCAAACTGCTTGCAGCTCTAACTCCCTTCTAACTACCACTTCTTCGGTTCAGTGAGATATGCTGGATTCTAAACGGAGAAGCTTCTCTGACGCTTTTTCACAGAGATTTTGAAACTGAAATTTCCAAACCCGTTTCCAACGAAGGCGCCAATGGGCTTCCCCATAGAACTTGCCAACCTGAATTCCTACAGGCTAGATGTGAGAGGCACATTCTGCTGCTTCCTCCCTTAGAGTTAAACTAGCTTCTGAAAGCTCAACCTCCGGGGAGTTTGTTTGGCAGAGATATAGAACACACTTTTCCAAGCCTGTTGGAAGGCATTTGCAGTTTCATTTCGCGTCTAATTTCCCAAACCAAAATGCTTGCAGCTCTAACTCCCTTCTAACTACCACTTCTTCGGTTCAGTGAGATATGCTGGATTCTAAACGGAGAAGCTTCTCTGACGCTTTTTCACAGAGATTTTGAAACTGAAATCTCCCATGCCGTTTCCACCATAGGCAGCAATGGGCTTCCCCATAGAACTTGCCAACCTGAATTCCTACAGGCTAGATGTGAGAGGCACATTCTGCTGCTTCCTCCCTAACAGTTAAGCTTGCTTCTCATAGCTCAACCTCCGGGGACTCTGTTTGGCACAGATATAGAACACACTTTTCCAAGCCTGTTGGAAGGCCTTTGCAGTGTCATTTCGCATCTAATTTCCCAAACCAAACTGCTTGCAGCTCTAACTCCCTTCTAACTACCACTTATTCGGTTCAGTGAGATATGCTGGATTCTAAACGGAGAAGCTTCTCTGACGCTTTTTCACAGAGATTTTGAAACTGAAATTTCCAAACCCGTTTCCAACGAAGGCGCCAATGGGCTTCCCCATAGAACTTGCCAACCTGAATTCCTACAGGCTAGATGTGAGAGGCACATTCTGCTGCTTCCTCCCTTAGAGTTAAACTAGCTTCTGAAAGCTCAACCTCCGGGGAGTTTGTTTGGCAGAGATATAGAACACACTTTTCCAAGCCTGTTGGAAGGCATTTGCAGTTTCATTACGCGTCTAATTTCCCAAACCAAACTGCTTGCAGCTCTAACTCCCTTCTAACTACCACTTCTTCGGTTCAGTGAGATATGTTGGATTCTAAACGGAGAAGCTTCTCTGACGCTTTTTCACAGAGATTTTGAAACTGAAATCTCCCATGCCGTTTCCACCATAGGCAGCAATGGGCTTCCCCATAGAACTTGCCAACCTGAATTCCTACAGGCTAGATGTGAGAGGCAAATTCTGCTGCTTCCTCCCTAACAGTTAAGCTTGCTTCTGATAGCTCAACCTCCGGGGACTCTGTTTGGCACAGATATAGAACACACTTTTCCAAGCCTGTTGGAAGGCCTTTGCAGTGTCATTTCGCATCTAATTTCCCAAACCAAACTGCTTGCAGCTCTAACTCCCTTCTAACTACCACTTCTTCGGTTCAGTGAGATATGCTGGATTCTAAACGGAGAAGCTTCTCTGACGCTTTTTCACAGAGATTTTGAAACTGAAATCTCCCATGCCGTTTCCACCATAGGCAGCAATGGGCTTCCCCATAGAACTTGCCAACCTGAATTCCTACAGGCTAGATGTGAGAGGCACATTCTGCTGCTTCCTCCCTTAGAGTTAAACTAGCTTCTGAAAGCTCAACCTCCGGGGAGTTTGTTTGGCAGAGATATAGAACACACTTTTCCAAGCCTGTTGGAAGGCATTTGCAGTTTCATTTCGCGTCTAATTTCCCAAACCAAACTGCTTGCAGCTCTAACTCCCTTCTAACTACCACTTCTTCGGTTCAGTGAGATATGCTGGATTCTAAACGGAGAAGCTTCTCTGACGCTTTTTCACAGAGATTTTGAAACTGAAATTTCCAAACCCGTTTCCAACGAAGGCGCCAATGGACTTCCCATAGAACTTGCCAACCTGAATTCCTACAGGCTAGATGTGAGAGGCACATTCTGCTGCTTCCTCCCTTAGAGTTAAACTAGCTTCTGAAAGCTCAACCTCCGGGGAGTTTGTTTGGCAGAGATATAGAACACACTTTTCCAAGCCTGTTGGAAGGCATTTGCAGTTTCATTTCGCGTCTAATTTCCCAAACCAAACTGCTTGCAGCTCTAACTGCCTTCTAACTACCACTTCTTCGGTTCAGTGAGATATGCTGGATTCTAAACGGAGAAGCTTCTCTGACGCTTTTTCACAGAGATTTTGAAACTGAAATCTCCCATGCTGTTTCCACCATAGCCAGCAATGGGCTTCCCCATAGAACTTGCCAACCTGAATTCCTACAGGCTAGATGTGAGAGGCACATTCTGCTGCTTCCTCCCTTAGAGTTAAACTAGCTTCTGAAAGCTCAACCTCCAGGGAGTCTGTTTGGCAGAGATATAGAACACACTTTTCAAAGCCTGTTGGAAGGCATTTGCTGTTTCATTTCGCGTCTAATTTCCCAAACCAAACTGCTTGCAGCTCTAACTGCCTTCTAACTACCACTTCTTCGGTTCACTGAGATATGCTGGATTCTAAACGGAGAAGCTTCTCTGACGCTTTTTCACAGAGATTTTGAAACTGAAATCTCCCATTCCGTTTCCACCATAGGCAGCAATGGGCTTCCCCATAGAACTTGCCAACCTGAATTCCTACAGGCTAGATGTGAGAGGCACATTCTGCTGCTTCCTCCCTAAGAGTTAAGCTTTCTTCTGAAAGCTCAACCTCCGGGGAGTCTGTTTGGCAGAGATATAGAACACACTTTTCCAAGCCTGTTGGAAGGCCTTTGCAGTGTCATTTCGCATCTAATTTCCCAAACCAAACTGCTTGCAGCTCTAACTCCCTTCTAACTACCACTTCTTCGGTTCAGTGAGATATGCTGGATTCTTAACGGAGAAGCTTCTCTGACGCTTTTTCACAGAGATTTTGAAACTGAAATCTCCCATGCCGTTTCCACCATAGGCAGCAATGGGCTTCCCCATAGAACTTGCCAACCTGAATTCCTAAAGGCTAGATGTGAGAGGCACATTCTGCTGCTTCCTCCCTTAGAGTTAAACTTGCTTCTGAAAGCTCAACCTCCGGGGAGTTTGTTTGGCAGAGATATAGAACACACTTTTCCAAGCCTGTTGGAAGGCATTTGCAGTTTCATTTCGCGTCTAATTTCCCAAACCAAACTGCTTGCAGCTCTAACTGCCTTCTAACTACCACTTCTTCGGTTCAGTGAGATATGCTGGATTCTAAACGGAGAAGCTTCTCTGACGCTTTTTCACAGAGATTTTGAAACTGAAATCTCCCATGCCGTTTCCACCATAGGCAGCAATGGGCTTCCCCATAGAACTTGCCAACCTGAATTCCTACAGGCTAGATGTGAGAGGCACATTCTGCTGCTTCCTCCCTAAGAGTTAAGCTTGCTTCTGAAAGCTCAACCTCCGGGGAGTCTGTTTGGCAGAGATATAGAACACACTTTTCCAAGCCTGTTGGAAGGCATTTGCAGTTTCATTTCGCGTCTAATTTCCCAAACCAAACTGCTTGCAGCTCTAACTCCCTTCTAACTACCACTTCTTCGGTTCAGTGAGATATGCTGGATTCTAAACGGAGAAGCTTCTCTGACGCTTTTTCACAGAGATTTTGAAACTGAAATCTCCCATGCCGTTTCCACCATAGGCAGCAATGGGCTTCCCCATAGAACTTGCCAACCTGAATTCCTACAGGCTAGATGTGAGAGGCACATTCTGCTGCTTCCTCCCTTAGAGTTAAACTAGCTTCTGAAAGCTCAACCTCCGGGGAGTTTGTTTGGCAGAGATATAGAACACACTTTTCCAAGCCTGTTGGAAGGCATTTGCAGTTTCATTTCGCGTCTAATTTCCCAAACCAAACTGCTTGCAGCTCTAACTGCCTTCTAACTACCACTTCTTCGGTTCAGTGAGATATGCTGGATTCTAAACGGAGAAGCTTCTCTGACGCTTTTTCACAGAGATTTTGAAACTGAAATCTCCCATGCCGTTTCCACCATAGGCAGCAATGGGCTTCCCCATAGAACTTGCCAACCTGAATTCCTACAGGCTAGATGTGAGAGGCACATTCTGCTGCTTCCTCCCTAAGAGTTAAGCTTGCTTCTGAAAGCTCAACCTCCGGGGACTCTGTTTGGCACATATATAGAACACACTTTTCCAAGCCTGTTGGAAGGCCTTTGCAGTGTCATTATGCATTTAATTTCCCAAACCAAACTGCTTGCAGCTCTAACTCCCTTCTAACTACCACTTCTTCGGTTCAGTGAGATATGCTGGATTCTAAACGGAGAAGCTTCTCTGACGCTTTTTCACAGAGATTTTGAAACTGAAATCTCCCATGCCGTTTCCACCATAGGCAGCAATGGGCTTCCCCATAGAACTTGCCAACCTGAATTCCTAAAGGCTAGATGTGAGAGGCACATTCTGCTGCTTCCTCCCTTAGAGTTAAACTTGCTTCTGAAAGCTCAACCTCCGGGGAGTTTGTTTGGCAGAGATATAGAACACACTTTTCCAAGCCTGTTGGAAGGCATTTGCAGTTTCATTTCGCGTCTAATTTCCCAAACCAAACTGCTTGCAGCTCTAACTCCCTTCTAACTACCACTTCTTCGGTTCAGTGAGATATGCTGGATTCTAAACGGAGAAGCTTCTCTGACGCTTTTTCACAGAGATTTTGAAACTGAAATCTCCCATGCCGTTTCCACCATAGGCAGCAATGGGCTTCCCCATAGAACTTGCCAACCTGAATTCCTACAGGCTAGATGTGAGAGGCACATTCTGCTGCTTCCTCCCTTAGAGTTAAACTAGCTTCTGAAAGCTCAACCTCCGGGGAGTTTGTTTGGCAGAGATATAGAACACACTTTTCCAAGCCTGTTGGAAGGCATTTGCAGTTTCATTACGCGTCTAATTTCCCAAACCAAACTGCTTGCAGCTCTAACTGCCTTCTAACTACCACTTCTTCGGTTCAGTGAGATATGCTGGATTCTAAACGGAGAAGCTTCTCTGACGCTTTTTCACAGAGATTTTGAAACTGAAATCTCCCATGCCGTTTCCACCATAGGCAGCAATGGGCTTCCCCATAGAACTTGCCAACCTGAATTACTACAGGCTAGATGTGAGAGGCAAATTCTGCTGCTTCCTCCCTAACAGTTAAGCTTGCTTCTGATAGCTCAACCTCCGGGGACTCTGTTTCGCACAGATATAGAACACACTTTTCCAAGCCTGTTGGAAGGCCTTTGCAGTGTCATTTCGCATCTAATTTCCCAAACCAAACTGCTTGCAGCTCTAACTCCCTTCTAACTACCACTTCTTCGGTTCAGTGAGATATGCTGGATTCTAAACGGAGAAGCTTCTCTGACGCTTTTTCACAGAGATTTTGAAACTGAAATCTCCCATGCCGTTTCCACCATAGGCAGCAATGGGCTTCCCCATAGAACTTGCCAACCTGAATTCCTACAGGCTAGATGTGAGAGGCACATTCTGCTGCTTCCTCCCTTAGAGTTAAACTAGCTTCTGAAAGCTCAACCTCCGGGGAGTTTGTTTGGCAGAGATATAGAACACACTTTTCCAAGCCTGTTGGAAGGCATTTGCAGTTTCATTTCGCGTCTAATTTCCCAAACCAAACTGCTTGCAGCTCTAACTCCCTTCTAACTACCACTTCTTCGGTTCAGTGAGATATGCTGGATTCTAAACGGAGAAGCTTCTCTGACGCTTTTTCACAGAGATTTTGAAACTGAAATCTCCCATGCCGTTTCCACCATAGGCAGCAATGGGCTTCCCCATAGAACTTGCCAACCTGAATTCCTACAGGCTAGATGTGAGAGGCACATTCTGCTGCTTCCTCCCTTAGAGTTAAACTAGCTTCTGAAAGCTCAACCTCCGGGGAGTTTGTTTGGCAGAGATATAGAACACACTTTTCCAAGCCTGTTGGAAGGCATTTGCAGTTTCATTTCGCTTCTAATTTCCCAAACCAAACTGCTTGCAGCTCTAACTGCCTTCTAACTACCACTTCTTCGGTTCAGTGAGATATGCTGGATTCTAAACGGAGAAGCTTCTCTGACGCTTTTTCACAGAGATTTTGAATCTGAAATCTCCCATGCTGTTTCCACCATAGCCAGCAATGGGCTTCCCCATAGAACTTGCCAACCTGAATTCCTACAGGCTAGATGTGAGAGGCACATTCTGCTGCTTCCTCCCTTAGAGTTAAACTAGCTTCTGAAAGCTCAACCTCCAGGGAGTCTGTTTGGCAGAGATATAGAACACACTTTTCAAAGCCTGTTGGAAGGCATTTGCTGTTTCATTTCGCGTCTAATTTCCCAAACCAAACTGCTTGCAGCTCTAACTGCCTTCTAACTACCACTTCTTCGGTTCACTGAGATATGCTGGATTCTAAACGGAGAAGCTTCTCTGACGCTTTTTCACAGAGATTTTGAAACTGAAATCTCCCATGCCGTTTCCACCATAGGCAGCAATGGGCTTCCCCATAGAACTTGCCAACCTGAATTCCTACAGGCTAGATGTGAGAGGCACATTCTGCTGCTTCCTCCCTAAGAGTTAAGCTTTCTTCTGAAAGCTCAACCTCTGGGGAGTCTGTTTGGCAGAGATATAGAACACACTTTTCCAAGCCTGTTGGAAGGCCTTTAGAGTGTCATTTCGCATCTAATTTCCCAAACCAAACTGCTTGCAGCTCTAACTCCCTTCTAACTACCACTTCTTCGGTTCAGTGAGATATGCTGGATTCTAAACGGAGAAGCTTCTCTGACGCTTTTTCACAGAGATTTTGAAACTGAAATCTCCCATGCCGTTTCCACCATAGGCAGCAATGGGCTTCCCCATAGAACTTGCCAACCTGAATTCCTACAGGCTAGATGTGAGAGGCACATTCTGCTGCTTCCTCCCTAAGAGTTAAGCCTGCTTCTGAAAGCTCAACCTCCGGGGACTCTGTTTGGCACAGATATAGAACACACTTTTCCAAGCCTGTTGGAAGGCCTTTGCAGTGTCATTTCGCATCTAATTTCCCAAACCAAACTGCTTGCAGCTCTAACTCCCTTCTAACTACCACTTCTTCGGTTCAGTGAGATATGCTGGATTCTTAACGGAGAAGCTTCTCTGACGCTTTTTCACAGAGATTTTGAAACTGAAATCTCCCATGCCGTTTCCACCATAGGCAGCAATGGGCTTCCCCATAGAACTTGCCAACCTGAATTCCTAAAGGCTAGATGTGAGAGGCACATTCTGCTGCTTCCTCCCTTAGAGTTAAACTTGCTTCTGAAAGCTCAACCTCCGGGGAGTTTGTTTGGCAGAGATATAGAACACACTTTTCCAAGCCTGTTGGAAGGCATTTGCAGTTTCATTTCGCGTCTAATTTCCCAAACCAAACTGCTTGCAGGTCTAACTGCCTTCTAACTACCACTTCTTCGGTTCAGTGAGATATGCTGGATTCTAAACGGAGAAGCTTCTCTGACGCTTTTTCACAGAGATTTTGAAACTGAAATCTCCCATGCCGTTTCCACCATAGGCAGCAATGGGCTTCCCCATAGAACTTGCCAACCTGAATTCCTACAGGCTAGATGTGAGAGGCACATTCTGCTGCTTCCTCCCTAAGAGTTAAGCTTGCTTCTGAAAGCTCAACCTCCGGGGACTCTGTTTGGCACAGATATAGAACACACTTTTCCAAGCCTGTTGGAAGGCCTTTGCAGTGTCATTTCGCGTCTAATTTCCCAAACCAAACTGCTTGCAGCTCTAACTCCCTTCTAACTACCACTTCTTCGGTTCAGTGAGATATGCTGGATTCTAAACGGAGAAGCTTCTCTGACGCTTTTTCACAGAGATTTTGAAACTGAAATTTCCAAACCCGTTTCCAACGAAGGCGCCAATGGGCTTCCCCATAGAACTTGCCAACCTGAATTCCTACAGGCTAGATGTGAGAGGCACATTCTGCTGCTTCCTCCCTTAGAGTTAAACTAGCTTCTGAAAGCTCAACCTCCGGGGAGTTTGTTTGGCAGAGATATAGAACACACTTTTCCAAGCCTGTTGGAAGGCATTTGCAGTTTCATTTCGCGTCTAATTTCCCAAACCAAACTGCTTGCAGCTCTAACTGCCTTCTAACTACCACTTCTTCGGTTCAGTGAGATATGCTGGATTCTAAACGGAGAAGCTTCTCTGACGCTTTTTCACAGAGATTTTGAAACTGAAATCTCCCATGCCGTTTCCACCATAGGCAGCAATGGGCTTCCCCATAGAACTTGCCAACCTGAATTCCTACAGGCTAGATGTGAGAGGCACATTCTGCTGCTTCCTCCCTAAGAGTTAAGCTTGCTTCTGAAAGCTCAACCTCCGGGGACTCTGTTTGGCACATATATAGAACACACTTTTCCAAGCCTGTTGGAAGGCCTTTGCAGTGTCATTATGCATCTAATTTCCCAAACCAAACTGCTTGCAGCTCTAACTCCCTTCTAACTACCACTTCTTCGGTTCAGTGAGATATGCTGGATTCTAAACGGAGAAGCTTCTCTGACGCTTTTTCACAGAGATTTTGAAACTGAAATCTCCCATGCCGTTTCCACCATAGGCAGCAATGGGCTTCCCCATAGAACTTGCCAACCTGAATTCCTACAGGCTAGATGTGAGAGGCACATTCTGCTGCTTCCTCCCTAAGAGTTAAGCTTGCTTCTGAAAGCTCAACCTCCGGGGAGTCTGTTTGGCAGAGATATAGAACACACTTTTCCAAGCCTGTTGGAAGGCCTTTGCAGTGTCATTTCGCATCTAATTTCCCAAACCAAACTGCTTGCAGCTCTAACTCCCTTCTAACTACCACTTATTCGGTTCAGTGAGATATGCTGGATTCTAAACGGAGAAGCTTCTCTGACGCTTTTTCACAGAGATTTTGAAACTGAAATTTCCAAACCCGTTTCCAACGAAGGCGCCAATGGGCTTCCCCATAGAACTTGCCAACCTGAATTCCTACAGGCTAGATGTGAGAGGCACATTCTGCTGCTTCATCCCTTAGAGTTAAACTAGCTTCTGAAAGCTCAACCTCCGGGGAGTTTGTTTCGCAGAGATATAGAACACACTTTTCCAAGCATGTTGGAAGGCATTTGCAGTTTCATTTCGCGTCTAATTTCCCAAACCAAACTGCTTGCAGGTCTAACTGCCTTCTAACTACCACTTCTTCGGTTCAGTGAGATATGCTGGATTCTAAACGGAGAAGCTTCTCTGACGCTTTTTCACAGAGATTTTGAAACTGAAATCTCCCATGCCGTTTCCACCATAGGCAGCAATGGGCTTCCCCATAGAACTTGCCAACCTGAATTCCTACAGGCTAGATGTGAGAGGCACATTCTGCTGCTTCCTCCCTAACAGTTAAGCTTGCTTCTGATAGCTCAACCTCCGGGGACTCTGTTTGGCACAGATATAGAACACACTTTTCCAAGCCTGTTGGAAGGCCTTTGCAGTGTCATTTCGCATCTAATTTCCCAAACCAAACTGCTTGCAGCTCTAACTCCCTTCTAACTACCACTTATTCGGTTCAGTGAGATATGCTGGATTCTAAACGGAGAAGCTTCTCTGACGCTTTTTCACAGAGATTTTGAAACTGAAATTTCCAAACCGTTTCCAACGAAGGCGCCAATGGGCTTCCCCATAGAACTTGCCAACCTGAATTCCTACAGGCTAGATGTGAGAGGCACATTCTGCTGCTTCCTCCCTTAGAGTTAAACTTGCTTCTGAAAGCTCAACCTCTGGGGAGTCTGTTTGGCAGAGATATAGAACACACTTTTCCAAGCCTGTTGGAAGGCATTTGCAGTTTCATTTCGCATCTAATTTCCCAAACCAAACTGCTTGCAGCTCTAACTCCCTTCTAACTACCACTTCTTCGGTTCAGTGAGATATGCTGGATTCTAAACGGAGAAGCTTCTCTGACGCTTTTTCACAGAGATTTTGAAACTGAAATCTCCCATGCCGTTTCCACCATAGGCAGCAATGGGCTTCCCCATAGAACTTGCCAACCTGAATTCCTACAGGCTAGATGTGAGAGGCACATTCTGCTGCTTCCTCCCTAAGAGTTAAGCCTGCTTCTGAAAGCTCAACCTCCGGGGACTCTGTTTGGCACAGATATAGAACACACTTTTCCAAGCCTGTTGGAAGGCCTTTGCAGTGTCATTTCGCATCTAATTTCCCAAACCAAACTGCTTGCAGCTCTAACTCCCTTCTAACTACCACTTCTTCGGTTCAGTGAGATATGCTGGATTCTTAACGGAGAAGCTTCTCTGACGCTTTTTCACAGAGATTTTGAAACTGAAATCTCCCATGCCGTTTCCACCATAGGCAGCAATGGGCTTCCCCATAGAACTTGCCAACCTGAATTCCTAAAGGCTAGATGTGAGAGGCACATTCTGCTGCTTCCTCCCTTAGAGTTAAACTTGCTTCTGAAAGCTCAACCTCCGGGGAGTTTGTTTGGCAGAGATATAGAACACACTTTTCCAAGCCTGTTGGAAGGCATTTGCAGTTTCATTTCGCGTCTAATTTCCCAAACCAAACTGCTTGCAGGTCTAACTGCCTTCTAACTACCACTTCTTCGGTTCAGTGAGATATGCTGGATTCTAAACGGAGAAGCTTCTCTGACGCTTTTTCACAGAGATTTTGAAACTGAAATCTCCCATGCCGTTTCCACCATAGGCAGCAATGGGCTTCCCCATAGAACTTGCCAACCTGAATTCCTACAGGCTAGATGTGAGAGGCACATTCTGCTGCTTCCTCCCTAAGAGTTAAGCTTGCTTCTGAAAGCTCAACCTCCGGGGACTCTGTTTGGCACAGATATAGAACACACTTTTCCAAGCCTGTTGGAAGGCCTTTGCAGTGTCATTTCGCGTCTAATTTCCCAAACCAAACTGCTTGCAGCTCTAACTCCCTTCTAACTACCACTTCTTCGGTTCAGTGAGATATGCTGGATTCTAAACGGAGAAGCTTCTCTGACGCTTTTTCACAGAGATTTTGAAACTGAAATTTCCAAACCCGTTTCCAACGAAGGCGCCAATGGGCTTCCCCATAGAACTTGCCAACCTGAATTCCTACAGGCTAGATGTGAGAGGCACATTCTGCTGCTTCCTCCCTTAGAGTTAAACTAGCTTCTGAAAGCTCAACCTCCGGGGAGTTTGTTTGGCAGAGATATAGAACACACTTTTCCAAGCCTGTTGGAAGGCATTTGCAGTTTCATTTCGCGTCTAATTTCCCAAACCAAACTGCTTGCAGCTCTAACTGCCTTCTAACTACCACTTCTTCGGTTCAGTGAGATATGCTGGATTCTAAACGGAGAAGCTTCTCTGACGCTTTTTCACAGAGATTTTGAAACTGAAATCTCCCATGCCGTTTCCACCATAGGCAGCAATGGGCTTCCCCATAGAACTTGCCAACCTGAATTCCTACAGGCTAGATGTGAGAGGCACATTCTGCTGCTTCCTCCCTAAGAGTTAAGCTTGCTTCTGAAAGCTCAACCTCCGGGGACTCTGTTTGGCACATATATAGAACACACTTTTCCAAGCCTGTTGGAAGGCCTTTGCAGTGTCATTATGCATCTAATTTCCCAAACCAAACTGCTTGCAGCTCTAACTCCCTTCTAACTACCACTTCTTCGGTTCAGTGAGATATGCTGGATTCTAAACGGAGAAGCTTCTCTGACGCTTTTTCACAGAGATTTTGAAACTGAAATCTCCCATGCCGTTTCCACCATAGGCAGCAATGGGCTTCCCCATAGAACTTGCCAACCTGAATTCCTACAGGCTAGATGTGAGAGGCACATTCTGCTGCTTCATCCCTTAGAGTTAAACTAGCTTCTGAAAGCTCAACCTCCGGGGAGTTTGTTTCGCAGAGATATAGAACACACTTTTCCAAGCATGTTGGAAGGCATTTGCAGTTTCATTTCGCGTCTAATTTCCCAAACCAAACTGCTTGCAGGTCTAACTGCCTTCTAACTACCACTTCTTCGGTTCAGTGAGATATGCTGGATTCTAAACGGAGAAGCTTCTCTGACGCTTTTTCACAGAGATTTTGAAACTGAAATCTCCCATGCCGTTTCCACCATAGGCAGCAATGGGCTTCCCCATAGAACTTGCCAACCTGAATTCCTACAGGCTAGATGTGAGAGGCACATTCTGCTGCTTCCTCCCTAACAGTTAAGCTTGCTTCTGATAGCTCAACCTCCGGGGACTCTGTTTGGCACAGATATAGAACACACTTTTCCAAGCCTGTTGGAAGGCCTTTGCAGTGTCATTTCGCATCTAATTTCCCAAACCAAACTGCTTGCAGCTCTAACTCCCTTCTAACTACCACTTATTCGGTTCAGTGAGATATGCTGGATTCTAAACGGAGAAGCTTCTCTGACGCTTTTTCACAGAGATTTTGAAACTGAAATTTCCAAACCGTTTCCAACGAAGGCGCCAATGGGCTTCCCCATAGAACTTGCCAACCTGAATTCCTACAGGCTAGATGTGAGAGGCACATTCTGCTGCTTCCTCCCTTAGAGTTAAACTTGCTTCTGAAAGCTCAACCTCCGGGGAGTTTGTTTGGCAGAGATATAGAACACACTTTTCCAAGCCTGTTGGAAGGCATTTGCAGTTTCATTTCGCGTCTAATTTCCCAAACCAAACTGCTTGCAGCTCTAACTCCCTTCTAACTACCACTTCTTCGGTTCAGTGAGATATGCTGGATTCTAAACGGAGAAGCTTCTCTGACGCTTTTTCACAGAGATTTTGAAACTGAAATCTCCCATGCCGTTTCCACCATAGGCAGCAATGGGCTTCCCCATAGAACTTGCCAACCTGAATTCCTACAGGCTAGATGTGAGAGGCACATTCTGCTGCTTCCTCCCTTAGAGTTAAACTTGCTTCTGAAAGCTCAACCTCTGGGGAGTTTGTTTGGCAGAGATATAGAACACACTTTTCCAAGCCTGTTGGAAGGCATTTGCAGTTTCATTTCGCGTCTAATTTCCCAAACCAAACTGCTTGCAGCTCTAACTCCCTTCTAACTACCACTTCTTCGGTTCAGTGAGATATGCTGGATTCTAAACGGAGAAGCTTCTCTGACGCTTTTTCACAGAGATTTTGAAACTGAAATTTCCAAACCCGTTTCCAACGAAGGCGCCAATGGGCTTCCCCATAGAACTTGCCAACCTGAATTCCTACAGGCTAGATGTGAGAGGCACATTCTGCTGCTTCCTCCCTTAGAGTTAAACTAGCTTCTGAAAGCTCAACCTCCGGGGAGTTTGTTTGGCAGAGATATAGAACACACTTTTCCAAGCCTGTTGGAAGGCATTTGCAGTTTCATTTCGCGTCTAATTTCCCAAACCAAACTGCTTGAGCTCTAACTCCCTTCTAACTACCACTTCTTCGGTTCAGTGAGATATGCTGGATTCTAAACGGAGAAGCTTCTCTGACGCTTTTTCACAGAGATTTTGAAACTGAAATCTCATGCCGTTTCCACCATAGGCAGCAATGGGCTTCCCCATAGAACTTGCCAACCTGAATTCCTACAGGCTAGATGTGAGAGGCACATTCTGCTGCTTCCTCCCTAACAGTTAAGCTTGATTCTGAAAGCTCAACCTCCGGGGACTCTGTTTGGCAGAGATATAGAACACACTTTTCCAAGCCTGTTGGAAGGCATTTGCAGTTTCATTTCGCGTCTAATTTCCCAAACCAAACTGCTTGCAGTTCTAACTGCCTTCTAACTACCACTTCTTCGGTTCAGTGAGATATGCTGGATTCTAAACGGAGAAGCTTCTCTGACGCTTTTTCACAGAGATTTTGAAACTGAAATCTCCCATGCCGTTTCCTCCATAGGCAGCAATGGGCTTCCCCATAGAACTTGCCAACCTGAATTCCTACAGGCTAGATGTGAGAGGCACATTCTGCTGCTTCCTCCCTTAGAGTTAAACTAGCTTCTGAAAGCTCAACCTCCGGGGAGTCTCTTTGGCAGAGATATAGAACACATTTTTCCAAGCCTGTTGGAAGGCATTTGCAGTTTCATTTCGCGTCTAATTTCCCAAACCAAACTGCTTGCAGCTCTAACTCCCTTCTAACTACCACTTCTTCGGTTCAGTGAGATATGCTGGATTCTAAACGGAGAAGCTTCTCTTACGCTTTTTCACAGAGATTTTGAAACTGAAATCTCCCATGCCGTTTCCACCATAGGCAGCAATGGGCTTCCCCATAGAACTTGCCAACCTGAATTCCTACAGGCTAGATGTGAGAGGCACATTCTGCTGCTTCCTCCCTTAGAGTTAAACTTGCTTCTGAAAGCTCAACCTCCGGGGAGTTTGTTTGGCAGAGATATAGAACACACTTTTCCAAGCCTGTTGGAAGGCATTTGCAGTTTCATTTTGCGTCTAATTTCCCAAACCAAACTGCTTGCAGCTCTAACTCCCTTCTAACTACCACTTCTTCGGTTCAGTGAGATATGCTGGATTCTAAACGGAGAAGCTTCTCTGACGCTTTTTCACAGAGATTTTGAAACTGAAATTTCCAAACCCGTTTCCAACGAAGGCGCCAATGGGCTTCCCCATAGAACTTGCCAACCTGAATTCCTACAGGCTAGATGTGAGAGGCACATTCTGCTGCTTCCTCCCTTAGAGTTAAACTAGCTTCTGAAAGCTCAACCTCCGGGGAGTTTGTTTGGCAGAGATATAGAACACACTTTTCCAAGCCTGTTGGAAGGCATTTGCAGTTTCATTTCGCTTCTAATCTCCCAAACCAAACTGCTTGCAGCTCTAACTGCCTTCTAACTACCACTTCTTCGGTTCAGTGAGATATGCTGGATTCTAAACGGAGAAGCTTCTCTGACGCTTTTTCACAGAGATTTTGAAACTGAAATCTCCCATGCCGTTTCCACCATAGGCAGCAATGGGCTTCCCCATAGAACTTGCCAACCTGAATTCCTACAGGCTAGATGTGAGAGGCACATTCTGCTGCTTCCTCCCTTAGAGTTAAACTAGCTTCTGAAAGCTCAACCTCCAGGGAGTCTGTTTGGCAGAGATATAGAACACACTTTTCCAAGCCTGTTGGAAGGCATTTGCAGTTTCATTTCGCGTCTAATTTCCCAAACCAAACTGCTTGCAGCTCTAACTGCCTTCTAACTACCACTTCTTCGGTTCAGTGAGATATGCTGGATTCTAAACGGAGAAGCTTCTCTGACGCTTTTTCACAGAGATTTTGAAACTGAAATCTCCCATGCCGTTTCCACCATAGGCAGCAATGGGCTTCCCCATAGAACTTGCCAACCTGAATTCCTACAGGCTAGATGTGAGAGGCACATTCTGCTTCTTCGTCCCTTAGAGGTAAACTTGCTTCTGAAAGCTCAACCTCCGGGGAGTTTGTTTGGCAGAGATATAGAACACACTTTTCCAAGCCTGTTGGAAGGCATTTGCAGTTTCATTTCGCGTCTAATTTCCCAAACCAAACTGCTTACAGCTCTAACTCCCTTCTAACTACCACTTCTTCGGTTCAGTGAGATATGCTGGATTCTAAACGGAGAAGCTTCTCTGACGCTTTTTCACAGAGATTTTGAAACTGAAATCTCCCATGCCGTTTCCACCATAGGCAGCAATGGGCTTCCCCATAGAACTTGCCAACCTGAATTCCTACCAGCTAGATGTGAGAGGCACATTCTGCTGCTTCCTTCCTTAGAGTTAAACTTGCTTCTGAAAGCTCAACCTCCGGGGAGTTTGTTTGGCAGAGATATAGAACACACTTTTCCAAGCCTGTTGGAAGGCATTTGCAGTTTCATTTCGCGTCTAATTTCCCAAACCAAACTGCTTGCAGCTCTAACTCCCTTCTAACTACCACTTCTTCGGTTCAGTGAGATATGCTGGATTCTAAACGGAGAAGCTTCTCTGACGCTTTTTCACAGAGATTTTGAAACTGAAATTTCCAAACCCGTTTCCAACGAAGGCGCCAATGGGCTTCCCCATAGAACTTGCCAACCTGAATTCCTACAGGCTAGATGTGAGAGGCATATTCTGCTGCTTCCTCCCTTAGAGTTAAACTAGCTTCTGAAAGCTCAACCTCCGGGGAGTTTGTTTGGCAGAGATATAGAACACACTTTTCCAAGCCTGTTGGAAGGCATTTGCAGTTTCATTTCGCGTCTAATTTCCCAAACCAAACTGCTTGCAGCTCTAACTGCCTTCTAACTACCACTTCTTCGGTTCAGTGAGATATGCTGGATTCTAAACGGAGAAGCTTCTCTGACGCTTTTTCACAGAGATTTTGAAACTGAAATCTCCCATGCCGTTTCCACCATAGGCAGCAATGGGCTTCCCCATAGAACTTGCCAACATGAATTCCTACAGGCTAGATGTGAGAGGCACATTCTGCTGCTTCCTCCCTAAGAGTTAAGCTTGCTTCTGAAAGCTCAACCTCCGGGGACTCTGTTTGGCACATATATAGAACACACTTTTCCAAGCCTGTTGGAAGGCCTTTGCAGTGTCATTATGCATCTAATTTCCCAAACCAAACTGCTTGCAGCTCTAACTCCCTTCTAACTACCACTTCTTCGGTTCAGTGAGATATGCTGGATTCTAAACGGAGAAGCTTCTCTGACGCTTTTTCACAGAGATTTTGAAACTGAAATCTCCCATGCCGTTTCCACCATAGGCAGCAATGGGCTTCCCCATAGAACTTGCCAACCTGAATTCCTACAGGCTAGATGTGAGAGGCACATTCTGCTGCTTCCTCACTTAGAGTTAAACTTGCTTCTGAAAGCTCAACCTCCGGGGAGTTTGTTTGGCAGAGATATAGAACACACTTTTCCAAGCCTGTTGGAAGGCATTTGCAGTTTCATTTCGCGTCTAATTTCCCAAACCAAACTGCTTGCAGCTCTAACTCCCTTCTAACTACCACTTCTTCTGTTCAGTGAGATATGCTGGATTCTAAACGGAGAAGCTTCTCTGACGCTTTTTCACAGAGATTTTGAAACTGAAATCTCCCATGCCGTTTCCACCATAGGCAGCAATGGGCTTCCCCATAGAACTTGCCAACCTGAATTCCTACAGGCTAGATGTGAGAGGCACATTCTGCTGCTTCCTCCCTTAGAGTTAAACTTGCTTCTGAAAGCTCAACCTCTGGGGAGTTTGTTTGGCAGAGATATAGAACACACTTTTCCAAGCCTGTTGGAAGGCATTTGCAGTTTCATTTCGCGTCTAATTTCCCAAACCAAACTGCTTGCAGCTCTAACTCCCTTCTAACTACCACTTCTTCGGTTCAGTGAGATATGCTGGATTCTAAACGGAGAAGCTTCTCTGACGCTTTTTCACAGAGATTTTGAAACTGAAATTTCCAAACCCGTTTCCAACGAAGGCGCCAATGGGCTTCCCCATAGAACTTGCCAACCTGAATTCCTACAGGCTAGATGTGAGAGGCACATTCTGCTGCTTCCTCCCTTAGAGTTAAACTAGCTTCTGAAAGCTCAACCTCCGGGGAGTTTGTTAGGCAGAGATATAGAACACACTTTTCCAAGCCTGTTGGAAGGCATTTGCAGTTTCATTTCGCGTCTAATTTCCCAAACCAAACTGCTTGAGCTCTAACTCCCTTCTAACTACCACTTCTTCGGTTCAGTGAGATATGCTGGATTCTAAACGGAGAAGCTTCTCTGACGCTTTTTCACAGAGATTTTGAAACTGAAATCTCATGCCGTTTCCACCATAGGCAGCAATGGGCTTCCCCATAGAACTTGCCAACCTGAATTCCTACAGGCTAGATGTGAGAGGCACATTCTGCTGCTTCCTCCCTAACAGTTAAGCTTGATTCTGAAAGCTCAACCTCCGGGGACTCTGTTTGGCAGAGATATAGAACACACTTTTCCAAGCCTGTTGGAAGGCATTTGCAGTTTCATTTCGCGTCTAATTTCCCAAACCAAACTGCTTGCAGCTCTAACTGCCTTCTAACTACCACTTCTTCGGTTCAGTGAGATATGCTGGATTCTAAACGGAGAAGCTTCTCTGACGCTTTTTCACAGAGATTTTGAAACTGAAATCTCCCATGCCGTTTCCACCATAGGCAGCAATGGGCTTCCCCATAGAACTTGCCAACCTGAATTCCTACAGGCTAGATGTGAGAGGCACATTCTGCTGCTTCCTCCCTTAGAGTTAAACTAGCTTCTGAAAGCTCAACCTCCGGGGAGTTTGTTTGGCAGAGATATAGAACACACTTTTCCAAGCCTGTTGGAAGGCATTTGCAGTTTCATTTCGCTTCTAATTTCCCAAACCAAACTGCTTGCAGCTCTAACTGCCTTCTAACTACCACTTCTTCGGTTCAGTGAGATATGCTGGATTCTAAACGGAGAAGCTTCTCTGACGCTTTTTCACAGAGATTTTGAATCTGAAATCTCCCATGCTGTTTCCACCATAGCCAGCAATGGGCTTCCCCATAGAACTTGCCAACCTGAATTCCTACAGGCTAGATGTGAGAGGCACATTCTGCTGCTTCCTCCCTTAGAGTTAAACTAGCTTCTGAAAGCTCAACCTCCAGGGAGTCTGTTTGGCAGAGATATAGAACACACTTTTCAAAGCCTGTTGGAAGGCATTTGCTGTTTCATTTCACGTCTAATTTCCCAAACCAAACTGCTTGCAGCTCTAACTGCCTTCTAACTACCACTTCTTCGGTTCACTGAGATATGCTGGATTCTAAACGGAGAAGCTTCTCTGACGCTTTTTCACAGAGATTTTGAAACTGAAATCTCCCATGCCGTTTCCACCATAGGCAGCAATGGGCTTCCCCATAGAACTTGCCAACCTGAATTCCTACAGGCTAGATGTGAGAGGCACATTCTGCTGCTTCCTCCCTAAGAGTTAAGCTTTCTTCTGAAAGCTCAACCTCCGGGGAGTCTGTTTGGCAGAGATATAGAACACACTTTTCCAAGCCTGTTGGAAGGCCTTTAGAGTGTCATTTCGCATCTAATTTCCCAAACCAAACTGCTTGCAGCTCTAACTCCCTTCTAACTACCACTTCTTCGGTTCAGTGAGATATGCTGGATTCTAAACGGAGAAGCTTCTCTGACGCTTTTTCACAGAGATTTTGAAACTGAAATCTCCCATGCCGTTTCCACCATAGGCAGCAATGGGCTTCCCCATAGAACTTGCCAACCTGAATTCCTACAGGCTAGATGTGAGAGGCACATTCTGCTGCTTCCTCCCTAAGAGTTAAGCTTGCTTCTGAAAGCTCAACCTCCGGGGACTCTGTTTGGCACAGATATAGAACACACTTTTCCAAGCCTGTTGGAAGGCCTTTGCAGTGTCATTTCGCATCTAATTTCCCAAACCAAACTGCTTGCAGCTCTAACTCCCTTCTAACTACCACTTCTTCGGTTCAGTGAGATATGCTGGATTCTTAACGGAGAAGCTTCTCTGACGCTTTTTCACAGAGATTTTGAAACTGAAATCTCCCATGCCGTTTCCACCATAGGCAGCAATGGGCTTCCCCATAGAACTTGCCAACCTGAATTCCTAAAGGCTAGATGTGAGAGGCACATTCTGCTGCTTCCTCCCTTAGAGTTAAACTAGCTTCTGAAAGCTCAACCTCCGGGGAGTTTGTTTGGCAGAGATATAGAACACACTTTTCCAAGCCTGTTGGAAGGCATTTGCAGTTTCATTTCGCGTCTAATTTCCCAAACCAAACTGCTTGCAGGTCTAACTGCCTTCTAACTACCACTTCTTCGGTTCAGTGAGATATGCTGGAATCTAAACGGAGAAGCTTCTCTGACGCTTTTTCACAGAGATTTTGAAACTGAAATCTCCCATGCCGTTTCCACCATAGGCAGCAATGGGCTTCCCCATAGAACTTGCCAACCTGAATTCCTACAGGCTAGATGTGAGAGGCACATTCTGCTGCTTCCTCCCTAAGAGTTAAGCTTGCTTCTGAAAGCTCAACCTCCGGGGAGTTTGTTTGGCAGAGATATAGAACACACTTTTCCAAGCCTGTTGGAAGGCATTTGCAGTTTCATTTCGCGTCTAATTTCCCAAACCAAACTGCTTGCAGCTCTAACTCCCTTCTAACTACCACTTCTTCGGTTCAGTGAGATATGCTGGATTCTAAACGGAGAAGCTTCTCTGACGCTTTTTCACAGAGATTTTGAAACTGAAATTTCCAAACCCGTTTCCAACGAAGGCGCCAATGGGCTTCCCCATAGAACTTGCCAACCTGAATTCCTACAGGCTAGATGTGAGAGGCACATTCTGCTGCTTCCTCCCTTAGAGTTAAACTAGCTTCTGAAAGCTCAACCTCCGGGGAGTTTGTTTGGCAGAGATATAGAACACACTTTTCCAAGCCTGTTGGAAGGCATTTGCAGTTTCATTTCGCGTCTAATTTCCTAAACCAAACTGCTTGCAGCTCTAACTGCCTTCTAACTACCACTTCTTCGGTTCAGTGAGATATGCTGGATTCTAAACGGAGAAGCTTCTCTGACGCTTTTTCACAGAGATTTTGAAACTGAAATCTCCCATGCCGTTTCCACCATAGGCAGCAATGGGCTTCCCCATAGAACTTGCCAACATGAATTCCTACAGGCTAGATGTGAGAGGCACATTCTGCTGCTTCCTCCCTAAGAGTTAAGCTTGCTTCTGAAAGCTCAACCTCCGGGGACTCTGTTTGGCACATATATAGAACACACTTTTCCAAGCCTGTTGGAAGGCCTTTGCAGTGTCATTATGCATCTAATTTCCCAAACCAAACTGCTTGCAGCTCTAACTCCCTTCTATCTACCACTTCTTCGGTTCAGTGAGATATGCTGGATTCTAAACGGAGAAGCTTCTCTGACGCTTTTTCACAGAGATTTTGAAACTGAAATCTCCCATGCCGTTTCCACCATAGGCAGCAATGGGCTTCCCCATAGAACTTGCCAACCTGAATTCCTACAGGCTAGATGTGAGAGGCACATTCTGCTGCTTCCTCCCTAAGAGTTAAGCTTGCTTCTGAAAGCTCAACCTCCGGGGAGTCTGTTTGGCAGAAATATAGAACACACTTTTCCAAGCCTGTTGGAAGGCCTTTGCAGTGTCATTTCGCATCTAATTTCCCAAACCAAACTGCTTGCAGCTCTAACTCCCTTCTAACTACCACTTATTCGGTTCAGTGAGATATGCTGGATTCTAAACGGAGAAGCTTCTCTGACGCTTTTTCACAGAGATTTTGAAACTGAAATTTCCAAACCCGTTTCCAACGAAGGCGCCAATGGGCTTCCCCATAGAACTTGCCAACCTGAATTCCTACAGGCTAGATGTGAGAGGCACATTCTGCTGCTTCATCCCTTAGAGTTAAACTAGCTTCTGAAAGCTCAACCTCCGGGGAGTTTGTTTGGCAGAGATATAGAACACACTTTTCCAAGCATGTTGGAAGGCATTTGCAGTTTCATTTCGCGTCTAATTTCCCAAACCAAACTGCTTGCAGCTCTAACTGCCTTCTAACTACCACTTCTTCGGTTCAGTGAGATATGCTGGATTCTAAACGGAGAAGCTTCTCTGACGCTTTTTCACAGAGATTTTGAAACTGAAATCTCCCATGCCGTTTCCACCATAGGCAGCAATGGGCTTCCCCATAGAACTTGCCAACCTGAATTCCTACAGGCTAGATGTGAGAGGCACATTCTGCTGCTTCCTCCCTTAGAGTTAAACTAGCTTCTGAAAGCTCAACCTCCGGGGAGTTTGTTTGGCAGAGATATAGAACACACTTTTCCAAGCCTGTTGGAAGGCATTTGCAGTTTCATTTCGCTTCTAATTTCCCAAACCAAACTGCTTGCAGCTCTAACTGCCTTCTAACTACCACTTCTTCGGTTCAGTGAGATATGCTGGATTCTAAACGGAGAAGCTTCTCTGACGCTTTTTCACAGAGATTTTGAATCTGAAATCTCCCATGCTGTTTCCACCATAGCCAGCAATGGGCTTCCCCATAGAACTTGCCAACCTGAATTCCTACAGGCTAGATGTGAGAGGCACATTCTGCTGCTTCCTCCCTTAGAGTTAAACTAGCTTCTGAAAGCTCAACCTCCAGGGAGTCTGTTTGGCAGAGATATAGAACACACTTTTCAAAGCCTGTTGGAAGGCATTTGCTGTTTCATTTCGCGTCTAATTTCCCAAACCAAACTGCTTGCAGCTCTAACTGCCTTCTAACTACCACTTCTTCGGTTCACTGAGATATGCTGGATTCTAAACGGAGAAGCTTCTCTGACGCTTTTTCACAGAGATTTTGAAACTGAAATCTCCCATGCCGTTTCCACCATAGGCAGCAATGGGCTTCCCCATAGAACTTGCCAACCTGAATTCCTACAGGCTAGATGTGAGAGGCACATTCTGCTGCTTCCTCCCTAAGAGTTAAGCTTTCTTCTGAAAGCTCAACCTCCGGGGAGTCTGTTTGGCAGAGATATAGAACACACTTTTCCAAGCCTGTTGGAAGGCCTTTAGAGTGTCATTTCGCATCTAATTTCCCAAACCAAACTGCTTGCAGCTCTAACTCCCTTCTAACTACCACTTCTTCGGTTCAGTGAGATATGCTGGATTCTAAACGGAGAAGCTTCTCTGACGCTTTTTCACAGAGATTTTGAAACTGAAATCTCCCATGCCGTTTCCACCATAGGCAGCAATGGGCTTCCCCATAGAACTTGCCAACCTGAATTCCTACAGGCTAGATGTGAGAGGCACATTCTGCTGCTTCCTCCCTAAGAGTTAAGCTTGCTTCTGAAAGCTCAACCTCCGGGGACTCTGTTTGGCACAGATATAGAACACACTTTTCCAAGCCTGTTGGAAGGCCTTTGCAGTGTCATTTCGCATCTAATTTCCCAAACCAAACTGCTTGCAGCTCTAACTCCCTTCTAACTACCACTTCTTCGGTTCAGTGAGATATGCTGGATTCTTAACGGAGAAGCTTCTCTGACGCTTTTTCACAGAGATTTTGAAACTGAAATCTCCCATGCCGTTTCCACCATAGGCAGCAATGGGCTTCCCCATAGAACTTGCCAACCTGAATTCCTAAAGGCTAGATGTGAGAGGCACATTCTGCTGCTTCCTCCCTTAGAGTTAAACTAGCTTCTGAAAGCTCAACCTCCGGGGAGTTTGTTTGGCAGAGATATAGAACACACTTTTCCAAGCCTGTTGGAAGGCATTTGCAGTTTCATTTCGCGTCTAATTTCCCAAACCAAACTGCTTGCAGGTCTAACTGCCTTCTAACTACCACTTCTTCGGTTCAGTGAGATATGCTGGATTCTAAACGGAGAAGCTTCTCTGACGCTTTTTCACAGAGATTTTGAAACTGAAATCTCCCATGCCGTTTCCACCATAGGCAGCAATGGGCTTCCCCATAGAACTTGCCAACCTGAATTCCTACAGGCTAGATGTGAGAGGCACATTCTGCTGCTTCCTCCCTAAGAGTTAAGCTTGCTTCTGAAAGCTCAACCTCCGGGGAGTTTGTTTGGCAGAGATATAGAACACACTTTTCCAAGCCTGTTGGAAGGCATTTGCAGTTTCATTTCGCGTCTAATTTCCCAAACCAAACTGCTTGCAGCTCTAACTCCCTTCTAACTACCACTTCTTCGGTTCAGTGAGATATGCTGGATTCTAAACGGAGAAGCTTCTCTGACGCTTTTTCACAGAGATTTTGAAACTGAAATTTCCAAACCCGTTTCCAACGAAGGCGCCAATGGGCTTCCCCATAGAACTTGCCAACCTGAATTCCTACAGGCTAGATGTGAGAGGCACATTCTGCTGCTTCCTCCCTTAGAGTTAAACTAGCTTCTGAAAGCTCAACCTCCGGGGAGTTTGTTTGGCAGAGATATAGAACACACTTTTCCAAGCCTGTTGGAAGGCATTTGCAGTTTCATTTCGCGTCTAATTTCCCAAACCAAACTGCTTGCAGCTCTAACTGCCTTCTAACTACCACTTCTTCGGTTCAGTGAGATATGCTGGATTCTAAACGGAGAAGCTTCTCTGACGCTTTTTCACAGAGATTTTGAAACTGAAATCTCCCATGCCGTTTCCACCATAGGCAGCAATGGGCTTCCCCATAGAACTTGCCAACATGAATTCCTACAGGCTAGATGTGAGAGGCACATTCTGCTGCTTCCTCCCTAAGAGTTAAGCTTGCTTCTGAAAGCTCAACCTCCGGGGACTCTGTTTGGCACATATATAGAACACACTTTTCCAAGCCTGTTGGAAGGCCTTTGCAGTGTCATTATGCATCTAATTTCCCAAACCAAACTGCTTGCAGCTCTAACTCCCTTCTAACTACCACTTCTTCGGTTCAGTGAGATATGCTGGATTCTAAACGGAGAAGCTTCTCTGACGCTTTTTCACAGAGATTTTGAAACTGAAATCTCCCATGCCGTTTCCACCATAGGCAGCAATGGGCTTCCCCATAGAACTTGCCAACCTGAATTCCTACAGGCTAGATGTGAGAGGCACATTCTGCTGCTTCCTCCCTAAGAGTTAAGCTTGCTTCTGAAAGCTCAACCTCCGGGGAGTCTGTTTGGCAGAAATATAGAACACACTTTTCCAAGCCTGTTGGAAGGCCTTTGCAGTGTCATTTCGCATCTAATTTCCCAACCCAAACTGCTTGCAGCTCTAACTCCCTTCTAACTACCACTTATTCGGTTCAGTGAGATATGCTGGATTCTAAACGGAGAAGCTTCTCTGACGCTTTTTCACAGAGATTTTGAAACTGAAATTTCCAAACCCGTTTCCAACGAAGGCGCCAATGGGCTTCCCCATAGAACTTGCCAACCTGAATTCCTACAGGCTAGATGTGAGAGGCACATTCTGCTGCTTCATCCCTTAGAGTTAAACTAGCTTCTGAAAGCTCAACCTCCGGGGAGTTTGTTTGGCAGAGATATAGAACACACTTTTCCAAGCATGTTGGAAGGCATTTGCAGTTTCATTTCGCGTCTAATTTCCCAAACCAAACTGCTTGCAGGTCTAACTGCCTTCTAACTACCACTTCTTCGGTTCAGTGAGATATGCTGGATTCTAAACGGAGAAGCTTCTCTGACGCTTTTTCACAGAGATTTTGAAACTGAAATCTCCCATGCCGTTTCCACCATAGGCAGCAATGGGCTTCCCCATAGAACTTGCCAACCTGAATTCCTACAGGCTAGATGTGAGAGGCACATTCTGCTGCTTCCTCCCTAACAGTTAAGCTTGCTTCTGATAGCTCAACCTCCGGGGACTCTGTTTGGCACAGATATAGAACACACTTTTCCAAGCCTGTTGGAAGGCCTTTGCAGTGTCATTTCGCATCTAATTTCCCAAACCAAACTGCTTGCAGCTCTAACTCCCTTCTAACTACCACTTCTTCGGTTCAGTGAGATATGCTGGATTCTAAACGGAGAAGCTTCTCTGACGCTTTTTCACAGAGATTTTGAAACTGAAATTTCCAAACCGTTTCCAACGAAGGCGCCAATGGGCTTCCCCATAGAACTTGCCAACCTGAATTCCTACAGGCTAGATGTGAGAGGCACATTCTGCTGCTTCCTCCCTTAGAGTTAAACGTGCTTCTGAAAGCTCAACCTCCGGGGAGTTTGTTTGGCAGAGATATAGAACACACTTTTCCAAGCCTGTTGGAAGGCATTTGCAGTTTCATTTCGCGTCTAATTTCCCAAACCAAACTGCTTGCAGCTCTAACTCCCTTCTAACTACCACTTCTTCGGTTCAGTGAGATATGCTGGATTCTAAACGGAGAAGCTTCTCTGACGCTTTTTCACAGAGATTTTGAAACTGAAATCTCCCATGCCGTTTCCACCATAGGCAGCAATGGGCTTCCCCATAGAACTTGCCAACCTGAATTCCTACAGGCTAGATGTGAGAGGCACATTCTGCTGCTTCCTCCCTTAGAGTTAAACTTGCTTCTGAAAGCTCAACCTCTGGGGAGTTTGTTTGGCAGAGATATAGAACACACTTTTCCAAGCCTGTTGGAAGGCATTTGCAGTTTCATTTCGCGTCTAATTTCCCAAACCAAACTGCTTGCAGCTCTAACTCCCTTCTAACTACCACTTCTTCGGTTCAGTGAGATATGCTGGATTCTAAACGGAGAAGCTTCTCTGACGCTTTTTCACAGAGATTTTGAAACTGAAATTTCCAAACCCGTTTCCAACGAAGGCGCCAATGGGCTTCCCCATAGAACTTGCCAACCTGAATTCCTACAGGCTAGATGTGAGAGGCACATTCTGCTGCTTCCTCCCTTAGAGTTAAACTAGCTTCTGAAAGCTCAACCTCCGGGGAGTTTGTTTGGCAGAGATATAGAACACACTTTTCCAAGCCTGTTGGAAGGCATTTGCAGTTTCATTTCGCGTCTAATTTCCCAAACCAAACTGCTTGAGCTCTAACTCCCTTCTAACTACCACTTCTTCGGTTCAGTGAGATATGCTGGATTCTAAACGGTGAAGCTTCTCTGACGCTTTTTCACAGAGATTTTGAAACTGAAATCTCATGCCGTTTCCACCATAGGCAGCAATGGGCTTCCCCATAGAACTTGCCAACCTGAATTCCTACAGGCTAGATGTGAGAGGCACATTCTGCTGCTTCCTCCCTAACAGTTAAGCTTGATTCTGAAAGCTCAACCTCCGGGGACTCTGTTTGGCAGAGATATAGAACACACTTTTCCAAGCCTGTTGGAAGGCATTTGCAGTTTCATTTCGCGTCTAATTTCCCAAACCAAACTGCTTGCAGTTCTAACTGCCTTCTAACTACCACTTCTTCGGTTCAGTGAGATATGCTGGATTCTAAACGGAGAAGCTTCTCTGACGCTTTTTCACAGAGATTTTGAAACTGAAATCTCCCATGCCGTTTCCTCCATAGGCAGCAATGGGCTTCCCCATAGAACTTGCCAACCTGAATTCCTACAGGCTAGATGTGAGAGGCACATTCTGCTGCTTCCTCCCTTAGAGTTAAACTAGCTTCTGAAAGCTCAACCTCCGGGGAGTCTCTTTGGCAGAGATATAGAACACATTTTTCCAAGCCTGTTGGAAGGCATTTGCAGTTTCATTTCGCGTCTAATTTCCCAAACCAAACTGCTTGCAGCTCTAACTCCCTTCTAACTACCACTTCTTCGGTTCAGTGAGATATGCTGGATTCTAAACGGAGAAGCTTCTCTTACGCTTTTTCACCGAGATTTTGAAACTGAAATCTCCCATGCCGTTTCCACCATAGGCAGCAATGGGCTTCCCCATAGAACTTGCCAACCTGAATTCCTACAGGCTAGATGTGAGAGGCACATTCTGCTGCTTCCTCCCTTAGAGTTAAACTTGCTTCTGAAAGCTCAACCTCCGGGGAGTTTGTTTGGCAGAGATATAGAACACACTTTTCCAAGCCTGTTGGAAGGCATTTGCAGTTTCATTTTGCGTCTAATTTCCCAAACCAAACTGCTTGCAGCTCTAACTCCCTTCTAACTACCACTTCTTCGGTTCAGTGAGATATGCTGGATTCTAAACGGAGAAGCTTCTCTGACGCTTTTTCACAGAGATTTTGAAACTGAAATTTCCAAACCCGTTTCCAACGAAGGCGCCAATGGGCTTCCCCATAGAACTTGCCAACCTGAATTCCTACAGGCTAGATGTGAGAGGCACATTCTGCTGCTTCCTCCCTTAGAGTTAAACTAGCTTCTGAAAGCTCAACCTCCGGGGAGTTTGTTTGGCAGAGATATAGAACACACTTTTCCAAGCCTGTTGGAAGGCATTTGCAGTTTCATTTCGCTTCTAATCTCCCAAACCAAACTGCTTGCAGCTCTAACTGCCTTCTAACTACCACTTCTTCGGTTCAGTGAGATATGCTGGATTCTAAACGGAGAAGCTTCTCTGACGCTTTTTCACAGAGATTTTGAAACTGAAATCTCCCATGCCGTTTCCACCATAGGCAGCAATGGGCTTCCCCATAGAACTTGCCAACCTGAATTCCTACAGGCTAGATGTGAGAGGCACATTCTGCTGCTTCCTCCCTTAGAGTTAAACTAGCTTCTGAAAGCTCAACCTCCAGGGAGTCTGTTTGGCAGAGATATAGAACACACTTTTCCAAGCCTGTTGGAAGGCATTTGCAGTTTCATTTCGCGTCTAATTTCCCAAACCAAACTGCTTGCAGCTCTAACTGCCTTCTAACTACCACTTCTTCGGTTCAGTGAGATATGCTGGATTCTAAACGGAGAAGCTTCTCTGACGCTTTTTCACAGAGATTTTGAAACTGAAATCTCCCATGCCGTTTCCACCATAGGCAGCAATGGGCTTCCCCATAGAACTTGCCAACCTGAATTCCTACAGGCTAGATGTGAGAGGCACATTCTGCTGCTTCCTCCCTAACAGTTAAGCTTGCTTCTGAAAGCTCAACCTCCGGGGACTCTGTTTGGCACAGATATAGAACACACTTTTCCAAGCCTGTTGGAAGGCCTTTGCAGTGTCATTTCGCATCTAATTTCCCAAACCAAACTGCTTGCAGCTCTAACTCCCTTCTAACTACCACTTCTTCGGTTCAGTGAGATATGCTGGATTCTAAACGGAGAAGCTTCTCTGACGCTTTTTCACAGAGATTTTGAAACTGAAATCTCCCATGCCGTTTCCACCATAGGCAGCAATGGGCTTCCCCATAGAACTTGCCAACCTGAATTCCTACAGGCTAGATGTGAGAGGCACATTCTGCTTCTTCGTCCCTTAGAGGTAAACTTGCTTCTGAAAGCTCAACCTCCGGGGAGTTTGTTTGGCAGAGATATAGAACACACTTTTCCAAGCCTGTTGGAAGGCATTTGCAGTTTCATTTCGCGTCTAATTTCCCAAACCAAACTGCTTACAGCTCTAACTCCCTTCTAACTACCACTTCTTCGGTTCAGTGAGATATGCTGGATTCTAAACGGAGAAGCTTCTCTGACGCTTTTTCACAGAGATTTTGAAACTGAAATCTCCCATGCCGTTTCCACCATAGGCAGCAATGGGCTTCCCCATAGAACTTGCCAACCTGAATTCCTACCAGCTAGATGTGAGAGGCACATTCTGCTGCTTCCTTCCTTAGAGTTAAACTTGCTTCTGAAAGCTCAACCTCTGGGGAGTTTGTTTGGCAGAGATATAGAACACACTTTTCCACGCCTGTTGGAAGGCATTTGCAGTTTCATTTCGCGTCTAATTTCCCAAACCAAACTGCTTGCAGCTCTAACTGCCTTCTAACTACCACTTCTTCGGTTCAGTGAGATATGCTGGATTCTAAACGGAGAAGCTTCTCTGACGCTTTTTCACAGAGATTTTGAAACTGAAATTTCCAAACCCGTTTCCAACGAAGGCGCCAATGGGCTTCCCCATAGAACTTGCCAACCTGAATTCCTACAGGCTAGATGTGAGAGGCACATTCTGCTGCTTCCTCCCTTAGAGTTAAGCTAGCTTCTGAAAGCTCAACCTCCGGGGAGTCTGTTTGGCAGAGATATAGAACACACTTTTCCAAGCCTGTTTTAAGGCATTTGCAGTTTCATTTCACGTCTAATTTCCCAAACCAAACTGCTTGCAGCTCTAACTCCCTTCTAACTACCACTTCTTCGCTTCAGTGAGATATGCTGGATTCTAAACGGAGAAGCTTCTCTGACGCTTTTTCACAGAGATTTTGAAACTGAAATTTCCCATGCCGTTTTCACCATAGGCAGCAATGGGCTTCCCCATAGAACTTGCCAACCTGAATTCCTACAGGCTAGATGTGAGAGGCACATTCTGCTGCTTCCTCCCTTAGAGTTAAACTTGCTTCTGAAAGCTCAACCTCCGGGGAGTCTGTTTGGCAGAGATATAGAACACACTTTTCCAAGCCTGTTGGAAGGCATTTGCAGTTTCATTTCGCGTCTAATTTCCCAAACCAAACTGCTTGCAGCTCTAACTCCCTTCTAACTACCACTTCTTCGGTTCAGTGAGATATGCTGGATTCTAAACGGAGAAGCTTCTCTGACGCTTTTTCACAGAGATTTTGAAACTGAAATTTCCAAACCCGTTTCCAACGAAGGCGCCAATGGGCTTCCCCATAGAACTTGCCAACCTGAATTCCTACAGGCTAGATGTGAGAGGCACATTCTGCTGCTTCCTCCCTTAGAGTTAAACTAGCTTCTGAAAGCTCAACCTCCGGGGAGTTTGTTTGGCAGAGATATAGAACACACTTTTCCAAGCCTGTTGGAAGGCATTTGCAGTTTCATTTCGCGTCTAATTTCCCAAACCAAACTGCTTGCAGCTCTAACTCCCTTCTAACTACCACTTCTTCGGTTCAGTGAGATATGCTGGATTCTAAACGGAGAAGCTTCTCTGACGCTTTTTCACAGAGATTTTGAAACTGAAATTTCCAAACCCGTTTCCAACGAAGGCGCCAATGGGCTTCCCCATAGAACTTGCCAACCTGAATTCCTACAGGCTAGATGTGAGAGGCACATTCTGCTGCTTCCTCCCTTAGAGTTAAACTAGCTTCTGAAAACTCAACCTCCGGGGAGTTTGTTTGGCAGAGATATAGAACACACTTTTCCAAGCCTGTTGGAAGTCATTTGCAGTTTCATTTCGCGTCTAATTTCCCTAACCAAACTGCTTGCAGCTCTAACTGCCTTCTAACTACCACTTCTTCGGTTCAGTGAGATATGCTGGATTCTAAACGGAGAAGCTTCTCTGACGCTTTTTCACAGAGATTTTGAAACTGAAATCTCCCATGCCGTTTCCACCATAGGCAGCAATGGGCTTCCCCATAGAACTTGCCAACCTGAATTCCTACAGGCTAGATGTGAGAGGCACATTCTGCTGCTTCCTCCCTTAGAGTTAAACTTGCTTCTGAAAGCTCAACCTCCGGGGAGTCTGTTTGGCAGAGATATAGAACACACTTTTCCAAGCCTGTTGGAAGGCATTTGCAGTTTCATTTCGCGTCTAATTTCCCAAACCAAACTGCTTGCAGCTCTAACACCCTTCTAACTACCACTTCTTCGGTTCAGTGAGATATGCTGGATTCTAAACGGAGAAGCTTCTCTGACGCTTTTTCACAGAGATTTTGAAACTGAAATCTCCCATGCCGTTTCCACCATAGGCAGCAATGGGCTTCCCCATAGAACTTGCCAACCTGAATTCCTACAGGCTAGATGTGAGAGGCACATTCTGCTGCTTCCTCCCTAAGAGTTAAGCTTGCTTCTGAAAGCTCAACCTCCGGGGAGTTTGTTTGGCAGAGATATAGAACACACTTTTCCAAGCCTGTTGGAAGGCATTTGCAGTTTCATTTCGCGTCTAATTTCCCAAACCAAACTGCTTGCAGCTCTAACTCCCTTCTAACTACCACTTCTTCGGTTCAGTGAGATATGCTGGATTCTAAACGGAGAAGCTTCTCTGACGCTTTTTCACAGAGATTTTGAAACTGAAATCTCCCATGCCGTTTCCACCATAGGCAGCAATGGGCTTCCCCATAGAACTTGCCAACCTGAATTCCTACAGGCTAGATGTGGGAGGCACATTCTGCTGCTTCCTCCCTTAGAGTTAAACTTGCTTCTGAAAGCTCAACCTCCGGGGAGTTTGTTTGGCAGAGATATAGAACACACTTTTCCAAGCCTGTTGGAAGGCATTTGCAGTTTCATTTCGCGTCTAATTTCCCAAACCAAACTGCTTGCAGCTCTAACTCCCTTCTAACTACCACTTCTTCGGTTCAGTGAGATATGCTGGATTCTAAACGGAGAAGCTTCTCTGACGCTTTTTCACAGAGATTTTGAAACTGAAATTTCCAAACCCGTTTCCAACGAAGGCGCCAATGGGCTTCCCCATAGAACTTGCCAACCTGAATTCCTACAGGCTAGATGTGAGAGGCACATTCTGCTGCTTCCTCCCTTAGAGTTAAACTAGCTTCTGAAAGCTCAAACTCCGGGGAGTTTGTTTGGCAGAGATATAGAACACACTTTTCCAAGCCTGTTGGAAGGCATTTGCAGTTTCATTTCGCGTCTAATTTCCCAAACCAAACAGCTTGCAGCTCTAACTGCCTTCTAACTACCACTTCTTCGGTTCAGTGAGATATGCTGGATTCTAAACGGAGAAGCTTCTCTGACGCTTTTTCACAGAGATTTTGAAACTGAAATCTCCCATGCTGTTTCCACCATAGCCAGCAATGGGCTTCCCCATAGAACTTGCCAACCTGAATTCCTACAGGCTAGATGTGAGAGGCACATTCTGCTGCTTCCTCCCTTAGAGTTAAACTAGCTTCTGAAAGCTCAACCTCCAGGGAGTCTGTTTGGCAGAGATATAGAACACACTTTTCCAAGAATGTTGGAAGGCATTTGCAGTTTCATTTCGCGTCTAATTTCCCAAACCAAACTGCTTGCAGCTCTAACTGCCTTCTAACTACCACTTCTTCGGTTCAGTGAGATATGCTGGATTCTAAACGGAGAAGCTTCTCTGACGCTTTTTCACAGAGATTTTGAAACTGAAATCTCCCATGCCGTTTCCACCATAGGCAGCAATGGGCTTCCCCGTAGAACTTGCCAACCTGAATTCCTACAGGCTAGATGTGAGAGGCACATTCTGCTGCTTCCTCCCTAACAGTTAAGCTTGCTTCTGAAAGCTCAACCTCCGGGGACTCTGTTTGGCAGAGATATAGAACACACTTTTCCAAGCCTGTTGGAAGGCCTTTGCAGTGTCATTTCGCATGTAATTTCCCAAACCAAACTGCTTGCAGCTCTAACTCCCTTCTAACTACCACTTCTTCGGTTCAGTGAGATATGCTGGATTCTAAACGGAGAAGCTTCTCTGACGCTTTTTCACAGAGATTTTGAAACTGAAATCTCATGCCGTTTCGACCAAAGACAGCAATGGGCTTCCCCATAGAACTTGCCAACCTGAATTCCTACAGGCTAGATGTGAGAGGCACATTCTGCTGCTTCCTCCCTAACAGTTAAGCTTGCTTCTGAAAGCTCAACCTCCGGGGACTCTGTTTGGCAGAGATATAGAACACACTTTTCCAAGCCTGTTGGAAGGCATTTGCAGTTTCATTTCGCGTCTAATTTCCCAAACCAAACTGCTTGCAGCTCTAACTGCCTTCTAACTACCACTTCTTCGGTTCAGTGAGATATGCTGGATTCTAAACGGAGAAGCTTCTCTGACGCTTTTTCACAGAGATTTTGAAACTGAAATCTCCCATGCCGTTTCCACCATAGGCAGCAATGGGCTTCCCCATAGAACTTGCCAACCTGAATTCCTACAGGCTAGATGTGAGAGGCACATTCTGCTGCTTCCTCCCTTAGAGTTAAACTTGCTTCTGAAAGCTCAACCTCCGGGGAGTCTGTTTGGCAGAGATATAGAACACATTTTTCCAAGCCTGTTGGAAGGCATTTGCAGTTTCATTTCGCGTCTAATTTCCCAAACCAAACTGCTTGCAGCTCTAACTCCCTTCTAACTACCACTTCTTCGGTTCAGTGAGATATGCTGGATTCTAAACGGAGAAGCTTCTCTGACGCTTTTTCACAGAGATTTTGAAACTGAAATCTCCCATGCCGTTTCCACCATAGGCAGCAATGGGCTTCCCCATAGAACTTGCCAACCTGAATTCCTACAGGCTAGATGTGAGAGGCACATTCTGCTGCTTCCTCCCTTAGAGTTAAACTTGCTTCTGAAAGCTCAACCTCCGGGGAGTTTGTTTGGCAGAGATATAGAACACACTTTTCCAAGCCTGTTGGAAGGCATTTGCAGTTTCATTTCGCGTCTAATTTCCCAAACCAAACTGCTTGCAGCTCTAACTCCCTTCTAACTACCACTTCTTCGGTTCAGTGAGATACGCTGGATTCTAAACGGAGAAGCTTCTCTGACGCTTTTTCACAGAGATTTTGAAACTGAAATTTCCAAACCCGTTTCCAACGAAGGCGCCAATGGGCTTCCCCATAGAACTTGCCAACCTGAATTCCTACAGGCTAGATGTGAGAGGCACATTCTGCTGCTTCCTCCCTTAGAGTTAAACTAGCTTCTGAAAGCTCAACCTCCGGGGAGTTTGTTTGGCAGAGATATAGAACACACGTTTCCAAGCCTGTTGGAAGGCATTTGCAGTTTCATTTCGCGTCTAATTTCCCTAACCAAACTGCTTGCAGCTCTAACTGCCTTCTAACTACCACTTCTTCGGTTCAGTGAGATATGCTGGATTCTAAACGGAGAAGCTTCTCTGACGCTTTTTCACAGAGATTTTGAAACTGAAATCTCCCATGCCGTTTCCACCATAGGCAGCAATGGGCTTCCCCATAGAACTTGCCAACCTGAATTCCTACAGGCTAGATGTGAGAGGCACATTCTGCTGCTTCCTCCCTTAGAGTTAAACTTGCTTCTGAAAGCTCAACCTCCGGGGAGTCTGTTTGGCAGAGATATAGAACACACTTTTCCAAGCCTGTTGGAAGGCATTTGCAGTTTCATTTCGCGTCTAATTTCCCAAACCAAACTGCTTGCAGCTCTAACACCCTTCTAACTACCACTTCTTCGGTTCAGTGAGATATGCTGGATTCTAAACGGAGAAGCTTCTCTGACGCTTTTTCACAGAGATTTTGAAACTGAAATTTCCAAACCCGTTTCCAACGAAGGCGCCAATGGGCTTCCCCATAGAACTTGCCAACCTGAATTCCTACAGGCTAGATGTGAGAGGCACATTCTGCTGCTTCCTCCCTTAGAGTTAAACTAGCTTCTGAAAGCTCAACCTCCGGGGAGTTTGTTTGGCAGAGATATAGAACACACTTTTCCAAGCCTGTTGGAAGGCATTTGCAGTTTCATTTCGCGTCTAATTTCCCTAACCAAACTGCTTGCAGCTCTAACTCCCTTCTAACTACCACTTCTTCGGTTCAGTGAGATATGCTGGATTCTAAACGGAGAAGCTTCTCTGACGCTTTTTCACAGAGATTTTGAAACTGAAATCTCCCATGCCGTTTCCACCATAGGCAGCAATGGGCTTCCCCATAGAACTTGCCAACCTGAATTCCTACAGGCTAGATGTGAGAGGCACATTCTGCTGCTTCCTCCCTTAGAGTTAAACTAGCTTCTGAAAGCTCAACCTCCGGGGAGTCTGTTTGGCAGAGATATAGAACACATTTTTCCAAGCCTGTTGGAAGGCATTTGCAGTTTCATTTCGCGTCTAATTTCCCAAACCAAACTGCTTGCAGCTCTAACTCCCTTCTAACTACCACTTCTTCGGTTCAGTGAGATATGCTGGATTCGAAACGGAGAAGCTTCTCTGACGCTTTTTCACAGAGATTTTGAAACTGAAATCTCCCATGCCGTTTCCACCATAGGCAGCAATGGGCTTCCCCATAGAACTTGCCAACCTGAATTCCTACAGGCTAGATGTGGGAGGCACATTCTGCTGCTTCCTCCCTTAGAGTTAAACTTGCTTCTGAAAGCTCAACCTCCGGGGAGTTTGTTTGGCAGAGATATAGAACACACTTTTCCAAGCCTGTTGGAAGGCATTTGCAGTTTCATTTCGCGTCTAATTTCCCAAACCAAACTGCTTGCAGCTCTAACTCCCTTCTAACTACCACTTCTTCGGTTCAGTGAGATATGCTGGATTCTAAACGGAGAAGCTTCTCTGACGCTTTTTCACAGAGATTTTGAAACTGAAATTTCCAAACCCGTTTCCAACGAAGGCGCCAATGGGCTTCCCCATAGAACTTGCCAACCTGAATTCCTACAGGCTAGATGTGAGAGGCACATTCTGCTGCTTCCTCCCTTAGAGTTAAACTAGCTTCTGAAAGCTCAACCTCCGGGGAGTTTGTTTGGCAGAGATATAGAACACACTTTTCCAAGCCTGTTGGAAGGCATTTGCAGTTTCATTTCGCGTCTAATTTCCCAAACCAAACAGCTTGCAGCTCTAACTGCCTTCTAACTACCACTTCTTCGGTTCAGTGAGATATGCTGGATTCTAAACGGAGAAGCTTCTCTGACGCTTTTTCACAGAGATTTTGAAACTGAAATCTCCCATGCTGTTTCCACCATAGCCAGCAATGGGCTTCCCCATAGAACTTGCCAACCTGAATTCCTACAGGCTAGATGTGAGAGGCACATTCTGCTGCTTCCTCCCTTAGAGTTAAACTAGCTTCTGAAAGCTCAACCTCCAGGGAGTCTGTTTGGCAGAGATATAGAACACACTTTTCCAAGAATGTTGGAAGGCATTTGCAGTTTCATTTCGCGTCTAATTTCCCAAACCAAACTGCTTGCAGCTCTAACTGCCTTCTAACTACCACTTCTTCGGTTCAGTGAGATATGCTGGATTCTAAACGGAGAAGCTTCTCTGACGCTTTTTCACAGAGATTTTGAAACTGAAATCTCCCATGCCGTTTCCACCATAGGCAGCAATGGACTTCCCCGTAGAACTTGCCAACCTGAATTCCTACAGGCTAGATGTGAGAGGCACATTCTGCTGCTTCCTCCCTAACAGTTAAGCTTGCTTCTGAAAGCTCAACCTCCGGGGACTCTGTTTGGCAGAGATATAGAACACACTTTTCCAAGCCTGTTGGAAGGCCTTTGCAGTGTCATTTCGCATGTAATTTCCCAAACCAAACTGCTTGCAGCTCTAACTCCCTTCTAACTACCACTTCTTCGGTTCAGTGAGATATGCTGGATTCTAAACGGAGAAGCTTCTCTGACGCTTTTTCACAGAGATTTTGAAACTGAAATCTCATGCCGTTTCCACCAAAGACAGCAATGGGCTTCCCCATAGAACTTGCCAACCTGAATTCCTACAGGCTAGATGTGAGAGGCACATTCTGCTGCTTCCTCACTAACAGTTAAGCTTGCTTCTGAAAGCTCAACCTCCAGGGACTCTGTTTGGCAGAGATATAGAACACACTTTTCCAAGCCTGTTGGAAGGCATTTGCAGTTTCATTTCGCGTCTAATTTCCCAAACCAAACTGCTTGCAGCTCTAACTGCCTTCTAACTACCACTTCTTCGGTTCAGTGAGATATGCTGGATTCTAAACGGAGAAGCTTCTCTGACGCTTTTTCACAGAGATTTTGAAACTGAAATCTCCCATGCCGTTTCCACCATAGGCAGCAATGGGCTTCCCCATAGAACTTGCCAACCTGAATTCCTACAGGCTAGATGTGAGAGGCACATTCTGCTGCTTCCTCCCTTAGAGTTAAACTTGCTTCTGAAAGCTCAACCTCCGGGGAGTCTGTTTGGCAGAGATATAGAACACATTTTTCCAAGCCTGTTGGAAGGCATTTGCAGTTTCATTTCGCGTCTAATTTCCCAAACCAAACTGCTTGCAGCTCTAACTCCCTTCTAACTACCACTTCTTCGGTTCAGTGAGATATGCTGGATTCTAAACGGAGAAGCTTCTCTGACGCTTTTTCACAGAGATTTTGAAACTGAAATCTCCCATGCCGTTTCCACCATAGGCAGCAATGGGCTTCCCCATAGAACTTGCCAACCTGAATTCCTACAGGCTAGATGTGAGAGGCACATTCTGCTGCTTCCTCCCTTAGAGTTAAACTTGCTTCTGAAAGCTCAACCTCCGGGGAGTTTGTTTGGCAGAGATATAGAACACACTTTTCCAAGCCTGTTGGAAGGCATTTGCAGTTTCATTTCGCGTCTAATTTCCCAAACCAAACTGCTTGCAGCTCTAACTCCCTTCTAACTACCACTTCTTCGGTTCAGTGAGATACGCTGGATTCTAAACGGAGAAGCTTCTCTGACGCTTTTTCACAGAGATTTTGAAACTGAAATTTCCAAACCCGTTTCCAACGAAGGCGCCAATGGGCTTCCCCATAGAACTTGCCAACCTGAATTCCTACAGGCTAGATGTGAGAGGCACATTCTGCTGCTTCCTCCCTTAGAGTTAAACTAGCTTCTGAAAGCTCAACCTCCGGGGAGTTTGTTTGGCAGAGATATAGAACACACGTTTCCAAGCCTGTTGGAAGGCATTTGCAGTTTCATTTCGCGTCTAATTTCCCTAACCAAACTGCTTGCAGCTCTAACTGCCTTCTAACTACCACTTCTTCGGTTCAGTGAGATATGCTGGATTCTAAACGGAGAAGCTTCTCTGACGCTTTTTCACAGAGATTTTGAAACTGAAATCTCCCATGCCGTTTCCACCATAGGCAGCAATAGGCTTCCCCATAGAACTTGCCAACCTGAATTCCTACAGGCTAGATGTGAGAGGCACATTCTGCTGCTTCCTCCCTTAGAGTTAAACTAGCTTCTGAAAGCTCAACCTCCAGGGAGTCTGTTTGGCAGAGATATAGAACACACTTTTCCAAGCCTGTTGGAAGGCCTTTGCAGTGTCATTTCGCATCTAATTTCCCAAACCAAACTGCTTGCAGCTCTAACTCCCTTCTAACTACCACTTCTTCGGTTCAGTGAGATATGCTGGATTCTAAACGGAGAAGCTTCTCTGACGCTTTTTCACAGAGATTTTGAAACTGAAATTTCCAAACCCGTTTCCAACGAAGGCGCCAATGGGCTTCCCCATAGAACTTGCCAACCTGAATTCCTACAGGCTAGATGTGAGAGGCACATTCTGCTGCTTCCTCCCTTAGAGTTAAACTTGCTTCTGAAAGCTCAACCTCCGGGGAGTTTGTTTGGCAGAGATATAGAACACACTTTTCCAAGCCTGTTGGAAGGCATTTGCAGTTTCATTTCGCGTCTAATTTCCCAAACCAAACTGCTTGCAGCTCTAACTCCCTTCTAACTACCACTTCTTCGGTTCAGTGAGATATGCTGGATTCTAAACGGAGAAGCTTCTCTGACGCTTTTTCACAGAGATTTTGAAACTGAAATCTCCCATGCCGTTTCCACCATAGGCAGCAATGGGCTTCCCCATAGAACTTGCCAAACTGAATTCCTACAGGCTAGATGTGAGAGGCACATTCTGCTGCTTCCTCCCATAGAGTTAAACTAGCTTCTGAAAGCTCAAACTCCGGGGAGTTTGTTTGGCATAGATATAGAACACACTTTTCCAAGCCTGTTGGAAGGCATTTGCAGTTTCATTTCGCGTCTAATTTCCCAAACCAAACTGCTTGCAGCTCTAACTCCCTTCTAACTACCACTTCTTCGGTTCAGTGAGATATGCTGGATTCTAAACGGAGAAGCTTCTCTGACGCTTTTTTACAGAGATTTTGAAACTGAAATCTCCCATGCCGTTTCCACCATAGGCAGCAATGGGCTTCCCCATAGAACTTGCCAACCTGAATTCCTACAGGCTAGATGTGAGAGGCACATTCTCCTGCTTCCTCCCTAAGAGTTAAGCTTGCTTCTGAAAGCTCAACCTCCGGGGAGTCTGTTTGGCGGAGATATAGAACACACTTTTCCAAGCCTGTTGGAAGGCATTTGCAGTTTCATTTCGCGTCTAATTTCCCAAACCAAACTGCTTGCAGCTCTAACTGCCTTCTAACTACCACTTCTTCGGTTCAGTGAGATATGCTGGATTCTAAACGGAGAAGCTTCTCTGACGCTTTTTCACAGAGATTTTGAAACTGAAATCTCCCATGCCGTTTCCACCATAGGCAGCAATGGGCTTCCCCATAGAACTTGCCAACCTGAATTCCTACAGGCTAGATGTGAGAGGCACATTCTGCTGCTTCCTCCCTAACAGTTAAGCTTGCTTCTGAAAGCTCAAACTCCGGGGACTCTGTTTGGCACAGATATAGAACACACTTTTCCAAGCCTGTTGGAAGGCCTTTGCAGTGTCATTTCGCATCTAATTTCCCAAACCAAACTGCTTGCAGCTCTAACTCCCTTCTAACTACCACTTCTTCGGTTCAGTGAGATATGCTGGATTCTAAACGGAGAAGCTTCTCTGACGCTTTTTCACAGAGATTTTGAAACTGAAATTTCCAAACCCGTTTCCAACGAAGGCGCCAATGGGCTTCCCCATAGAACTTGCCAACCTGAATTCCTACAGGCTAGATGTGAGAGGCACATTCTCCTGCTTCCTCCCTTAGAGTTAAACTTGCTTCTGAAAGCTCAACCTCCGGAGAGTCTGTTTGGCCGCTTATACAAAACACTTTTCCAAGCCTGTTGGAAGGCATTTGCAGTTTCATTTCGCGTCTAATTTCCCAAACCAAACTGCTTGCAGCTCTAACTCCCTTCTAACTACCACTTCTTCGGTTCAGTGAGATATGCTGGATTCTAAACGGAGAAGCTTCTCTGACGCTTTTTCACAGAGATTTTGAAACTGAAATCTCCCATGCCGTTTCCACCATAGGCAGCAATGGGCTTCCCCATAGAACTTGCCAACCTGAATTCCTACAGGCTAGATGTGAGAGGCACATTCTGCTGCTTCCTCCCTTAGAGTTAAACTTGCTTCTGAAAGCTCAACCTCCGGGGAGTTTGTTTGGCAGAGATATAGAACACACTTTTCCAAGCCTGTTGGAAGGCATTTGCAGTTTCATTTCGCGTCTAATTTCCCAAACCAAACTGCTTGCAACTCTAACTGCCTTCTAACTACCACTTCTTCGGTTCAGTGAGATATGCTGGATTCTAAACGGAGAAGCTTCTCTGACGCTTTTTCACAGAGTTTTTGAAACTGAAATCTCCGATGCCGTTTCCACCTTAGGCAGCAATGGGCTTCCCATAGAACTTGCCAACCTGAATTCCTACAGGCTAGATGTGAGAGGCACATTCTGCTGCTTCCTCCCTTAGAGTTAAACTAGCTTCTGAAAGCTCAACCTCCGGGGAGTTTGTTTGGCAGAGATATAGAACACACTTTTCCAAGCCTGTTGGAAGGCATTTGCAGTTTCATTTCGCGTCTAATTTCCCAAACCAAACTGCTTGCAGCTCTAACTCCCTTCTAACTACCACTTCTTCGGTTCAGTGAGATATGCTGGATTCTAAACGGAGAAGCTTCTCTGACGCTTTTTCACAGAGATTTTGAAACTGAAATTTCCAAACCCGTTTCCAACGAAGGCGCCAATGGGCTTCCCCATAGAACTTGCCAACCTGAATTCCTACAGGCTAGATGTGAGAGGCACATTCTGCTGCTTCCTCCCTTAGAGTTAAACTAGCTTCTGAAAGCTCAACCTCCGGGGAGTTTGTTTGGCAGAGATATAGAACACACTTTTCCAAGCCTGTTGGAAGGCATTTGCAGTTTCATTTCGCGTCTAATTTCCCAAACCAAACTGCTTGCAGCTCTAACTGCCTTCTAACTACCACTTCTTCGGTTCAGTGAGATATGCTGGATTCTAAACGGAGAAGCTTCTCTGACGCTTTTTCACAGAGATTTTGAAACTGAAATTTCCAAACCCGTTTCCAACAAAGGCGCCAATGGGCTTCCCCATAGAACTTGCCAACCTGAATTCCTACAGGCTAGAAGTGAGAGGCACATTCTGCTGCTTCCTCCCTTAGAGGTAAACTAGCTTCTGAAAGCTCAACCTCCGGGGAGTTTGTTTGGCAGAGATATAGAACACACTTTTCCAAGCCTGTTGGAAGGCATTTGCAGTTTCATTTCGCGTCTAATTTCCCAAACCAAACTGCTTGCAGCTCTAACTGCCTTCTAACTACCACTTCTTCGGTTCAGTGAGATATGCTGGATTCTAAACGGAGAAGCTTCTCTGACGCTTTTTCACAGAGATTTTGAAACTGAAATTTCCAAACCCGTTTCCAACGAAGGCGCCAATGGGCTTCCCCATAGAACTTGCCAACCTGAATTCCTACAGGCTAGATGTGAGAGGCACATTCTGCTGCTTCCTCCCTAAGAGTTAAGCTTGCTTCTGAAAGCTCAACCTCCGGGGACTCTGTTTGGCACAGATATAGAACACACTTTTCCAAGCCTGTTGGAAGGCCTTTGCAGTGTCATTTCGCATCTAATTTCCCAAACCAAACTGCTTGCAGCTCTAACTCCCTTCTAACTACCACTTCTTCGGTTCAGTGAGATATGCTGGATTCTAAACGGAGAAGCTTCTCTGATGCTTTTTCACAGAGATTTTAAAACTGAAATCTCCCATGCCGTTTCCACCATAGGCAGCAATGGGCTTCCCCATAGAACTTGCCAACATGAATTCCTACAGGCTAGATGTGAGAGGCACATTCTGCTGCTTCCTCCCTTAGAGTTAAACTTGCTTCTGAAAGCTCAACCTCCGGGGAGTATGTTTGGCAGAGATATAGAACACACTTTTCCAAGCCTGTTGGAAGGCATTTGCAGTTTCATTTCGCGTCTAATTTCCCAAACCAAACTGCTTGCAGCTCTAACTCCCTTCTAACTACCACTTCTTCGGTTCAGTGAGATATGCTGGATTCTAAACGGAGAAGCTTCTCTGACGCTTTTTCACAGAGATTTTGAAACTGAAATTTCCAAACCCGTTTCCAACGAAGGCGCCAATGGGCTTCCCCATAGAACTTGCCAACCTGAATTCCTACAGGCTAGATGTGAGAGGCACATTCTGCTTCTTCCTCCCTTAGAGTTAAACTTGCTTCTGAAAGCTCAACCTCCGGGGAGTTTGTTTGGCAGAGATATAGAACACACTTTTCCAAGCCTGTTGGAAGGCATTTGCAGTTTCATTTCGCGTCTAATTTCCCAAACCAAACTGCTTGCAGCTCCAACTCCCTTCTAACTACCACTTCTTCGGTTCAGTGAGATATGCTGGATTCTAAACGGAGAAGCTTCTCTGACGCTTTTTCACAGAGATTTTGAAACTGAAATCTCCCATGCCGTTTCCACCATAGGCAGCAATGGGCTTCCCCATAGAACTTGCCAACCTGAATTCCTACAGGCTAGATGTGAGAGGCACATTCTGCTGCTTCCTCCCTTAGAGTTAAACTAGCTTCTGAAAGCTCAACCTCCGGGGAGTTTGTTTGGCAGAGATATAGAACACACTTTTCCAAGCCTGTTGGAAGGCATTTGCAGTTTCATTTCGCGTCTAATTTCCCAAACCAAACTGCTTGCAGCTCTAACTCCCTTCTAACTACCACTTCTTCGGTTCAGTGAGATATGCTGGATTCTAAACGGAGAAGCTTCTCTGACGCTTTTTTACAGAGATTTTGAAACTGAAATCTCCCATGCCGTTTCCACCATAGGCAGCAATGGGCTTCCCCATAGAACTTGCCAACCTGAATTCCTACAGGCTAGATGTGAGAGGCACATTCTGCTGCTTCCTCCCTTAGAGTTAAACTTGCTTCTGAAAGCTCAACCTCCGGGGAGTTTTTTTGGCAGAGATATAGAACACACTTTTCCAAGCCTGTTGGAAGGCATTTGCAGTTTCATTTCGCGTCTAATTTCCCAAACCAAACTGCTTGCAGCTCTAACTCCCTTCTAACTACCACTTCTTCGGTTCAGTGAGATATGCTGGATTCTAAACGGAGAAGCTTCTCTGACGCTTTTTCACAGAGATTTTGAAACTGAAATTTCCAAACCCGTTTCCAACGAAGGCGCCAATGGGCTTCCCCATAGAACTTGCCAACCTGAATTCCTACAGGCTAGATGTGAGAGGCACATTCTGCTGCTTCCTCCCTTAGAGTTAAACTAGCTTCTGAAAGCTCAACCTCCAGGGAGTCTGTTTGGCAGAGATATAGAACACACTTTTCCAAGCCTGTTGGAAGGCATTTGCAGTTTCATTTCGCGTCTAATTTCCCAAACCAAACTGCTTGCAGCTCTAACTGCCTTCTAACTACCACTTCTTCGGTTCAGTGAGATATGCTGGATTCTAAACGGAGAAGCTTCTCTGACGCTTTTTCACAGAGATTTTGAAACTGAAATCTCCCATGCTGTTTCCACCATAGCCAGCAATGGGCTTCCCCATAGAACTTGCCAACCTGAATTCCTACAGGCTAGATGTGAGAGGCACATTCTGCTGCTTCCTCCCTAAGAGTTAAGCTTGCTTCTGAAAGCTCAACCTCCGGGGACTCTGTTTGGCACAGATATAGAACACACTTTTCCAAGCCTGTTGGAAGGCCTTTGCAGTGTCATTTCGCATCTAATTTCCCAAACCAAACTGCTTGCAGCTCTAACTGCCTTCTAACTACCACTTCTTCGGTTCAGTGAGATATGCTGGATTCTAAACGGAGAAGCTTCTCTGACGCTTTTTCACAGAGATTTTGAAACTGAAATCTCCCATGCCGTTTCCACCATAGGCAGCAATGGGCTTCCCCATAGAACTTGCCAACCTGAATTCCTACAGGCTAGATGTGAGAGGCACATTCTGCTGCTTCCTCCCTTAGAGTTAAACTTGCTTCTGAAAGCTCAACCTCCGGGGAGTTTGTTTGGCAGAGATATAGAACACACTTTTCCAAGCCTGTTGGAAGGCATTTGCAGTTTCATTTCGCGTCTAATTTCCCAAACCAAACTGCTTGCAGCTCTAACTCCCTTCTAACTACCACTTCTTCGGTTCAGTGAGATATGCTGGATTCTAAACGGAGAAGCTTCTCTGACGCTTTTTCACAGAGATTTTGAAACTGAAATTTCCAAACCCGTTTCCAACGAAGGCGCCAATGGGCTTCCCCATAGAACTTGCCAACCTGAATTCCTACAGGCTAGATGTGAGAGGCACATTCTGCTGCTTCCTCCCTTAGAGTTAAACTAGCTTCTGAAAGCTCAACCTCCAGGGAGTCTGTTTGGCAGAGATATAGAACACACTTTTCCAAGCCTGTTGGAAGGCATTTGCAGTTTCATTTCGCGTCTAATTTCCCAAACCAAACTGCTTGCAGCTCTAACTGCCTTCTAACTACCACTTCTTCGGTTCAGTGAGATATGCTGGATTCTAAACGGAGAAGCTTCTCTGACGCTTTTTCACAGAGATTTTGAAACTGAAATTTCCAAACCCGTTTCCAACGAAGGCGCCAATGGGCTTCCCCATAGAACTTGCCAACCTGAATTCCTACAGGCTAGATGTGAGAGGCACATTCTGCTGCTTCCTCCCTTAGAGTTAAACTTGCTTCTGAAAGCTCAACCTCCGGGGAGTTTGTTTGGCAGAGATATAGAACACACTTTTCCAAGCCTGTTGGAAGGCATTTGCAGTTTCATTTCGCGTCTAATTTCCCAAACCAAACTGCTTGCAGCTCTAACTCCCTTCTAACTACCACTTCTTCGGTTCAGTGAGATATGCTGGATTCTAAACGGAGAAGCTTCTCTGACGCTTTTTCACAGAGATTTTGAAACTGAAATCTCCCATGCCGTTTCCACCATAGGCAGCAATGGGCTTCCCCATAGAACTTGCCAACCTGAATTCCTACAGGCTAGATGTGAGAGGCACATTCTGCTGCTTCCTCCCTTAGAGTTAAACTAGGTTCTGAAAGCTCAACCTCCGGGGAGTTTGTTTGGCAGAGATATAGAACACACTTTTCCAAGCCTGTTGGAAGGCATTTGCAGTTTCATTTCGCGTCTAATTTCCCAAACCAAACTGCTTGCAGTTCAAACTCCCTTCTAACTACCACTTCTTCGGTTCAGTGAGATATGCTGGATTCTAAACGGAGAAGCTTCTCTGACGCTTTTTTACAGAGATTTTGAAACTGAAATCTCCCATGCCGTTTCCACCTTAGGCAGCAATGGGCTTCCCCATAGAACTTGCCAACCTGAATTCCTACAGGCTAGATGTGAGAGGCACATTCTGCTGCTTCCTCCCTTAGAGTTAAACTTGCTTCTGAAAGCTCAACCTCCGGGGAGTTTTTTTGGCAGAGATATAGAACACACTTTTCCAAGCCTGTTGGAAGGCATTTGCAGTTTCATTTCGCGTCTAATTTCCCAAACCAAACTGCTTGCAGCTCTAACTCCCTTCTAACTACCACTTCTTCGGTTCAGTGAGATATGCTGGATTCTAAACGGAGAAGCTTCTCTGACGCTTTTTCACAGAGATTTTGAAACTGAAATTTCCAAACCCGTTTCCAACGAAGGCGCCAATGGGCTTCCCCATAGAACTTGCCAACCTGAATTCCTACAGGCTAGATGTGAGAGGCACATTCTGCTGCTTCCTCCCTTAGAGTTAAACTAGCTTCTGAAAGCTCAACCTCCAGGGAGTCTGTTTGGCAGAGATATAGAACACACTTTTCCAAGCCTGTTGGAAGGCATTTGCAGTTTCATTTCGCGTCTAATTTCCCAAACCAAACTGCTTGCAGCTCTAACTGCCTTCTAACTACCACTTCTTCGGTTCAGTGAGATATGCTGGATTCTAAACGGAGAAGCTTCTCTGACGCTTTTTCACAGAGATTTTGAAACTGAAATCTCCCATGCCGTTTCCACCATAGGCAGCAATGGGCTTCCCCATAGAACTTGCCAACCTGAATTCCTACAGGCTAGATGTGAGAGGCACATTCTGCTGCTTCCTCCCTAACAGTTAAGCTTGCTTCTGAAAGCTCAAACTCCGGGGACTCTGTTTGGCACAGATATAGAACACACTTTTCCAAGCCTGTTGGAAGGCCTTTGCAGTGTCATTTCGCATCTAATTTCCCAAACCAAACTGCTTGCAGCTCTAACTCCCTTCTAACTACCACTTCTTCGGTTCAGTGAGATATGCTGGATTCTAAACGGAGAAGCTTCTCTGACGCTTTTTCACAGAGATTTTGAAACTGAAATCTCCCATGCTGTTTCCACCATAGCCAGCAATGGACTTCCCCATAGAACTTGCCAACCTGAATTCCTACAGGCTAGATGTGAGACGCACATTCTGCTGCTTCCTCCCTTAGAGTTAAACTAGCTTCTGAAAGCTCAGCCTCCAGGGAGTCTGTTTGGCAGAGATAGAGAACACACTTTTCCAAGCCTGTTGGAAGGCCTTTGCAGTGTCATTTCGCATCTAATTTCCCAAACCAAACTGCTTGCAGCTCTAACTCCCTTCTAACTACCACTTCTTCGGTTCAGTGAGATATGCTGGATTCTAAACGGAGAAGCTTCTCTGACGCTTTTTCACAGAGATTTTGAAACTGAAATTTCCAAACCCGTTTCCAACGAAGGCGCCAATGGGCTTCCCCATAGAACTTGCCAACCTGAATTCCTACAGGCTAGATGTGAGAGGCACATTCTGCTGTTTCCTCCCTAAGAGTTAAGCTTGCTTCTGAAAGCTCAACCTCCGGGGACTCTGTTTGGCACAGATATAGAACACACTTTTCCAAGCCTGTTGGAAGGCCTTTGCAGTGTCATTTCGCTTCTAATTTCCCAAACCAAACTGCTTGCAGCTCTAACTCCCTTCTAACTACCACTTCTTCGGTTCAGTGAGATATGCTGGATTCTAAACGGAGAAGCTTCTCTGACGCTTTTTCACAGAGATTTTGAAACTGAAATCTCCCATGCCGTTTCCACCATAGGCAGCAATGGGCTTCCCCATAGAACTTGCCAACATGAATTCCTACAGGCTAGATGTGAGAGGCACATTCTGCTGCTTCCTCCCTTAGAGTTAAACTTGCTTCTGAAAGCTCAACCTCCGGGGAGTTTGTTTGGCAGAGATATAGAACACACTTTTCCATGCCTGTTGGAAGGCATTTGCAGTTTCATTTCGCGTCTAATTTCCCAAACCAAACTGCTTGCAGCTCTAACTCCCTTCTAACTACCACTTCTTCGGTTCAGTGAGATATGCTGGATTCTAAACGGAGAAGCTTCTCTGACGCTTTTTCACAGAGATTTTGAAACTGAAATTTCCAAACCCGTTTCCAACGAAGGCGCCAATGGGCTTCCCCATAGAACTTGCCAACCTGAATTCCTACAGGCTAGATGTGAGAGGCACATTCTGCTTCTTCCTCCCTTAGAGTTAAACTTGCTTCTGAAAGCTCAACCTCCGGGGAGTCTGTTTGGCAGAGATATAGAACACACTTTTCCAAGCCTGTTGGAAGGCATTTGCAGTTTCATTTCGCGTCTAATTTCCCAAACCAAACTGCTTGCAGCTCTAACTCCCTTCTAACTACCACTTCTTCGGTTCAGTGAGATATGCTGGATTCTAAACGGAGAAGCTTCTCTGACGCTTTTTCACAGAGATTTTGAAACTGAAATCTCCCATGCCGTTTCCACCATAGGCAGCAATGGGCTTCCCCATAGAACTTGCCAACCTGAATTCCTACAGGCTAGATGTGAGAGGCACATTCTGCTGCTTCCTCCCTTAGAGTTAAACTTGCTTCTGAAAGCTCAACCTCCGGGGAGTTTTTTTGGCAGAGATATAGAACACACTTTTCCAAGCCTGTTGGAAGGCATTTGCAGTTTCATTTCGCGTCTAATTTCCCAAACCAAACTGCTTGCAGCTCTAACTCCCTTCTAACTACCACTTCTTCGGTTCAGTGAGATATGCTGGATTCTAAACGGAGAAGCTTCTCTGACGCTTTTTCACAGAGATTTTGAAACTGAAATTTCCAAACCCGTTTCCAACGAAGGCGCCAATGGGCTTCCCCATAGAACTTGCCAACCTGAATTCCTACAGGCTAGATGTGAGAGGCACATTCTGCTGCTTCCTCCCTTAGAGTTAAACTAGCTTCTGAAAGCTCAACCTCCAGGGAGTCTGTTTGGCAGAGATATAGAACACACTTTTCCAAGCCTGTTGGAAGGCATTTGCAGTTTCATTTCGCGTCTAATTTCCCAAACCAAACTGCTTGCAGCTCTAACTGCCTTCTAACTACCACTTCTTCGGTTCAGTGAGATATGCTGGATTCTAAACGGAGAAGCTTCTCTGACGCTTTTTCACAGAGATTTTGAAACTGAAATTTCCAAACCCGTTTCCAACGAAGGCGCAAATGGGCTTCCCCATAGAACTTGCCAACCTGAATTCCTACAGGCTAGATGTGAGAGGCACATTCTGCTGCTTCCTCCCTTAGAGTTAAACTTGCTTCTGAAAGCTCAACCTCCGGGGAGTTTGTTTGGCAGAGATATAGAACACACTTTTCCAAGCCTGTTGGAAGGCATTTGCAGTTTCATTTCGCGTCTAATTTCCCAAACCAAACTGCTTGCAGCTCTAACTCCCTTCTAACTACCACTTCTTCGGTTCAGTGAGATATGCTGGATTCTAAACGGAGAAGCTTCTCTGACGCTTTTTCACAGAGATTTTGAAACTGAAATCTCCCATGCCGTTTCCACCATAGGCAGCAATGGGCTTCCCCATAGAACTTGCCAACCTGAATTCCTACAGGCTAGATGTGAGAGGCACATTCTGCTGCTTCCTCCCTTAGAGTTAAACTAGGTTCTGAAAGCTCAACCTCCGGGGAGTTTGTTTGGCAGAGATATAGAACACACTTTTCCAAGCCTGTTGGAAGGCATTTGCAGTTTCATTTCGCGTCTAATTTCCCAAACCAAACTGGTTGCAGTTCAAACTCCCTTCTAACTACCACTTCTTCGGTTCAGTGAGATATGCTGGATTCTAAACGGAGAAGCTTCTCTGACGCTTTTTTACAGAGATTTTGAAACTGAAATCTCCCATGCCGTTTCCACCATAGGCAGCAATGGGCTTCCCCATAGAACTTGCCAACCTGAATTCCTACAGGCTAGATGTGAGAGGCACATTCTGCTGCTTCCTCCCTTAGAGTTAAACTTGCTTCTGAAAGCTCAACCTCCGGGGAGTTTTTTTGGCAGAGATATAGAACACACTTTTCCAAGCCTGTTGGAAGGCATTTGCAGTTTCATTTCGCGTCTAATTTCCCAAACCAAACTGCTTGCAGCTCTAACTCCCTTCTAACTACCACTTCTTCGGTTCAGTGAGATATGCTGGATTCTAAACGGAGAAGCTTCTCTGACGCTTTTTCACAGAGATTTTGAAACTGAAATTTCCAAACCCGTTTCCAACGAAGGCGCCAATGGGCTTCCCCATAGAACTTGCCAACCTGAATTCCTACAGGCTAGATGTGAGAGGCACATTCTGCTGCTTCCTCCCTTAGAGTTAAACTAGCTTCTGAAAGCTCAACCTCCAGGGAGTCTGTTTGGCAGAGATATAGAACACACTTTTCCAAGCCTGTTGGAAGGCATTTGCAGTTTCATTTCGCGTCTAATTTCCCAAACCAAACTGCTTGCAGCTCTAACTGCCTTCTAACTACCACTTCTTCGGTTCAGTGAGATATGCTGGATTCTAAACGGAGAAGCTTCTCTGACGCTTTTTCACAGAGATTTTGAAACTGAAATCTCCCATGCCGTTTCCACCATAGGCAGCAATGGGCTTCCCCATAGAACTTGCCAACCTGAATTCCTACAGGCTAGATGTGAGAGGCACATTCTGCTGCTTCCTCCCTAACAGTTAAGCTTGCTTCTGAAAGCTCAAACTCCGGGGACTCTGTTTGGCACAGATATAGAACACACTTTTCCAAGCCTGTTGGAAGGCCTTTGCAGTGTCATTTCGCATCTAATTTCCCAAACCAAACTGCTTGCAGCTCTAACTCCCTTCTAACTACCACTTCTTCGGTTCAGTGAGATATGCTGGATTCTAAACGGAGAAGCTTCTCTGACGCTTTTTCACAGAGATTTTGAAACTGAAATCTCCCATGCTGTTTCCACCATAGCCAGCAATGGACTTCCCCATAGAACTTGCCAACCTGAATTCCTACAGGCTAGATGTGAGACGCACATTCTGCTGCTTCCTCCCTTAGAGTTAAACTAGCTTCTGAAAGCTCAGCCTCCAGGGAGTCTGTTTGGCAGAGATAGAGAACACACTTTTCCAAGCCTGTTGGAAGGCCTTTGCAGTGTCATTTCGCATCTAATTTCCCAAACCAAACTGCTTGCAGCTCTAACTCCCTTCTAACTACCACTTCTTCGGTTCAGTGAGATATGCTGGATTCTAAACGGAGAAGCTTCTCTGACGCTTTTTCACAGAGATTTTGAAACTGAAATTTCCAAACCCGTTTCCAACGAAGGCGCCAATGGGCTTCCCCATAGAACTTGCCAACCTGAATTCCTACAGGCTAGATGTGAGAGGCACATTCTGCTGTTTCCTCCCTAAGAGTTAAGCTTGCTTCTGAAAGCTCAACCTCCGGGGACTCTGTTTGGCACAGATATAGAACACACTTTTCCAAGCCTGTTGGAAGGCCTTTGCAGTGTCATTTCGCATCTAATTTCCCAAACCAAACTGCTTGCAGCTCTAACTCCCTTCTAACTACCACTTCTTCGGTTCAGTGAGATATGCTGGATTCTAAACGGAGAAGCTTCTCTGACGCTTTTTCACAGAGATTTTGAAACTGAAATCTCCCATGCCGTTTCCACCATAGGCAGCAATGGGCTTCCCCATAGAACTTGCCAACATGAATTCCTACAGGCTAGATGTGAGAGGCACATTCTGCTGCTTCCTCCCTTAGAGTTAAACTTGCTTCTGAAAGCTCAACCTCCGGGGAGTTTGTTTGGCAGAGATATAGAACACACTTTTCCATGCCTGTTGGAAGGCATTTGCAGTTTCATTTCGCGTCTAATTTCCCAAACCAAACTGCTTGCAGCTCTAACTCCCTTCTAACTACCACTTCTTCGGTTCAGTGAGGTATGCTGGATTCTAAACGGAGAAGCTTCTCTGACGCTTTTTCACAGAGATTTTGAAACTGAAATTACCAAACCCGTTTCCAACGAAGGCGCCAATGGGCTTCCCCATAGAACTTGCCAACCTGAATTCCTACAGGCTAGATGTGAGAGGCACATTCTGCTTCTTCCTCCCGTAGAGTTAAACTTGCTTCTGAAAGCTCAACCTCCTGGGAGTCTGTTTGGCAGAGATATAGAACACACTTTTCCAAGCCTGTTGGAAGGCATTTGCAGTTTCATTTCGCGTCTAATTTCCCAAACCAAACTGCTTGCAGCTCTAACTCCCTTCTAACTACCACTTCTTCGGTTCAGTGAGATATGCTGGATTCTAAACGGAGAAGCTTCTCTGACGCTTTTTCACAGAGATTTTGAAACTGAAATCTCCCATGCCGTTTCCACCATAGGCAGCAATGGGCTTCCCCATAGAACTTGCCAACCTGAATTCCTACAGGCTAGATGTGAGAGGCACATTCTGCTGCTTCCTCCCTTAGAGTTAAACTTGCTTCTGAAAGCTCAACCTCCGGGGAGTTTGTTTGGCAGAGATATAGAACACACTTTTCCAAGCCTGTTGGAAGGCATTTGCAGTTTCATTTCGCGTCTAATTTCCCAAACCAAACTGCTTGCAGCTCTAACTCCCTTCTAACTACCACTTCTTCGGTTCAGTGAGATATGCTGGATTCTAAACGGAGAAGCTTCTCTGACGCTTTTTTACAGAGATTTTGAAACTGAAATCTCCCATGCCGTTTCCACCATAGGCAGCAATGGGCTTCCCCATAGAACTTGCCAACCTGAATTCCTACAGGCTAGATGTGAGAGGCACATTCTGCTGCTTCCTCCCTTAGAGTTAAACTTGCTTCTGAAAGCTCAACCTCCGGGGAGCTTTTTGGCAGAGATATAGAACACACTTTTCCAAGCCTGTTGGAAGGCATTTGCAGTTTCATTTCGCGTCTAATTTCCCAAACCAAACTGCTTGCAGCTCTAATTCCCTTCTAACTACCACTTCTTCGGTTCAGTGAGATATGCTGGATTCTAAACGGAGAAGCTTCTCTGACGCTTTTTCACAGAGATTTTGAAACTGAAATTTCCAAACCCGTTTCCAACGAAGGCACCAATGGGCTTCCCCATAGAACTTGCCAACCTGAATTCCTACAGGCTAGATGTGAGAGGCACATTCTGCTGCTTCCTCCCTTAGAGTTAAACTAGCTTCTGAAAGCTCAACCTCCAGGGAGTCTGTTTGGCAGAGATATAGAACACACTTTTCCAAGCCTGTTGGAAGGCATTTGCAGTTTCATTTCGCGTCTAATTTCCCAAACCAAACTGCTTGCAGCTCTAACTGCCTTCTAACTACCACTTCTTCGGTTCAGTGAGATATGCTGGATTCTAAACGGAGAAGCTTCTCTGACGCTTTTTCACAGAGATTTTGAAACTGAAATCTCCCATGCCGTTTCCACCATAGGCAGCAATGGGCTTCCCCATAGAACTTGCCAACCTGAATTCCTACAGGCTAGATGTGAGAGGCACATTCTGCTGCTTCCTCCCTAAGAGTTAAGCTTGCTTCTGAAAGCTCAACCTCCGGGGACTCTGTTTGGCACAGATATAGAACACACTTTTCCAAGCCTGTTGGAAGGCCTTTGCAGTGTCATTTCGCATCTAATTTCCCAAACCAAACTGCTTGCAGCTCTAACTCCCTTCTAACTACCACTTCTTCGGTTCAGTGAGATATGCTGGATTCTAAACGGAGAAGCTTCTCTGACGCTTTTTCACAGAGATTTTGAAACTGAAATTTCCAAACCCGTTTCCAACGAAGGCGCCAATGGGCTTCCCCATAGAACTTGCCAACCTGAATTCCTACAGGCTAGATGTGAGAGGCACATTCTGCTGCTTCCTCCCTTAGAGTTAAACTTGCTTCTGAAAGCTCAACCTCCGGAGAGTCTGTTTGGCAGAGTTATACAAAACACTTTTCCAAGCCTGTTGGAAGGCATTTGCAGTTTCATTTCGCGTCTAATTTCCCAAACCAAACTGCTTGCAGCTCTAACTCCCTTCTAACTACCACTTCTTCGGTTCAGTGAGATATGCTGGATTCTAAACGGAGAAGCTTCTCTGACGGTTTTTCACAGAGATTTTGAAACTGAAATCTCCCATGCTGTTTCCACCATAGCCAGCAATGGGCTTCCCCATAGAACTTGCCAACCTGAATTCCTACAGGCTAGATGTGAGACGCACATTCTGCTGCTTCCTCCCTTAGAGTTAAACTAGCTTCTGAAAGCTCAACCTCCAGGGAGTCTGTTTGGCAGAGATAGAGAACACACTTTTCCAAGCCTGTTGGAAGGCCTTTGCAGTGTCATTTCGCAACTAATTTCCCAAACCAAACTGCTTGCAGCTCTAACTCCCTTCTAACTACCACTTCTTCGGTTCAGTGAGATATGCTGGATTCTAAACGGAGAAGCTTCTCTGACGCTTTTTCACAGAGATTTTGAAACTGAAATTTCCAAACCCGTTTCCAACGAAGGCGCCAATGGGCTTCCCCATAGAACTTGCCAACCTGAATTCCTACAGGCTAGATGTGAGAGGCACATTCTGCTGTTTCCTCCCTAAGAGTTAAGCTTGCTTCTGAAAGCTCAACCTCCGGGGACTCTGTTTGGCACAGATATAGAACACACTTTTCCAAGCCTGTTGGAAGGCCTTTGCAGTGTCATTTCGCATCTAATTTCCCAAACCAAACTGCTTGCAGCTATAACTCCCTTCTAACTACCACTTCTTCGGTTCAGTGAGATATGCTGGATTCTAAACGGAGAAGCTTCTCTGACGCTTTTTCACAGAGATTTTGAAACTGAAATCTCCCATGCCGTTTCCACCATAGGCAGCAATGGGCTTCCCCATAGAACTTGCCAACCTGAATTCCTACAGGCTAGATGTGAGAGGCACATTCTGCTGCTTCCTCCCTTAGAGTTAAACTAGCTTCTGAAAGCTCAACCTCCAGGGAGTCTGTTTGGCAGAGATATAGAACACACTTTTCCAAGCCTGTTGGAAGGCATTTGCAGTTTCATTTCGCGTCTAATTTCCCAAACCAAACTGCTTGCAGCTCTAACTCCCTTCTAACTACCACTTCTTCGGTTCAGTGAGATATGCTGGATTCTAAACGGAGAAGCTTCTCTGACGCTTTTTCACAGAGATTTTGAAACTGAAATTTCCAAACCCGTTTCCAACGAAGGCGCCAATGGGCTTCCCCATAGAACTTGCCAACCTGAATTCCTACAGGCTAGAAGTGAGAGGCACATTCTGCTGCTTCCTCCCTTAGAGGTAAACTAGCTTCTGAAAGCTCAACCTCCGGGGAGTTTGTTTGGCAGAGATATAGAACACACTTTTCCAAGCCTGTTGGAAGGCATTTGCAGTTTCATTTCGCGTCTAATTTCCCAAACCAAACTGCTTGCAGCTCTAACTGCCTTCTAACTACCACTTCTTCGGTTCAGTGAGATATGCTGGATTCTAAACGGAGAAGCTTCTCTGACGCTTTTTCACAGAGATTTTGAAACTGAAATCTCCCATGCTGTTTCCACCATAGCCAGCAATGGGCTTCCCCATAGAACTTGCCAACCTGAATTCCTACAGGCTAGATGTGAGAGGCACATTCTGCTGCTTCCTCCCTAAGAGTTAAGCTTGCTTCTGAAAGCTCAACCTCCGGGGACTCTGTTTGGCACAGATATGGAACACACTTTTCCAAGCCTGTTGGAAGGCCTTTGCAGTGTCATTTCGCATCTAATTTCCCAAACCAAACTGCTTGCAGCTCTAACTCCCTTCTAACTACCACTTCTTCGGTTCAGTGAGATATGCTGGATTCTAAACGGAGAAGCTTCTCTGACGCTTTTTCACAGAGATTTTGAAACTGAAATCTCCCATGCCGTTTCCACCATAGGCAGCAATGGGCTTCCCCATAGAACTTGCCAACCTGAATTCCTACAGGCTAGATGTGAGAGGCACATTCTGCTGCTTCCTCCCTTAGAGTTAAACTTGCTTCTGAAAGCTCAACCTCCGGGGAGTTTTTTTGGCAGAGATATAGAACACACTTTTCCAAGCCTGTTGGAAGGCATTTGCAGTTTCATTTCGCGTCTAATTTCCCAAACCAAACTGCTTGCAGCTCTAACTCCCTTCTAACTACCACTTCTTCGGTTCAGTGAGATATGCTGGATTCTAAACGGAGAAGCTTCTCTGACGCTTTTTCACAGAGATTTTGAAACTGAAATTTCCAAACCCGTTTCCAACGAAGGCGCCAATGGGCTTCCCCATAGAACTTGCCAACCTGAATTCCTACAGGCTAGATGTGAGAGGCACATTCTGCTGCTTCCTCCCTTAGAGTTAAACTAGCTTCTGAAAGCTCAACCTCCAGGGAGTCTGTTTGGCAGAGATATAGAACACACTTTTCCAAGCCTGTTGGAAGGCATTTGCAGTTTCATTTCGCGTCTAATTTCCCAAACCAAACTGCTTGCAGCTCTAACTCCCTTCTAACTACCACTTCTTCGGTTCAGTGAGATACGCTGGATTCTAAACGGAGAAGCTTCTCTGACGCTTTTTCACAGAGATTTTGAAACTGAAATTTCCAAACCCGTTTCCAACGAAGGCGCCAATGGGCTTCCCCATAGAACTTGCCAACCTGAATTCCTACAGGCTAGATGTGAGAGGCACATTCTGCTTCTTCCTCCCTTAGAGTTAAACTTGCTTCTGAAAGCTCAACCTCCGGGGAGTTTGTTTGGCAGAGATATAGAACACACTTTTCCAAGCCTGTTGGAAGGCATTTGCAGTTTCATTTAGCGTCTAATTTCCCAAACCAAACTGCTTGCAGCTCTAACTCCCTTCTAACTACCACTTCTTCGGTTCAGTGAGATATGCTGGATTCTAAACGGAGAAGCTTCTCTGACGCTTTTTCACAGAGATTTTGAAACTGAAATCTCCCATGCCGTTTCCAGCATAGGCAGCAATGGGCTTCCCCATAGAACTTGCCAACCTGAATTCCTACAGGCTAGATGTGAGAGGCACATTCTGCTGCTTCCTCCCTTAGAGTTAAACTAGGTTCTGAAAGCTCAACCTCCGGGGAGTTTGTTTGGCAGAGATATAGAACACACTTTTCCAAGCCTGTTGGAAGGCATTTGCAGTTTCATTTCGCGTCTAATTTCCCAAACCAAACTGCTTGCAGCTCTAACTCCCTTCTAACTACCACTTCTTCGGTTCAGTGAGATATGCTGGATTCTAAACGGAGAAGCTTCTCTGACGCTTTTTTACAGAGATTTTGAAACTGAAATCTCCCATGCCGTTTCCACCATAGGCAGCAATGGGCTTCCCCATAGAACTTGCCAACCTGAATTCCTACAGGCTAGATGTGAGAGGCACATTCTGCTGCTTCCTCCCTTAGAGTTAAACTTGCTTCTGAAAGCTCAACCTCCGGGGAGTTTTTTTGGCAGAGATATAGAACACACTTTTCCAAGCCTGTTGGAAGGCATTTGCAGTTTCATTTCGCATCTAATTTCCCAAACCAAACTGCTTGCAGCTCTAACTCCCTTCTAACTACCACTTCTTCGGTTCAGTGAGATATGCTGGATTCTAAACGGAGAAGCTTCTCTGACGCTTTTTCACAGAGATTTTGAAACTGAAATTTCCAAACCCGTTTCCAACGAAGGCGCCAATGGGCTTCCCCATAGAACTTGCCAACCTGAATTCCTACAGGCTAGATGTGAGAGGCACATTCTGCTGCTTCCTCCCTTAGAGTTAAACTAGCTTCTGAAAGCTCAACCTCCAGGGAGTCTGTTTGGCAGAGATATAGAACACACTTTTCCAAGCCTGTTGATAGGCATTTGCAGTTTCATTTCGCGTCTAATTTCCCAAACCAAACTGCTTGCAGCTCTAACTGCCTTCTAACTACCACTTCTTCGGTTCAGTGAGATATGCTGGATTCTAAACGGAGAAGCTTCTCTGACGCTTTTTCACAGAGATTTTGAAACTGAAATCTCCCATGCCGTTTCCACCATAGGCAGCAATGGGCTTCCCCATAGAACTTGCCAACCTGAATTCCTACAGGCTAGATGTGAGAGGCACATTCTGCTGCTTCCTCCCTAACAGTTAAGCTTGCTTCTGAAAGCTCAAACTCCGGGGTCTCTGTTTGGCACAGATATAGAACACACTTTTCCAAGCCTGTTGGAAGGCCTTTGCAGTGTCATTTCGCATCTAATTTCCCAAACCAAACTGCTTGCAGCTCTAACTCCCTTCTAACTACCACTTCTTCGGTTCAGTGAGATATGCTGGATTCTAAACGGAGAAGCTTCTCTGACGGTTTTTCACAGAGATTTTGAAACTGAAATTTCCAAACCCGTTTCCAACGAAGGCGCCAATGGGCTTCCCCATAGAACTTGCCAACCTGAATTCCTACAGGCTAGATGTGAGAGGCACATTCTGCTGCTTCCTCCCTAAGAGTTAAACTAGCTTCTGAAAGCTCAACCTCCAGGGAGTCTGTTTGGCAGAGATATAGAACACACTTTTCCAAGCCTGTTGGAAGGCATTTGCAGTTTCATTTCGCGTCTAATTTCCCAAACCAAACTGCTTGCAGCTCTAACTGCCTTCTAACTACCACTTCTTCGGTTCAGTGAGATATGCTGGATTCTAAACGGAGAAGCTTCTCTGACGCTTTTTCACAGAGATTTTGAAACTGAAATCTCCCATGCCATTTCCACCATAGGCAGCAATGGGCTTCCCCATAGAACTTGCCAACCTGAATTCCTACAGGCTAGATGTGAGAGGCACATTCTGCTGCTTCCTCCCTAAGAGTTAAGCTTGCTTCTGAAAGCTCAACCTCCGGGGACTCTGTCTGGCACATATATAGAACACACTTTTCCAAGCCTGTTGGAAGGCCTTTGCAGTGTCATTTCGCATGTAATTTCCCAAACCAAACTGCTTGCAGCTCTAACTCCCTTCTAACTACCACTTCTTCGGTTCAGTGAGATATGCTGGATTCTAAACGGAGAAGCTTCTCTGACGCTTTTTCACAGAGATTTTGAAACTGAAATCTCCCATGCCGTTTCCACCATAGGCAGCAATGGGCTACCCCATAGAACTTGCCAACCTGAATTCCTAAAGGCTAGATGTGAGAGGCACATTCTGCTGCTTCCTCCCTTAGAGTTAAACTAGCTTCTGAAAGCTCAACCTCCGGGGAGTTTGTTTGGCAGAGATATAGAACACACTTTTCCAAGCCTGTTGGAAGGCATTTGCAGTTTCATTACGCGTCTAATTTCCCAAACCAAACTGCTTGCAGCTCTAACTCCCTTCTAACTACCACTTCTTCGGTTCAGTGAGATATGCTGGATTCTAAACGGAGAAGCTTCTCTGACGCTTTTTCACAGAGATTTTGAAACTGAAATCTCCCATGCCGTTTCCACCATAGGCAGCAATGGGCTTCCCCATAGAACTTGCCAACCTGAATTCCTACAGGCTAGATGTGAGAGGCACATTCTGCTGCTTCCTCCCTAACAGTTAAGCTTGCTTCTGATAGCTCAACCTCCGGGGACTCTGTTTGGCACAGATAAAGAACACACTTTTCCAAGCCTGTTGGAAGGCCTTTGCAGTGTCATTTCGCATCTAATTTCCCAAACCAAACTGCTTGCAGCTCTAACTGCCTTCTAACTACCACTTCTTCGGTTCAGTGAGATATGCTGGATTCTAAACGGAGAAGCTTCTCTGACGCTTTTTCACAGAGATTTTGAAACTGAAATCTCCCATGCCGTTTCCACCATAGGCAGCAATGGGCTTCCCCATAGAACTTGCCAACCTGAATTCCTACAGGCTAGATGTGAGAGGCACATTCTGCTGCTTCCTCCCTTAGAGTTAAACTTGCTTCTGAAAGCTCAACCTCCGGGGAGTTTGTTTGGCAGAGATATAGAATACACTTTTCCAAGCCTGTTGGAAGGCATTTGCAGTTTCATTTCGCGTCTAATTTCCCAAACCAAACTGCTTGCAGCTCTAACTCCCTTCTAAATACCACTTCTTCGGTTCAGTGAGATATGCTGGATTCTAAACGGAGAAGCTTCTCTGACGCTTTTTCACAGAGATTTTGAAACTGAAATCTCCCATGCCGTTTCCACCATAGACAGCAATGGGCTTCCCCATAGAACTTGCCAACCTGAATTCCTACAGGCTAGATGTGAGAGGCACATTCTGCTGCTTCCTCCCTTAGAGTTAAACTAGCTTCTGAAAGCTCAACCTCCGGGGAGTTTGTTTGGCAGAGATATAGAACACTCTTTTCCAAGCCTGTTGGAAGGCCTTTGCAGTGTCATTTCGCATCTAATTTCCCAAACCAAACTGCTTGCAGCTCTAACTCCCTTCTAACTACCACTTCTTCGGTTCAGTGAGATATGCTGGATTCTAAACGGAGAAGCTTCTCTGACGCTTTTTCACAGAGATTTTGAAACTGAAATCTCCCATGCCGTTTCCACCATAGGCAGCAATGGGCTTCCCCATAGAACTTGCCAACCTGAATTCCTACAGGCTAGATGTGAGAGGCACATTCTGCTGCTTCCTCCCTTAGAGTTAAACTTGCTTCTGAAAGCTCAACCTCCGGGGAGTTTGTTTGGCAGAGATATAGAACACACTTTTCCAAGCCTGTTGGAAGGCATTTGCAGTTTCATTTCGCGTCTAATTTCCCAAACCAAACTGCTTGCAGCTCTAACTCCCTTCTAACTACCACTTCTTCGGTTCAGTGAGATATGCTGGATTCTAAACGGAGAAGCTTCTCTGACGCTTTTTCACAGAGATTTTGAAACTGAAATTTCCAAACCCGTTTCCAACGAAGGCGCCAATGGGCTTCCCCATAGAACTTGCCAACCTGAATTCCTACAGGCTAGATGTGAGAGGCACATTCTGCTTCTTCCTCCCTTAGAGTTAAACTTGCTTCTGAAAGCTCAACCTCCGGGGAGTTTGTTTGGCAGAGATATAGAACACACTTTTCCAAGCCTGTTGGAAGGCATTTGCAGTTTCATTTCGCGTCTAATTTCCCAAACCAAACTGCTTGCAGCTCTAACTCCCTTCTAACTACCACTTCTTCGGTTCAGTGAGATATGCTGGATTCTAAACGGAGAAGCTTCTCTGACGCTTTTTCACAGAGATTTTGAAACTGAAATCTCCCATGCCGTTTCCACCATAGGCAGCAATGGGCTTCCCCATAGAACTTGCCAACCTGAATTCCTACAGGCTAGATGTGAGAGGCACATTCTGCTGCTTCCTCCCTTAGAGTTAAACTAGCTTCTGAAAGCTCAACCTCCGGGGAGTTTGTTTGGCAGAGATATAGAACACACTTTTCCAAGCCTGTTGGAAGGCATTTGCAGTTTCATTTCGCGTCTAATTTCCCAAACCAAACTGCTTGCAGCTCTAACTCCCTTCTAACTACCACTTCTTCGGTTCAGTGAGATATGCTGGATTCTAAACGGAGAAGCTTCTCTGACGCTTTTTCACAGAGATTTTGAAACTGAAATTTCCAAACCCGTTTCCAACGAAGGCGCCAATGGGCTTCCCCATAGAACTTGCCAACCTGAATTCCTACAGGCTAGATGTGAGAGGCACATTCTGCTGCTTCCTCCCTTAGAGTTAAACTAGCTTCTGAAAGCTCAACCTCCAGGGAGTCTGTTTGGCAGAGATATAGAACACACTTTTCCAAGCCTGTTGGAAGGCATTTGCAGTTTCATTTCGCGTCTAATTTCCCAAACCAAACTGCTTGCAGCTCTAACTGCCTTCTAACTACCACTTCTTCGGTTCAGTGAGATATGCTGGATTCTAAACGGAGAAGCTTCTCTGACGCTTTTTCACAGAGATTTTGAAACTGAAATCTCCCATGCCATTTCCACCATAGGCAGCAATGGGCTTCCCCATAGAACTTGCCAACCTGAATTCCTACAGGCTAGATGTGAGAGGCACATTCTGCTGCTTCCTCCCTAAGAGTTAAGCTTGCTTCTGAAAGCTCAACCTCCGGGGACTCTGTCTGGCACATATATAGAACACACTTTTCCAAGCCTGTTGGAAGGCCTTTGCAGTGTCATTTCGCATGTAATTTCCCAAACCAAACTGCTTGCAGCTCTAACTCCCTTCTAACTACCACTTCTTCGGTTCAGTGAGATATGCTGGATTCTAAACGGAGAAGCTTCTCTGACGCTTTTTCACAGAGATTTTGAAACTGAAATCTCCCATGCCGTTTCCACCATAGGCAGCAATGGGCTACCCCATAGAACTTGCCAACCTGAATTCCTAAAGGCTAGATGTGAGAGGCACATTCTGCTGCTTCCTCCCTTAGAGTTAAACTAGCTTCTGAAAGCTCAACCTCCGGGGAGTTTGTTTGGCAGAGATATAGAACACACTTTCCAAGCCTGTTGGAAGGCATTTGCAGTTTCATTACGCGTCTAATTTCCCAAACCAAACTGCTTGCAGCTCTAACTCCCTTCTAACTACCACTTCTTCGGTTCAGTGAGATATGCTGGATTCTAAACGGAGAAGCTTCTCTGACGCTTTTTCACAGAGATTTTGAAACTGAAATCTCCCATGCCGTTTCCACCATAGGCAGCAATGGGCTTCCCCATAGAACTTGCCAACCTGAATTCCTACAGGCTAGATGTGAGAGGCACATTCTGCTGCTTCCTCCCTAACAGTTAAGCTTGCTTCTGATAGCTCAACCTCCGGGGACTCTGTTTGGCACAGATAAAGAACACACTTTTCCAAGCCTGTTGGAAGGCCTTTGCAGTGTCATTTCGCATCTAATTTCCCAAACCAAACTGCTTGCAGCTCTAACTCCCTTCTAACTACCACTTCTTCGGTTCAGTGAGATATGCTGGATTCTAAACGGAGAAGCTTCTCTGACGCTTTTTCACAGAGATTTTGAAACTGAAATCTCACATGCCGTTTCCACCATAGGCAGCAATGGGCTTCCCCATAGAACTTGCCAACCTGAATTCCTACAGGCTAGATGTGAGAGGCACATTCTGCTGCTTCCTCCCTAACAGTTAAGCTTGCTTCTGATAGCTCAACCTCTGGGGACTCTGTTTGGCACAGATATAGAACACACTTTTCCAAGCCTGTTGGAAGGCCTTTGCAGTGTCATTTCGCATCTAATTTCCCAAACCAAACTGCTTGCAGCTCTAACTCCCTTCTAACTACCACTTCTTCGGTTCAGTGAGATATGCTGGATTCTAAACGGAGAAGCTTCTCTGACGCTTTTTCACAGAGATTTTGAAACTGAAATCTCCCATGCCGTTTCCACCATAGGCAGCAATGGGCTTCCCCATAGAACTTGCCAACCTGAATTCCTAAAGGCTAGATGTGAGAGGCACATTCTGCTGCTTCCTCCCTTAGAGTTAAACTTGCTTCTGAAAGCTCAACCTCCGGGGAGTTTGTTTGGCAGAGATATAGAACACATTTTTCCAAGCCTGTTGGAAGGCATTTGCAGTTTCATTTCGCGTCTAATTTCCCAAACCAAACTGCTTGCAGCTCTAACTGCCTTCTAACTACCACTTCTTCGGTTCAGTGAGATATGCTGGATTCTAAACGGAGAAGCTTCTCTGACGCTTTTTCACAGAGATTTTGAAACTGAAATCTCCCATGCCGTTTCCACCATAGGCAGCAATGGGCTTCCCCATAGAACTTGCCAACCTGAATTCCTACAGGCTAGATGTGAGAGGCACATTCTGCTGCTTCCTCCCTAAGAGTTAAGCTTGCTTCTGAAAGCTCAACCTCCGGGGAGTTTGTTTGGCAGAGATATAGAACACACTTTTCCAAGCCTGTTGGAAGGCATTTGCAGTTTCATTTCGCGTCTAATTTCCCAAACCAAACTGCTTGCAGCTCTAACTCCCTTCTAACTACCACTTCTTCGGTTCAGTGAGATATGCTGGATTCTAAACGGAGAAGCTTCTCTGACGCTTTTTCACAGAGATTTTGAAACTGAAATTTCCAAACCCGTTTCCAACGAAGGCGCCAATGGGCTTCCCCATAGAACTTCCCAACCTGAATTCCTACAGGCTAGATGTGAGAGGCACATTCTGCTGCTTCCTCCCTTAGAGTTAAACTAGCTTCTGAAAGCTCAACCTCCGGGGAGTTTGTTTGGCAGAGATATAGAACACACTTTTCCAAGCCTGTTGGAAGGCATTTGCAGTTTCATTTCGCGTCTAATTTCCCAAACCAAACTGCTTGCAGCTCTAACTGCCTTCTAACTACCACTTCTTCGGTTCAGTGAGATATGCTGGATTCTAAACGGAGAAGCTTCTCTGACGCTTTTTCACAGAGATTTTGAAACTGAAATCTCCCATGCCGTTTCCACCATAGGCAGCAATGGGCTTCCCCATAGAACTTGCCAACCTGAATTCCTACAGGCTAGATGTGAGAGGCACATTCTGCTGCTTCCTCCCTAAGAGTTAAGCTTGCTTCTGAAAGCTCAACCTCCGGGGACTCTGTTTGGCACATATATAGAACACACTTTTCCAAGCCTGTTGGAAGGCCTTTGCAGTGTCATTTCCAATCTAATTTCCCAAACCAAACTGCTTGCAGCTCTAACTCCCTTCTAACTACCACTTCTTCGGTTCAGTGAGATATGCTGGATTCTAAACGGAGAAGCTTCTCTGACGCTTTTTCACAGAGATTTTGAAACTGAAATCTCCCATGCCGTTTCCACCATAGGCAGCAATGGGCTTCCCCATAGAACTTGCCAACCTGAATTCCTAAAGGCTAGATGTGAGAGGCACATTCTGCTGCTTCCTCCCTTAGAGTTAAACTTGCTTCTGAAAGCTCAACCTCCGGGGAGTTTGTTTGGCAGAGATATAGAACACACTTTTCCAAGCCTGTTGGAAGGCATTTGCAGTTTCATTTCGCGTCTAATTTCCCAAACCAAACTGCTTGCAGCTCTAACTCCCTTCTAACTACCACTTCTTCGGTTCAGTGAGATATGCTGGATTCTAAACGGAGAAGCTTCTCTGACGCTTTTTCACAGAGATTTTGAAACTGAAATCTCCCATGCCGTTTCCACCATAGACAGCAATGGGCTTCCCCATAGAACTTGCCAACCTGAATTCCTACAGGCTAGATGTGAGAGGCACATTCTGCTGCTTCCTCCCTTAGAGTTAAACTAGCTTCTGAAAGCTCAACCTCCGGGGAGTTTGTTTGGCAGAGATATAGAACACACTTTTCCAAGCCTGTTGGAAGGCATTTGCAGTTTCATTTCGCGTCTAATTTCCCAAACCAAACTGCTTGCAGCTCTAACTCCCTTCTAACTACCACTTCTTCGGTTCAGTGAGATATGCTGGATTCTAAACGGAGAAGCTTCTCTGACGCTTTTTCACAGAGATTTTGAAACTGAAATTTCCCAACCCGTTTCCAACGAAGGCGCCAATGGGCTTCCCCATAGAACTTGCCAACCTGAATTCCTACAGGCTAGATGTGAGAGGCACATTCTGCTGCTTCCTCCCTTAGAGTTAAACTAGCTTCTGAAAGCTCAACCTCCAGGGAGTCTGTTTGGCAGAGATATAGAACACACTTTTCCAAGCCTGTTGGAAGGCATTTGCAGTTTCATTTCACGTCTAATTTCCCAAACCAAACTGCTTGCAGCTCTAACTGCCTTCTAACTACCACTTCTTCGGTTCAGTGAGATATGCTGGATTCTAAACGGAGAAGCTTCTCTGACGCTTTTTCACAGAGATTTTGAAACTGAAATCTCCCATGCCGTTTCCACCATAGGCAGCAATGGGCTTCCCCATAGAACTTGCCAACCTGAATTCCTACAGGCTAGATGTGAGAGGCACATTCTGCTGCTTCCTCCCTAAGAGTTAAGCTTGCTTCTGAAAGCTCAACCTCCGGGGAGTTTGTTTGGCAGAGATATAGAACACACTTTTCCAAGCCTGTTGGAAGGCATTTGCAGTTTCATTTCTCGTCTAATTTCCCAAACCAAACTGCTTGCAGCTCTAACTCCCTTCTAACTACCACTTCTTCGGTTCAGTGAGATATGCTGGATTCTAAACGGAGAAGCTTCTCTGACGCTTTTTCACAGAGATTTTGAAACTGAAATTTCCAAACCCGTTTCCAACGAAGGCGCCAATGGGCTTCCCCATAGAACTTGCCAACCTGAATTCCTACAGGCTAGAAGTGAGAGGCACATTCTGCTGCTTCCTCCCTTAGAGTTAAACTAGCTTTTGAAAGCTCAACCTCCAGGGAGTCTGTTTGGCAGAGATATAGAACACACTTTTCCAAGAATGTTGGAAGGCATTTGCAGTTTCATTTCGCGTCTAATTTCCCAAACCAAACTGCTTGCAGCTCTAACTGCCTTCTAACTACCACTTCTTCGGTTCAGTGAGATATGCTGGATTCTAAACGGAGAAGCTTCTCTGACGCTTTTTCACAGAGATTTTGAAACTGAAATCTCCCATGCCGTTTCCACCATAGGCAGCAATGGGCTTCCCCATAGAACTTGCCAACCTGAATTCCTACAGGCTAGATGTGAGAGGCACATTCTGCTGCTTCCTCCCTTAGATTTAAACTAGGTTCTGAAAGCTCAACCTCCGGGGAGTTTGTTTGGCAGAGATATAGAACACACTTTTCCAAGCCTGTTGGAAGGCATTTGCAGTTTCATTTCGCGTCTAATTTCCCAAACCAAACTGCTTGCAGCTCTAACTCCCTTCTAACTACCACTTCTTCGGTTCAGTGAGATATGCTGGATTCTAAACGGAGAAGCTTCTCTGACGCTTTTTTACAGAGATTTTGAAACTGAAATCTCCCATGCCGTTTCCACCATAGGCAGCAATGGGCTTCCCCATAGAACTTGCCAACCTGAATTCCTACAGGCTAGATGTGAGAGGCACATTCTGCTGCTTCCTCCCTTAGAGTTAAACTTGCTTCTGAAAGCTCAACCTCCGGGGAGTTTTTTTGGCAGAGATATAGAACACACTTTTCCAAGCCTGTTGGAAGGCATTTGCAGTTTCATTTCGCGTCTAATTTCCCAAACCAAACTGCTTGCAGCTCTAACTCCCTTCTAACTACCACTTCTTCGGTTCAGTGAGATATGCTGGATTCTAAACGGAGAAGCTTCTCTGACGCTTTTTCACAGAGATTTTGAAACTGAAATTTCCAAACCCGTTTCCAACGAAGGCGCCAATGGGCTTCCCCATAGAACTTGCCAACCTGAATTCCTACAGGCTAGATGTGAGAGGCACATTCTGCTGCTTCCTCCCTTAGAGTTAAACTAGCTTCTGAAAGCTCAACCTCCAGGGAGTCTGTTTGGCAGAGATATAGAACACACTTTTCCAAGCCTGTTGATAGGCATTTGCAGTTTCATTTCGCGTCTAATTTCCCAAACCAAACTGCTTGCAGCTCTAACTGCCTTCTAACTACCACTTCTTCGGTTCAGTGAGATATGCTGGATTCTAAACGGAGAAGCTTCTCTGACGCTTTTTCACAGAGATTTTGAAACTGAAATCTCCCATGCCGTTTCCACCATAGGCAGCAATGGGCTTCCCCATAGAACTTGCCAACCTGAATTCCTACAGGCTAGATGTGAGAGGCACATTCTGCTGCTTCCTCCCTAACAGTTAAGCTTGCTTCTGAAAGCTCAAACTCCGGGGACTCTGTTTGGCACAGATATAGAACACACTTTTCCAAGCCTGTTGGAAGGCCTTTGCAGTGTCATTTCGCATCTAATTTCCCAAACCAAACTGCTTGCAGCTCTAACTCCCTTCTAACTACCACTTCTTCGGTTCAGTGAGATATGCTGGATTCTAAACGGAGAAGCTTCTCTGACGCTTTTTCACAGAGATTTTGAAACTGAAATTTCCAAACCCGTTTCCAACGAAGGCGCCAATGGGCTTCCCCATAGAACTTGCCAACCTGAATTCCTACAGGCTAGATGTGAGAGGCACATTCTGCTGCTTCCTCCCTTAGAGTTAAACTAGCTTCTGAAAGCTCAACCTCCAGGGAGTCTGTTTGGCAGAGATATAGAACACACTTTTCCAAGCCTGTTGGAAGGCATTTGCAGTTTCATTTCGCGTCTAATTTCCCAAACCAAACTGCTTGCAGCTCTAACTCCCTTCTAACTACCACTTCTTCGGTTCAGTGAGATACGCTGGATTCTAAACGGAGAAGCTTCTCTGACGCTTTTTCACAGAGATTTTGAAACTGAAATTTCCAAACCCGTTTCCAACGAAGGCGCCAATGGGCTTCCCCATAGAACTTGCCAACCTGAATTCCTACAGGCTAGATGTGAGAGGCACATTCTGCTTCTTCCTCCCTTAGAGTTAAACTTGCTTCTGAAAGCTCAACCTCCGGGGAGTTTGTTTGGCAGAGATATAGAACACACTTTTCCAAGCCTGTTGGAAGGCATTTGCAGTTTCATTTAGCGTCTAATTTCCCAAACCAAACTGCTTGCAGCTCTAACTCCCTTCTAACTACCACTTCTTCGGTTCAGTGAGATATGCTGGATTCTAAACGGAGAAGCTTCTCTGACGCTTTTTCACAGAGATTTTGAAACTGAAATCTCCCATGCCGTTTCCAGCATAGGCAGCAATGGGCTTCCCCATAGAACTTGCCAACCTGAATTCCTACAGGCTAGATGTGAGAGGCACATTCTGCTGCTTCCTCCCTTAGAGTTAAACTAGGTTCTGAAAGCTCAACCTCCGGGGAGTTTGTTTGGCAGAGATATAGAACACACTTTTCCAAGCCTGTTGGAAGGCATTTGCAGTTTCATTTCGCGTCTAATTTCCCAAACCAAACTGCTTGCAGCTCTAACTCCCTTCTAACTACCACTTCTTCGGTTCAGTGAGATATGCTGGATTCTAAACGGAGAAGCTTCTCTGACGCTTTTTTACAGAGATTTTGAAACTGAAATCTCCCATGCCGTTTCCACCATAGGCAGCAATGGGCTTCCCCATAGAACTTGCCAACCTGAATTCCTACAGGCTAGATGTGAGAGGCACATTCTGCTGCTTCCTCCCTTAGAGTTAAACTTGCTTCTGAAAGCTCAACCTCCGGGGAGTTTTTTTGGCAGAGATATAGAACACACTTTTCCAAGCCTGTTGGAAGGCATTTGCAGTTTCATTTCGCGTCTAATTTCCCAAACCAAACTGCTTGCAGCTCTAACTCCCTTCTAACTACCACTTCTTCGGTTCAGTGAGATATGCTGGATTCTAAACGGAGAAGCTTCTCTGACGCTTTTTCACAGAGATTTTGAAACTGAAATTTCCAAACCCGTTTCCAACGAAGGCGCCAATGGGCTTCCCCATAGAACTTGCCAACCTGAATTCCTACAGGCTAGATGTGAGAGGCACATTCTGCTGCTTCCTCCCTTAGAGTTAAACTAGCTTCTGAAAGCTCAACCTCCAGGGAGTCTGTTTGGCAGAGATATAGAACACACTTTTCCAAGCCTGTTGATAGGCATTTGCAGTTTCATTTCGCGTCTAATTTCCCAAACCAAACTGCTTGCAGCTCTAACTGCCTTCTAACTACCACTTCTTCGGTTCAGTGAGATATGCTGGATTCTAAACGGAGAAGCTTCTCTGACGCTTTTTCACAGAGATTTTGAAACTGAAATCTCCCATGCCGTTTCCACCATAGGCAGCAATGGGCTTCCCCATAGAACTTGCCAACCTGAATTCCTACAGGCTAGATGTGAGAGGCACATTCCGCTGCTTCCTCCCTAACAGTTAAGCTTGCTTCTGAAAGCTCAAACTCCGGGGTCTCTGTTTGGCACAGATATAGAACACACTTTTCCAAGCCTGTTGGAAGGCCTTTGCAGTGTCATTTCGCATCTAATTTCCCAAACCAAACTGCTTGCAGCTCTAACTCCCTTCTAACTACCACTTCTTCGGTTCAGTGAGATATGCTGGATTCTAAACGGAGAAGCTTCTCTGACGGTTTTTCACAGAGATTTTGAAACTGAAATTTCCAAACCCGTTTCCAACGAAGGTGCCAATGGGCTTCCCCATAGAACTTGCCAACCTGAATTCCTACAGGCTAGATGTGAGAGGCACATTCTGCTGCTTCCTCCCTTAGAGTTAAACTAGCTTCTGAAAGCTCAACCTCCAGGGAGTCTGTTTGGCAGAGATATAGAACACACTTTTCCAAGCCTGTTGGAAGGCATTTGCAGTTTCATTTCGCGTCTAATTTCCCAAACCAAACTGCTTGCAGCTCTAACTGCCTTCTAACTACCACTTCTTCGGTTCAGTGAGATATGCTGGATTCTAAACGGAGAAGCTTCTCTGACGCTTTTTCACAGAGATTTTGAAACTGAAATCTCCCATGCCATTTCCACCATAGGCAGCAATGGGCTTCCCCATAGAACTTGCCAACCTGAATTCCTACAGGCTAGATGTGAGAGGCACATTCTGCTGCTTCCTCCCTAAGAGTTAAGCTTGCTTCTGAAAGCTCAACCTCCGGGGACTCTGTCTGGCACATATATAGAACACACTTTTCCAAGCCTGTTGGAAGGCCTTTGCAGTGTCATTTCGCATGTAATTTCCCAAACCAAACTGCTTGCAGCTCTAACTCCCTTCTAACTACCACTTCTTCGGTTCAGTGAGATATGCTGGATTCTAAACGGAGAAGCTTCTCTGACGCTTTTTCACAGAGATTTTGAAACTGAAATCTCCCATGCCGTTTCCACCATAGGCAGCAATGGGCTACCCCATAGAACTTGCCAACCTGAATTCCTAAAGGCTAGATGTGAGAGGCACATTCTGCTGCTTCCTCCCTTAGAGTTAAACTAGCTTCTGAAAGCTCAACCTCCGGGGAGTTTGTTTGGCAGAGATATAGAACACACTTTTCCAAGCCTGTTGGAAGGCATTTGCAGTTTCATTACGCGTCTAATTTCCCAAACCAAACTGCTTGCAGCTCTAACTCCCTTCTAACTACCACTTCTTCGGTTCAGTGAGATATGCTGGATTCTAAACGGAGAAGCTTCTCTGACGCTTTTTCACAGAGATTTTGAAACTGAAATCTCCCATGCCGTTTCCACCATAGGCAGCAATGGGCTTCCCCATAGAACTTGCCAACCTGAATTCCTACAGGCTAGATGTGAGAGGCACATTCTGCTGCTTCCTCCCTAACAGTTAAGCTTGCTTCTGATAGCTCAACCTCCGGGGACTCTGTTTGGCACAGATAAAGAACACACTTTTCCAAGCCTGTTGGAAGGCCTTTGCAGTGTCATTTCGCATCTAATTTCCCAAACCAAACTGCTTGCAGCTCTAACTCCCTTCTAACTACCACTTCTTCGGTTCAGTGAGATATGCTGGATTCTAAACGGAGAAGCTTCTCTGACGCTTTTTCACAGAGATTTTGAAACTGAAATCTCACATGCCGTTTCCACCATAGGCAGCAATGGGCTTCCCCATAGAACTTGCCAACCTGAATTCCTACAGGCTAGATGTGAGAGGCACATTCTGCTGCTTCCTCCCTAACAGTTAAGCTTGCTTCTGATAGCTCAACCTCTGGGGACTCTGTTTGGCACAGATATAGAACACACTTTTCCAAGCCTGTTGGAAGGCCTTTGCAGTGTCATTTCGCATCTAATTTCCCAAACCAAACTGCTTGCAGCTCTAACTCCCTTCTAACTACCACTTCTTCGGTTCAGTGAGATATGCTGGATTCTAAACGGAGAAGCTTCTCTGACGCTTTTTCACAGAGATTTTGAAACTGAAATCTCCCATGCCGTTTCCACCATAGGCAGCAATGGGCTTCCCCATAGAACTTGCCAACCTGAATTCCTACAGCTAGATGTGAGAGGCACATTCTGCTACTTCCTCCCTTAGAGTTAAACTTGCTTCTGAAAGCTCAACCTCCGGGGAGTTTGTTTGGCAGAGATATAGAACACATTTTTCCAAGCCTGTTGGAAGGCATTTGCAGTTTCATTTCGCGTCTAATTTCCCAAACCAAACTGCTTGCAGCTCTAACTGCCTTCTAACTACCACTTCTTCGGTTCAGTGAGATATGCTGGATTCTAAACGGAGAAGCTTCTCTGACGCTTTTTCACAGAGATTTTGAAACTGAAATCTCCCATGCCGTTTCCACCATAGGCAGCAATGGGCTTCCCCATAGAACTTGCCAACCTGAATTCCTACAGGCTAGATGTGAGAGGCACATTCTGCTGCTTCCTCCCTAAGAGTTAAGCTTGCTTCTGAAAGCTCAACCTCCGGGGAGTTTGTTTGGCAGAGATATAGAACACACTTTTCCAAGCCTGTTGGAAGGCATTTGCAGTTTCATTTCGCGTCTAATTTCCCAAACCAAACTGCTTGCAGCTCTAACTCCCTTCTAACTACCACTTCTTCGGTTCAGTGAGATATGCTGGATTCTAAACGGAGAAGCTTCTCTGACGCTTTTTCACAGAGATTTTGAAACTGAAATTTCCAAACCCGTTTCCAACGAAGGCGCCAATGGGCTTCCCCATAGAACTTCCCAACCTGAATTCCTACAGGCTAGATGTGAGAGGCACATTCTGCTGCTTCCTCCCTTAGAGTTAAACTAGCTTCTGAAAGCTCAACCTCCGGGGAGTTTGTTTGGCAGAGATATAGAACACACTTTTCCAAGCCTGTTGGAAGGCATTTGCAGTTTCATTTCGCGTCTAATTTCCCAAACCAAACTGCTTGCAGCTCTAACTGCCTTCTAACTACCACTTCTTCGGTTCAGTGAGATATGCTGGATTCTAAACGGAGAAGCTTCTCTGACGCTTTTTCACAGAGATTTTGAAACTGAAATCTCCCATGCCGTTTCCACCATAGGCAGCAATGGGCTTCCCCATAGAACTTGCCAACCTGAATTCCTACAGGCTAGATGTGAGAGGCACATTCTGCTGCTTCCTCCCTAAGAGTTAAGCTTGCTTCTGAAAGCTCAACCTCCGGGGACTCTGTTTGGCACATATATAGAACACACTTTTCCAAGCCTGTTGGAAGGCCTTTGCAGTGTCATTTCCAATCTAATTTCCCAAACCAAACTGCTTGCAGCTCTAACTCCCTTCTAACTACCACTTCTTCGGTTCAGTGAGATATGCTGGATTCTAAACGGAGAAGCTTCTCTGACGCTTTTTCACAGAGATTTTGAAACTGAAATCTCCCATGCCGTTTCCACCATAGGCAGCAATGGGCTTCCCCATAGAACTTGCCAACCTGAATTCCTAAAGGCTAGATGTGAGAGGCACATTCTGCTGCTTCCTCCCTTAGAGTTAAACTTGCTTCTGAAAGCTCAACCTCCGGGGAGTTTGTTTGGCAGAGATATAGAACACACTTTTCCAAGCCTGTTGGAAGGCATTTGCAGTTTCATTTCGCGTCTAATTTCCCAAACCAAACTGCTTGCAGCTCTAACTCCCTTCTAACTACCACTTCTTCGTTTCAGTGAGATATGCTGGATTCTAAACGGAGAAGCTTCTCTGACGCTTTTTCACAGAGATTTTGAAACTGAAATCTCCCATGCCGTTTCCACCATAGACAGCAATGGGCTTCCCCATAGAACTTGCCAACCTGAATTCCTACAGGCTAGATGTGAGAGGCACATTCTGCTGCTTCCTCCCTTAGAGTTAAACTAGCTTCTGAAAGCTCAACCTCCGGGGAGTTTGTTTGGCAGAGATATAGAACACACTTTTCCAAGCCTGTTGGAAGGCATTTGCAGTTTCATTTCGCGTCTAATTTCCCAAACCAAACTGCTTGCAGCTCTAACTCCCTTCTAACTACCACTTCTTCGGTTCAGTGAGATATGCTGGATTCTAAACGGAGAAGCTTCTCTGACGCTTTTTCACAGAGATTTTGAAACTGAAATTTCCCAACCCGTTTCCAACGAAGGCGCCAATGGGCTTCCCCATAGAACTTGCCAACCTGAATTCCTACAGGCTAGATGTGAGAGGCACATTCTGCTGCTTCCTCCCTTAGAGTTAAACTAGCTTCTGAAAGCTCAACCTCCAGGGAGTCTGTTTGGCAGAGATATAGAACACACTTTTCCAAGCCTGTTGGAAGGCATTTGCAGTTTCATTTCGCGTCTAATTTCCCAAACCAAACTGCTTGCAGCTCTAACTGCCTTCTAACTACCACTTCTTCGGTTCAGTGAGATATGCTGGATTCTAAACGGAGAAGCTTCTCTGACGCTTTTTAACAGAGATTTTGAAACTGAAATCTCCCATGCTGTTTCCACCATAGCCAGCAATGGGCTTCCCCATAGAACTTGCCAACCTGAATTCCTACAGGCTAGATGTGAGAGGCACATTATGCTGCTTCCTCCCTTAGAGTTAAACTAGCTTCTGAAAGCTCAACCTCCAGGGAGTCTGTTTGGCAGAGATATAGAACACACTTTTCCAAGCCTGTTGGAAGGCCTTTGCAGTGTCATTTCGCATCTAATTTCCCAAACCAAACTGCTTGCAGCTCTAACTCCCTTCTAACTACCACTTCTTCGGTTCAGTGAGATATGCTGGATTCTAAACGGAGAAGCTTCTCTGACGCTTTTTCACAGAGATTTTGAAACTGAAATCTCCCATGCCGTTTCCACCATAGGCAGCAATGGGCTTCCCCATAGAACTTGCCAACCTGAATTCCTACAGGCTAGATGTGAGAGGCACATTCTGCTGCTTCCTCCCTAACAGTTAAGCTTGCTTCTGATAGCTCAACCTCTGGGGACTCTGTTTGGCACAGATATAGAACACACTTTTCCAAGCCTGTTGGAAGGCCTTTGCAGTGTCATTTCGCATCTAATTTCCCAAACCAAACTGCTTGCAGCTCTAACTCCCTTCTAACTACCACTTCTTCGGTTCAGTGAGATATGCTGGATTCTAAACGGAGAAGCTTCTCTGACGCTTTTTCACAGAGATTTTGAAACTGAAATCTCCCATGCCGTTTCCACCATAGACAGCAATGGGCTTCCCCATAGAACTTGCCAACCTGAATTCCTACAGGCTAGATGTGAGAGGCACATTCTGCTGCTTCCTCCCTTAGAGTTAAACTAGCTTCTGAAAGCTCAACCTCCGGGGAGTTTGTTTGGCAGAGATATAGAACACACTTTTCCAAGCCTGTTGGAAGGCATTTGCAGTTTCATTTCGCGTCTAATTTCCCAAACCAAACTGCTTGCAGCTCTAACTCCCTTCTAACTACCACTTCTTCGGTTCAGTGAGATATGCTGGATTCTAAACGGAGAAGCTTCTCTGACGCTTTTTCACAGAGATTTTGAAACTGAAATTTCCCAACCCGTTTCCAACGAAGGCGCCAATGGGCTTCCCCATAGAACTTGCCAACCTGAATTCCTACAGGCTAGATGTGAGAGGCACATTCTGCTGCTTCCTCCCTTAGAGTTAAACTAGCTTCTGAAAGCTCAACCTCCAGGGAGTCTGTTTGGCAGAGATATAGAACACACTTTTCCAAGCCTGTTGGAAGGCATTTGCAGTTTCATTTCGCGTCTAATTTCCCAAACCAAACTGCTTGCAGCTCTAACTGCCTTCTAACTACCACTTCTTCGGTTCAGTGAGATATGCTGGATTCTAAACGGAGAAGCTTCTCTGACGCTTTTTCACAGAGATTTTGAAACTGAAATCTCCCATGCCGTTTCCACCATAGGCAGCAATGGGCTTCCCCATAGAACTTGCCAACCTGAATTCCTACAGGCTAGATGTGAGAGGCACATTCTGCTGCTTCCTCCCTAAGAGTTAAGCTTGCTTCTGAAAGCTCAACCTCCGGGGAGTTTGTTTGGCAGAGATATAGAACACACTTTTCCAAGCCTGTTGGAAGGCATTTGCAGTTTCATTTCTCGTCTAATTTCCCAAACCAAACTGCTTGCAGCTCTAACTCCCTTCTAACTACCACTTCTTCGGTTCAGTGAGATATGCTGGATTCTAAACGGAGAAGCTTCTCTGACGCTTTTTCACAGAGATTTTGAAACTGAAATTTCCAAACCCGTTTCCAACGAAGGCGCCAATGGGCTTCCCCATAGAACTTGCCAACCTGAATTCCTACAGGCTAGAAGTGAGAGGCACATTCTGCTGCTTCCTCCCTTAGAGGTAAACTAGCTTCTGAAAGCTCAACCTCCGGGGAGTTTGTTTGGCAGAGATATAGAACACACTTTTCCAAGCCTGTTGGAAGGCATTTGCAGTTTCATTTCGCGTCTAATTTCCCAAACCAAACTGCTTGCAGCTCTAACTGCCTTCTAACTACCACTTCTTCGGTTCAGTGAGATATGCTGGATTCTAAACGGAGAAGCTTCTCTGACGCTTTTTAACAGAGATTTTGAAACTGAAATCTCCCATGCTGTTTCCACCATAGCCAGCAATGGGCTTCCCCATAGAACTTGCCAACCTGAATTCCTACAGGCTAGATGTGAGAGGCACATTATGCTGCTTCCTCCCTTAGAGTTAAACTAGCTTCTGAAAGCTCAACCTCCAGGGAGTCTGTTTGGCAGAGATATAGAACACACTTTTCCAAGCCTGTTGGAAGGCCTTTGCAGTGTCATTTCGCATCTAATTTCCCAAACCAAACTGCTTGCAGCTCTAACTCCCTTCTAACTACCACTTCTTCGGTTCAGTGAGATATGCTGGATTCTAAACGGAGAAGCTTCTCTGACGCTTTTTCACAGAGATTTTGAAACTGAAATCTCCCATGCCGTTTCCACCATAGGCAGCAATGGGCTTCCCCATAGAACTTGCCAACCTGAATTCCTACAGGCTAGATGTGAGAGGCACATTCTGCTGCTTCCTCCCTAACAGTTAAGCTTGCTTCTGATAGCTCAACCTCTGGGGACTCTGTTTGGCACAGATATAGAACACACTTTTCCAAGCCTGTTGGAAGGCCTTTGCAGTGTCATTTCGCATCTAATTTCCCAAACCAAACTGCTTGCAGCTCTAACTCCCTTCTAACTACCACTTCTTCGGTTCAGTGAGATATGCTGGATTCTAAACGGAGAAGCTTCTCTAACGCTTTTTCACAGAGATTTTGAAACTGAAATCTCCCATGCCGTTTCCACCATAGGCAGCAATGGGCTTCCCCATAGAACTTGCCAACCTGAATTCCTACAGGCTAGATGTGAGAGGCACATTCTGCTGCTTCCTCCCTTAGAGTTAAACTAGCTTCTGAAAGCTCAACCTCCGGGGAGTTTGTTTGGCAGAGATATAGAACACACTTTTCCAAGCCTGTTGGAAGGCATTTGCAGTTTCATTTCGCGTCTAATTTCCCAAACCAAACTGCTTGCAGCTCTAACTCCCTTCTAACTACCACTTCTTCGGTTCAGTGAGATATGCTGGATTCTAAACGGAGAAGCTTCTCTGACGCTTTTTCACAGAGATTTTGAAACTGAAATCTCCCATGCCGTTTCCACCATAGACAGCAATGGGCTTCCCCATAGAACTTGCCAACCTGAATTCCTACAGGCTAGATGTGAGAGGCACATTCTGCTGCTTCCTCCCTTAGAGTTAAACTAGCTTCTGAAAGCTCAACCTCCGGGGAGTTTGTTTGGCAGAGATATAGAACACACTTTTCCAAGCCTGTTGGAAGGCATTTGCAGTTTCATTTCGCGTCTAATTTCCCAAACCAAACTGCTTGCAGCTCTAACTCCCTTCTAACTACCACTTCTTCGGTTCAGTGAGATATGCTGGATTCTAAACGGAGAAGCTTCTCTGACGCTTTTTCACAGAGATTTTGAAACTGAAATTTCCAAACCCGTTTCCAACGAAGGCGCCAATGGGCTTCCCCATAGAACTTGCCAACCTGAATTCCTACAGGCTAGATGTGAGAGGCACATTCTGCTGCTTCCTCCCTTAGAGTTAAACTAGCTTCTGAAAGCTCAACCTCCAGGGAGTCTATTTGGCAGAGATATAGAACACACTTTTCCAAGCCTGTTGGAAGGCATTTGCAGTTTCATTTCGCGTCTAATTTCCCAAACCAAACTGCTTGCAGCTCTAACTGCCTTCTAACTACCACTTCTTCGGTTCAGTGAGATATGCTGGATTCTAAACGGAGAAGCTTCTCTGACGCTTTTTCACAGAGATTTTGAAACTGAAATCTCCCATGCCGTTTCCACCATAGGCAGCAATGGGCTTCCCCATAGAACTTGCCAACCTGAATTCCTACAGGCTAGATGTGAGAGGCACATTCTGCTGCTTCCTCCCTAACAGTTAAGCTTGCTTCTGAAAGCTCAACCTCCGGGGACTCTGTTTGGCACAGATATAGAACACACTTTTCCAAGCCTGTTGGAAGGCCTTTGCAGTGTCATTTCGCATGTAATTTCCCAAACCAAACTGCTTGCAGCTCTAACTCCCTTCTAACTACCACTTCTTCGGTTCAGTGAGATATGCTGGATTCTAAACGGAGAAGCTTCTCTGACGCTTTTTCACAGAGATTTTGAAACTGAAATCTCCCATGCCGTTTCCACCATAGGCAGCAATGGGCTTCCCCATAGAACTTGCCAACCTGAATTCCTACAGGCTAGATGTGAGAGGCACATTCTGTTGCTTCCTCCCTAAGAGTTAAGCTTGCTTCTGAAAGCTCAACCTCCGGGGACTCTGTTTGGCACAGATATAGAACACACTTTTCCAAGCCTGTTGGAAGGCCTTTGCAGTGTCATTTCGCATCTAATTTCCCAAACCAAACTGCTTGCAGCTCTAACTCCCTTCTAACTACCACTTCTTCGGTTCAGTGAGATATGCTGGATTCTTAACGGAGAAGCTTCTCTGACGCTTTTTCACAGAGATTTTGAAACTGAAATCTCCCATGCCGTTTCCACCATAGGCAGCAATGGGCTTCCCCATAGAACTTGCCAACCTGAATTCCTAAAGGCTAGATGTGAGAGGCACATTCTGCTGCTTCCTCCCTTAGAGTTAAACTAGCTTCTGAAAGCTCAACCTCCGGGGAGTTTGTTTGGCAGAGATATAGAACACACTTTTCCAAGCCTGTTGGAAGGCATTTGCAGTTTCATTTCGCGTCTAATTTCCCAAACCAAACTGCTTGCAGCTCTAACTGCCTTCTAACTACCACTTCTTCGGTTCAGTGAGATATGCTGGATTCTAAACGGAGAAGCTTCTCTGACGCTTTTTCACAGAGATTTTGAAACTGAAATCTCCCATGCCGTTTCCACCATAGGCAGCAATGGGCTTCCCCATAGAACTTGCCAACCTGAATTCCTACAGGCTAGATGTGAGAGGCACATTCTGCTGCTTCCTCCCTAAGAGTTAAGCTTGCTTCTGAAAGCTCAACCTCCGGGGACTCTGTTTGGCACATATATAGAACACACTTTTCCAAGCCTGTTGGAAGGCCTTTGCAGTGCCATTTCCAATCTAATTTCCCAAACCAAACTGCTTGCAGCTCTAACTCCCTTCTAACTACCACTTCTTCGGTTCAGTGAGATATGCTGGATTCTAAACGGAGAAGCTTCTCTGACGCTTTTTCACAGAGATTTTGAAACTGAAATCTCCCATGCCGTTTCCACCATAGGCAGCAATGGGCTTCCCCATAGAACTTGCCAACCTGAATTCCTAAAGGCTAGATGTGAGAGGCACATTCTGCTGCTTCCTCCCTTAGAGTTAAACTTGCTTCTGAAAGCTCAACCTCCGGGGAGTTTGTTTGGCAGAGATATAGAACACACTTTTCCAAGCCTGTTGGAAGGCATTTGCAGTTTCATTTCGCGTGTAATTTCCCAAACCAAACTGCTTGCAGCTCTAACTCCCTTCTAACTACCACTTCTTCGGTTCAGTGAGATATGCTGGATTCTAAACGGAGAAGCTTCTCTGACGCTTTTTCACAGAGATTTTGAAACTGAAATCTCCCATGCCGTTTCCACCATAGACAGCAATGGGCTTCCCCATAGAACTTGCCAACCTGAATTCCTACAGGCTAGATGTGAGAGGCACATTCTGCTGCTTCCTCCCTTAGAGTTAAACTAGCTTCTGAAAGCTCAACCTCCGGGGAGTTTGTTTGGCAGAGATATAGAACACACTTTTCCAAGCCTGTTGGAAGGCATTTGCAGTTTCATTTCGCGTCTAATTTCCCAAACCAAACTGCTTGCAGCTCTAACTCCCTTCTAACTACCACTTCTTCTGTTCAGTGAGATATGCTGGATTCTAAACGGAGAAGCTTCTCTGACGCTTTTTCACAGAGATTTTGAAACTGAAATCTCCCATGCCATTTCCACCATAGGCAGCAATGGGCTTCCCCATAGAACTTGCCAACCTGAATTCCTACAGGCTAGATGTGAGAGGCACATTCTGCTGCTTCCTCCCTAAGAGTTAAGCTTGCTTCTGAAAGCTCAACCTCCGGGGACTCTGTCTGGCACATATATAGAACACACTTTTCCAAGCCTGTTGGAAGGCCTTTGCAGTGTCATTTCGCATGTAATTTCCCAAACCAAACTGCTTGCAGCTCTAACTCCCTTCTAACTACCACTTCTTCGGTTCAGTGAGATATGCTGGATTCTAAACGGAGAAGCTTCTCTGACGCTTTTTCACAGAGATTTTGAAACTGAAATCTCCCATGCCGTTTCCACCATAGGCAGCAATGGGCTACCCCATAGAACTTGCCAACCTGAATTCCTAAAGGCTAGATGTGAGAGGCACATTCTGCTGCTTCCTCCCTTAGAGTTAAACTAGCTTCTGAAAGCTCAACCTCCGGGGAGTTTGTTTGGCAGAGATATAGAACACACTTTTCCAAGCCTGTTGGAAGGCATTTGCAGTTTCATTACGCGTCTAATTTCCCAAACCAAACTGCTTGCAGCTCTAACTCCCTTCTAACTTCCACTTCTTCGGTTCAGTGAGATATGCTGGATTCTAAACGGAGAAGCTTCTCTGACGCTTTTTCACAGAGATTTTGAAACTGAAATCTCCCATGCCGTTTCCACCATAGGCAGCAATGGGCTTCCCCATAGAACTTGCCAACCTGAATTCCTACAGGCTAGATGTGAGAGGCACATTCTGCTGCTTCCTCCCTAACAGTTAAGCTTGCTTCTGATAGCTCAACCTCCGGGGACTCTGTTTGGCACAGATAAAGAACACACTTTTCCAAGCCTGTTGGAAGGCCTTTGCAGTGTCATTTCGCATCTAATTTCCCAAACCAAACTGCTTGCAGCTCTAACTCCCTTCTAACTACCACTTCTTCGGTTCAGTGAGATATGCTGGATTCTAAACGGAGAAGCTTCTCTGACGGTTTTTCACAGAGATTTTGAAACTGAAATCTCACATGCCGTTTCCACCATAGGCAGCAATGGGCTTCCCCATAGAACTTGCCAACCTGAATTCCTACAGGCTAGATGTGAGAGGCACATTCTGCTGCTTCCTCCCTAACAGTTAAGCTTGCTTCTGATAGCTCAACCTCTGGGGACTCTGTTTGGCACAGATATAGAACACACTTTTCCAAGCCTGTTGGAAGGCCTTTGCAGTGTCATTTCGCATCTAATTTCCCAAACCAAACTGCTTGCAGCTCTAACTCCCTTCTAACTACCACTTCTTCGGTTCAGTGAGATATGCTGGATTCTAAACGGAGAAGCTTCTCTGACGCTTTTTCACAGAGATTTTGAAACTGAAATCTCCCATGCCGTTTCCACCATAGGCAGCAATGGGCTTCCCCATAGAACTTGCCAACCTGAATTCCTAAAGGCTAGATGTGAGAGGCACATTCTGCTGCTTCCTCCCTTAGAGTTAAACTTGCTTCTGAAAGCTCAACCTCCGGGGAGTTTGTTTGGCAGAGATATAGAACACATTTTTCCAAGCCTGTTGGAAGGCATTTGCAGTTTCATTTCGCGTCTAATTTCCCAAACCAAACTGCTTGCAGCTCTAACTGCCTTCTAACTACCACTTCTTCGGTTCAGTGAGATATGCTGGATTCTAAACGGAGAAGCTTCTCTGACGCTTTTTCACAGAGATTTTGAAACTGAAATCTCCCATGCCGTTTCCACCATAGGCAGCAATGGGCTTCCCCATAGAACTTGCCAACCTGAATTCCTACAGGCTAGATGTGAGAGGCACATTCTGCTGCTTCCTCCCTAAGAGTTAAGCTTGCTTCTGAAAGCTCAACCTCCGGGGAGTTTGTTTGGCAGAGATATAGAACACACTTTTCCAAGCCTGTTGGAAGGCATTTGCAGTTTCATTTCGCGTCTAATTTCCCAAACCAAACTGCTTGCAGCTCTAACTCCCTTCTAACTACCACTTCTTCGGTTCAGTGAGATATGCTGGATTCTAAACGGAGAAGCTTCTCTGACGCTTTTTCACAGAGATTTTGAAACTGAAATTTCCAAACCCGTTTCCAACGAAGGCGCCAATGGGCTTCCCCATAGAACTTCCCAACCTGAATTCCTACAGGCTAGATGTGAGAGGCACATTCTGCTGCTTCCTCCCTTAGAGTTAAACTAGCTTCTGAAAGCTCAACCTCCGGGGAGTTTGTTTGGCAGAGATATAGAACACACTTTTCCAAGCCTGTTGGAAGGCATTTGCAGTTTCATTTCGCGTCTAATTTCCCAAACCAAACTGCTTGCAGCTCTAACTGCCTTCTAACTACCACTTCTTCGGTTCAGTGAGATATGCTGGATTCTAAACGGAGAAGCTTCTCTGACGCTTTTTCACAGAGATTTTGAAACTGAAATCTCCCATGCCGTTTCCACCATAGGCAGCAATGGGCTTCCCCATAGAACTTGCCAACCTGAATTCCTACAGGCTAGATGTGAGAGGCACATTCTGCTGCTTCCTCCCTAAGAGTTAAGCTTGCTTCTGAAAGCTCAACCTCCGGGGACTCTGTTTGGCACATATATAGAACACACTTTTCCAAGCCTGTTGGAAGGCCTTTGCAGTGTCATTTCCAATCTAATTTCCCAAACCAAACTGCTTGCAGCTCTAACTCCCTTCTAACTACCACTTCTTCGGTTCAGTGAGATATGCTGGATTCTAAACGGAGAAGCTTCTCTGACGCTTTTTCACAGAGATTTTGAAACTGAAATCTCCCATGCCGTTTCCACCATAGGCAGCAATGGGCTTCCCCATAGAACTTGCCAACCTGAATTCCTAAAGGCTAGATGTGAGAGGCACATTCTGCTGCTTCCTCCCTTAGAGTTAAACTTGCTTCTGAAAGCTCAACCTCCGGGGAGTTTGTTTGGCAGAGATATAGAACACACTTTTCCAAGCCTGTTGGAAGGCATTTGCAGTTTCATTTCGCGTCTAATTTCCCAAACCAAACTGCTTGCAGCTCTAACTCCCTTCTAACTACCACTTCTTCGTTTCAGTGAGATATGCTGGATTCTAAACGGAGAAGCTTCTCTGACGCTTTTTCACAGAGATTTTGAAACTGAAATCTCCCATGCCGTTTCCACCATAGACAGCAATGGGCTTCCCCATAGAACTTGCCAACCTGAATTCCTACAGGCTAGATGTGAGAGGCACATTCTGCTGCTTCCTCCCTTAGAGTTAAACTAGCTTCTGAAAGCTCAACCTCCGGGGAGTTTGTTTGGCAGAGATATAGAACACACTTTTCCAAGCCTGTTGGAAGGCATTTGCAGTTTCATTTCGCGTCTAATTTCCCAAACCAAACTGCTTGCATCTCTAACTCCCTTCTAACTACCACTTCTTCGGTTCAGTGAGATATGCTGGATTCTAAACGGAGAAGCTTCTCTGACGCTTTTTCACAGAGATTTTGAAACTGAAATTTCCCAACCCGTTTCCAACGAAGGCGCCAATGGGCTTCCCCATAGAACTTGCCAACCTGAATTCCTACAGGCTAGATGTGAGAGGCACATTCTGCTGCTTCCTCCCTTAGAGTTAAACTAGCTTCTGAAAGCTCAACCTCCAGGGAGTCTGTTTGGCAGAGATATAGAACACACTTTTCCAAGCCTGTTGGAAGGCATTTGCAGTTTCATTTCACGTCTAATTTCCCAAACCAAACTGCTTGCAGCTCTAACTGCCTTCTAACTACCACTTCTTCGGTTCAGTGAGATATGCTGGATTCTAAACGGAGAAGCTTCTCTGACGCTTTTTCACAGAGATTTTGAAACTGAAATCTCCCATGCCGTTTCCACCATAGGCAGCAATGGGCTTCCCCATAGAACTTGCCAACCTGAATTCCTACAGGCTAGATGTGAGAGGCACATTCTGCTGCTTCCTCCCTAAGAGTTAAGCTTGCTTCTGAAAGCTCAACCTCCGGGGAGTTTGTTTGGCAGAGATATAGAACACACTTTTCCAAGCCTGTTGGAAGGCATTTGCAGTTTCATTTCTCGTCTAATTTCCCAAACCAAACTGCTTGCAGCTCTAACTCCCTTCTAACTACCACTTCTTCGGTTCAGTGAGATATGCTGGATTCTAAACGGAGAAGCTTCTCTGACGCTTTTTCACAGAGATTTTGAAACTGAAATTTCCAAACCCGTTTCCAACGAAGGCGCCAATGGGCTTCCCCATAGAACTTGCCAACCTGAATTCCTACAGGCTAGAAGTGAGAGGCACATTCTGCTGCTTCCTCCCTTAGAGGTAAACTAGCTTCTGAAAGCTCAACCTCCGGGGAGTTTGTTTGGCAGAGATATAGAACACACTTTTCCAAGCCTGTTGGAAGGCATTTGCAGTTTCATTTCGCGTCTAATTTCCCAAACCAAACTGCTTGCAGCTCTAACTGCCTTCTAACTACCACTTCTTCGGTTCAGTGAGATATGCTGGATTCTAAACGGAGAAGCTTCTCTGACGCTTTTTAACAGAGATTTTGAAACTGAAATCTCCCATGCTGTTTCCACCATAGCCAGCAATGGGCTTCCCCATAGAACTTGCCAACCTGAATTCCTACAGGCTAGATGTGAGAGGCACATTATGCTGCTTCCTCCCTTAGAGTTAAACTAGCTTCTGAAAGCTCAACCTCCAGGGAGTCTGTTTGGCAGAGATATAGAACACACTTTTCCAAGCCTGTTGGAAGGCCTTTGCAGTGTCATTTCGCATCTAATTTCCCAAACCAAACTGCTTGCAGCTCTAACTCCCTTCTAACTACCACTTCTTCGGTTCAGTGAGATATGCTGGATTCTAAACGGAGAAGCTTCTCTGACGCTTTTTCACAGAGATTTTGAAACTGAAATCTCCCATGCCGTTTCCACCATAGGCAGCAATGGGCTTCCCCATAGAACTTGCCAACCTGAATTCCTACAGGCTAGATGTGAGAGGCACATTCTGCTGCTTCCTCCCTAACAGTTAAGCTTGCTTCTGATAGCTCAACCTCTGGGGACTCTGTTTGGCACAGATATAGAACACACTTTTCCAAGCCTGTTGGAAGGCCTTTGCAGTGTCATTTCGCATCTAATTTCCCAAACCAAACTGCTTGCAGCTCTAACTCCCTTCTAACTACCACTTCTTCGGTTCAGTGAGATATGCTGGATTCTAAACGGAGAAGCTTCTCTGACGCTTTTTCACAGAGATTTTGAAACTGAAATCTCCCATGCCGTTTCCACCATAGACAGCAATGGGCTTCCCCATAGAACTTGCCAACCTGAATTCCTACAGGCTAGATGTGAGAGGCACATTCTGCTGCTTCCTCCCTTAGAGTTAAACTAGCTTCTGAAAGCTCAACCTCCGGGGAGTTTGTTTGGCAGAGATATAGAACACACTTTTCCAAGCCTGTTGGAAGGCATTTGCAGTTTCATTTCGCGTCTAATTTCCCAAACCAAACTGCTTGCAGCTCTAACTCCCTTCTAACTACCACTTCTTCGGTTCAGTGAGATATGCTGGATTCTAAACGGAGAAGCTTCTCTGACGCTTTTTCACAGAGATTTTGAAACTGAAAGTTCCCAACCCGTTTCCAACGAAGGCGCCAATGGGCTTCCCCATAGAACTTGCCAACCTGAATTCCTACAGGCTAGATGTGAGAGGCACATTCTGCTGCTTCCTCCCTTAGAGTTAAACTAGCTTCTGAAAGCTCAACCTCCAGGGAGTCTGTTTGGCAGAGATATAGAACACACTTTTCCAAGCCTGTTGGAAGGCATTTGCAGTTTCATTTCACGTCTAATTTCCCAAACCAAACTGCTTGCAGCTCTAACTGCCTTCTAACTACCACTTCTTCGGTTCAGTGAGATATGCTGGATTCTAAACGGAGAAGCTTCTCTGACGCTTTTTCACAGAGATTTTGAAACTGAAATCTCCCATGCCGTTTCCACCATAGGCAGCAATGGGCTTCCCCATAGAACTTGCCAACCTGAATTCCTACAGGCTAGATGTGAGAGGCACATTCTGCTGCTTCCTCCCTAAGAGTTAAGCTTGCTTCTGAAAGCTCAACCTCCGGGGAGTTTGTTTGGCAGAGATATAGAACACATTTTTCCAAGCCTGTTGGAAGGCATTTGCAGTTTCATTTCTCGTCTAATTTCCCAAACCAAACTGCTTGCAGCTCTAACTCCCTTCTAACTACCACTTCTTCGGTTCAGTGAGATATGCTGGATTCTAAACGGAGAAGCTTCTCTGACGCTTTTTCACAGAGATTTTGAAACTGAAATTTCCAAACCCGTTTCCAACGAAGGCGCCAATGGGCTTCCCCATAGAACTTGCCAACCTGAATTCCTACAGGCTAGAAGTGAGAGGCACATTCTGCTGCTTCCTCCCTTAGAGGTAAACTAGCTTCTGAAAGCTCAACCTCCGGGGAGTTTGTTTGGCAGAGATATAGAACACACTTTTCCAAGCCTGTTGGAAGGCATTTGCAGTTTCATTTCGCGTCTAATTTCCCAAACCAAACTGCTTGCAGCTCTAACTGCCTTCTAACTACCACTTCTTCGGTTCAGTGAGATATGCTGGATTCTAAACGGAGAAGCTTCTCTGACGCTTTTTAACAGAGATTTTGAAACTGAAATCTCCCATGCTGTTTCCACCATAGCCAGCAATGGGCTTCCCCATAGAACTTGCCAACCTGAATTCCTACAGGCTAGATGTGAGAGGCACATTATGCTGCTTCCTCCCTTAGAGTTAAACTAGCTTCTGAAAGCTCAACCTCCAGGGAGTCTGTTTGGCAGAGATATAGAACACACTTTTCCAAGCCTGTTGGAAGGCCTTTGCAGTGTCATTTCGCATCTAATTTCCCAAACCAAACTGCTTGCAGCTCTAACTCCCTTCTAACTACCACTTCTTCGGTTCAGTGAGATATGCTGGATTCTAAACGGAGAAGCTTCTCTGACGCTTTTTCACAGAGATTTTGAAACTGAAATCTCCCATGCCGTTTCCACCATAGGCAGCAATGGGCTTCCCCATAGAACTTGCCAACCTGAATTCCTACAGGCTAGATGTGAGAGGCACATTCTGCTGCTTCCTCCCTAACAGTTAAGCTTGCTTCTGATAGCTCAACCTCTGGGGACTCTGTTTGGCACAGATATAGAACACACTTTTCCAAGCCTGTTGGAAGGCCTTTGCAGTGTCATTTCGCATCTAATTTCCCAAACCAAACTGCTTGCAGCTCTAACTCCCTTCTAACTACCACTTCTTCGGTTCAGTGAGATATGCTGGATTCTAAACGGAGAAGCTTCTCTGACGCTTTTTCACAGAGATTTTGAAACTGAAATCTCCCATGCCGTTTCCACCATAGGCAGCAATGGGCTTCCCCATAGAACTTGCCAACCTGAATTCCTACAGGCTAGATGTGAGAGGCACATTCTGCTGCTTCCTCCCTTAGAGTTAAACTAGCTTCTGAAAGCTCAACCTCCGGGGAGTTTGTTTGGCAGAGATATAGAACACACTTTTCCAAGCCTGTTGGAAGGCATTTGCAGTTTCATTTCGCGTCTAATTTCCCAAACCAAACTGCTTGCAGCTCTAACTCCCTTCTAACTACCACTTCTTCGGTTCACTGAGATATGCTGGATTCTAAACGGAGAAGCTTCTCTGACGCTTTTTCACAGAGATTTTGAAACTGAAATCTCCCATGCCGTTTCCACCATAGACAGCAATGGGCTTCCCCATAGAACTTGCCAACCTGAATTCCTACAGGCTAGATGTGAGAGGCACATTCTGCTGCTTCCTCCCTTAGAGTTAAACTAGCTTCTGAAAGCTCAACCTCCGGGGAGTTTGTTTGGCAGAGATATAGAACACACTTTTCCAAGCCTGTTGGAAGGCATTTGCAGTTTCATTTCGCGTCTAATTTCCCAAACCAAACTGCTTGCAGCTCTAACTCCCTTCTAACTACCACTTCTTCGGTTCAGTGAGATATGCTGGATTCTAAACGGAGAAGCTTCTCTGACGCTTTTTCACAGAGATTTTGAAACTGAAATTTCCAAACCCGTTTCCAACGAAGGCGCCAATGGGCTTCCCCATAGAACTTGCCAACCTGAATTCCTACAGGCTAGATGTGAGAGGCACATTCTGCTGCTTCCTCCCTTAGAGTTAAACTAGCTTCTGAAAGCTCAACCTCCAGGGAGTCTGTTTGGCAGAGATATAGAACACACTTTTCCAAGCCTGTTGGAAGGCATTTGCAGTTTCATTTCGCGTCTAATTTCCCAAACCAAACTGCTTGCAGCTCTAACTGCCTTCTAACTACCACTTCTTCGGTTCAGTGAGATATGCTGGATTCTAAACGGAGAAGCTTCTCTGACGCTTTTTCACAGAGATTTTGAAACTGAAATCTCCCATGCCGTTTCCACCATAGGCAGCAATGGGCTTCCCCATAGAACTTGCCAACCTGAATTCCTACAGGCTAGATGTGAGAGGCACATTCTGCTGCTTCCTCCCTAAGAGTTAAGCTTGCTTCTGAAAGCTCAACCTCCGGGGAGTTTGTTTGGCAGAGATATAGAACACAATTTTCCAAGCCTGTTGGAAGGCATTTGCAGTTTCATTTCGCGTCTAATTTCCCAAACCAAACTGCTTGCAGCTCTAACTCCCTTCTAACTACCACTTCTTCGGTTCAGTGAGATATGCTGGATTCTAAACGGAGAAGCTTCTCTGACGCTTTTTCACAGAGATTTTGAAACTGAAATTTCCAAACCCGTTTCCAACGAAGGCGCCAATGGGCTTCCCCATAGAACTTGCCAACCTGAATTCCTACAGGCTAGAAGTGAGAGGCACATTCTGCTGCTTCCTCCCTTAGAGGTAAACTAGCTTCTGAAAGCTCAACCTCCGGGGAGTTTGTTTGGCAGAGATATAGAACACACTTTTCCAAGGCTGTTGGAAGGCATTTGCAGTTTCATTTCGCGTCTAATTTCCCAAACCAAACTGCTTGCAGCTCTAACTGCCTTCTAACTACCACTTCTTCGGTTCAGTGAGATATGCTGGATTCTAAACGGAGAAGCTTCTCTGACGCTTTTTCACAGAGATTTTGAAACTGAAATTTCCAAACCCGTTTCCAACGAAGGCGCCAATGGGCTTCCCCATAGAACTTGCCAACCTGAATTCCTACAGGCTAGATGTGAGAGGCACATTCTGCTGCTTCCTCCCTAACAGTTAAGCTTGCTTCTGAAAGCTCAACCTCCGGGGACTCTGTTTGGCACAGATATAGAACACACTTTTCCAAGCCTGTTGGAAGGCCTTTGCAGTGTCATTTCGCATGTAATTTCCCAAACCAAACTGCTTGCAGCTCTAACTCCCTTCTAACTACCACTTCTTCGGTTCAGTGAGATATGCTGGATTCTAAACGGAGAAGCTTCTCTGACGCTTTTTCACAGAGATTTTGAAACTGAAATCTCCCATGCCGTTTCCACCATAGGCAGCAATGGGCTTCCCCATAGAACTTGCCAACCTGAATTCCTACAGGCTAGATGTGAGAGGCACATTCTGTTGCTTCCTCCCTAAGAGTTAAGCTTGCTTCTGAAAGCTCAACCTCCGGGGACTCTGTTTGGCACAGATATAGAACACACTTTTCCAAGCCTGTTGGAAGGCCTTTGCAGTGTCATTTCGCATCTAATTTCCCAAACCAAACTGCTTGCAGCTCTAACTCCCTTCTAACTACCACTTCTTCGGTTCAGTGAGATATGCTGGATTCTTAACGGAGAAGCTTCTCTGACGCTTTTTCACAGAGATTTTGAAACTGAAATCTCCCATGCCGTTTCCACCATAGGCAGCAATGGGCTTCCCCATAGAACTTGCCAACCTGAATTCCTAAAGGCTAGATGTGAGAGGCACATTCTGCTGCTTCCTCCCTTAGAGTTAAACTAGCTTCTGAAAGCTCAACCTCCGGGGAGTTTGTTTGGCAGAGATATAGAACACACTTTTCCAAGCCTGTTGGAAGGCATTTGCAGTTTCATTTCGCGTCTAATTTCCCAAACCAAACTGCTTGCAGCTCTAACTGCCTTCTAACTACCACTTCTTCGGTTCAGTGAGATATGCTGGATTCTAAACGGAGAAGCTTCTCTGACGCTTTTTCACAGAGATTTTGAAACTGAAATCTCCCATGCCGTTTCCACCATAGGCAGCAATGGGCTTCCCCATAGAACTTGCCAACCTGAATTCCTACAGGCTAGATGTGAGAGGCACATTCTGCTGCTTCCTCCCTAAGAGTTAAGCTTGCTTCTGAAAGCTCAACCTCCGGGGACTCTGTTTGGCACATATATAGAACACACTTTTCCAAGCCTGTTGGAAGGCCTTTGCAGTGTCATTTCGCATCTAATTTCCCAAACCAAACTGCTTGCAGCTCTAACTCCCTTCTAACTACCACTTCTTCGGTTCAGTGAGATATGCTGGATTCTAAACGGAGAAGCTTCTCTGACGCTTTTTCACAGAGATTTTGAAACTGAAATCTCCCATGCCGTTTCCACCATAGGCAGCAATGGGCTTCCCCATAGAACTTGCCAACCTGAATTCCTACAGGCTAGATGTGAGAGGCACATTCTGCTGCTTCCTCCCTAACAGTTAAGCTTGCTTCTGATAGCTCAACCTCTGGGGACTCTGTTTGGCACAGATATAGAACACACTTTTCCAAGCCTGTTGGAAGGCCTTTGCAGTGTCATTTCGCATCTAATTTCCCAAACCAAACTGCTTGCAGCTCTAACTCCCTTCTAACTACCACTTCTTCGGTTCAGTGAGATATGCTGGATTCTAAACGGAGAAGCTTCTCTGACGCTTTTTCACAGAGATTTTGAAACTGAAATCTCCCATGCCGTTTCCACCATAGGCAGCAATGGGCTTCCCCATAGAACTTGCCAACCTGAATTCCTACAGGCTAGATGTGAGAGGCACATTCTGCTGCTTCCTCCCTTAGAGTTAAACTAGCTTCTGAAAGCTCAACCTCCGGGGAGTTTGTTTGGCAGAGATATAGAACACACTTTTCCAAGCCTGTTGGAAGGCATTTGCAGTTTCATTTCGCGTCTAATTTCCCAAACCAAACTGCTTGCAGCTCTAACTCCCTTCTAACTACCACTTCTTCGGTTCAGTGAGATATGCTGGATTCTAAACGGAGAAGCTTCTCTGACGCTTTTTCACAGAGATTTTGAAACTGAAATCTCCCATGCCGTTTCCACCATAGACAGCAATGGGCTTCCCCATAGAACTTGCCAACCTGAATTCCTACAGGCTAGATGTGAGAGGCACATTCTGCTGCTTCCTCCCTTAGAGTTAAACTAGCTTCTGAAAGCTCAACCTCCGGGGAGTTTGTTTGGCAGAGATATAGAACACACTTTTCCAAGCCTGTTGGAAGGCATTTGCAGTTTCATTTCGCGTCTAATTTCCCAAACCAAACTGCTTGCAGCTCTAACTCCCTTCTAACTACCACTTCTTCGGTTCAGTGAGATATGCTGGATTCTAAACGGAGAAGCTTCTCTGACGCTTTTTCACAGAGATTTTGAAACTGAAATTTCCAAACCCGTTTCCAACGAAGGCGCCAATGGGCTTCCCCATAGAACTTGCCAACCTGAATTCCTACAGGCTAGATGTGAGAGGCACATTCTGCTGCTTCCTCCCTTAGAGTTAAACTAGCTTCTGAAAGCTCAACCTCCAGGGAGTCTGTTTGGCAGAGATATAGAACACACTTTTCCAAGCCTGTTGGAAGGCATTTGCAGTTTCATTTCGCGTCTAATTTCCCAAACCAAACTGCTTGCAGCTCTAACTGCCTTCTAACTACCACTTCTTCGGTTCAGTGAGATATGCTGGATTCTAAACGGAGAAGCTTCTCTGACGCTTTTTCACAGAGATTTTGAAACTGAAATCTCCCATGCCGTTTCCACCATAGGCAGCAATGGGCTTCCCCATAGAACTTGCCAACCTGAATTCCTACAGGCTAGATGTGAGAGGCACATTCTGCTGCTTCCTCCCTAAGAGTTAAGCTTGCTTCTGAAAGCTCAACCTCCGGGGAGTTTGTTTGGCAGAGATATAGAACACAATTTTCCAAGCCTGTTGGAAGGCATTTGCAGTTTCATTTCGCGTCTAATTTCCCAAACCAAACTGCTTGCAGCTCTAACTGCCTTCTAACTACCACTTCTTCGGTTCAGTGAGATATGCTGGATTCTAAACGGAGAAGCTTCTCTGACGCTTTTTCACAGAGATTTTGAAACTGAAATTTCCAAACCCGTTTCCAACGAAGGCGCCAATGGGCTTCCCCATAGAACTTGCCAACCTGAATTCCTACAGGCTAGATGTGAGAGGCACATTCTGCTGCTTCCTCCCTAACAGTTAAGCTTGCTTCTGAAAGCTCAACCTCCGGGGACTCTGTTTGGCACAGATATAGAACACACTTTTCCAAGCCTGTTGGAAGGCCTTTGCAGTGTCATTTCGCATGTAATTTCCCAAACCAAACTGCTTGCAGCTCTAACTCCCTTCTAACTACCACTTCTTCGGTTCAGTGAGATATGCTGGATTCTAAACGGAGAAGCTTCTCTGACGCTTTTTCACAGAGATTTTGAAACTGAAATCTCCCATGCCGTTTCCACCATAGGCAGCAATGGGCTTCCCCATAGAACTTGCCAACCTGAATTCCTACAGGCTAGATGTGAGAGGCACATTCTGTTGCTTCCTCCCTAAGAGTTAAGCTTGCTTCTGAAAGCTCAACCTCCGGGGACTCTGTTTGGCACAGATATAGAACACACTTTTCCAAGCCTGTTGGAAGGCCTTTGCAGTGTCATTTCGCATCTAATTTCCCAAACCAAACTGCTTGCAGCTCTAACTCCCTTCTAACTACCACTTCTTCGGTTCAGTGAGATATGCTGGATTCTTAACGGAGAAGCTTCTCTGACGCTTTTTCACAGAGATTTTGAAACTGAAATCTCCCATGCCGTTTCCACCATAGGCAGCAATGGGCTTCCCCATAGAACTTGCCAACCTGAATTCCTAAAGGCTAGATGTGAGAGGCACATTCTGCTGCTTCCTCCCTTAGAGTTAAACTAGCTTCTGAAAGCTCAACCTCCGGGGAGTTTGTTTGGCAGAGATATAGAACACACTTTTCCAAGCCTGTTGGAAGGCATTTGCAGTTTCATTTCGCGTCTAATTTCCCAAACCAAACTGCTTGCAGCTCTAACTGCCTTCTAACTACCACTTCTTCGGTTCAGTGAGATATGCTGGATTCTAAACGGAGAAGCTTCTCTGACGCTTTTTCACAGAGATTTTGAAACTGAAATCTCCCATGCCGTTTCCACCATAGGCAGCAATGGGCTTCCCCATAGAACTTGCCAACCTGAATTCCTACAGGCTAGATGTGAGAGGCACATTCTGCTGCTTCCTCCCTAAGAGTTAAGCTTGCTTCTGAAAGCTCAACCTCCGGGGACTCTGTTTGGCACATATATAGAACACACTTTTCCAAGCCTGTTGGAAGGCCTTTGCAGTGTCATTTCCAATCTAATTTCCCAAACCAAACTGCTTGCAGCTCTAACTCCCTTCTAACTACCACTTCTTCGGTTCAGTGAGATATGCTGGATTCTAAACGGAGAAGCTTCTCTGACGCTTTTTCACAGAGATTTTGAAACTGAAATCTCCCATGCCGTTTCCACCATAGGCAGCAATGGGCTTCCCCATAGAACTTGCCAACCTGAATTCCTAAAGGCTAGATGTGAGAGGCACATTCTGCTGCTTCCTCCCTTAGAGTTAAACTTGCTTCTGAAAGCTCAACCTCCGGGGAGTTTGTTTGGCAGAGATATAGAACACACTTTTCCAAGCCTGTTGGAAGGCATTTGCAGTTTCATTTCGCGTCTAATTTCCCAAACCAAACTGCTTGCAGCTCTAACTCCCTTCTAACTACCACTTCTTCGGTTCAGTGAGATATGCTGGATTCTAAACGGAGAAGCTTCTCTGACGCTTTTTCACAGAGATTTTGAAACTGAAATCTCCCATGCCGTTTCCACCATAGACAGCAATGGGCTTCCCCATAGAACTTGCCAACCTGAATTCCTACAGGCTAGATGTGAGAGGCACATTCTGCTGCTTCCTCCCTAAGAGTTAAGCTTGCTTCTGAAAGCTCAACCTCCGGGGAGTTTGTTTGGCAGAGATATAGAACACACTTTTCCAAGCCTGTTGGAAGGCATTTGCAGTTTCATTTCTCATCTAATTTCCCAAACCAAACTGCTTGCAGCTCTAACTCCCTTCTAACTACCACTTCTTCGGTTCAGTGAGATATGCTGGATTCTAAACGGAGAAGCTTCTCTGACGCTTTTTCACAGAGATTTTGAAACTGAAATTTCCAAACCCGTTTCCAACGAAGGCGCCAATGGGCTTCCCCATAGAACTTGCCAACCTGAATTCCTACAGGCTAGAAGTGAGAGGCACATTCTGCTGCTTCCTCCCTTAGAGGTAAACTAGCTTCTGAAAGCTCAACCTCCGGGGAGTTTGTTTGGCAGAGATATAGAACACACTTTTCCAAGCCTGTTGGAAGGCATTTGCAGTTTCATTTCGCGTCTAATTTCCCAAACCAAACTGCTTGCAGCTCTAACTGCCTTCTAACTACCACTTCTTCGGTTCAGTGAGATATGCTGGATTCTAAACGGAGAAGCTTCTCTGACGCTTTTTCACAGAGATTTTGAAACTGAAATTTCCAAACCCGTTTCCAACGAAGGCGCCAATGGGCTTCCCCATAGAACTTGCCAACCTGAATTCCTACAGGCTAGATGTGAGAGGCACATTCTGCTGCTTCCTCCCTAACAGTTAAGCTTGCTTCTGAAAGCTCAACCTCCGGGGACTCTGTTTGGCACAGATATAGAACACACTTTTCCAAGCCTGTTGGAAGGCCTTTGCAGTGTCATTTCGCATGTAATTTCCCAAACCAAACTGCTTGCAGCTCTAACTCCCTTCTAACTACCACTTCTTCGGTTCAGTGAGATATGCTGGATTCTAAACGGAGAAGCTTCTCTGACGCTTTTTCACAGAGATTTTGAAACTGAAATCTCCCATGCCGTTTCCACCATAGGCAGCAATGGGCTTCCCCATAGAACTTGCCAACCTGAATTCCTACAGGCTAGATGTGAGAGGCACATTCTGTTGCTTCCTCCCTAAGAGTTAAGCTTGCTTCTGAAAGCTCAACCTCCGGGGACTCTGTTTGGCACAGATATAGAACACACTTTTCCAAGCCTGTTGGAAGGCCTTTGCAGTGTCATTTCGCATCTAATTTCCCAAACCAAACTGCTTGCAGCTCTAACTCCCTTCTAACTACCACTTCTTCGGTTCAGTGAGATATGCTGGATTCTTAACGGAGAAGCTTCTCTGACGCTTTTTCACAGAGATTTTGAAACTGAAATCTCCCATGCCGTTTCCACCATAGGCAGCAATGGGCTTCCCCATAGAACTTGCCAACCTGAATTCCTAAAGGCTAGATGTGAGAGGCACATTCTGCTGCTTCCTCCCTTAGAGTTAAACTAGCTTCTGAAAGCTCAACCTCCGGGGAGTTTGTTTGGCAGAGATATAGAACACACTTTTCCAAGCCTGTTGGAAGGCATTTGCAGTTTCATTTCGCGTCTAATTTCCCAAACCAAACTGCTTGCAGCTCTAACTGCCTTCTAACTACCACTTCTTCGGTTCAGTGAGATATGCTGGATTCTAAACGGAGAAGCTTCTCTGACGCTTTTTCACAGAGATTTTGAAACTGAAATCTCCCATGCCGTTTCCACCATAGGCAGCAATGGGCTTCCCCATAGAACTTGCCAACCTGAATTCCTACAGGCTAGATGTGAGAGGCACATTCTGCTGCTTCCTCCCTAAGAGTTAAGCTTGCTTCTGAAAGCTCAACCTCCGGGGAGTTTGTTTGGCAGAGATATAGAACACACTTTTCCAAGCCTGTTGGAAGGCATTTGCAGTTTCATTTCGCGTCTAATTTCCCAAACCAAACTGCTTGCAGCTCTAACTCCCTTCTAACTACCACTTCTTCGGTTCAGTGAGATATGCTGGATTCTAAACGGAGAAGCTTCTCTGACGCTTTTTCACAGAGATTTTGAAACTGAAATTTCCAAACCCGTTTCCAACGAAGGCGCCAATGGGCTTCCCCATAGAACTTGCCAACCTGAATTCCTACAGGCTAGATGTGAGAGGCACATTCTGCTGCTTCCTCCCTTAGAGTTAAACTAGCTTCTGAAAGCTCAACCTCCGGGGAGTTTGTTTGGCAGAGATATAGAACACACTTTTCCAAGCCTGTTGGAAGGCATTTGCAGTTTCATTTCGCGTCTAATTTCCCAAACCAAAATGCTTGCAGCTCTAACTCCCTTCTAACTACCACTTCTTCGGTTCAGTGAGATATGCTGGATTCTAAACGGAGAAGCTTCTCTGACGCTTTTTCACAGAGATTTTGAAACTGAAATCTCCCATGCCGTTTCCACCATAGGCAGCAATGGGCTTCCCCATAGAACTTGCCAACCTGAATTCCTACAGGCTAGATGTGAGAGGCACATTCTGCTGCTTCCTCCCTAACAGTTAAGCTTGCTTCTCATAGCTCAACCTCCGGGGACTCTGTTTGGCACAGATATAGAACACACTTTTCCAAGCCTGTTGGAAGGCCTTTGCAGTGTCATTTCGCATCTAATTTCCCAAACCAAACTGCTTGCAGCTCTAACTCCCTTCTAACTACCACTTATTCGGTTCAGTGAGATATGCTGGATTCTAAACGGAGAAGCTTCTCTGACGCTTTTTCAAAGAGATTTTGAAACTGAAATTTCCAAACCCGTTTCCAACGAAGGCGCCAATGGGCTTCCCCATAGAACTTGCCAACCTGAATTCCTACAGGCTAGATGTGAGAGGCACATTCTGCTGCTTCCTCCCTTAGAGTTAAACTAGCTTCTGAAAGCTCAACCTCCGGGGAGTTTGTTTGGCAGAGATATAGAACACACTTTTCCAAGCCTGTTGGAAGGCATTTGCAGTTTCATTATGCGTCTAATTTCCCAAACCAAACTGCTTGCAGCTCTAACTCCCTTCTAACTACCACTTCTTCGGTTCAGTGAGATATGTTGGATTCTAAACGGAGAAGCTTCTCTGACGCTTTTTCACAGAGATTTTGAAACTGAAATCTCCCATGCCGTTTCCACCATAGGCAGCAATGGGCTTCCCCATAGAACTTGCCAACCTGAATTCCTACAGGCTAGATGTGAGAGGCACATTCTGCTGCTTCCTCCCTTAGAGTTAAACTAGCTTCTGAAAGCTCAACCTCCGGGGAGTTTGTTTGGCAGAGATATAGAACACACTTTTCCAAGCCTGTTGGAAGGCATTTGCAGTTTCATTTCGCGTCTAATTTCCCAAACCAAACTGCTTGCAGCTCTAACTGCCTTCTAACTACCACTTCTTCGGTTCAGTGAGATATGCTGGATTCTAAACGGAGAAGCTTCTCTGACGCTTTTTCACAGAGATTTTGAAACTGAAATCTCCCATGCCGTTTCCACCATAGGCAGCAATGGGCTTCCCCATAGAACTTGCCAACCTGAATTCCTACAGGCTAGATGTGAGAGGCACATTCTGCTGCTTCCTCCCTAAGAGTTAAGCTTGCTTCTGAAAGCTCAACCTCCGGGGACTCTGTTTGGCACATATATAGAACACACTTTTCCAAGCCTGTTGGAAGGCCTTTGCAGTGTCATTATGCATTTAATTTCCCAAACCAAACTGCTTGCAGCTCTAACTCCCTTCTAACTACCACTTCTTCGGTTCACTGAGATATGCTGGATTCTAAACGGAGAAGCTTCTCTGACGCTTTTTCACAGAGATTTTGAAACTGAAATCTCCCATGCCGTTTCCACCATAGGCAGCAATGGGCTTCCCCATAGAACTTGCCAACCTGAATTCCTACAGGCTAGATGTGAGAGGCAAATTCTGCTGCTTCCTCCCTAACAGTTAAGCTTGCTTCTGATAGCTCAACCTCCGGGGACTCTGTTTCGCACAGATATAGAACACACTTTTCCAAGCCTGTTGGAAGGCCTTTGCAGTGTCATTTCGCATCTAATTTCCCAAACCAAACTGCTTGCAGCTCTAACTCCCTTCTAACTACCACTTCTTCGGTTCAGTGAGATATGCTGGATTCTAAACGGAGAAGCTTCTCTGACGCTTTTTCACAGAGATTTTGAAACTGAAATCTCCCATGCCGTTTCCACCATAGGCAGCAATGGGCTTCCCCATAGAACTTGCCAACCTGAATTCCTACAGGCTAGATGTGAGAGGCACATTCTGCTGCTTCCTCCCTTAGAGTTAAACTAGCTTCTGAAAGCTCAACCTCCGGGGAGTTTGTTTGGCAGAGATATAGAACACACTTTTCCAAGCCTGTTGGAAGGCATTTGCAGTTTCATTTCGCGTCTAATTTCCCAAACCAAACTGCTTGCAGCTCTAACTCCCTTCTAACTACCACTTCTTCGGTTCAGTGAGATATGCTGGATTCTAAACGGAGAAGCTTCTCTGACGCTTTTTCACAGAGATTTTGAAACTGAAATCTCCCATGCCGTTTCCACCATAGGCAGCAATGGGCTTCCCCATAGAACTTGCCAACCTGAATTCCTACAGGCTAGATGTGAGAGGCACATTCTGCTGCTTCCTCCCTTAGAGTTAAACTAGCTTCTGAAAGCTCAACCTCCGGGGAGTTTGTTTGGCAGAGATATAGAACACACTTTTCCAAGCCTGTTGGAAGGCATTTGCAGTTTCATTTCGCTTCTAATTTCCCAAACCAAACTGCTTGCAGCTCTAACTGCCTTCTAACTACCACTTCTTCGGTTCAGTGAGATATGCTGGATTCTAAACGGAGAAGCTTCTCTGACGCTTTTTCACAGAGATTTTGAATCTGAAATCTCCCATGCTGTTTCCACCATAGCCAGCAATGGGCTTCCCCATAGAACTTGCCAACCTGAATTCCTACAGGCTAGATGTGAGAGGCACATTCTGCTGCTTCCTCCCTTAGAGTTAAACTAGCTTCTGAAAGCTCAACCTCCAGGGAGTCTGTTTGGCAGAGATATAGAACACACTTTTCAAAGCCTGTTGGAAGGCATTTGCTGTTTCATTTCGCGTCTAATTTCCCAAACCAAACTGCTTGCAGCTCTAACTGCCTTCTAACTACCACTTCTTCGGTTCACTGAGATATGCTGGATTCTAAACGGAGAAGCTTCTCTGACGCTTTTTCACAGAGATTTTGAAACTGAAATCTCCCATGCCGTTTCCACCATAGGCAGCAATGGGCTTCCCCATAGAACTTGCCAACCTGAATTCCTACAGGCTAGATGTGAGAGGCACATTCTGCTGCTTCCTCCCTAAGAGTTAAGCTTTCTTCTGAAAGCTCAACCTCCGGGGAGTCTGTTTGGCAGAGATATAGAACACACTTTTCCAAGCCTGTTGGAAGGCCTCTAGAGTGTCATTTCGCATCTAATTTCCCAAACCAAACTGCTTGCAGCTCTAACTCCCTTCTAACTACCACTTCTTCGGTTCAGTGAGATATGCTGGATTCTAAACGGAGAAGCTTCTCTGACGCTTTTTCACAGAGATTTTGAAACTGAAATCTCCCATGCCGTTTCCACCATAGGCAGCAATGGGCTTCCCCATAGAACTTGCCAACCTGAATTCCTACAGGCTAGATGTGAGAGGCACATTCTGCTGCTTCATCCCTTAGAGTTAAACTAGCTTCTGAAAGCTCAACCTCTGGGGAGTTTGTTTGGCAGAGATATAGAACACACTTTTCCAAGCATGTTGGAAGGCATTTGCAGTTTCATTTCGCGTCTAATTTCCCAAACCAAACTGCTTGCAGCTCTAACTCCCTTCTAACTACCACTTCTTCGGTTCAGTGAGATATGCTGGATTCTAAACGGAGAAGCTTCTCTGACGCTTTTTCACAGAGATTTTGAAACTGAAATCTCCCATGCCGTTTCCACCATAGGCAGCAATGGGCTTCCCCATAGAACTTGCCAACCTGAATTCCTACAGGCTAGATGTGAGAGGCACATTCTGCTGCTTCCTCCCTAACAGTTAAGCTTGCTTCTGATAGCTCAACCTCCGGGGACTCTGTTTGGCACAGATATAGAACACACTTTTCCAAGCCTGTTGGAAGGCCTTTGCAGTGTCATTTCGCATCTAATTTCCCAAACCAAACTGCTTGCAGCTCTAATTCCCTTCTAACTACCACTTATTCGGTTCAGTGAGATATGCTGGATTCTAAACGGAGAAGCTTCTCTGACGCTTTTTCACAGAGATTTTGAAACTGAAATTTCCAAACCGTTTCCAACGAAGGCGCCAATGGGCTTCCCCATAGAACTTGCCAACCTGAATTCCTACAGGCTAGATGTGAGAGGCACATTCTGCTGCTTCCTCCCTTAGAGTTAAACTTGCTTCTGAAAGCTCAACCTCCGGGGAGTTTGTTTGGCAGAGATATAGAACACACTTTTCCAAGCCTGTTGGAAGGCATTTGCAGTTTCATTTCGCGTCTAATTTCCCAAACCAAACTGCTTGCAGCTCTAACTCCCTTCTAACTACCACTTCTTCGGTTCAGTGAGATATGCTGGATTCTAAACGGAGAAGCTTCTCTGACGCTTTTTCACAGAGATTTTGAAACTGAAATTTCCAAACCCGTTTCCAACGAAGGCGCCAATGGGCTTCCCCATAGAACTTGCCAACCTGAATTCCTACAGGCTAGATGTGAGAGGCACATTCTGCTGCTTCCTCACTAACAGTTAAGCTTGCTTCTGAAAGCTCAACCTCCGGGGACTCTGTTTGGCAGAGATATAGAACACACTTTTCCAAGCCTGTTGGAAGGCATTTGCAGTTTCATTTCGCGTCTAATTTCCCAAACCAAACTGCTTGCAGCTCTAACTGCCTTCTAACTACCACTTCTTCGGTTCAGTGAGATATGCTGGATTCTAAACGGAGAAGCTTCTCTGACGCTTTTTCACAGAGATTTTGAAACTGAAATCTCCCATGCCGTTTCCACCATAGGCAGCAATGGGCTTCCCCATAGAACTTGCCAACCTGAATTCCTACAGGCTAGATGTGAGAGGCACATTCTGCTGCTTCCTCCCTTAGAGTTAAACTTGCTTCTGAAAGCTCAACCTCCGGGGAGTCTGTTTGGCAGAGATATAGAACACACTTTTCCAAGCCTGTTGGAAGGCATTTGCAGTTTCATTTCGCGTCTAATTTCCCAAACCAAACTGCTTGCAGCTCTAACTCCCTTCTAACTACCACTTCTTCGGTTCAGTGAGATATGCTGGATTCTAAACGGAGAAGCTTCTCTGATGCTTTTTCACAGAGATTTTGAAACTGAAATTTCCAAACCCGTTTCCACCATAGACAGCAATGGGCTTCCCCATAGAACTTGCCAACCTGAATTCCTACAGGCTAGATGTGAGAGGCACATTCTGCTGCTTCCTCCCTTAGAGTTAAACTAGCTTCTGAAAGCTCAACCTCCGGGGAGTTTGTTTGGCAGAGATATAGAACACACTTTTCCAAGCCTGTTGGAAGGCATTTGCAGTTTCATTTCGCGTCTAATTTCCCAAACCAAACAGCTTGCAGCTCTAACTGCCTTCTAACTACCACTTCTTCGGTTCAGTGAGATATGCTGGATTCTAAACGGAGAAGCTTCTCTGACGCTTTTTCACAGAGATTTTGAAACTGAAATCTCCCATGCTGTTTCCACCATAGCCAGCAATGGGCTTCCCCATAGAACTTGCCAACCTGAATTCCTACAGGCTAGATGTGAGAGGCACATTCTGCTGCTTCCTCCCTTAGAGTTAAACTAGCTTCTGAAAGCTCAACCTCCAGGGAGTCTGTTTGGCAGAGATATAGAACACACTTTTCCAAGAATGTTGGAAGGCATTTGCAGTTTCATTTCGCGTCTAATTTCCCAAACCAAACTGCTTGCAGCTCTAACTGCCTTCTAACTACCACTTCTTCGGTTCAGTGAGATATGCTGGATTCTAAACGGAGAAGCTTCTCTGACGCTTTTTCACAGAGATTTTGAAACTGAAATCTCCCATGCCGTTTCCACCATAGGCAGCAATGGGCTTCCCCGTAGAACTTGCCAACCTGAATTCCTACAGGCTAGATGTGAGAGGCACATTCTGCTGCTTCCTCCCTAACAGTTAAGCTTGCTTCTGAAAGCTCAACCTCCGGGGACTCTGTTTGGCAGAGATATAGAACACACTTTTCCAAGCCTGTTGGAAGGCCTTTGCAGTGTCATTTCGCATCTAATTTCCCAAACCAAACTGCTTGCAGCTCTAACTCCCTTCTAACTACCACTTCTTCGGTTCAGTGAGATATGCTGGATTCTAAACGGAGAAGCTTCTCTGACGCTTTTTCACAGAGATTTTGAAACTGAAATCTCATGCCGTTTCCACCATAGGCAGCAATGGGCTTCCCCATAGAACTTGCCAACCTGAATTCCTACAGGCTAGATGTGAGAGGCACATTCTGCTGCTTCCTCACTAACAGTTAAGCTTGCTTCTGAAAGCTCAACCTCCGGGGACTCTGTTTGGCAGAGATATAGAACACACTTTTCCAAGCCTGTTGGAAGGCATTTGCAGTTTCATTTCGCGTCTAATTTCCCAAACCAAACTGCTTGCAGCTCTAACTGCCTTCTAACTACCACTTCTTCGGTTCAGTGAGATATGCTGGATTCTAAACGGAGAAGCTTCTCTGACGCTTTTTCACAGAGATTTTGAAACTGAAATCTCCCATGCCGTTTCCACCATAGGCAGCAATGGGCTTCCCCATAGAACTTGCCAACCTGAATTCCTACAGGCTAGATGTGAGAGGCACATTCTGCTGCTTCCTCCCTTAGAGTTAAACTAGCTTCTGAAAGCTCAACCTCCGGGGAGTCTGTTTGGCAGAGATATAGAACACATTTTTCCAAGCCTGTTGGAAGGCATTTGCAGTTTCATTTCGCGTCTAATTTCCCAAACCAAACTGCTTGCAGCTCTAACTGCCTTCTAACTACCACTTCTTCGGTTCAGTGAGATATGCTGGATTCTAAACAGAGAAGCTTCTCTGACGCTTTTTCACAGAGATTTTGAAACTGAAATCTCCCATGCCGTTTCCACCATAGGCAGCAATGGGCTTCCCCATAGAACTTGCCAACCTGAATTCCTACAGGCTAGATGTGGGAGGCACATTCTGCTGCTTCCTCCCTTAGAGTTAAACTTGCTTCTGAAAGCTCAACCTCCGGGGAGTTTGTTTGGCAGAGATATAGAACACACTTTTCCAAGCCTGTTGGAAGGCATTTGCAGTTTCATTTCGCGTCTAATTTCCCAAACCAAACTGCTTGCAGCTCTAACTCCCTTCTAACTACCACTTCTTCGGTTCAGTGAGATATGCTGGATTCTAAACGGAGAAGCTTCTCTGACGCTTTTTCACAGAGATTTTGAAACTGAAATTTCCAAACCCGTTTCCAACGAAGGCGCCAATGGGCTTCCCCATAGAACTTGCCAACCTGAATTCCTACAGGCTAGATGTGAGAGGCACATTCTGCTGCTTCCTCACTAACAGTTAAGCTTGCTTCTGAAAGCTCAACCTCCGGGGACTCTGTTTGGCAGAGATATAGAACACACTTTTCCAAGCCTGTTGGAAGGCATTTGCAGTTTCATTTCGCGTCTAATTTCCCAAACCAAACTGCTTGCAGCTCTAACTGCCTTCTAACTACCACTTCTTCGGTTCAGTGAGATATGCTGGATTCTAAACGGAGAAGCTTCTCTGACGCTTTTTCACAGAGATTTTGAAACTGAAATTTCCAAACCCGTTTCCAACGAAGGCGCCAATGGGCTTCCCCATAGAACTTGCCAACCTGAATTCCTACAGGCTAGATGTGAGAGGCACATTCTGCTGCTTCCTCACTAACAGTTAAGCTTGCTTCTGAAAGCTCAACCTCCGGGGACTCTGTTTGGCAGAGATATAGAACACACTTTTCCAAGCCTGTTGGAAGGCCTTTGCAGTGTCATTTCGCATCTAATTTCCCAAACCAAACTGCTTGCAGCTCTAACTGCCTTCTAACTACCACTTCTTCGGTTCAGTGAGATATGCTGGATTCTAAACGGAGAAGCTTCTCTGACGCTTTTTCACAGAGATTTTGAAACTGAAATCTCCCATGCCGTTTCCACCATAGGCAGCAATGGGCTTCCCCGTAGAACTTGCCAACCTGAATTCCTACAGGCTAGATGTGAGAGGCACATTCTGCTGCTTCCTCCCTAACAGTTAAGCTTGCTTCTGAAAGCTCAACCTCCGGGGACTCTGTTTGGCAGAGATATAGAACACACTTTTCCAAGCCTGTTGGAAGGCCTTTGCAGTGTCATTTCGCATCTAATTTCCCAAACCAAACTGCTTGCAGCTCTAACTCCCTTCTAACTACCACTTCTTCGGTTCAGTGAGATATGCTGGATTCTAAACGGAGAAGCTTCTCTGACGCTTTTTCACAGAGATTTTGAAACTGAAATCTCATGCCGTTTCCACCATAGGCAGCAATGGGCTTCCCCATAGAACTTGCCAACCTGAATTCCCACAGGCTAGATGTGAGAGGCACATTCTGCTGCTTCCTCACTAACAGTTAAGCTTGCTTCTGAAAGCTCAACCTCCGGGGACTCTGTCTGGCACATATATAGAACACACTTTTCCAAGCCTGTTGGAAGGCATTTGCAGTTTCATTTCGCGTCTAATTTCCCAAACCAAACTGCTTGCAGCTCTAACTCCCTTCTAACTACCACTTCTTCGGTTCAGTGAGATATGCTGGATTCTAAACGGAGAAGCTTCTCTGACGCTTTTTCACAGAGATTTTGAAACTGAAATTTCCAAACCCGTTTCCAACGAAGGCGCCAATGGGCTTCCCCATAGAACTTGCCAACCTGAATTCCTACAGGCTAGATGTGAGAGGCACATTCTGCTGCTTCCTCCCTTAGAGTTAAACTAGCTTCTGAAAGCTCAACCTCCGGGGAGTTTGTTTGGCAGAGATATAGAACACACTTTTCCAAGCCTGTTGGAAGGCATTTGCAGTTTCATTTCGCGTCTAATTTCCCAAACCAAAATGCTTGCAGCTCTAACTCCCTTCTAACTACCACTTCTTCGGTTCAGTGAGATATGCTGGATTCTAAACGGAGAAGCTTCTCTGACGCTTTTTCACAGAGATTTTGAAACTGAAATCTCCCATGCCGTTTCCACCATAGGCAGCAATGGGCTTCCCCATAGAACTTGCCAACCTGAATTCCTACAGGCTAGATGTGAGAGGCACATTCTGCTGCTTCCTCACTAACAGTTAAGCTTGCTTCTGAAAGCTCAACCTCCGGGGACTCTGTTTGGCAGAGATATAGAACACACTTTTCCAAGCCTGTTGGAAGGCATTTGCAGTTTCATTTCGCGTCTAATTTCCCAAACCAAACTGCTTGCAGCTCTAACTGCCTTCTAACTACCACTTCTTCGGTTCAGTGAGATATGCTGGATTCTAAACGGAGAAGCTTCTCTGACGCTTTTTCACAGAGATTTTGAAACTGAAATTTCCAAACCCGTTTCCAACGAAGGCGCCAATGGGCTTCCCCATAGAACTTGCCAACCTGAATTCCTACAGGCTAGATGTGAGAGGCACATTCTGCTGCTTCCTCACTAACAGTTAAGCTTGCTTCTGAAAGCTCAACCTCCGGGGACTCTGTTTGGCAGAGATATAGAACACACTTTTCCAAGCCTGTTGGAAGGCCTTTGCAGTGTCATTTCGCATCTAATTTCCCAAACCAAACTGCTTGCAGCTCTAACTGCCTTCTAACTACCACTTCTTCGGTTCAGTGAGATATGCTGGATTCTAAACGGAGAAGCTTCTCTGACGCTTTTTCACAGAGATTTTGAAACTGAAATCTCCCATGCCGTTTCCACCATAGGCAGCAATGGGCTTCCCCGTAGAACTTGCCAACCTGAATTCCTACAGGCTAGATGTGAGAGGCACATTCTGCTGCTTCCTCCCTAACAGTTAAGCTTGCTTCTGAAAGCTCAACCTCCGGGGACTCTGTTTGGCAGAGATATAGAACACACTTTTCCAAGCCTGTTGGAAGGCCTTTGCAGTGTCATTTCGCATCTAATTTCCCAAACCAAACTGCTTGCAGCTCTAACTCCCTTCTAACTACCACTTCTTCGGTTCAGTGAGATATGCTGGATTCTAAACGGAGAAGCTTCTCTGACGCTTTTTCACAGAGATTTTGAAACTGAAATCTCATGCCGTTTCCACCATAGGCAGCAATGGGCTTCCCCATAGAACTTGCCAACCTGAATTCCCACAGGCTAGATGTGAGAGGCACATTCTGCTGCTTCCTCACTAACAGTTAAGCTTGCTTCTGAAAGCTCAACCTCCGGGGACTCTGTCTGGCACATATATAGAACACACTTTTCCAAGCCTGTTGGAAGGCATTTGCAGTTTCATTTCGCGTCTAATTTCCCAAACCAAACTGCTTGCAGCTCTAACTCCCTTCTAACTACCACTTCTTCGGTTCAGTGAGATATGCTGGATTCTAAACGGAGAAGCTTCTCTGACGCTTTTTCACAGAGATTTTGAAACTGAAATTTCCAAACCCGTTTCCAACGAAGGCGCCAATGGGCTTCCCCATAGAACTTGCCAACCTGAATTCCTACAGGCTAGATGTGAGAGGCACATTCTGCTGCTTCCTCCCTTAGAGTTAAACTAGCTTCTGAAAGCTCAACCTCCGGGGAGTTTGTTTGGCAGAGATATAGAACACACTTTTCCAAGCCTGTTGGAAGGCATTTGCAGTTTCATTTCGCGTCTAATTTCCCAAACCAAAATGCTTGCAGCTCTAACTCCCTTCTAACTACCACTTCTTCGGTTCAGTGAGATATGCTGGATTCTAAACGGAGAAGCTTCTCTGACGCTTTTTCACAGAGATTTTGAAACTGAAATCTCCCATGCCGTTTCCACCATAGGCAGCAATGGGCTTCCCCATAGAACTTGCCAACCTGAATTCCTACAGGCTAGATGTGAGAGGCACATTCTGCTGCTTCCTCCCTAACAGTTAAGCTTGCTTCTCATAGCTCAACCTCCGGGGACTCTGTTTGGCACAGATATAGAACACACTTTTCCAAGCCTGTTGGAAGGCCTTTGCAGTGTCATTTCGCATCTAATTTCCCAAACCAAACTGCTTGCAGCTCTAACTCCCTTCTAACTACCACTTATTCGGTTCAGTGAGATATGCTGGATTCTAAACGGAGAAGCTTCTCTGACGCTTTTTCAAAGAGATTTTGAAACTGAAATTTCCAAACCCGTTTCCAACGAAGGCGCCAATGGGCTTCCCCATAGAACTTGCCAACCTGAATTCCTACAGGCTAGATGTGAGAGGCACATTCTGCTGCTTCCTCCCTTAGAGTTAAACTAGCTTCTGAAAGCTCAACCTCCGGGGAGTTTGTTTGGCAGAGATATAGAACACACTTTTCCAAGCCTGTTGGAAGGCATTTGCAGTTTCATTATGCGTCTAATTTCCCAAACCAAACTGCTTGCAGCTCTAACTCCCTTCTAACTACCACTTCTTCGGTTCAGTGAGATATGTTGGATTCTAAACGGAGAAGCTTCTCTGACGCTTTTTCACAGAGATTTTGAAACTGAAATCTCCCATGCCGTTTCCACCATAGGCAGCAATGGGCTTCCCCATAGAACTTGCCAACCTGAATTCCTACAGGCTAGATGTGAGAGGCACATTCTGCTGCTTCCTCCCTTAGAGTTAAACTAGCTTCTGAAAGCTCAACCTCCGGGGAGTTTGTTTGGCAGAGATATAGAACACACTTTTCCAAGCCTGTTGGAAGGCATTTGCAGTTTCATTTCGCGTCTAATTTCCCAAACCAAACTGCTTGCAGCTCTAACTGCCTTCTAACTACCACTTCTTCGGTTCAGTGAGATATGCTGGATTCTAAACGGAGAAGCTTCTCTGACGCTTTTTCACAGAGATTTTGAAACTGAAATCTCCCATGCCGTTTCCACCATAGGCAGCAATGGGCTTCCCCATAGAACTTGCCAACCTGAATTCCTACAGGCTAGATGTGAGAGGCACATTCTGCTGCTTCCTCCCTAAGAGTTAAGCTTGCTTCTGAAAGCTCAACCTCCGGGGACTCTGTTTGGCACATATATAGAACACACTTTTCCAAGCCTGTTGGAAGGCCTTTGCAGTGTCATTATGCATTTAATTTCCCAAACCAAACTGCTTGCAGCTCTAACTCCCTTCTAACTACCACTTCTTCGGTTCAGTGAGATATGCTGGATTCTAAACGGAGAAGCTTCTCTGACGCTTTTTCACAGAGATTTTGAAACTGAAATCTCCCATGCCGTTTCCACCATAGGCAGCAATGGGCTTCCCCATAGAACTTGCCAACCTGAATTCCTAAAGGCTAGATGTGAGAGGCACATTCTGCTGCTTCCTCCCTTAGAGTTAAACTTGCTTCTGAAAGCTCAACCTCCGGGGAGTTTGTTTGGCAGAGATATAGAACACACTTTTCCAAGCCTGTTGGAAGGCATTTGCAGTTTCATTACGCGTCTAATTTCCCAAACCAAACTGCTTGCAGCTCTAACTGCCTTCTAACTACCACTTCTTCGGTTCAGTGAGATATGCTGGATTCTAAACGGAGAAGCTTCTCTGACGCTTTTTCACAGAGATTTTGAAACTGAAATCTCCCATGCCGTTTCCACCATAGGCAGCAATGGGCTTCCCCATAGAACTTGCCAACCTGAATTCCTACAGGCTAGATGTGAGAGGCAAATTCTGCTGCTTCCTCCCTAACAGTTAAGCTTGCTTCTGATAGCTCAACCTCCGGGGACTCTGTTTCGCACAGATATAGAACACACTTTTCCAAGACTGTTGGAAGGCCTTTGCAGTGTCATTTCGCATCTAATTTCCCAAACCAAACTGCTTGCAGCTCTAACTCCCTTCTAACTACCACTTCTTCGGTTCAGTGAGATATGCTGGATTCTAAACGGAGAAGCTTCTCTGACGCTTTTTCACAGAGATTTTGAAACTGAAATCTCCCATGCCGTTTCCACCATAGGCAGCAATGGGCTTCCCCATAGAACTTGCCAACCTGAATTCCTACAGGCTAGATGTGAGAGGCACATTCTGCTGCTTCCTCCCTTAGAGTTAAACTAGCTTCTGAAAGCTCAACCTCCGGGGAGTTTGTTTGGCAGAGATATAGAACACACTTTTCCAAGCCTGTTGGAAGGCATTTGCAGTTTCATTTCGCGTCTAATTTCCCAAACCAAACTGCTTGCAGCTCTAACTCCCTTCTAACTACCACTTCTTCGGTTCAGTGAGATATGCTGGATTCTAAACGGAGAAGCTTCTCTGACGCTTTTTCACAGAGATTTTGAAACTGAAATCTCCCATGCCGTTTCCACCATAGGCAGCAATGGGCTTCCCCATAGAACTTGCCAACCTGAATTCCTACAGGCTAGATGTGAGAGGCACATTCTGCTGCTTCCTCCCTTAGAGTTAAACTAGCTTCTGAAAGCTCAACCTCCGGGGAGTTTGTTTGGCAGAGATATAGAACACACTTTTCCAAGCCTGTTGGAAGGCATTTGCAGTTTCATTTCGCTTCTAATTTCCCAAACCAAACTGCTTGCAGCTCTAACTGCCTTCTAACTACCACTTCTTCGGTTCAGTGAGATATGCTGGATTCTAAACGGAGAAGCTTCTCTGACGCTTTTTCACAGAGATTTTGAATCTGAAATCTCCCATGCTGTTTCCACCATAGCCAGCAATGGGCTTCCCCATAGAACTTGCCAACCTGAATTCCTACAGGCTAGATGTGAGAGGCACATTCTGCTGCTTCCTCCCTTAGAGTTAAACTAGCTTCTGAAAGCTCAACCTCCAGGGAGTCTGTTTGGCAGAGATATAGAACACACTTTTCAAAGCCTGTTGGAAGGCATTTGCTGTTTCATTTCGCGTCTAATTTCCCAAACCAAACTGCTTGCAGCTCTAACTGCCTTCTAACTACCACTTCTTCGGTTCACTGAGATATGCTGGATTCTAAACGGAGAAGCTTCTCTGACGCTTTTTCACAGAGATTTTGAAACTGAAATCTCCCATGCCGTTTCCACCATAGGCAGCAATGGGCTTCCCCATAGAACTTGCCAACCTGAATTCCTACAGGCTAGATGTGAGAGGCACATTCTGCTGCTTCCTCCCTAAGAGTTAAGCTTTCTTCTGAAAGCTCAACCTCCGGGGAGTCTGTTTGGCAGAGATATAGAACACACTTTTCCAAGCCTGTTGGAAGGCCTCTAGAGTGTCATTTCGCATCTAATTTCCCAAACCAAACTGCTTGCAGCTCTAACTCCCTTCTAACTACCACTTCTTCGGTTCAGTGAGATATGCTGGATTCTAAACGGAGAAGCTTCTCTGACGCTTTTTCACAGAGATTTTGAAACTGAAATCTCCCATGCCGTTTCCACCATAGGCAGCAATGGGCTTCCCCATAGAACTTGCCAACCTGAATTCCTACAGGCTAGATGTGAGAGGCACATTCTGCTGCTTCCTCCCTAAGAGTTAAGCTTGCTTCTGAAAGCTCAACCTCCGGGGACTCTGTTTGGCACAGATATAGAACACACTTTTCCAAGCCTGTTGGAAGGCCTTTGCAGTGTCATTTCGCATCTAATTTCCCAAACCAAACTGCTTGCAGCTCTAACTCCCTTCTAACTACCACTTCTTCGGTTCAGTGAGATATGCTGGATTCTTAACGGAGAAGCTTCTCTGACGCTTTTTCACAGAGATTTTGAAACTGAAATCTCCCATGCCGTTTCCACCATAGGCAGCAATGGGCTTCCCCATAGAACTTGCCAACCTGAATTCCTAAAGGCTAGATGTGAGAGGCACATTCTGCTGCTTCCTCCCTTAGAGTTAAACTAGCTTCTGAAAGCTCAACCTCCGGGGAGTTTGTTTGGCAGAGATATAGAACACACTTTTCCAAGCCTGTTGGAAGGCATTTGCAGTTTCATTTCGCGTCTAATTTCCCAAACCAAACTGCTTGCAGGTCTAACTGCCTTCTAACTACCACTTCTTCGGTTCAGTGAGATATGCTGGATTCTAAACGGAGAAGCTTCTCTGACGCTTTTTCACAGAGATTTTGAAACTGAAATCTCCCATGCCGTTTCCACCATAGGCAGCAATGGGCTTCCCCATAGAACTTGCCAACCTGAATTCCTACAGGCTAGATGTGAGAGGCACATTCTGCTGCTTCCTCCCTAAGAGTTAAGCTTGGTTCTGAAAGCTCAACCTCCGGGGAGTTTGTTTGGCAGAGATATAGAACACACTTTTCCAAGCCTGTTGGAAGGCATTTGCAGTTTCATTTCGCGTCTAATTTCCCAAACCAAACTGCTTGCAGCTCTAACTCCCTTCTAACTACCACTTCTTCGGTTCAGTGAGATATGCTGGATTCTAAACGGAGAAGCTTCTCTGACGCTTTTTCACAGAGATTTTGAAACTGAAATTTCCAAACCCGTTTCCAACGAAGGCGCCAATGGGCTTCCCCATAGAACTTGCCAACCTGAATTCCTACAGGCTAGATGTGAGAGGCACATTCTGCTGCTTCCTCCCTTAGAGTTAAACTAGCTTCTGAAAGCTCAACCTCCGGGGAGTTTGTTTGGCAGAGATATAGAACACACTTTTCCAAGCCTGTTGGAAGGCATTTGCAGTTTCATTTCGCGTCTAATTTCCCAAACCAAACTGCTTGCAGCTCTAACTGCCTTCTAACTACCACTTCTTCGGTTCAGTGAGATATGCTGGATTCTAAACGGAGAAGCTTCTCTGACGCTTTTTCACAGAGATTTTGAAACTGAAATCTCCCATGCCGTTTCCACCATAGGCAGCAATGGGCTTCCCCATAGAACTTGCCAACCTGAATTCCTACAGGCTAGATGTGAGAGGCACATTCTGCTGCTTCCTCCCTAAGAGTTAAGCTTGCTTCTGAAAGCTCAACCTCCGGGGACTCTGTTTGGCACATATATAGAACACACTTTTCCAAGCCTGTTGGAAGGCCTTTGCAGTGTCATTATGCATCTAATTTCCCAAACCAAACTGCTTGCAGCTCTAACTCCCTTCTAACTACCACTTCTTCGGTTCAGTGAGATATGCTGGATTCTAAACGGAGAAGCTTCTCTGACGCTTTTTCACAGAGATTTTGAAACTGAAATCTCCCATGCCGTTTCCACCATAGGCAGCAATGGGCTTCCCCATAGAACTTGCCAACCTGAATTCCTACAGGCTAGATGTGAGAGGCACATTGTGCTGCTTCCTCCCTAAGAGTTAAGCTTGCTTCTGAAAGCTCAACCTCCGGGGAGTCTGTTTGGCAGAGATATAGAACACACTTTTCCAAGCCTGTTGGAAGGCCTTTGCAGTGTCATTTCGCATCTAATTTCCCAAACCAAACTGCTTGCAGCTCTAACTCCCTTCTAACTACCACTTATTCGGTTCAGTGAGATATGCTGGATTCTAAACGGAGAAGCTTCTCTGACGCTTTTTCACAGAGATTTTGAAACTGAAATTTCCAAACCCGTTTCCAACGAAGGCGCCAATGGGCTTCCCCATAGAACTTGCCAACCTGAATTCCTACAGGCTAGATGTGAGAGGCACATTCTGCTGCTTCATCCCTTAGAGTTAAACTAGCTTCTGAAAGCTCAACCTCTGGGGAGTTTGTTTGGCAGAGATATAGAACACACTTTTCCAAGCATGTTGGAAGGCATTTGCAGTTTCATTTCGCGTCTAATTTCCCAAACCAAACTGCTTGCAGCTCTAACTCCCTTCTAACTACCACTTCTTCGGTTCAGTGAGATATGCTGGATTCTAAACGGAGAAGCTTCTCTGACGCTTTTTCACAGAGATTTTGAAACTGAAATCTCCCATGCCGTTTCCACCATAGGCAGCAATGGGCTTCCCCATAGAACTTGCCAACCTGAATTCCTACAGGCTAGATGTGAGAGGCACATTCTGCTGCTTCCTCCCTAACAGTTAAGCTTGCTTCTGATAGCTCAACCTCCGGGGACTCTGTTTGGCACAGATATAGAACACACTTTTCCAAGCCTGTTGGAAGGCCTTTGCAGTGTCATTTCGCATCTAATTTCCCAAACCAAACTGCTTGCAGCTCTAATTCCCTTCTAACTACCACTTATTCGGTTCAGTGAGATATGCTGGATTCTAAACGGAGAAGCTTCTCTGACGCTTTTTCACAGAGATTTTGAAACTGAAATTTCCAAACCGTTTCCAACGAAGGCGCCAATGGGCTTCCCCATAGAACTTGCCAACCTGAATTCCTACAGGCTAGATGTGAGAGGCACATTCTGCTGCTTCCTCCCTTAGAGTTAAACTTGCTTCTGAAAGCTCAACCTCCGGGGAGTTTGTTTGGCAGAGATATAGAACACACTTTTCCAAGCCTGTTGGAAGGCATTTGCAGTTTCATTTCGCGTCTAATTTCCCTAACCAAACTGCTTGCAGCTCTAACTCCCTTCTAACTACCACTTCTTCGGTTCAGTGAGATATGCTGGATTCTAAACGGAGAAGCTTCTCTGACGCTTTTTCACAGAGATTTTGAAACTGAAATTTCCAAACCCGTTTCCAACGAAGGCGCCAATGGGCTTCCCCATAGAACTTGCCAACCTGAATTCCTACAGGCTAGATGTGAGAGGCACATTCTGCTGCTTCCTCCCTTAGAGTTAAACTTGCTTCTGAAAGCTCAACCTCCGGGGAGTTTGTTTGGCAGAGATATAGAACACACTTTTCCAAGCCTGTTGGAAGGCATTTGCAGTTTCATTTTGCGTCTAATTTCCCAAACCAAACTGCTTGCAGCTCTAACTCCCTTCTAACTACCACTTCTTCGGTTCAGTGAGATATGCTGGATTCTAAACGGAGAAGCTTCTCTGACGCTTTTTAACAGAGATTTTGAAACTGAAATTTCCAAACCCGTTTCCAACGAAGGCGCCAATGGGCTTCCCCATAGAACTTGCCAACCTGAATTCCTACAGGCTAGATGTGAGAGGCACATTCTGCTGCTTCCTCCCTTAGAGTTAAACTAGCTTCTGAAAGCTCAACCTCCGGGGAGTTTGTTTGGCAGAGATATAGAACACACTTTTCCAAGCCTGTTGGAAGGCATTTGCAGTTTCATTTCGCGTCTAATTTCCCAAACCAAACTGCTTGCAGCTCTAACTCCCTTCTAACTACCACTTCTTCGGTTCAGTGAGATATGCTGGATTCTAAACGGAGAAGCTTCTCTGACGCTTTTTCACAGAGATTTTGAAACTGAAATCTCCCATGCCGTTTCCACCATAGGCAGCAATGGGCTTCCCCATAGAACTTGCCAACCTGAATTCCTACAGGCTAGATGTGAGAGGCACATTCTGCTGCTTCCTCCCTTAGAGTTAAACTTGCTTCTGAAAGCTCAACCTCTGGGGAGTTTGTTTGGCAGAGATATAGAACACACTTTTCCACGCCTGTTGGAAGGCATTTGCAGTTTCATTTCGCGTCTAATTTCCCAAACCAAACTGCTTGCAGCTCTAACTCCCTTCTAACTACCACTTCTTCGGTTCAGTGAGATATGCTGGATTCTAAACGGAGAAGCTTCTCTGACGCTTTTTCACAGAGATTTTGAAACTGAAATTTCCAAACCCGTTTCCAACGAAGGCGCCAATGGGCTTCCCCATAGAACTTGCCAACCTGAATTCCTACAGGCTAGATGTGAGAGGCACATTCTGCTGCTTCCTCACTAACAGTTAAGCTTGCTTCTGAAAGCTCAACCTCCGGGGACTCTGTTTGGCAGAGATATAGAACACACTTTTCCAAGCCTGTTGGAAGGCATTTGCAGTTTCATTTCGCGTCTAATTTCCCAAACCAAACTGCTTGCAGCTCTAACTGCCTTCTAACTACCACTTCTTCGGTTCAGTGAGATATGCTGGATTCTAAACGGAGAAGCTTCTCTGACGCTTTTTCACAGAGATTTTGAAACTGAAATCTCCCATGCCGTTTCCACCATAGGCAGCAATGGGCTTCCCCATAGAACTTGCCAACCTGAATTCCTACAGGCTAGATGTGAGAGGCACATTCTGCTGCTTCCTCCCTTAGAGTTAAACTTGCTTCTGAAAGCTCAACCTCCGGGGAGTCTGTTTGGCAGAGATATAGAACACACTTTTCCAAGCCTGTTGGAAGGCATTTGCAGTTTCATTTCGCGTCTAATTTCCCAAACCAAACTGCTTGCAGCTCTAACTCCCTTCTAACTACCACTTCTTCGGTTCAGGGAGATATGCTGGATTCTAAACGGAGAAGCTTCTCTGATGCTTTTTCACAGAGATTTTGAAACTGAAATTTCCAAACCCGTTTCCACCATAGACAGCAATGGGCTTCCCCATAGAACTTGCCAACCTGAATTCCTACAGGCTAGATGTGAGAGGCACATTCTGCTGCTTCCTCCCTTAGAGTTAAACTAGCTTCTGAAAGCTCAACCTCCGGGGAGTTTGTTTGGCAGAGATATAGAACACACTTTTCCAAGCCTGTTGGAAGGCATTTGCAGTTTCATTTCGCGTCTAATTTCCCAAACCAAACAGCTTGCAGCTCTAACTGCCTTCTAACTACCACTTCTTCGGTTCAGTGAGATATGCTGGATTCTAAACGGAGAAGCTTCTCTGACGCTTTTTCACAGAGATTTTGAAACTGAAATCTCCCATGCTGTTTCCACCATAGCCAGCAATGGGCTTCCCCATAGAACTTGCCAACCTGAATTCCTACAGGCTAGATGTGAGAGGCACATTCTGCTGCTTCCTCCCTTAGAGTTAAACTAGCTTCTGAAAGCTCAACCTCCAGGGAGTCTGTTTGGCAGAGATATAGAACACACTTTTCCAAGAATGTTGGAAGGCATTTGCAGTTTCATTTCGCGTCTAATTTCCCAAACCAAACTGCTTGCAGCTCTAACTGCCTTCTAACTACCACTTCTTCGGTTCAGTGAGATATGCTGGATTCTAAACGGAGAAGCTTCTCTGACGCTTTTTCACAGAGATTTTGAAACTGAAATCTCCCATGCCGTTTCCACCATAGGCAGCAATGGGCTTCCCCGTAGAACTTGCCAACCTGAATTCCTACAGGCTAGATGTGAGAGGCACATTCTGCTGCTTCCTCCCTAACAGTTAAGCTTGCTTCTGAAAGCTCAACCTCCGGGGACTCTGTTTGGCAGAGATATAGAACACACTTTTCCAAGCCTGTTGGAAGGCCTTTGCAGTGTCATTTCGCATCTAATTTCCCAAACCAAACTGCTTGCAGCTCTAACTCCCTTCTAACTACCACTTCTTCGGTTCAGTGAGATATGCTGGATTCTAAACGGAGAAGCTTCTCTGACGCTTTTTCACAGAGATTTTGAAACTGAAATCTCATGCCGTTTCCACCATAGGCAGCAATGGGCTTCCCCATAGAACTTGCCAACCTGAATTCCTACAGGCTAGATGTGAGAGGCACATTCTGCTGCTTCCTCACTAACAGTTAAGCTTGCTTCTGAAAGCTCAACCTCCGGGGACTCTGTTTGGCAGAGATATAGAACACACTTTTCCAAGCCTGTTGGAAGGCATTTGCAGTTTCATTTCGCGTCTAATTTCCCAAACCAAACTGCTTGCAGCTCTAACTGCCTTCTAACTACCACTTCTTCGGTTCAGTGAGATATGCTGGATTCTAAACGGAGAAGCTTCTCTGACGCTTTTTCACAGAGATTTTGAAACTGAAATCTCCCATGCCGTTTCCACCATAGGCAGCAATGGGCTTCCCCATAGAACTTGCCAACCTGAATTCCTACAGGCTAGATGTGAGAGGCACATTCTGCTGCTTCCTCCCTTAGAGTTAAACTAGCTTCTGAAAGCTCAACCTCCGGGGAGTCTGTTTGGCAGAGATATAGAACACATTTTTCCAAGCCTGTTGGAAGGCATTTGCAGTTTCATTTCGCGTCTAATTTCCCAAACCAAACTGCTTGCAGCTCTAACTCCCTTCTAACTACCACTTCTTCGGTTCAGTGAGATATGCTGGATTCTAAACGGAGAAGCTTCTCTGACGCTTTTTCACAGAGATTTTGAAACTGAAATCTCCCATGCCGTTTCCACCATAGGCAGCAATGGGCTTCCCCATAGAACTTGCCAACCTGAATTCCTACAGGCTAGATGTGGGAGGCACATTCTGCTGCTTCCTCCCTTAGAGTTAAACTTGCTTCTGAAAGCTCAACCTCCGGGGAGTTTGTTTGGCAGAGATATAGAACACACTTTTCCAAGCCTGTTGGAAGGCATTTGCAGTTTCATTTCGCGTCTAATTTCCCAAACCAAACTGCTTGCAGCTCTAACTCCCTTCTAACTACCACTTCTTCGGTTCAGTGAGATATGCTGGATTCTAAACGGAGAAGCTTCTCTGACGCTTTTTCACAGAGATTTTGAAACTGAAATTTCCAAACCCGTTTCCAACGAAGGCGCCAATGGGCTTCCCCATAGAACTTGCCAACCTGAATTCCTACAGGCTAGATGTGAGAGGCACATTCTGCTGCTTCCTCACTAACAGTTAAGCTTGCTTCTGAAAGCTCAACCTCCGGGGACTCTGTTTGGCAGAGATATAGAACACACTTTTCCAAGCCTGTTGGAAGGCCTTTGCAGTGTCATTTCGCATCTAATTTCCCAAACCAAACTGCTTGCAGCTCTAACTGCCTTCTAACTACCACTTCTTCGGTTCAGTGAGATATGCTGGATTCTAAACGGAGAAGCTTCTCTGACGCTTTTTCACAGAGATTTTGAAACTGAAATCTCCCATGCCGTTTCCACCATAGGCAGCAATGGGCTTCCCCGTAGAACTTGCCAACCTGAATTCCTACAGGCTAGATGTGAGAGCCACATTCTGCTGCTTCCTCCCTAACAGTTAAGCTTGCTTCTGAAAGCTCAACCTCCGGGGACTCTGTTTGGCAGAGATATAGAACACACTTTTCCAAGCCTGTTGGAAGGCCTTTGCAGTGTCATTTCGCATCTAATTTCCCAAACCAAACTGCTTGCAGCTCTAACTCCCTTCTAACTACCACTTCTTCGGTTCAGTGAGATATGCTGGATTCTAAACGGAGAAGCTTCTCTGACGCTTTTTCACAGAGATTTTGAAACTGAAATCTCATGCCGTTTCCACCATAGGCAGCAATGGGCTTCCCCATAGAACTTGCCAACCTGAATTCCCACAGGCTAGATGTGAGAGGCACATTCTGCTGCTTCCTCACTAACAGTTAAGCTTGCTTCTGAAAGCTCAACCTCCGGGGACTCTGTTTGGCAGAGATATAGAACACACTTTTCCAAGCCTGTTGGAAGGCATTTGCAGTTTCATTTCGCGTCTAATTTCCCAAACCAAACTGCTTGCAGCTCTAACTGCCTTCTAACTACCACTTCTTCGGTTCAGTGAGATATGCTGGATTCTAAACGGAGAAGCTTCTCTGACGCTTTTTCACAGAGATTTTGAAACTGAAATCTCCCATGCCGTTTCCACCATAGGCAGCAATGGGCTTCCCCATAGAACTTGCCAACCTGAATTCCTACAGGCTAGATGTGAGAGGCACATTCTGCTGCTTCCTCCCTTAGAGTTAAACTAGCTTCTGAAAGCTCAACCTCCGGGGAGTCTGTTTGGCAGAGATATAGAACACATTTTTCCAAGCCTGTTGGAAGGCATTTGCAGTTTCATTTCGCGCCTAATTTCCCAAACCAAACTGCTTGCAGCTCTAACTGCCTTCTAACTACCACTTCTTCGGTTCAGTGAGATATGCTGGATTCTAAACGGAGAAGCTTCTCTGACGCTTTTTCACAGAGATTTTGAAACTGAAATCTCCCATGCCGTTTCCACCATAGGCAGCAATGGGCTTCCCCATAGAACTTGCCAACCTGAATTCCTACAGTCTAGATGTGAGAGGCACATTCTGCTGCTTCCTCCCTTAGAGTTAAACTTGCTTCTGAAAGCTCAACCTCCGGGGAGTTTGTTTGGCAGAGATATAGAACACACTTTTCCAAGCCTGTTGGAAGGCATTTGCAGTTTCATTTCGCGTCTAATTTCCCAAACCAAACTGCTTGCAGCTCTAACTCCCTTCTAACTACCACTTCTTCGGTTCAGTGAGATATGCTGGATTCTAAACGGAGAAGCTTCTCTGACGCTTTTTCACAGAGATTTTGAAACTCAAATTTCCAAACCCGTTTCCAACGAAGGCGCCAATGGGCTTCCCCATAGAACTTGCCAACCTGAATTCCTACAGGCTAGATGTGAGAGGCACATTCTGCTGCTTCCTCCCTTAGAGTTAAACTAGCTTCTGAAAGCTCAACCTCCAGGGAGTCTGTTTGGCAGAGATATAGAACACACTTTTCCAAGCCTGTTGGAAGGCCTTTGCAGTGTCATTTCGCATCTAATTTCCCAAACCAAACTGCTTGCAGCTCTAACTCCCTTCTAACTACCACTTCTTCGGTTCAGTGAGATATGCTGGATTCTAAACGGAGAAGCTTCTCTGACGCTTTTTCACAGAGATTTTGAAACTGAAATTTCCAAACCCGTTTCCAACGAAGGCGCCAATGGGCTTCCCCATAGAACTTGCCAACCTGAATTCCTACAGGCTAGATGTGAGAGGCACATTCTGCTGCTTCCTCCCTTAGAGTTAAACTAGCTTCTGAAAGCTCAACCTCCGGGGAGTTTGTTTGGCAGAGATATAGAACACACTTTTCCAAGCCTGTTGGAAGGCATTTGCAGTTTCATTTCGCGTCTAATTTCCCAAACCAAACTGCTTGCAGCTCTAACTGCCTTCTAACTACCACTTCTTCGGTTCAGTGAGATATGCTGGATTCTAAACGGAGAAGCTTCTCTGACGCTTTTTCACAGAGATTTTGAAACTGAAATCTCCCATGCCGTTTCCACCATAGGCAGCAATGGGCTTCCCCATAGAACTTGCCAACCTGAATTCCTACAGGCTAGATGTGGGAGGCACATTCTGCTGCTTCCTCCCTTAGAGTTAAACTTGCTTCTGAAAGCTCAACCTCCGGGGAGTTTGTTTGGCAGAGATATAGAACACACTTTTCCAAGCCTGTTGGAAGGCATTTGCAGTTTCATTTCGCGTCTAATTTCCCAAACCAAACTGCTTGCAGCTCTAACTCCCTTCTAACTACCACTTCTTCGGTTCAGTGAGATATGCTGGATTCTAAACGGAGAAGCTTCTCTGACGCTTTTTCACAGAGATTTTGAAACTGAAATCTCCCATGCCGTTTCCACCATAGGCAGCAATGGGCTTCCCCATAGAACTTGCCAACCTGAATTCCTACAGGCTAGATGTGAGAGGCACATTCTGCTGCTTCCTCCCTTAGAGTTAAACTTGCTTCTGAAAGCTCAACCTCCGGGGAGTTTGTTTGGCAGAGATATAGAACACACTTTTCCAAGCCTGTTGGAAAGCATTTGCAGTTTCATTTCGCGTCTAATTTCCCAAACCAAACTGCTTGCAGCTCTAACTCCCTTCTAACTACCACTTCTTCGGTTCAGTGAGATATGCTGGATTCTAAACGGAGAAGCTTCTCTGACGCTTTTTCACAGAGATTTTGAAACTGAAATTTCCAAACCCGTTTCCAACGAAGGCGCCAATGGGCTTCCCCATAGAACTTGCCAACCTGAATTCCTACAGGCTAGATGTCAGAGGCACATTCTGCTGCTTCCTCCCTTAGAGTTAAACTAGCTTCTGAAAGCTCAACCTCCGGGGAGTTTGTTTGGCAGAGATATAGAACACACTTTTCCAAGCCTGTTGGAAGGCATTTGCAGTTTCATTTCGCGTCTAATTTCCCTAACCAAACTGCTTGCAGCTCTAACTGCCTTCTAACTACCACTTCTTCGGTTCAGTGAGATATGCTGGATTCTAAACGGAGAAGCTTCTCTGACGCTTTTTCACAGAGATTTTGAAACTGAAATCTCCCATGCCGTTTCCACCATAGGCAGCAATGGGCTTCCCCATAGAACTTGCCAACCTGAATTCCTACAGGCTAGATGTGAGAGGCACATTCTGCTGCTTCCTCCCTTAGAGTTAAACTTGCTTCTGAAAGCTCAACCTCCGGGGAGTTTGTTTGGCAGAGATATAGAACACACTTTTCCAAGCCTGTTGGAAGGCATTTGCAGTTTCATTTTGCGTCTAATTTCCCAAACCAAACTGCTTGCAGCTCTAACTGCCTTCTAACTACCACTTCTTCGGTTCAGTGAGATATGCTGGATTCTAAACGGAGAAGCTTCTCTGACGCTTTTTCACAGAGATATTGAAACTGAAATCTCCCATGCCGTTTCCACCATAGGCAGCAATGGGCTTCCCCATAGAACTTGCCAACCTGAATTCCTACAGGCTAGATGTGAGAGGCACATTCTGCTGCTTCCTCCCTAACAGTTAAGCTTGCTTCTGAAAGCTCAACCTCCGGGGACTCTGTTTGGCACAGATATAGAACACACTTTTCCAAGCCTGTTGGAAGGCCTTTGCAGTGTCATTTCGCATCTAATTTCCCAAACCAAACTGCTTGCAGCTCTAACTCCCTTCTAACTACCACTTCTTCGGTTCAGTGAGATATGCTGGATTCTAAACGGAGAAGCTTCTCTGACGCTTTTTCACAGAGATTTTGAAACTGAAATCTCCCATGCCGTTTCCACCATAGGCAGCAATGGGCTTCCCCATAGAACTTGCCAACCTGAATTCCTACAGGCTAGATGTGAGAGGCACATTCTGCTGCTTCCTCCCTTAGAGTTAAACTTGCTTCTGAAAGCTCAACCTCCGGGGAGTTTGTTTGGCAGAGATATAGAACACACTTTTCCAAGCCTGTTGGAAGGCATTTGCAGTTTCATTTCGCGTCTAATTTCCCAAACCAAACTGCTTGCAGCTCTAACTCCCTTCTAACTACCACTTCTTCGGTTCAGTGAGATATGCTGGATTCTAAACGGAGAAGCTTCTCTGACGCTTTTTCACAGAGATTTTGAAACTGAAATTTCCAAACCCGTTTCCAACGAAGGCGCCAATGGGCTTCCCCATAGAACTTGCCATCCTGAATTCCTACAGGCTAGATGTGAGAGGCACATTCTGCTGCTTCCTCCCTTAGAGTTAAACTAGCTTCTGAAAGCTCAACCTCCGGGGAGTTTGTTTGGCAGAGATATAGAACACACTTTTTCCAAGCCTGTTGGAAGGCATTTGCAGTTTCATTTCGCGTCTAATTTCCCTAACCAAACTGCTTGCAGCTCTAACTGCCTTCTAACTACCACTTCTTCGGTTCAGTGAGATATGCTGGATTCTAAACGGAGAAGCTTCTCTGACGCTTTTTCACAGAGATTTTGAAACTGAAATCTCCCATGCCGTTTCCACCATAGGCAGCAATGGGCTTCCCCATAGAACTTGCCAACCTGAATTCCTACAGGCTAGATGTGAGAGGCACATTCTGCTGCTTCCTCCCGTAGAGTTAAACTAGCTTCTGAAAGCTCAACCTCCGGGGAGTCTGTTTGGCAGAGATATAGAACACATTTTTCCAAGCCTGTTGGAAGGCATTTGCAGTTTCATTTCGCGTCTAATTTCCCAAACCAAACTGCTTGCAGCTCTAACTCCCTTCTAACTACCACTTCTTCGGTTCAGTGAGATATGCTGGATTCTAAACGGAGAAGCTTCTCTGACGCTTTTTCACAGAGATTTTGAAACTGAAATCTCCCATGCCGTTTCCACCATAGGCAGCAATGGGCTTCCCCATAGAACTTGCCAACCTGAATTCCTACAGGCTAGATGTGGGAGGCACATTCTGCTGCTTCCTCCCTTAGAGTTAAACTTGCTTCTGAAAGCTCAACCTCCGGGGAGTTTGTTTGGCAGAGATATAGAACACACTTTTCCAAGCCTGTTGGAAGGCATTTGCAGTTTCATTTCGCGTCTAATTTCCCAAACCAAACTGCTTGCAGCTCTAACTCCCTTCTAACTACCACTTCTTCGGTTCAGTGAGATATGCTGGATTCTAAACGGAGAAGCTTCTCTGACGCTTTTTCACAGAGATTTTGAAACTGAAATTTCCAAACCCGTTTCCAACGAAGGCGCCAATGGGCTTCCCCATAGAACTTGCCAACCTGAATTCCTACAGGCTAGATGTGAGAGGCACATTCTGCTGCTTCCTCCCTTAGAGTTCAACTAGCTTCTGAAAGCTCAACCTCCGGGGAGTTTGTTTGGCAGAGATATAGAACACACTTTTCCAAGCCTGTTGGAAGGCATTTGCAGTTTCATTTCGCGTCTAATTTCCCAAACCAAACTGCTTGCAGCTCTAACTGCCTTCTCACTACCACTTCTTCGGTTCAGTGAGATATGCTGGATTCTAAACGGAGAAGCTTCTCTGACGCTTTTTCACAGAGATTTTGAAACTGAAATCTCCCATGCCGTTTCCACCATAGGCAGCAATGGGCTTCCCCATAGAACTTGCCAACCTGAATTCCTACAGGCTAGATGTGAGAGGCACATTCTGCTGCTTCCTCCCTAACAGTTAAGCTTGCTTCTGAAAGCTCAACCTCCGGGGACTCTGTTTGGCACAGATATAGAACACACTTTTCCAAGCCTGTTGGAAGGCCTTTGCAGTGTCATTTCGCATCTAATTTCCCAAACCAAACTGCTTGCAGCTCTAACTCCCTTCTAACTACCACTTCTTCGGTTCAGTGAGATATGCTGGATTCTAAACGGAGAAGCTTCTCTGACGCTTTTTCACAGAGATTTTGAAACTGAAATCTCCCATGCCGTTTCCACCATAGGCAGCAATGGGCTTCCCCATAGAACTTGCCAACCTGAATTCCTACAGGCTAGATGTGAGAGGCACATTCTGCTGCTTCCTCCCTTAGAGTTAAACTTGCTTCTGAAAGCTCAACCTCCGGGGAGTTTGTTTGGCAGAGATATAGAACACACTTTTCCAAGCCTGTTGGAAGGCATTTGCAGTTTCATTTCGCGTCTAATTTCCCAAACCAAACTGCTTGCAGCTCTAACTCCCTTCTAACTACCACTTCTTCGGTTCAGTGAGATATGCTGGATTCTAAACGGAGAAGCTTCTCTGACGCTTTTTCACAGAGATTTTGAAACTGAAATTTCCAAACCCGTTTCCAACGAAGGCGCCAATGGGCTTCCCCATAGAACTTGCCAACCTGAATTCCTACAGGCTAGATGTGAGAGGCACATTCTGCTGCTTCCTCCCTTAGAGTTAAACTAGCTTCTGAAAGCTCAACCTCCGGGGAGTTTGTTTGGCAGAGATATAGAACACACTTTTCCAAGCCTGTTGGAAGGCATTTGCAGTTTCATTTCGCGTCTAATTTCCCTAACCAAACTGCTTGCAGCTCTAACTGCCTTCTAACTACCACTTCTTCGGTTCAGTGAGATATGCTGGATTCTAAACGGAGAAGCTTCTCTGACGCTTTTTCACAGAGATTTTGAAACTGAAATCTCCCATGCCGTTTCCACCATAGGCAGCAATGGGCTTCCCCATAGAACTTGCCAACCTGAATTCCTACAGGCTAGATGTGAGAGGCACATTCTGCTGCTTCCTCCCTTAGAGTTAAACTAGCTTCTGAAAGCTCAACCTCCGGGGAGTCTGTTTGGCAGAGATATAGAACACATTTTTCCAAGCCTGTTGGAAGGCATTTGCAGTTTCATTTCGCGTCTAATTTCCCAAACCAAACTGCTTGCAGCTCTAACTCCCTTCTAACTACCACTTCTTCGGTTCAGTGAGATATGCTGGATTCTAAACGGAGAAGCTTCTCTGACGCTTTTTCACAGAGATTTTGAAACTGAAATCTCCCATGCCGTTTCCACCATAGGCAGCAATGGGCTTCCCCATAGAACTTGCCAACCTGAATTCCTACAGGCTAGATGTGGGAGGCACATTCTGCTGCTTCCTCCCTTAGAGTTAAACTTGCTTCTGAAAGCTCAACCTCCGGGGAGTTTGTTTGGCAGAGATATAGAACACACTTTTCCAAGCCTGTTGGAAGGCATTTGCAGTTTCATTTCGCGTCTAATTTCCCAAACCAAACTGCTTGCAGCTCTAACTCCCTTCTAACTACCACTTCTTCGGTTCAGTGAGATATGCTGGATTCTAAACGGAGAAGCTTCTCTGACGCTTTTTCACAGAGATTTTGAAACTGAAATTTCCAAACCCGTTTCCAACGAAGGCGCCAATGGGCTTCCCCATAGAACTTGCCAACCTGAATTCCTACAGGCTAGATGTGAGAGGCACATTCTGCTGCTTCCTCCCTTAGATTTAAACTAGCTTCTGAAAGCTCAACCTCCGGGGAGTTTGTTTGGCAGAGATATAGAACACACTTTTCCAAGCCTGTTGGAAGGCATTTGCAGTTTCATTTCGCGTCTAATTTCCCAAACCAAACTGCTTGCAGCTCTAACTGCCTTCTAACTACCACTTCTTCGGTTCAGTGAGATATGCTGGATTCTAAACGGAGAAGCTTCTCTGACGCTTTTTCACAGAGATTTTGAAACTGAAATCTCCCATGCCGTTTCCACCATAGGCAGCAATGGGCTTCCCCATAGAACTTGCCAACCTGAATTCCTACAGGCTAGATGTGAGAGGCACATTCTGCTGCTTCCTCCCTTAGAGTTAAACTAGCTTCTGAAAGCTCAACCTCCGGGGAGTCTGTTTGGCAGAGATATAGAACACATTTTTCCAAGCCTGTTGGAAGGCATTTGCAGTTTCATTTCGCGTCTAATTTCCCAAACCAAACTGCTTGCAGCTCTAACTCCCTTCTAACTACCACTTCTTCGGTTCAGTGAGATATGCTGGATTCTAAACGGAGAAGCTTCTCTGACGCTTTTTCACAGAGATTTTGAAACTGAAATCTCCCATGCCGTTTCCACCATAGGCAGCAATGGGCTTCCCCATAGAACTTGCCAACCTGAATTCCTACAGGCTAGATGTGAGAGGCACATTCTGCTGCTTCCTCCCTTAGAGTTAAACTTGCTTCTGAAAGCTCAACCTCCGGGGAGTTTGTTTGGCAGAGATATAGAACACACATTTCCAAGCCTGTTGGAAGGCATTTGCAGTTTCATTTCGCGTCTAATTTCCCAAACCAAACTGCTTGCAGCTCTAACTCCCTTCTAACTACCACTTCTTCGGTTCAGTGAGATATGCTGGATTCTAAACGGAGAAGCTTCTCTGACGCTTTTTCACAGAGATTTTGAAACTGAAATTTCCAAACCCGTTTCCAACGAAGGCGCCAATGGGCTTCCCCATAGAACTTGCCAACCTGAATTCCTACAGGCTAGATGTGAGAGGCACATTCTGCTGCTTCCTCCCTTAGATTTAAACTAGCTTCTGAAAGCTCAACCTCCGGGGAGTTTGTTTGGCAGAGATATAGAACACACTTTTCCAAGCCTGTTGGAAGGCATTTGCAGTTTCATTTCGCGTCTAATTTCCCAAACCAAACTGCTTGCAGCTCTAACTGCCTTCTAACTACCACTTCTTCGGTTCAGTGAGATATGCTGGATTCTAAACGGAGAAGCTTCTCTGACGCTTTTTCACAGAGATTTTGAAACTGAAATCTCCCATGCTGTTTCCACCATAGCCAGCAATGGGCTTCCCCATAGAACTTGCCAACCTGAATTCCTACAGGCTAGATGTGAGAGGCACATTCTGCTGCTTCCTCCCTTAGAGTTAAACTAGCTTCTGAAAGCTCAACCTCCAGGGAGTCTGTTTGGCAGAGATATAGAACACACTTTTCCAAGAATGTTGGAAGGCATTTGCAGTTTCATTTCGCGTCTAATTTCCCAAACCAAACTGCTTGCAGCTCTAACTGCCTTCTAACTACCACTTCTTCGGTTCAGTGAGATATGCTGGATTCTAAACGGAGAAGCTTCTCTGACGCTTTTTCACAGAGATTTTGAAACTGAAATCTCCCATGCCGTTTCCACCATAGGCAGCAATGGGCTTCCCCATAGAACTTGCCAACCTGAATTCCTACAGGCTAGATGTGAGAGGCACATTCTGCTGCTTCCACCCTAACAGTTAAGCTTGCTTCTGAAAGCTCAACCTCCGGGGACTCTGTTTGGCACAGATATAGAACACACTTTTCCAAGCCTGTTGGAAGGCCTTTGCAGTGTCATTTCGCATCTAATTTCCCAAACCAAACTGCTTGCAGCTCTAACTCCCTTCTAACTACCACTTCTTCGGTTCAGTGAGAGATGCTGGATTCTAAACGGAGAAGCTTCTCTGACGCTTTTTCACAGAGATTTTGAAACTGAAATCTCATGCCGTTTCCACCATAGGCAGCAAAGGGCTTCCCCATAGAACTTGCCAACCTGAATTCCTACAGGCTAGATGTGAGAGGCACATTCTGCTGCTTCCTCCCTAACAGTTAAGCTTGCTTCTGAAAGCTCAACCTCCGGGGACTCTGTTTGGCAGAGATATAGAACACACTTTTCCAAGCCTGTTGGAAGGCATTTGCAGTTTCATTTCGCGTCTAATTTCCCAAACCAAACTGCTTGCAGCTCTAACTGCCTTCTAACTACCACTTCTTCGGTTCAGTGAGATATGCTGGATTCTAAACGGAGAAGCTTCTCTGACGCTTTTTCACAGAGATTTTGAAACTGAAATCTCCCATGCCGTTTCCACCATAGGCAGCAATGGGCTTCCCCATAGAACTTGCCAACCTGAATTCCTACAGGCTAGATGTGAGAGGCACATTCTGCTGCTTCCTCCCTTAGAGTTAAACTAGCTTCTGAAAGCTCAACCTCCGGGGAGTCTGTTTGGCAGAGATATAGAACACATTTTTCCAAGCCTGTTGGAAGGCATTTGCAGTTTCATTTCGCGTCTAATTTCCCAAACCAAACTGCTTGCAGCTCTAACTCCCTTCTAACTACCACTTCTTCGGTTCAGTGAGATATGCTGGATTCTAAACGGAGAAGCTTCTCTGACGCTTTTTCACAGAGATTTTGAAACTGAAATCTCCCATGCCGTTTCCACCATAGGCAGCAGTGGGCTTCCCCATAGAACTTGCCAACCTGAATTCCTACAGGCTAGATGTGAGAGGCACATTCTGCTGCTTCCTCCCTTAGAGTTAAACTTGCTTCTGAAAGCTCAACCTCCGGGGAGTTTGTTTGGCAGAGATATAGAACACACTTTTCCAAGCCTGTTGGAAGGCATTTGCAGTTTCATTTGGCGTCTAATTTCCCAAACCAAACTGCTTGCAGCTCTAACTCCCTTCTAACTACCACTTCTTCGGTTCAGTGAGATATGCTGGATTCTAAACGGAGAAGCTTCTCTGACGCTTTTTCACAGAGATTTTGAAACTGAAATCTCCCATGCCGTTTCCACCATAGGCAGCAATGGGCTTCCCCATAGAACTTGCCAACCTGAATTCCTACAGGCTAGATGTGAGAGGCACATTCTGCTGCTTCCTCCCTTAGATTTAAACTAGCTTCTGAAAGCTCAACCTCCGGGGAGTTTGTTTGGCAGAGATATAGAACACACTTTTCCAAGCCTGTTGGAAGGCATTTGCAGTTTCATTTCGCGTCTAATTTCCCAAACCAAACTGCTTGCAGCTCTAACTGCCTTCTAACTACCACTTCTTCGGTTCAGTGAGATATGCTGGATTCTAAACGGAGAAGCTTCTCTGACGCTTTTTCACAGAGATTTTGAAACTGAAATCTCCCATGCTGTTTCCACCATAGCCAGCAATGGGCTTCCCCATAGAACTTGCCAACCTGAATTCCTACAGGCTAGATGTGAGAGGCACATTCTGCTGCTTCCTCCCTTAGAGTTAAACTAGCTTCTGAAAGCTCAACCTCCAGGGAGTCTGTTTGGCAGAGATATAGAACACACTTTTCCAAGAATGTTGGAAGGCATTTGCAGTTTCATTTCGCGTCTAATTTCCCAAACCAAACTGCTTGCAGCTCTAACTGCCTTCTAACTACCACTTCTTCGGTTCAGTGAGATATGCTGGATTCTAAACGGAGAAGCTTCTCTGACGCTTTTTCACAGAGATTTTGAAACTGAAATCTCCCATGCCGTTTCCACCATAGGCAGCAATGGGCTTCCCCATAGAACTTGCCAACCTGAATTCCTACAGGCTAGATGTGAGAGGCACATTCTGCTGCTTCCACCCTAACAGTTAAGCTTGCTTCTGAAAGCTCAACCTCCGGGGACTCTGTTTGGCACAGATATAGAACACACTTTTCCAAGCCTGTTGGAAGGCCTTTGCAGTGTCATTTCACATCTAATTTCCCAAACCAAACTGCTTGCAGCTCTAACTCCCTTCTAACTACCACTTCTTCGGTTCAGTGAGAGATGCTGGATTCTAAACGGAGAAGCTTCTCTGACGCTTTTTCACAGAGATTTTGAAACTGAAATCTCATGCCGTTTCCACCATAGGCAGCAAAGGGCTTCCCCATAGAACTTGCCAACCTGAATTCCTACAGGCTAGATGTGAGAGGCACATTCTGCTGCTTCCTCCCTAACAGTTAAGCTTGCTTCTGAAAGCTCAACCTCCGGGGACTCTGTTTGGCAGAGATATAGAACACACTTTTCCAAGCCTGTTGGAAGGCATTTGCAGTTTCATTTCGCGTCTAATTTCCCAAACCAAACTGCTTGCAGCTCTAACTGCCTTCTAACTACCACTTCTTCGGTTCAGTGAGATATGCTGGATTCTAAACGGAGAAGCTTCTCTGACGCTTTTTCACAGAGATTTTGAAACTGAAATCTCCCATGCCGTTTCCACCATAGGCAACAATGGGCTTCCCAATAGAACTTGCCAACCTGAATTCCTACAGGCTAGATGTGAGAGGCACATTCTGCTGCTTCCTCCCTTAGAGTTAAACTAGCTTCTGAAAGCTCAACCTCCGGGGAGTCTGTTTGGCAGAGATATAGAACACATTTTTCCAAGCCTGTTGGAAGGCATTTGCAGTTTCATTTCGCGTCTAATTTCCCAAACCAAACTGCTTGCAGCTCTAACTCCCTTCTAACTACCACTTCTTCGGTTCAGTGAGATATGCTGGATTCTAAACGGAGAAGCTTCTCTGACGCTTTTTCACAGAGATTTTGAAACTGAAATCTCCCATGCTGTTTCCACCATAGCCAGCAATGGGCTTCCCCATAGAACTTGCCAACCTGAATTCCTACAGGCTAGATGTGAGAGGCACATTCTGCTGCTTCCTCCCTTAGAGTTAAACTAGCTTCTGAAAGCTCAACCTCCAGGGAGTCTGTTTGGCAGAGATATAGAACACACTTTTCCAAGAATGTTGGAAGGCATTTGCAGTTTCATTTCGCGTCTAATTTCCCAAACCAAACTGCTTGCAGCTCTAACTGCCTTCTAACTACCACTTCTTCGGTTCAGTGAGATATGCTGGATTCTAAACGGAGAAGCTTCTCTGACGCTTTTTCACAGAGATTTTGAAACTGAAATCTCCCATGCCGTTTCCACCATAGGCAGCAATGGGCTTCCCCATAGAACTTGCCAACCTGAATTCCTACAGGCTAGATGTGAGAGGCACATTCTGCTGCTTCCACCCTAACAGTTAAGCTTGCTTCTGAAAGCTCAACCTCCGGGGACTCTGTTTGGCACAGATATAGAACACACTTTTCCAAGCCTGTTGGAAGGCCTTTGCAGTGTCATTTCGCATCTAATTTCCCAAACCAAACTGCTTGCAGCTCTAACTCCCTTCTAACTACCACTTCTTCGGTTCAGTGAGAGATGCTGGATTCTAAACGGAGAAGCTTCTCTGACGCTTTTTCACAGAGATTTTGAAACTGAAATCTCATGCCGTTTCCACCATAGGCAGCAAAGGGCTTCCCCATAGAACTTGCCAACCTGAATTCCTACAGGCTAGATGTGAGAGGCACATTCTGCTGCTTCCTCCCTAACAGTTAAGCTTGCTTCTGAAAGCTCAACCTCCGGGGACTCTGTTTGGCAGAGATATAGAACACACTTTTCCAAGCCTGTTGGAAGGCATTTGCAGTTTCATTTCGCGTCTAATTTCCCAAACCAAACTGCTTGCAGCTCTAACTGCCTTCTAACTACCACTTCTTCGGTTCAGTGAGATATGCTGGATTCTAAACGGAGAAGCTTCTCTGACGCTTTTTCACAGAGATTTTGAAACTGAAATCTCCCATGCCGTTTCCACCATAGGCAGCAATGGGCTTCCCCATAGAACTTGCCAACCTGAATTCCTACAGGCTAGATGTGAGAGGCACATTCTGCTGCTTCCTCCCTTAGAGTTAAACTAGCTTCTGAAAGCTCAACCTCCGGGGAGTCTGTTTGGCAGAGATATAGAACACATTTTTCCAAGCCTGTTGGAAGGCATTTGCAGTTTCATTTCGCGTCTAATTTCCCAAACCAAACTGCTTGCAGCTCTAACTCCCTTCTAACTACCACTTCTTCGGTTCAGTGAGATATGCTGGATTCTAAACGGAGAAGCTTCTCTGACGCTTTTTCACAGAGATTTTGAAACTGAAATCTCCCATGCCGTTTCCACCATAGGCAGCAATGGGCTTCCCCATAGAACTTGCCAACCTGAATTCCTACAGGCTAGATGTGAGAGGCACATTCTGCTGCTTCCTCCCTTAGAGTTAAACTTGCTTCTGAAAGCTCAACCTCCGGGGAGTTTGTTTGGCAGAGATATAGAACACACTTTTCCAAGCCTGTTGGAAGGCATTTGCAGTTTCATTTCGCGTCTAATTTCCCAAACCAAACTGCTTGCAGCTCTAACTCCCTTCTAACTACCACTTCTTCGGTTCAGTGAGATATGCTGGATTCTAAACGGAGAAGCTTCTCTGACGCTTTTTCACAGAGATTTTGAAACTGAAATTTCCAAACCCGTTTCCAACGAAGGCGCCAATGGGCTTCCCCATAGAACTTGCCAACCTGAATTCCTACAGGCTAGATGTGAGAGGCACATTCTGCTGCTTCCTCCCTTAGATTTAAACTAGCTTCTGAAAGCTCAACCTCCGGGGAGTTTGTTTGGCAGGGATATAGAACACACTTTTCCAAGCCTGTTGGAAGGCATTTGCAGTTTCATTTCGCGTCTAATTTCCCAAACCAAACTGCTTGCAGCTCTAACTGCCTTCTAACTACCACTTCTTCGGTTCAGTGAGATATGCTGGATTCTAAACGGAGAAGCTTCTCTGACGCTTTTTCACAGAGATTTTGAAACTGAAATCTCCCATGCTGTTTCCACCATAGCCAGCAATGGGCTTCCCCATAGAACTTGCCAACCTGAATTCCTACAGGCTAGATGTGAGAGGCACATTCTGCTGCTTCCTCCCTTAGAGTTAAACTAGCTTCTGAAAGCTCAAACTCCAGGGAGTCTGTTTGGCAGAGATATAGAACACACTTTTCCAAGAATGTTGGAAGGCATTTGCAGTTTCATTTCGCGTCTAATTTCCCAAACCAAACTGCTTGCAGCTCTAACTGCCTTCTAACTACCACTTCTTCGGTTCAGTGAGATATGCTGGATTCTAAACGGAGAAGCTTCTCTGACGCTTTTTCACAGAGATTTTGAAACTGAAATCTCCCATGCCGTTTCCACCATAGGCAGCAATGGGCTTCCCCATAGAACTTGCCAACCTGAATTCCTACAGGCTAGATGTGAGAGGCACATTCTGCTGCTTCCACCCTAACAGTTAAGCTTGCTTCTGAAAGCTCAACCTCCGGGGACTCTGTTTGGCACAGATATAGAACACACTTTTCCAAGCCTGTTGGAAGGCCTTTGCAGTGTCATTTCGCATCTAATTTCCCAAACCAAACTGCTTGCAGCTCTAACTCCCTTCTAACTACCACTTCTTCGGTTCAGTGAGAGATGCTGGATTCTAAACGGAGAAGCTTCTCTGACGCTTTTTCACAGAGATTTTGAAACTGAAATCTCATGCCGTTTCCACCATAGGCAGCAAAGGGCTTCCCCATAGAACTTGCCAACCTGAATTCCTACAGGCTAGATGTGAGAGGCACATTCTGCTGCTTCCTCCCTAACAGTTAAGCTTGCTTCTGAAAGCTCAACCTCCGGGGACTCTGTTTGGCAGAGATATAGAACACACTTTTCCAAGCCTGTTGGAAGGCATTTGCAGTTTCATTTCGCGTCTAATTTCCCAAACCAAACTGCTTGCAGCTCTAACTGCCTTCTAACTACCACTTCTTCGGTTCAGTGAGATATGCTGGATTCTAAACGGAGAAGCTTCTCTGACGCTTTTTCACAGAGATTTTGAAACTGAAATCTCCCATGCCGTTTCCACCATAGGCAGCAATGGGCTTCCCCATAGAACTTGCCAACCTGAATTCCTACAGGCTAGATGTGAGAGGCACATTCTGCTGCTTCCTCCCTTAGAGTTAAACTAGCTTCTGAAAGCTCAACCTCCGGGGAGTCTGTTTGGCAGAGATATAGAACACATTTTTCCAAGCCTGTTGGAAGGCATTTGCAGTTTCATTTCGCGTCTAATTTCCCAAACCAAACTGCTTGCAGCTCTAACTCCCTTCTAACTACCACTTCTTCGGTTCAGTGAGATATGCTGGATTCTAAACGGAGAAGCTTCTCTGACGCTTTTTCACAGAGATTTTGAAACTGAAATCTCCCATGCCGTTTCCACCATAGGCAGCAATGGGCTTCCCCATAGAACTTGCCAACCTGAATTCCTACAGGCTAGATGTGAGAGGCACATTCTGCTGCTTCCTCCCTTAGAGTTAAACTTGCTTCTGAAAGCTCAACCTCCGGGGAGTTTGTTTGGCAGAGATATAGAACACACTTTTCCAAGCCTGTTGGAAGGCATTTGCAGTTTCATTTCGCGTCTAATTTCCCAAACCAAACTGCTTGCAGCTCTAACTCCCTTCTAACTACCACTTCTTCGGTTCAGTGAGATATGCTGGATTCTAAACGGAGAAGCTTCTCTGACGCTTTTTCACAGAGATTTTGAAACTGAAATTTCCAAACCCGTTTCCAACGAAGGCGCCAATGGGCTTCCCCATAGAACTTGCCAACCTGAATTCCTACAGGCTAGATGTGAGAGGCACATTCTGCTGCTTCCTCCCTTAGATTTAAACTAGCTTCTGAAAGCTCAACCTCCGGGGAGTTTGTTTGGCAGAGATATAGAACACACTTTTCCAAGCCTGTTGGAAGGCATTTGCAGTTTCATTTCGCGTCTAATTTCCCAAACCAAACTGCTTGCAGCTCTAACTGCCTTCTAACTACCACTTCTTCGGTTCAGTGAGATATGCTGGATTCTAAACGGAGAAGCTTCTCTGACGCTTTTTCACAGAGATTTTGAAACTGAAATCTCCCATGCTGTTTCCACCATAGCCAGCAATGGGCTTCCCCATAGAACTTGCCAACCTGAATTCCTACAGGCTAGATGTGAGAGGCACATTCTGCTGCTTCCTCCCTTAGAGTTAAACTAGCTTCTGAAAGCTCAACCTCCAGGGAGTCTGTTTGGCAGAGATATAGAACACACTTTTCCAAGAATGTTGGAAGGCATTTGCAGTTTCATTTCGCGTCTAATTTCCCAAACCAAACTGCTTGCAGCTCTAACTGCCTTCTAACTACCACTTCTTCGGTTCAGTGAGATATGCTGGATTCTAAACGGAGAAGCTTCTCTGACGCTTTTTCACAGAGATTTTGAAACTGAAATCTCCCATGCCGTTTCCACCATAGGCAGCAATGGGCTTCCCCATAGAACTTGCCAACCTGAATTCCTACAGGCTAGATGTGAGAGGCACATTCTGCTGCTTCCACCCTAACAGTTAAGCTTGCTTCTGAAAGCTCAACCTCCGGGGACTCTGTTTGGCACAGATATAGAACACACTTTTCCAAGCCTGTTGGAAGGCCTTTGCAGTGTCATTTCGCATCTAATTTCCCAAACCAAACTGCTTGCAGCTCTAACTCCCTTCTAACTACCACTTCTTCGGTTCAGTGAGAGATGCTGGATTCTAAACGGAGAAGCTTCTCTGACGCTTTTTCACAGAGATTTTGAAACTGAAATCTCATGCCGTTTCCACCATAGGCAGCAAAGGGCTTCCCCATAGAACTTGCCAACCTGAATTCCTACAGGCTAGATGTGAGAGGCACATTCTGCTGCTTCCTCCCTAACAGTTAAGCTTGCTTCTGAAAGCTCAACCTCCGGGGACTCTGTTTGGCAGAGATATAGAACACACTTTTCCAAGCCTGTTGGAAGGCATTTGCAGTTTCATTTCGCGTCTAATTTCCCAAACCAAACTGCTTGCAGCTCTAACTGCCTTCTAACTACCACTTCTTCGGTTCAGTGAGATATGCTGGATTCTAAACGGAGAAGCTTCTCTGACGCTTTTTCACAGAGATTTTGAAACTGAAATCTCCCATGCCGTTTCCACCATAGGCAGCAATGGGCTTCCCCATAGAACTTGCCAACCTGAATTCCTACAGGCTAGATGTGAGAGGCACATTCTGCTGCTTCCTCCCTTAGAGTTAAACTAGCTTCTGAAAGCTCAACCTCCGGGGAGTCTGTTTGGCAGAGATATAGAACACATTTTTCCAAGCCTGTTGGAAGGCATTTGCAGTTTCATTTCGCGTCTAATTTCCCAAACCAAACTGCTTGCAGCTCTAACTCCCTTCTAACTACCACTTCTTCGGTTCAGTGAGATATGCTGGATTCTAAACGGAGAAGCTTCTCTGACGCTTTTTCACAGAGATTTTGAAACTGAAATCTCCCATGCCGTTTCCACCATAGGCAGCAATGGGCTTCCCCATAGAACTTGCCAACCTGAATTCCTACAGGCTAGATGTGAGAGGCACATTCTGCTGCTTCCTCCCTTAGAGTTAAACTTGCTTCTGAAAGCTCAACCTCCGGGGAGTTTGTTTGGCAGAGATATAGAACACACTTTTCCAAGCCTGTTGGAAGGCATTTGCAGTTTCATTTTGCGTCTAATTTCCCAAACCAAACTGCTTGCAGCTCTAACTCCCTTCTAACTACCACTTCTTCGGTTCAGTGAGATATGCTGGATTCTAAACGGAGAAGCTTCTCTGACGCTTTTTCACAGAGATTTTGAAACTGAAATTTCCAAACCCGTTTCCAACGAAGGCGCCAATGGGCTTCCCCATAGAACTTGCCAACCTGAATTCCTACAGGCTAGATGTGAGAGGCACATTCTGCTGCTTCCTCCCTTAGAGTTAAACTAGCTTCTGAAAGCTCAACCTCCGGGGAGTTTGTTCGGCAGAGATATAGAACACACTTTTCCAAGCCTGTTGGAAGGCATTTGCAGTTTCATTTCGCGTCTAATTTCCCAAACCAAACTGCTTGCAGCTCTAACTGCCTTCTAACTACCACTTCTTCGGTTCAGTGAGATATGCTGGATTCTAAACGGAGAAGCTTCTCTGACGCTTTTTCACAGAGATTTTGAAACTGAAATCTCCCATGCTGTTTCCACCATAGCCAGCAATGGGCTTCCCCATAGAACTTGCCAACCTGAATTCCTACAGGCTAGATGTGAGAGGCACATTCTGCTGCTTCCTCCCTTAGAGTTAAACTAGCTTCTGAAAGCTCAACCTCCAGGGAGTCTGTTTGGCAGAGATATAGAACACACTTTTCCAAGCCTGTTGGAAGGCATTTGCAGTTTCATTTCGCGTCTAATTTCCCAAACCAAACTGCTTGCAGCTCTAACTGCCTTCTAACTACCACTTCTTCGGTTCAGTGAGATATGCTGGATTCTAAACGGAGAAGCTTCTCTGACGCTTTTTCACAGAGATTTTGAAACTGAAATCTCCCATGCCGTTTCCACCATAGGCAGCAATGGGCTTCCCCATAGAACTTGCCAACCTGAATTCCTACAGGCTAGATGTGAGAGGCACATTCTGTTGCTTCCTCCCTAACAGTTAAGCTTGCTTCTGAAAGCTCAACCTCCGGGGACTCTGTTTGGCACAGATATAGAACACACTTTTCCAAGCCTGTTGGAAGGCCTTTGCAGTGTCATTTCGCATCTAATTTCCCAAACCAAACTGCTTGCAGCTCTAACTCCCTTCTAACTACCACTTCTTCGGTTCAGTGAGATATGCTGGATTCTAAACGGAGAAGCTTCTCTGACGCTTTTTCACAGAGATTTTGAAACTGAAATCTCCCATGCCGTTTCCACCATAGGCAGCAATGGGCTTCCCCATAGAACTTGCCAACCTGAATTCCTACAGGCTAGATGTGAGAGGCACATTCTGCTGCTTCCTCCCTTAGAGTTAAACTTGCTTCTGAAAGCTCAACCTCCGGGGAGTTTGTTTGGCAGAGATATAGAACACACTTTTCCAAGCCTGTTGGAAGGCATTTGCAGTTTCATTTCGCGTCTAATTTCCCAAACCAAACTGCTTGCAGCTCTAACTCCCTTCTAACTACCACTTCTTCGGTTCAGTGAGATATGCTGGATTCTAAACGGAGAAGCTTCTCTGACGCTTTTTCACAGAGATTTTGAAACTGAAATCTCCCATGCCGTTTCCACCATAGGCAGCAATGGGCTTCCCCATAGAACTTGCCAACCTGAATTCCTACATTCTAGATGTGAGAGGCACATTCTGCTGCTTCCTCCGTTAGAGTTAAACTTGCTTCTGAAAGCTCAACCTCTGGGGAGTTTGTTTGGCAGAGATATAGAACACACTTTTCCACGCCTGTTGGAAGGCATTTGCAGTTTCATTTCGCGTCTAATTTCCCAAACCAAACTGCTTGCAGCTCTAACTCCCTTCTAACTACCACTTCTTCGGTTCAGTGAGATATGCTGGATTCTAAACGGAGAAGCTTCTCTGACGCTTTTTCACAGAGATTTTGAAACTGAAATTTCCAAACCCATTTCCAACGAAGGCGCCAATGGGCTTCCCCATAGAACTTGCCAACCTGAATTCCTACAGGCTAGATGTGAGAGGCACATTCTGCTGCTTCCTCCCTTAGAGTTAAGCTAGCTTCTGAAAGCTCAACCTCCGGGGAGTCTGTTTGGCAGAGATATGGAACACACTTTTCCAAGCCTGTTTTAAGGCATTTGCAGTTTCATTTCGCGTCTAATTTCCCAAACCAAACTGCTTGCAGCTCTAACTCCCTTCTAACTACCACTTCTTCGCTTCAGTGAGATATGCTGGATTCTAAACGGAGAAGCTTCTCTGACGCTTTTTCACAGAGATTTTGAAACTGAAATTTCCCATGCCGTTTTCACCATAGGCAGCAATGGGCTTCCCCATAGAACTTGCCACCCTGAATTCCTACAGGCTAGATGTGAGAGGCACATTCTGCTGCTTCCTCCCTTAGAGTTAAACTTGCTTCTGAAAGCTCAACCTCCGGGGAGTCTGTTTGGCAGAGATATAGAACACACTTTTCCAAGCCTGTTGGAAGGAATTTGCAGTTTCATTTCGCGTCTAATTTCCCAAACCAAACTGCTTGCAGCTCTAACTCCCTTCTAACTACCACTTCGGTTCAGTGAGATATGCTGGATTCTAAACGGAGAAGCTTCTCTGACGCTTTTTCACAGAGATTTTGAAACTGAAATTTCCAAACCCGTTTCCAACGAAGGCGCCAATGGGCTTCCCCTTAGAACTTGCCAACCTGAATTCCTACAGGCTAGAGTTGAGAGGCACATTCTGCTGCTTCCTCCCTTAGAGTTAAACTAGCTTCTGAAAGCTCAACCTCCTGGGAGTTTGTTTGGCAGAGATATAGAACACACTTTTCCAAGCCTGTTGGAAGGCATTTGCAGTTTCATTTCGCGTCTAATTTCCCAAACCAAACTGCTTGCAGTTCTAACTCCCTTCTAACTACCACTTCTTCGGTTCAGTGAGATATGCTGGATTCTAAACGGAGAAGCTTCTCTGACGCTTTTTCACAGAGATTTTGAAACTGAAATCTCCCATGCCGTTTCCACCATAGGCAGCAATGGGCTTCCCCATAGAACTTGCCAACCTGAATTCCTACAGGCTAGATGTGAGAGGCACATTCTGCTGCTTCCTCCTTTAGAGTTAAACTTGCTTCTGAAAGCTCAACCTCCGGGGAGTTTGTTTGGCAGAGATATAGAACACACTTTTCCAAGCCTGTTGGAAGGCATTTGCAGTTTCATTTCGCGTCTAATTTCCCAAACCAAACTGCTTGCAGCTCTAACTCCCTTCTAACTACCACTTCTTCGGTTCAGTGAGATATGCTGGATTCTAAACGGAGAAGCTTCTCTGACGCTTTTTCACAGAGATTTTGAAACTGAAATTTCCAAACCCGTTTCCAACGAAGGCGCCAATGGGCTTCCCCATAGAACTTGCCAACCTGAATTCCTACAGGCTAGATGTGAGAGGCACATTCTGCTGCTTCCTCCCTTAGAGTTAAACTAGCTTCTGAAAGCTCAACCTCCGGGGAGTTTGTTTGGCAGAGATATAGAACACACTTTTCCAAGCCTGTTGGAAGTCATTTGCAGTTTCATTTCGCGTCTAATTTCCCTAACCAAACTGCTTGCAGCTCTAACTGCCTTCTAACTACCACTTCTTCGGTTCAGTGAGATATGCTGGATTCTAAACGGAGAAGCTTCTCTGACGCTTTTTCACAGAGATTTTGAAACTGAAATCTCCCATGCCGTTTCCACCATAGGCAGCAATGGGCTTCCCCATAGAACTTGCCAACCTGAATTCCTACACGCTTGATGTGAGAGGCACATTCTGCTGCTTCCTCCCTTAGAGTTAAACTAGCTTCTGAAAGCTCAACCTCCGGGGAGTCTGTTTGGCAGAGATATAGAACACATTTTTCCAAGCCTGTTGGAAGGCATTTGCAGTTTCATTTTGCGTCTAATTTCCCAAACCAAACTGCTTGCAGCTCTAACTCCCTTCTAACTACCACTTCTTCGGTTCAGTGAGATATGCTGGATTCTAAACGGAGAAGCTTCTCTGACGCTTTTTCACAGAGATTTTGAAACTGAAATCTCCCATGCTGTTTACACCATAGCCAGCAATGGGCTTCCCCATGGAACTTGCCAACCTGAATTCCTACAGGCTAGATGTGAGAGGCACATTCTGCTGCTTCCTCCCTTAGAGTTAAACTAGCTTCTGAAAGCTCAACCTCCAGGGAGTCTGTTTGGCAGAGATATAGAACACACTTTTCCACGCCTGTTGGAAGGCATTTGCAGTTTCATTTCGCGTCTAATTTCCCAAACCAAACTGCTTGCAGCTCTAACTGCCATCTAACTACCACTTCTTCGGTTCAGTGAGATATGCTGGATTCTAAACGGAGAAGCTTCTCTGACGCTTTTTCACAGAGATTTTGAAACTGAAATCTCCCATGCCGTTTCCACCATAGGCAGCAATGGGCTTCCCCATAGAACTTGCCAACCTGAATTCCTACAGGCTAGATGTGAGAGGCATATTCTGCTGCTTCCTCCCTAACAGTTAAGCTTGCTTCTGAAAGCTCAACCTCTGGGGACTCTGTTTGGCACAGATATAGAACACACTTTTCCAAGCCTGTTGGAAGGCCTTTGCAGTGTCATTTCGCATCTAATTTCCCAAACCAAACTGCTTGCAGCTCTAACTCCCTTCTAACTAACACTTCTTCGGTTCAGTGAGAGATGCTGGATTCTAAACGGAGAAGCTTCTCTGACGCTTTTTCACAGAGATTTTGAAACTGAAATCTCATGCCGTTTCCACCATAGGCAGCAATGGGCTTCCCCATAGAACTTGCCAACCTGAATTCCTACAGGCTAGATGTGAGAGGCACATTCTGCTGCTTCCTCCCTAACAGTTAAGCTTGCTTCTGAAAGCTCAACCTCCGGGGACTCTGTTTGGCAGAGATATAGAACACACTTTTCCAAGCCTGTTGGAAGGCATTTGCAGTTTCATTTCGCGTCTAATTTCCCAAACCAAACTGCTTGCAGCTCTAACTGCCTTCTAACTACCACTTCTTCGGTTCAGTGAGATATGCTGGATTCTAAACGGAGAAGCTTCTCTGACGCTTTTTCACAGAGATTTTGAAACTGAAATCTCCCATGCCGTTTCCACCATAGGCAGCAATGGGCTTCCCCATAGAACTTGCCAACCTGAATTCCTACAGGCTAGATGTGAGAGGCACATTCTGCTGCTTCCTCCCTTAGAGTTAAACTAGCTTCTGAAAGCTCAACCTCCGGGGAGTCTGTTTGGCAGAGATATAGAACACATTTTTCCAAGTCTGTTGGAAGGCATTTGCAGTTTCATTTCGCGTCTAATTTCCCAAACCAAACTGCTTGCAGCTCTAACTCCCTTCTAACTACCACTTCTTCGGTTCAGTGAGATATGCTGGATTCTAAACGGAGAAGCTTCTCTGACGCTTTTTCACAGAGATTTTGAAACTGAAATCTCCCATGCCGTTTCCACCATAGGCAGCAATGGGCTTCCCCATAGAACTTGCCAACCTGAATTCCTACAGGCTAGATGTGAGAGGCACATTCTGCTGCTTCCTCCCTTAGAGTTAAACTTGCTTCTGAAAGCTCAACCTCCGGGGAGTTTGTTTGGCAGAGATATAGAACACACTTTTCCAAGCCTGTTGGAAGGCATTTGCAGTTTCATTTTGCGTCTAATTTCCCAAACCAAACTGCTTGCAGCTCTAACTCCCTTCTAACTACCACTTCTTCGGTTCAGTGAGATATGCTGGATTCTAAACGGAGAAGCTTCTCTGACGCTTTTTCACAGAGATTTTGAAACTGAAATTTCCAAACCCGTTTCCAACGAAGGCGCCAATGGGCTTCCCCATAGAACTTGCCAACCTGAATTCCTACAGGCTAGATGTGAGAGGCACATTCTGCTGCTTCCTCCCTTAGAGTTAAACTAGCTTCTGAAAGCTCAACCTCCGGGGAGTTTGTTCGGCAGAGATATAGAACACACTTTTCCAAGCCTGTTGGAAGGCATTTGCAGTTTCATTTCGCGTCTAATTTCCCAAACCAAACTGCTTGCAGCTCTAACTGCCTTCTAACTACCACTTCTTCGGTTCAGTGAGATATGCTGGATTCTAAACGGAGAAGCTTCTCTGACGCTTTTTCACAGAGATTTTGAAACTGAAATCTCCCATGCTGTTTCCACCATAGCCAGCAATGGGCTTCCCCATAGAACTTGCCAACCTGAATTCCTACAGGCTAGATGTGAGAGGCACATTCTGCTGCTTCCTCCCTTAGAGTTAAACTAGCTTCTGAAAGCTCAACCTCCAGGGAGTCTGTTTGGCAGAGATATAGAACACACTTTTCCAAGCCTGTTGGAAGGCATTTGCAGTTTCATTTCGCGTCTAATTTCCCAAACCAAACTGCTTGCAGCTCTAACTGCCTTCTAACTACCACTTCTTCGGTTCAGTGAGATATGCTGGATTCTAAACGGAGAAGCTTCTCTGACGCTTTTTCACAGAGATTTTGAAACTGAAATCTCCCATGCCGTTTCCACCATAGGCAGCAATGGGCTTCCCCATAGAACTTGCCAACCTGAATTCCTACAGGCTAGATGTGAGAGGCACATTCTGCTGCTTCCTCCCTAACAGTTAAGCTTGCTTCTGAAAGCTCAACCTCCGGGGACTCTGTTTGGCACAGATATAGAACACACTTTTCCAAGCCTGTTGGAAGGCCTTTGCAGTGTCATTTCGCATCTAATTTCCCAAACCAAACTGCTTGCAGCTCTAACTCCCTTCTAACTACCACTTCTTCGGTTCAGTGAGATATGCTGGATTCTAAACGGAGAAGCTTCTCTGACGCTTTTTCACAGAGATTTTGAAACTGAAATCTCCCATGCCGTTTCCACCATAGGCAGCAATGGGCTTCCCCATAGAACTTGCCAACCTGAATTCCTACAGGCTAGATGTGAGAGGCACATTCTGCTGCTTCCTCCCTTAGAGTTAAACTTGCTTCTGAAAGCTCAACCTCCGGGGAGTTTGTTTGGCAGAGATATAGAACACACTTTTCCAAGACTGTTGGAAGGCATTTGCAGTTTCATTTCGCGTCTAATTTCCCAAACCAAACTGCTTGCAGCTCTAACTCCCTTCTAACTACCACTTCTTCGGTTCAGTGAGATATGCTGGATTCTAAACGGAGAAGCTTCTCTGACGCTTTTTCACAGAGATTTTGAAACTGAAATCTCCCATGCCGTTTCCACCATAGGCAGCAATGGGCTTCCCCATAGAACTTGCCAACCTGAATTCCTACATTCTAGATGTGAGAGGCACATTCTGCTGCTTCCTCCGTTAGAGTTAAACTTGCTTCTGAAACCTCAACCTCTGGGGAGTTTGTTTGGCAGAGATATAGAACACACTTTTCCACGCCTGTTGGAAGGCATTTGCAGTTTCATTTCGCGTCTAATTTCCCAAACCAAACTGCTTGCAGCTCTAACTCCCTTCTAACTACCACTTCTTCGGTTCAGTGAGATATGCTGGATTCTAAACGGAGAAGCTTCTCTGACGCTTTTTCACAGAGATTTTGAAACTGAAATTTCCAAACCCATTTCCAACGAAGGCGCCAATGGGCTTCCCCATAGAACTTGCCAACCTGAATTCCTACAGGCTAGATGTGAGAGGCACATTCTGCTGCTTCCTCCCTTAGAGTTAAGCTAGCTTCTGAAAGCTCAACCTCCGGGGAGTCTGTTTGGCAGAGATATAGAACACACTTTTCCAAGCCTGTTTTAAGGCATTTGCAGTTTCATTTCGCGTCTAATTTCCCAAACCAAACTGCTTGCAGCTCTAACTCCCTTCTAACTACCACTTCTTCGCTTCAGTGAGATATGCTGGATTCTAAACGGAGAAGCTTCTCTGACGCTTTTTCACAGAGATTTTGAAACTGAAATTTCCCATGCCGTTTTCACCATAGGCAGCAATGGGCTTCCCCATAGAACTTGCCACCCTGAATTCCTACAGGCTAGATGTGAGAGGCACATTCTGCTGCTTCCTCCCTTAGAGTTAAACTTGCTTCTGAAAGCTCAACCTCCGGGGAGTCTGTTTGGCAGAGATATAGAACACACTTTTCCAAGCCTGTTGGAAGGCATTTGCAGTTTCATTTCGCGTCTAATTTCCCAAACCAAACTGCTTGCAGCTCTAACTCCCTTCTAACTACCACTTCGGTTCAGTGAGATATGCTGGATTCTAAACGGAGAAGCTTCTCTGACGCTTTTTCACAGAGATTTTGAAACTGAAATTTCCAAACCCGTTTCCAACGAAGGCGCCAATGGGCTTCCCCTTAGAACTTGCCAACCTGAATTCCTACAGGCTAGAGTTGAGAGACACATTCTGCTGCTTCCTCCCTTAGAGTTAAACTAGCTTCTGAAAGCTCAACCTCCTGGGAGTTTGTTTGGCAGAGATATAGAACACACTTTTCCAAGCCTGTTGGAAGGCATTTGCAGTTTCATTTCGCGTCTAATTTCCCAAACCAAACTGCTTGCAGCTCTAACTCCCTTCTAACTACCACTTCTTCGGTTCAGTGAGATATGCTGGATTCTAAACGGAGAAGCTTCTCTGACGCTTTTTCACAGAGATTTTGAAACTGAAATCTCCCATGCCGTTTCCACCATAGGCAGCAATGGGCTTCCCCATAGAACTTGCCAACCTGAATTCCTACACGCTTGATGTGAGAGGCACATTCTGCTGCTTCCTCCCTTAGAGTTAAACTAGCTTCTGAAAGCTCAACCTCCGGGGAGTCTGTTTGGCAGAGATATAGAACACATTTTTCCAAGCCTGTTGGAAGGCATTTGCAGTTTCATTTTGCGTCTAATTTCCCAAACCAAACTGCTTGCAGCTCTAACTCCCTTCTAACTACCACTTCTTCGGTTCAGTGAGATATGCTGGATTCTAAACGGAGAAGCTTCTCTGACGCTTTTTCACAGAGATTTTGAAACTGAAATTTCCAAACCCGTTTCCAACGAAGGCGCCAATGGGCTTCCCCATAGAACTTGCCAACCTGAATTCCTACAGGCTAGATGTGAGAGACACATTCTGCTTCTTCCTCCCTTAGAGTTAAACTAGCTTCTGAAAGCTCAACCTCCGGGGAGTTTGTTTGGCAGAGATATAGAACACACTTTTCCAAGCCTGTTGGAAGGCATTTGCAGTTTCATTTCGCGTCTAATTTCCCAAACCAAACTGCTTGCAGCTCTAACTGCCTTCTAACTACCACTTCTTCGGTTCAGTGAGATATGCTGGATTCTAAACGGAGAAGCTTCTCTGACGCTTTTTCACAGAGATTTTGAAACTGAAATCTCCCATGCTGTTTACACCATAGCCAGCAATGGGCTTCCCCATGGAACTGGACAACCTGAATTCCTACAGGCTAGATGTGAGAGGCACATTCTGCTGCTTCCTCCCTTAGAGTTAAACTAGCTTCTGAAAGCTCAACCTCCAGGGAGTCTGTTTGGCAGAGATATAGAACACACTTTTCCAAGAATGTTGGAAGGCATTTGCAGTTTCATTTCGCGTCTAATTTCCCAAACCAAACTGCTTGCAGCTCTAACTGCCTTCTAACTACCACTTCTTCGGTTCAGTGAGATATGCTGGATTCTAAACGGAGAAGCTTCTCTGACGCTTTTTCACAGAGATTTTGAAACTGAAATCTCCCATGCCGTTTCCACCATAGGCAGCAATGGGCTTCCCCATAGAACTTGCCAACCTGAATTCCTACAGGCTAGATGTGAGAGGCATATTCTGCTGCTTCCTCCCTAACAGTTAAGCTTGCTTCTGAAAGCTCAACCTCTGGGGACTCTGTTTGGCACAGATATAGAACACACTTTTCCAAGCCTGTTGGAAGGCCTTTGCAGTTTCATTTCGCATCTAATTTCCCAAACCAAACTGCTTGCAGCTCTAACTCCCTTCTAACTAACACTTCTTCGGTTCAGTGAGAGATGCTGGATTCTAAATGGAGAAGCTTCTCTGACGCTTTTTCACAGAGATTTTGAAACTGAAATCTCATGCCGTTTCCACCTTAGGCAGCAATGGGCTTCCCCATAGAACTTGCCAACCTGAATTCCTACAGGCTAGATGTGAGAGGCACATTCTGCTGCTTCCTCCCTAACAGTTAAGCTTGCTTCTGAAAGCTCAACCTCCGGGGACTCTGTTTGGCAGAGATATAGAACACACTTTTCCAAGCCTGTTGGAAGGCATTTGCAGTTTCATTTCGCGTCTAATTTCCCAAACCAAACTGCTTGCAGCTCTAACTGCCTTCTAACTACCACTTCTTCGGTTCAGTGAGATATGCTGGATTCTAAACGGAGAAGCTTCTCTGACGCTTTTTCACAGAGATTTTGAAACTGAAATCTCCCATGCCGTTTCCACCATAGGCAGCAATGGGCTTCCCCATAGAACTTGCCAACCTGAATTCCTACAGGCTAGATGTGAGAGGCACATTCTGCTGCTTCCTCCCTTAGAGTTAAACTAGCTTCTGAAAGCTCAACCTCCGGGGAGTCTGTTTGGCAGAGATATAGAACACATTTTTCCAAGCCTATTGGAAGGCATTTGCAGTTTCATTTCGCGTCTAATTTCCCAAACCAAACTGCTTGCAGCTCTAACTCCCTTCTAACTACCACTTCTTCGGTTCAGTGAGATATGCTGGATTCTAAACGGAGAAGCTTCTCTGACGCTTTTTCACAGAGATTTTGAAACTGAAATCTCCCATGCCGTTTCCACCATAGGCAGCAATGGGCTTCCCCATAGAACTTGCCAACCTGAATTCCTACAGGCTAGATGTGAGAGGCACATTCTGCTGCTTCCTCCCTTAGAGTTAAACTTGCTTCTGAAAGCTCAACCTCCGGGGAGTTTGTTTGGCAGAGATATAGAACACACTTTTCCAACCCTGTTGGAAGGCATTTGCAGTTTCATTTTGCGTCTAATTTCCCAAACCAAACTGCTTGCAGCTCTAACTCCCTTCTAACTACCACTTCTTCGGTTCAGTGAGATATGCTGGATTCTAAACGGAGAAGCTTCTCTGACGCTTTTTCACAGAGATTTTGAAACTGAAATTTCCAAACCCGTTTCCAACGAAGGCGCCAATGGGCTTCCCCATAGAACTTGCCAACCTGAATTCCTACAGGCTAGATGTGAGAGGCACATTCTGCTGCTTCCTCCCTTAGAGTTAAACTAGCTTCTGAAAGCTCAACCTCCGGGGAGTTTGTTCGGCAGAGATATAGAACACACTTTTCCAAGCCTGTTGGAAGGCATTTGCAGTTTCATTTCGCGTCTAATTTCCCAAACCAAACTGCTTGCAGCTCTAACTGCCTTCTAACTACCACTTCTTCGGTTCAGTGAGATATGCTGGATTCTAAACGGAGAAGCTTCTCTGACGCTTTTTCACAGAGATTTTGAAACTGAAATCTCCCATGCTGTTTCCACCATAGCCAGCAATGGGCTTCCCCATAGAACTTGCCAACCTGAATTCCTACAGGCTAGATGTGAGAGGCACATTCTGCTGCTTCCTCCCTTAGAGTTAAACTAGCTTCTGAAAGCTCAACCTCCAGGGAGTCTGTTTGGCAGAGATATAGAACACACTTTTCCAAGCCTGTTGGAAGGCATTTGCAGTTTCATTTCGCGTCTAATTTCCCAAACCAAACTGCTTGCAGCTCTAACTGCCTTCTAACTACCACTTCTTCGGTTCAGTGAGATATGCTGGATTCTAAACGGACAAGCTTCTCTGACGCTTTTTCACAGAGATTTTGAAACTGAAATCTCCCATGCCGTTTCCACCATAGGCAGCAATGGGCTTCCCCATAGAACTTGCCAACCTGAATTCCTACAGGCTAGATGTGAGAGGCACATTCTGCTGCTTCCTCCCTAATAGTTAAGCTTGCTTCTGAAAGCTCAACCTCCGGGGACTCTGTTTGGCACAGATATAGAACACACTTTTCCAAGCCTGTTGGAAGGCCTTTGCAGTGTCATTTCGCATCTAATTTCCCAAACCAAACTGCTTGCAGCTCTAACTCCCTTCTAACTACCACTTCTTCGGTTCAGTGAGATATGCTGGATTCTAAACGGAGAAGCTTCTCTGACGCTTTTTCACAGAGATTTTGAAACTGAAATCTCCCATGCCGTTTCCACCATAGGCAGCAATGGGCTTCCCCATAGAACTTGCCAACCTGAATTCCTACAGGCTAGATGTGAGAGGCACATTCTGCTGCTTCCTCCCTTAGAGTTAAACTTGCTTCTGAAAGCTCAACCTCCGGGGAGTTTGTTTGGCAGAGACATAGAACACACTTTTCCAAGCCTGTTGGAAGTCATTTGCAGTTTCATTTCGCGTCTAATTTCCCTAACCAAACTGCTTGCAGCTCTAACTGCCTTCTAACTACCACTTCTTCGGTTCAGTGAGATATGCTGGATTCTAAACGGAGAAGCTTCTCTGACGCTTTTTCACAGAGATTTTGAAACTGAAATCTCCCATGCCGTTTCCACCATAGGCAGCAATGGGCTTTCCCATAGAACTTGCCAACCTGAATTCCTACACGCTTGATGTGAGAGGCACATTCTGCTGCTTCCTCCCTTAGAGTTAAACTAGCTTCTGAAAGCTCAACCTCCGGGGAGTCTGTTTGGCAGAGATATAGAACACATTATTCCAAGCCTGTTGGAAGGCATTTGCAGTTTCATTTTGCGTCTAATTTCCCAAACCAAACTGCTTGCAGCTCTAACTCCCTTCTAACTACCACTTCTTCGGTTCAGTGAGATATGCTGGATTCTAAACGGAGAAGCTTCTCTGACGCTTTTTCACAGAGATTTTGAAACTGAAATTTCCAAACCCGTTTCCAACGAAGGCGCCAATGGGCTTCCCCATAGAACTTGCCAACCTGAATTCCTACAGGCTAGATGTGAGAGGCACATTCTGCTTCTTCCTCCCTTAGAGTTAAACTAGCTTCTGAAAGCTCAACCTCCGGGGAGTTTGTTTGGCAGAGATATAGAACACACTTTTCCAAGCCTGTTGTAAGGCATTTGCAGTTTCATTTCGCGTCTAATTTCCCAAACCAAACTGCTTGCAGCTCTAACTGCCTTCTAACTACCACTTCTTCGGTTCAGTGAGATATGCTGGATTCTAAACGGAGAAGCTTCTCTGACGCTTTTTCACAGAGATTTTGAAACTGAAATCTCCCATGCTGTTTACACCATAGCCAGCAATGGGCTTCCCCATGGAACTTGCCAACCTGAATTCCTACAGGCTAGATGTGAGAGGCACATTCTGCTGCTTCCTCCCTTAGAGTTAAACTAGCTTCTGAAAGCTCAACCTCCAGGGAGTCTGTTTGGCAGAGATATAGAACACACTTTTCCAAGAATGTTGGAAGGCATTTGCAGTTTCATTTCGTGTCTAATTTCCCAAACCAAACTGCTTGCAGCTCTAACTGCCTTCTAACTACCACTTCTTCGGTTCAGTGAGATATGCTGGATTCTAAACGGAGAAGCTTCTCTGACGCTTTTTCACAGAGATTTTGAAACTGAAATCTCCCATGCCGTTTCCACCATAGGCAGCAATGGGCTTCCCCATAGAACTTGCCAACCTGAATTCCTACAGGCTAGATGTGAGAGGCATATTCTGCTGCTTCCTCCCTAACAGTTAAGCTTGCTTCTGAAAGCTCAACCTCTGGGGACTCTGTTTGGCACAGATATAGAACACACTTTTCCAAGCCTGTTGGAAGGCCTTTGCAGTGTCATTTCGCATCTAATTTCCCAAACCAAACTGCTTGCAGCTCTAACTCCCTTCTAACTACCACTTCTTCGGTTCAGTGAGATATGCTGGATTCTAAACGGAGAAGCTTCTCTGACGCTTTTTCACAGAGATTTTGAAACTGAAATTTCCAAACCCGTTTCCAACGAAGGCGCCAATGGGCTTCCCCATAGAACTTGCCAACCTGAATTCCTACAGGCTAGATGTGAGAGACACATTCTGCTTCTTCCTCCCTTAGAGTTAAACTAGCTTCTGAAAGCTCAACCTCCGGGGAGTTTGTTTGGCAGAGATATAGAACACACTTTTCCAAGCCTGTTGGAAGGCATTTGCAGTTTCATTTCGCGTCTAATTTCCCAAACCAAACTGCTTGCAGCTCTAACTGCCTTCTAACTACCACTTCTTCGGTTCAGTGAGATATGCTGGATTCTAAACGGAGAAGCTTCTCTGACGCTTTTTCACAGAGATTTTGAAACTGAAATCTCCCATGCTGTTTACACCATAGCCAGCAATGGGCTTCCCCATGGAACTGGCCAACCTGAATTCCTACAGGCTAGATGTGAGAGGCACATTCTGCTGCTTCCTCCCTTAGAGTTAAACTAGCTTCTGAAAGCTCAACCTCCAGGGAGTCTGTTTGGCAGAGATATAGAACACACTTTTCCAAGAATGTTGGAAGGCATTTGCAGTTTCATTTCGCGTCTAATTTCCCAAACCAAACTGCTTGCAGCTCTAACTCCCTTCTAACTACCACTTCTTCGGTTCAGTGAGATATGCTGGATTCTAAACGGAGAAGCTTCTCTGACGCTTTTTCACAGAGATTTTGAAACTGAAATTTCCAAACCCATTTCCAACGAAGGCGCCAATGGGCTTCCCCATAGAACTTGCCAACCTGAATTCCTACAGGCTAGATGTGAGAGGCACATTCTGCTGCTTCCTCCCTTAGAGTTAAGCTAGCTTCTGAAAGCTCAACCTCCGGGGAGTCTGTTTGGCAGAGATATAGAACACACTTTTCCAAGCCTGTTTTAAGGCATTTGCAGTTTCATTTCGCGTCTAATTTCCCAAACCAAACTGCTTGCAGCTCTAACTCCCTTCTAACTACCACTTCTTCGCTTCAGTGAGATATGCTGGATTCTAAACGGAGAAGCTTCTCTGACGCTTTTTCACAGAGATTTTGAAACTGAAATTTCCCATGCCGTTTTCACCATAGGCAGCAATGGGCTTCCCCATAGAACTTGCCACCCTGAATTCCTACAGGCTAGATGTGAGAGGCACATTCTGCTGCTTCCTCCCTTAGAGTTAAACTTGCTTCTGAAAGCTCAACCTCCGGGGAGTCTGTTTGGCAGAGATATAGAACACACTTTTCCAAGCCTGTTGGAAGGCATTTGCAGTTTCATTTCGCGTCTAATTTCCCAAACCAAACTGCTTGCAGCTCTAACTCCCTTCTAACTACCACTTCGGTTCAGTGAGATATGCTGGATTCTAAACGGAGAAGCTTCTCTGACGCTTTTTCACAGAGATTTTGAAACTGAAATTTCCAAACCCGTTTCCAACGAAGGCGCCAATGGGCTTCCCCTTAGAACTTGCCAACCTGAATTCCTACAGGCTAGAGTTGAGAGACACATTCTGCTGCTTCCTCCCTTAGAGTTAAACTAGCTTCTGAAAGCTCAACCTCCTGGGAGTTTGTTTGGCAGAGATATAGAACACACTTTTCCAAGCCTGTTGGAAGGCATTTGCAGTTTCATTTCGCGTCTAATTTCCCAAACCAAACTGCTTGCAGCTCTAACTCCCTTCTAACTACCACTTCTTCGGTTCAGTGAGATATGCTGGATTCTAAACGGAGAAGCTTCTCTGACGCTTTTTCACAGAGATTTTGAAACTGAAATCTCCCATGCCGTTTCCACCATAGGCAGCAATGGGCTTCCCCATAGAACTTGCCAACCTGAATTCCTACACGCTTGATGTGAGAGGCACATTCTGCTGCTTCCTCCCTTAGAGTTAAACTAGCTTCTGAAAGCTCAACCTCCGGGGAGTCTGTTTGGCAGAGATATAGAACACATTTTTCCAAGCCTGTTGGAAGGCATTTGCAGTTTCATTTTGCGTCTAATTTCCCAAACCAAACTGCTTGCAGCTCTAACTCCCTTCTAACTACCACTTCTTCGGTTCAGTGAGATATGCTGGATTCTAAACGGAGAAGCTTCTCTGACGCTTTTTCACAGAGATTTTGAAACTGAAATTTCCAAACCCGTTTCCAACGAAGGCGCCAATGGGCTTCCCCATAGAACTTGCCAACCTGAATTCCTACAGGCTAGATGTGAGAGACACATTCTGCTTCTTCCTCCCTTAGAGTTAAACTAGCTTCTGAAAGCTCAACCTCCGGGGAGTTTGTTTGGCAGAGATATAGAACACACTTTTCCAAGCCTGTTGGAAGGCATTTGCAGTTTCATTTCGCGTCTAATTTCCCAAACCAAACTGCTTGCAGCTCTAACTGCCTTCTAACTACCACTTCTTCGGTTCAGTGAGATATGCTGGATTCTAAACGGAGAAGCTTCTCTGACGCTTTTTCACAGAGATTTTGAAACTGAAATCTCCCATGCTGTTTACACCATAGCCAGCAATGGGCTTCCCCATGGAACTGGACAACCTGAATTCCTACAGGCTAGATGTGAGAGGCACATTCTGCTGCTTCCTCCCTTAGAGTTAAACTAGCTTCTGAAAGCTCAACCTCCAGGGAGTCTGTTTGGCAGAGATATAGAACACACTTTTCCAAGAATGTTGGAAGGCATTTGCAGTTTCATTTCGCGTCTAATTTCCCAAACCAAACTGCTTGCAGCTCTAACTGCCTTCTAACTACCACTTCTTCGGTTCAGTGAGATATGCTGGATTCTAAACGGAGAAGCTTCTCTGACGCTTTTTCACAGAGATTTTGAAACTGAAATCTCCCATGCCGTTTCCACCATAGGCAGCAATGGGCTTCCCCATAGAACTTGCCAACCTGAATTCCTACAGGCTAGATGTGAGAGGCATATTCTGCTGCTTCCTCCCTAACAGTTAAGCTTGCTTCTGAAAGCTCAACCTCTGGGGACTCTGTTTGGCACAGATATAGAACACACTTTTCCAAGCCTGTTGGAAGGCCTTTGCAGTTTCATTTCGCATCTAATTTCCCAAACCAAACTGCTTGCAGCTCTAACTCCCTTCTAACTAACACTTCTTCGGTTCAGTGAGAGATGCTGGATTCTAAATGGAGAAGCTTCTCTGACGCTTTTTCACAGAGATTTTGAAACTGAAATCTCATGCCGTTTCCACCTTAGGCAGCAATGGGCTTCCCCATAGAACTTGCCAACCTGAATTCCTACAGGCTAGATGTGAGAGGCACATTCTGCTGCTTCCTCCCTAACAGTTAAGCTTGCTTCTGAAAGCTCAACCTCCGGGGACTCTGTTTGGCAGAGATATAGAACACACTTTTCCAAGCCTGTTGGAAGGCATTTGCAGTTTCATTTCGCGTCTAATTTCCCAAACCAAACTGCTTGCAGCTCTAACTGCCTTCTAACTACCACTTCTTCGGTTCAGTGAGATATGCTGGATTCTAAACGGAGAAGCTTCTCTGACGCTTTTTCACAGAGATTTTGAAACTGAAATCTCCCATGCCGTTTCCACCATAGGCAGCAATGGGCTTCCCCATAGAACTTGCCAACCTGAATTCCTACAGGCTAGATGTGAGAGGCACATTCTGCTGCTTCCTCCCTTAGAGTTAAACTAGCTTCTGAAAGCTCAACCTCCGGGGAGTCTGTTTGGCAGAGATATAGAACACATTTTTCCAAGCCTATTGGAAGGCATTTGCAGTTTCATTTCGCGTCTAATTTCCCAAACCAAACTGCTTGCAGCTCTAACTCCCTTCTAACTACCACTTCTTCGGTTCAGTGAGATATGCTGGATTCTAAACGGAGAAGCTTCTCTGACGCTTTTTCACAGAGATTTTGAAACTGAAATCTCCCATGCCGTTTCCACCATAGGCAGCAATGGGCTTCCCCATAGAACTTGCCAACCTGAATTCCTACAGGCTAGATGTGAGAGGCACATTCTGCTGCTTCCTCCCTTAGAGTTAAACTTGCTTCTGAAAGCTCAACCTCCGGGGAGTTTGTTTGGCAGAGATATAGAACACACTTTTCCAACCCTGTTGGAAGGCATTTGCAGTTTCATTTTGCGTCTAATTTCCCAAACCAAACTGCTTGCAGCTCTAACTCCCTTCTAACTACCACTTCTTCGGTTCAGTGAGATATGCTGGATTCTAAACGGAGAAGCTTCTCTGACGCTTTTTCACAGAGATTTTGAAACTGAAATTTCCAAACCCGTTTCCAACGAAGGCGCCAATGGGCTTCCCCATAGAACTTGCCAACCTGAATTCCTACAGGCTAGATGTGAGAGGCACATTCTGCTGCTTCCTCCCTTAGAGTTAAACTAGCTTCTGAAAGCTCAACCTCCGGGGAGTTTGTTCGGCAGAGATATAGAACACACTTTTCCAAGCCTGTTGGAAGGCATTTGCAGTTTCATTTCGCGTCTAATTTCCCAAACCAAACTGCTTGCAGCTCTAACTGCCTTCTAACTACCACTTCTTCGGTTCAGTGAGATATGCTGGATTCTAAACGGAGAAGCTTCTCTGACGCTTTTTCACAGAGATTTTGAAACTGAAATCTCCCATGCTGTTTCCACCATAGCCAGCAATGGGCTTCCCCATAGAACTTGCCAACCTGAATTCCTACAGGCTAGATGTGAGAGGCACATTCTGCTGCTTCCTCCCTTAGAGTTAAACTAGCTTCTGAAAGCTCAACCTCCAGGGAGTCTGTTTGGCAGAGATATAGAACACACTTTTCCAAGCCTGTTGGAAGGCATTTGCAGTTTCATTTCGCGTCTAATTTCCCAAACCAAACTGCTTGCAGCTCTAACTGCCTTCTAACTACCACTTCTTCGGTTCAGTGAGATATGCTGGATTCTAAACGGACAAGCTTCTCTGACGCTTTTTCACAGAGATTTTGAAACTGAAATCTCCCATGCCGTTTCCACCATAGGCAGCAATGGGCTTCCCCATAGAACTTGCCAACCTGAATTCCTACAGGCTAGATGTGAGAGGCACATTCTGCTGCTTCCTCCCTAATAGTTAAGCTTGCTTCTGAAAGCTCAACCTCCGGGGACTCTGTTTGGCACAGATATAGAACACACTTTTCCAAGCCTGTTGGAAGGCCTTTGCAGTGTCATTTCGCATCTAATTTCCCAAACCAAACTGCTTGCAGCTCTAACTCCCTTCTAACTACCACTTCTTCGGTTCAGTGAGATATGCTGGATTCTAAACGGAGAAGCTTCTCTGACGCTTTTTCACAGAGATTTTGAAACTGAAATCTCCCATGCCGTTTCCACCATAGGCAGCAATGGGCTTCCCCATAGAACTTGCCAACCTGAATTCCTACAGGCTAGATGTGAGAGGCACATTCTGCTGCTTCCTCCCTTAGAGTTAAACTTGCTTCTGAAAGCTCAACCTCCGGGGAGTTTGTTTGGCAGAGACATAGAACACACTTTTCCAAGCCTGTTGGAAGTCATTTGCAGTTTCATTTCGCGTCTAATTTCCCTAACCAAACTGCTTGCAGCTCTAACTGCCTTCTAACTACCACTTCTTCGGTTCAGTGAGATATGCTGGATTCTAAACGGAGAAGCTTCTCTGACGCTTTTTCACAGAGATTTTGAAACTGAAATCTCCCATGCCGTTTCCACCATAGGCAGCAATGGGCTTTCCCATAGAACTTGCCAACCTGAATTCCTACACGCTTGATGTGAGAGGCACATTCTGCTGCTTCCTCCCTTAGAGTTAAACTAGCTTCTGAAAGCTCAACCTCCGGGGAGTCTGTTTGGCAGAGATATAGAACACATTATTCCAAGCCTGTTGGAAGGCATTTGCAGTTTCATTTTGCGTCTAATTTCCCAAACCAAACTGCTTGCAGCTCTAACTCCCTTCTAACTACCACTTCTTCGGTTCAGTGAGATATGCTGGATTCTAAACGGAGAAGCTTCTCTGACGCTTTTTCACAGAGATTTTGAAACTGAAATTTCCAAACCCGTTTCCAACGAAGGCGCCAATGGGCTTCCCCATAGAACTTGCCAACCTGAATTCCTACAGGCTAGATGTGAGAGGCACATTCTGCTTCTTCCTCCCTTAGAGTTAAACTAGCTTCTGAAAGCTCAACCTCCGGGGAGTTTGTTTGGCAGAGATATAGAACACACTTTTCCAAGCCTGTTGTAAGGCATTTGCAGTTTCATTTCGCGTCTAATTTCCCAAACCAAACTGCTTGCAGCTCTAACTGCCTTCTAACTACCACTTCTTCGGTTCAGTGAGATATGCTGGATTCTAAACGGAGAAGCTTCTCTGACGCTTTTTCACAGAGATTTTGAAACTGAAATCTCCCATGCTGTTTACACCATAGCCAGCAATGGGCTTCCCCATGGAACTTGCCAACCTGAATTCCTACAGGCTAGATGTGAGAGGCACATTCTGCTGCTTCCTCCCTTAGAGTTAAACTAGCTTCTGAAAGCTCAACCTCCAGGGAGTCTGTTTGGCAGAGATATAGAACACACTTTTCCAAGAATGTTGGAAGGCATTTGCAGTTTCATTTCGTGTCTAATTTCCCAAACCAAACTGCTTGCAGCTCTAACTGCCTTCTAACTACCACTTCTTCGGTTCAGTGAGATATGCTGGATTCTAAACGGAGAAGCTTCTCTGACGCTTTTTCACAGAGATTTTGAAACTGAAATCTCCCATGCCGTTTCCACCATAGGCAGCAATGGGCTTCCCCATAGAACTTGCCAACCTGAATTCCTACAGGCTAGATGTGAGAGGCATATTCTGCTGCTTCCTCCCTAACAGTTAAGCTTGCTTCTGAAAGCTCAACCTCTGGGGACTCTGTTTGGCACAGATATAGAACACACTTTTCCAAGCCTGTTGGAAGGCCTTTGCAGTGTCATTTCGCATCTAATTTCCCAAACCAAACTGCTTGCAGCTCTAACTCCCTTCTAACTACCACTTCTTCGGTTCAGTGAGATATGCTGGATTCTAAACGGAGAAGCTTCTCTGACGCTTTTTCACAGAGATTTTGAAACTGAAATTTCCAAACCCGTTTCCAACGAAGGCGCCAATGGGCTTCCCCATAGAACTTGCCAACCTGAATTCCTACAGGCTAGATGTGAGAGACACATTCTGCTTCTTCCTCCCTTAGAGTTAAACTAGCTTCTGAAAGCTCAACCTCCGGGGAGTTTGTTTGGCAGAGATATAGAACACACTTTTCCAAGCCTGTTGGAAGGCATTTGCAGTTTCATTTCGCGTCTAATTTCCCAAACCAAACTGCTTGCAGCTCTAACTGCCTTCTAACTACCACTTCTTCGGTTCAGTGAGATATGCTGGATTCTAAACGGAGAAGCTTCTCTGACGCTTTTTCACAGAGATTTTGAAACTGAAATCTCCCATGCTGTTTACACCATAGCCAGCAATGGGCTTCCCCATGGAACTGGCCAACCTGAATTCCTACAGGCTAGATGTGAGAGGCACATTCTGCTGCTTCCTCCCTTAGAGTTAAACTAGCTTCTGAAAGCTCAACCTCCAGGGAGTCTGTTTGGCAGAGATATAGAACACACTTTTCCAAGAATGTTGGAAGGCATTTGCAGTTTCATTTCGCGTCTAATTTCCCAAACCAAACTGCTTGCAGCTCTAACTGCCTTCTAACTACCACTTCTTCGGTTCAGTGAGATATGCTGGATTCTAAACGGAGAAGCTTCTCTGACGCTTTTTCACAGAGATTTTGAAACTGAAATCTCCCATGCCGTTTCCACCATAGGCAGCAATGGGCTTCCCCATAGAACTTGCCAACCTGAATTCCTACAGGCTAGATGTGAGAGGCATATTCTGCTGCTTCCTCCCTAACAGTTAAGCTTGCTTCTGAAAGCTCAACCTCTGGGGACTCTGTTTGGCACAGATATAGAACACACTTTTCCAAGCCTGTTGGAAGGCCTTTGCAGTGTCATTTCGCATCTAATTTCCCAAACCAAACTGCTTGCAGCTCTAACTCCCTTCTAACTAACACTTCTTCGGTTCAGTGCGAGATGCTGGATTCTAAATGGAGAAGCTTCTCTGACGCTTTTTCACAGAGATTTTGAAACTGAAATCTCATGCCGTTTCCACCTTAGGCAGCAATGGGCTTCCCCATAGAACTTGCCAACCTGAATTCCTACAGGCTAGATGTGAGAGGCACATTCTGCTGCTTCCTCCCTAACAGTTAAGCTTGCTTCTGAAAGCTCAACCTCCGGGGACTCTGTTTGGCAGAGATATAGAACACACTTTTCCAAGCCTGTTGGAAGGCATTTGCAGTTTCATTTCGCGTCTAATTTCCCAAACCAAACTGCTTGCAGCTCTAACTGCCTTCTAACTACCACTTCTTCGGTTCAGTGAGATATGCTGGATTCTAAACGGAGAAGCTTCTCTGACGCTTTTTCACAGAGATTTTGAAACTGAAATCTCCCATGCCGTTTCCACCATAGGCAGCAATGGGCTTCCCCATAGAACTTGCCAACCTGAATTCCTACAGGCTAGATGTGAGAGGCACATTCTGCTGCTTCCTCCCTTAGAGTTAAACTAGCTTCTGAAAGCTCAACCTCCGGGGAGTCTGTTTGGCAGAGATATAGAACACATTTTTCCAAGCCTATTGGAAGGCATTTGCAGTTTCATTTCGCGTCTAATTTCCCAAACCAAACTGCTTGCAGCTCTAACTCCCTTCTAACTACCACTTCTTCGGTTCAGTGAGATATGCTGGATTCTAAACGGAGAAGCTTCTCTGACGCTTTTTCACAGAGATTTTGAAACTGAAATCTCCCATGCCGTTTCCACCATAGGCAGCAATGGGCTTCCCCATAGAACTTGCCAACCTGAATTCCTACAGGCTAGATGTGAGAGGCACATTCTGCTGCTTCCTCCCTTAGAGTTAAACTTGCTTCTGAAAGCTCAACCTCCGGGGAGTTTGTTTGGCAGAGATATAGAACACACTTTTCCAACCCTGTTGGAAGGCATTTGCAGTTTCATTTTGCGTCTAATTTCCCAAACCAAACTGCTTGCAGCTCTAACTCCCTTCTAACTACCATTTCTTCGGTTCAGTGAGATATGCTGGATTCTAAACGGAGAAGCTTCTCTGACGCTTTTTCACAGAGATTTTGAAACTGAAATTTCCAAACCCGTTTCCAACGAAGGCGCCAATGGGCTTCCCCATAGAACTTGCCAACCTGAATTCCTACAGGCTAGATGTGAGAGGCACATTCTGCTGCTTCCTCCCTTAGAGTTAAACTAGCTTCTGAAAGCTCAACCTCCGGGGAGTTTGTTTGGCAGAGATATAGAACACACTTTTCCAAGCCTGTTGGAAGGCATTTGCAGTTTCATTTCGCGTCTAATTTCCCAAACCAAACTGCTTGCAGCTCTAACTGCCTTCTAACTACCACTTCTTCGGTTCAGTGAGATATGCTGGATTCTAAACGGAGAAGCTTCTCTGACGCTTTTTCACAGAGATTTTGAAACTGAAATCTCCCATGCTGTTTCCACCATAGCCAGCAATGGGCTTCCCCATAGAACTTGCCAACCTGAATTCCTACAGGCTAGATGTGAGAGGCACATTCTGCTGCTTCCTCCCTTAGAGTTAAACTAGCTTCTGAAAGCTCAACCTCCAGGGAGTCTGTTTGGCAGAGATATAGAACACACTTTTCCAAGCCTGTTGGAAGGCATTTGCAGTTTCATTTCGCGTCGAATTTCCCAAACCAAACTGCTTGCAGCTCTAACTGCCTTCTAACTACCACTTCTTCGGTTCAGTGAGATATGCTGGATTCTAAACGGACAAGCTTCTCTGACGCTTTTTCACAGAGATTTTGAAACTGAAATCTCCCATGCCGTTTCCACCATAGGCAGCAATGGGCTTCCCCATAGAACTTGCCAACCTGAATTCCTACAGGCTAGATGTGAGAGGCACATTCTGCTGCTTCCTCCCTAATAGTTAAGCTTGCTTCTGAAAGCTCAACCTCCGGGGACTCTGTTTGGCACAGATATAGAACACACTTTTCCAAGCCTGTTGGAAGGCCTTTGCAGTGTCATTTCGCATCTAATTTCCCAAACCAAACTGCTTGCAGCTCTAACTCCCTTCTAACTACCACTTCTTCGGTTCAGTGAGATATGCTGGATTCTAAACGGAGAAGCTTCTCTGACGCTTTTTCACAGAGATTTTGAAACTGAAATCTCCCATGCCGTTTCCACCATAGGCAGCAATGGGCTTCCCCATAGAACTTGCCAACCTGAATTCCTACAGGCTAGATGTGAGAGGCACATTCTGCTGCTTCCTCCCTTAGAGTTAAACTTGCTTCTGAAAGCTCAACCTCCGGGGAGTTTGTTTGGCAGAGACATAGAACACACTTTTCCAAGCCTGTTGGAAGTCATTTGCAGTTTCATTTCGCGTCTAATTTCCCTAACCAAACTGCTTGCAGCTCTAACTGCCTTCTAACTACCACTTCTTCGGTTCAGTGAGATATGCTGGATTCTAAACGGAGAAGCTTCTCTGACGCTTTTTCACAGAGATTTTGAAACTGAAATCTCCCATGCCGTTTCCACCATAGGCAGCAATGGGCTTTCCCATAGAACTTGCCAACCTGAATTCCTACACGCTTGATGTGAGAGGCACATTCTGCTGCTTCCTCCCTTAGAGTTAAACTAGCTTCTGAAAGCTCAACCTCCGGGGAGTCTGTTTGGCAGAGATATAGAACACATTATTCCAAGCCTGTTGGAAGGCATTTGCAGTTTCATTTTGCGTCTAATTTCCCAAACCAAACTGCTTGCAGCTCTAACTCCCTTCTAACTACCACTTCTTCGGTTCAGTGAGATATGCTGGATTCTAAACGGAGAAGCTTCTCTGACGCTTTTTCACAGAGATTTTGAAACTGAAATTTCCAAACCCGTTTCCAACGAAGGCGCCAATGGGCTTCCCCATAGAACTTGCCAACCTGAATTCCTACAGGCTAGATGTGAGAGGCACATTCTGCTTCTTCCTCCCTTAGAGTTAAACTAGCTTCTGAAAGCTCAACCTCCGGGGAGTTTGTTTGGCAGAGATATAGAACACACTTTTCCAAGCCTGTTGTAAGGCATTTGCAGTTTCATTTCGCGTCTAATTTCCCAAACCAAACTGCTTGCAGCTCTAACTGCCTTCTAACTACCACTTCTTCGGTTCAGTGAGATATGCTGGATTCTAAACGGAGAAGCTTCTCTGACGCTTTTTCACAGAGATTTTGAAACTGAAATCTCCCATGCTGTTTACACCATAGCCAGCAATGGGCTTCCCCATGGAACTTGCCAACCTGAATTCCTACAGGCTAGATGTGAGAGGCACATTCTGCTGCTTCCTCCCTTAGAGTTAAACTAGCTTCTGAAAGCTCAACCTCCAGGGAGTCTGTTTGGCAGAGATATAGAACACACTTTTCCAAGAATGTTGGAAGGCATTTGCAGTTTCATTTCGCGTCTAATTTCCCAAACCAAACTGCTTGCAGCTCTAACTGCCTTCTAACTACCACTTCTTCGGTTCAGTGAGATATGCTGGATTCTAAACGGAGAAGCTTCTCTGACGCTTTTTCACAGAGATTTTGAAACTGAAATCTCCCATGCCGTTTCCACCATAGGCAGCAATGGGCTTCCCCATAGAACTTGCCAACCTGAATTCCTACAGGCTAGATGTGAGAGGCATATTCTGCTGCTTCCTCCCTAACAGTTAAGCTTGCTTCTGAAAGCTCAACCTCTGGGGACTCTGTTTGGCACAGATATAGAACACACTTTTCCAAGCCTGTTGGAAGGCCTTTGCAGTGTCATTTCGCATCTAATTTCCCAAACCAAACTGCTTGCAGCTCTAACTCCCTTCTAACTAACACTTCTTCGGTTCAGTGAGAGATGCTGGATTCTAAACGGAGAAGCTTCTCTGACGCTTTTTCACAGAGATTTTGAAACTGAAATCTCATGCCGTTTCCACCATAGGCAGCAATGGGCTTCCCCATAGAACTTGCCAACCTGAATTCCTACAGGCTAGATGTGAGAGGCACATTCTGCTGCTTCCTCCCTAACAGTTAAGCTTGCTTCTGAAAGCTCAACCTCCGGGGACTCTGTTTGGCAGAGATATAGAACACACTTTTCCAAGCCTGTTGGAAGGCATTTGCAGTTTCATTTCGCGTCTAATTTCCCAAACCAAACTGCTTGCAGCTCTAACTGCCTTCTAACTACCACTTCTTCGGTTCAGTGAGATATGCTGGATTCTAAACGGAGAAGCTTCTCTGACGCTTTTTCACAGAGATTTTGAAACTGAAATCTCCCATGCCGTTTCCACCATAGGCAGCAATGGGCTTCCCCATAGAACTTGCCAACCTGAATTCCTACAGGCTAGATGTGAGAGGCACATTCTGCTGCTTCCTCCCTTAGAGTTAAACTTGCTTCTGAAAGCTCAACCTCCGGGGAGTCTGTTTGGCAGAGATATAGAACACACTTTTCCAAGCCTGTTGGAAGGCATTTGCAGTTTCATTTCGCGTCTAATTTCCCAAACCAAACTGCTTGCAGCTCTAACTCCCTTCTAACTACCACTTCTTCGGTTCAGTGAGATATGCTGGATTCTAAACGGAGAAGCTTCTCTGACGCTTTTTCACAGAGATTTTGAAACTGAAATTTCCAAACCCGTTTCCAACGAAGGCGCCAATGGGCTTCCCCATAGAACTTGCCAACCTGAATTCCTACAGGCTAGATGTGAGAGGCACATTCTGCTGCTTCCTCCCTTAGAGTTAAACTAGCTTCTGAAAGCTCAACCTCCGGGGAGTTTGTTCGGCAGAGATATAGAACACACTTTTCCAAGCCTGTTGGAAGGCATTTGCAGTTTCATTTCGCGTCTAATTTCCCAAACCAAACTGCTTGCAGCTCTAACTGCCTTCTAACTACCACTTCTTCGGTTCAGTGAGATATGCTGGATTCTAAACGGAGAAGCTTCTCTGACGCTTTTTCACAGAGATTTTGAAACTGAAATCTCCCATGCTGTTTCCACCATAGCCAGCAATGGGCTTCCCCATAGAACTTGCCAACCTGAATTCCTACAGGCTAGATGTGAGAGGCACATTCTGCTGCTTCCTCCCTTAGAGTTAAACTAGCTTCTGAAAGCTCAACCTCCAGGGAGTCTGTTTGGCAGAGATATAGAACACACTTTTCCAAGCCTGTTGGAAGGCATTTGCAGTTTCATTTCGCGTCTAATTTCCCAAACCAAACTGCTTGCAGCTCTAACTGCCTTCTAACTACCACTTCTTCGGTTCAGTGAGATATGCTGGATTCTAAACGGACAAGCTTCTCTGACGCTTTTTCACAGAGATTTTGAAACTGAAATCTCCCATGCCGTTTCCACCATAGGCAGCAATGGGCTTCCCCATAGAACTTGCCAACCTGAATTCCTACAGGCTAGATGTGAGAGGCACATTCTGCTGCTTCCTCCCTTAGAGTTAAACTTGCTTCTGAAAGCTCAACCTCCGGGGAGTTTGTTTGGCAGAGATATAGAACACACTTTTCCAAGCCTGTTGGAAGGCATTTGCAGTTTCATTTCGCGTCTAATTTCCCAAACCAAACTGCTTGCAGCTCTAACTCCCTTCTAACTACCACTTCTTCGGTTCAGTGAGATATGCTGGATTCTAAACGGAGAAGCTTCTCTGACGCTTTTTCACAGAGATTTTGAAACTGAAATCTCCCATGCCGTTTCCACCATAGGCAGCAATGGGCTTCCCCATAGAACTTGCCAACCTGAATTCCTACATTCTAGATGTGAGAGGCACATTCTGCTGCTTCCTCCGTTAGAGTTAAACTTGCTTCTGAAAGCTCAACCTCTGGGGAGTTTGTTTGGCAGAGATATAGAACACACTTTTCCACGCCTGTTGGAAGGCATTTGCAGTTTCATTTCGCGTCTAATTTCCCAAACCAAACTGCTTGCAGCTCTAACTCCCTTCTAACTACCACTTCTTCGGTTCAGTGAGATATGCTGGATTCTAAACGGAGAAGCTTCTCTGACGCTTTTTCACAGAGATTTTGAAACTGAAATTTCCAAACCCGTTTCCAACGAAGGCGCCAATGGGCTTCCCCATAGAACTTGCCAACCTGAATTCCTACAGGCTAGATGTGAGAGGCACATTCTGCTGCTTCCTCCCTTAGAGTTAAGCTAGCTTCTGAAAGCTCAACCTCCGGGGAGTCTGTTTGGCAGAGATATAGAACACACTTTTCCAAGCCTGTTTTAAGGCATTTGCAGTTTCATTTCGCGTCTAATTTCCCAAACCAAACTCCTTGCAGCTCTAACTCCCTTCTAACTACCACTTCTTCGCTTCAGTGAGATATGCTGGATTCTAAACGGAGAAGCTTCTCTGACGCTTTTTGACAGAGATTTTGAAACTGAAATTTCCCATGCCGTTTTCACCATAGGCAGCAATGGGCTTCCCCATAGAACTTGCCACCCTGAATTCCTACAGGCTAGATGTGAGAGGCACATTCTGCTGCTTCCTCCCTTAGAGTTAAACTTGCTTCTGAAAGCTCAACCTCCGGGGAGTCTGTTTGGCAGAGATATAGAACACACTTTTCCAAGCCTGTTGGAAGGCATTTGCAGTTTCATTTCGCGTCTAATTTCCCAAACCAAACTGCTTGCAGCTCTAACTCCCTTCTAACTACCACTTCTTCGGTTCAGTGAGATATGCTGGATTCTAAACGGAGAAGCTTCTCTGACGCTTTTTCACAGAGATTTTGAAACTGAAATTTCCAAACCCGTTTCCAACGAAGGCGCCAATGGGCTTCCCCTTAGAACTTGCCAACCTGAATTCCTACAGGCTAGAGTTGAGAGGCACATTCTGCTGCTTCCTCCCTTAGAGTTAAACTAGCTTCTGAAAGCTCAACCTCCTGGGAGTTTGTTTGGCAGAGATATAGAACACAATTTTCCAAGCCTGTTGGAAGGCATTTGCAGTTTCATTTCGAGTCTAATTTCCCAAACCAAACTGCTTGCAGCTCTAACTCCCTTCTAACTACCACTTCTTCGGTTCAGTGAGATATGCTGGATTCTAAACGGAGAAGCTTCTCTGACGCTTTTTCACAGAGATTTTGAAACTGAAATCTCCCATGCCGTTTCCACCATAGGCAGCAATGGGCTTCCCCATAGAACTTGCCAACCTGAATTCCTACAGGCTAGATGTGAGAGGCACATTCTGCTGCTTCCTCCTTTAGAGTTAAACTTGCTTCTGAAAGCTCAACCTCCGGGGAGTTTGTTTGGCAGAGATATAGAACACACTTTTCCAAGCCTGTTGGAAGTCATTTGCAGTTTCATTTCGCGTCTAATTTCCCTAACCAAACTGCTTGCAGCTCTAACTGCCTTCTAACTACCACTTCTTCGGTTCAGTGAGATATGCTGGATTCTAAACGGAGAAGCTTCTCTGACGCTTTTTCACAGAGATTTTGAAACTGAAATCTCCCATGCCGTTTCCACCATAGGCAGCAATGGGCTTCCCCATAGAACTTGCCAACCTGAATTCCTACACGCTTGATGTGAGAGGCACATTCTGCTGCTTCCTCCCTTAGAGTTAAACTAGCTTCTGAAAGCTCAACCTCCGGGGAGTCTGTTTGGCAGAGATATAGAACACATTTTTCCAAGCCTGTTGGAAGGCATTTGCAGTTTCATTTTGCGTCTAATTTCCCAAACCAAACTGCTTGCAGCTCTAACTCCCTTCTAACTACCACTTCTTCGGTTCAGTGAGATATGCTGGATTCTAAACGGAGAAGCTTCTCTGACGCTTTTTCACAGAGATTTTGAAACTGAAATTTCCAAACCCGTTTCCAACGAAGGCGCCAATGTGCTTCCCCATAGAACTTGCCAACCTGAATTCCTACAGGCTAGATGTGAGAGGCACATTCTGCTGCTTCCTCCCTTAGAGTTAAACTAGCTTCTGAAAGCTCAACCTCCGGGGAGTTTGTTTGGCAGAGATATAGAACACACTTTTCCAAGCCTGTTGGAAGGCATTTGCAGTTTCATTTCGCGTCTAATTTCCCAAACCAAACTGCTTGCAGCTCTAACTGCCTTCTAACTACCACTTCTTCGGTTCAGTGAGATATGCTGGATTCTAAACGGAGAAGCTTCTCTGACGCTTTTTCACAGAGATTTTGAAACTGAAATCTCCCATGCCGTTTCCACCATAGGCAGCAATGGGCTTCCCCATAGAACTTGCCAACCTGAATTCCTACAGGCTAGATGTGAGAGGCACATTCTGCTGCTTCCTCCCTTAGAGTTAAACTAGCTTCTGAAAGCTCAACCTCCGGGGAGTCTGTTTGGCAGAGATATAGAACACATTTTTCCAAGCGTGTTGGAAGGCATTTGCAGTTTCATTTCGCGTCTAATTTCCCAAACCAAACTGCTTGCAGCTCTAACTCCCTTCTAACTACCACTTCTTCGGTTCAGTGAGATATGCTGGATTCTAAACGGAGAAGCTTCTCTGACGCTTTTTCACAGAGATTTTGAAACTGAAATTTCCAAACCCGTTTCCAACGAAGGCGCCAATGGGCTTCCCAATAGAACTTTCCAACCTGAATTCCTACAGGCTAGATGTGAGAGGCACATTCTGCTGCTTCCTCCCTTAGAGTTAAACTAGCTTCTGAAAGCTCAACCTCCGGGGAGTTTGTTTGGCAGAGATATAGAACACACTTTTCCAAGCCTGTTGGAAGGCATTTGCAGTTTCATTTCGCGTCTAATTTCCCAAACCAAACTGCTTGCAGCTCTAACTCCCTTCTAACTACCACTTCTTCGGTTCAGTGAGATATGCTGGATTCTAAACGGAGAAGCTTCTCTGACGCTTTTTCACAGAGATTTTGAAACTGAAATCTCCCATGCCGTTTCCACCATAGGCAGCAATGGGCTTCCCCATAGAACTTGCAAACCTGAATTCCTACAGGCTAGATGTGAGAGGCACATTCTGCTGCTTCCTCCCTTAGAGTTAAACTTGCTTCTGAAAGCTCAACCTCCGGGGAGTTTGTTTGGCAGAGATATAGAACACACTTTTCCAAGCCTGTTGGAAGGCATTTGCAGTTTCATTTCGCGTCTAATTTCCCAAACCAAACTGCTTGCAGCTCTAACTCCCTTCTAACTACCACTTCTTCGGTTCAGTGAGATATGCTGGATTCTAAACGGAGAAGCTTCTCTGACGCTTTTTCACAGAGATTTTGAAACTGAAATTTCCAAACCCGTTTCCAACGAAGGCGCCAATGGGCTTCCCCATAGAACTTGCCAACCTGAATTCCTACAGGCTAGATGTGAGAGGCACATTCTGCTGCTTCCTCCCTTAGAGTTAAACTAGCTTCTGAAAGCTCAACCTCCGGGGAGTTTGTTTGGCAGAGATATTGAACACACTTTTCCAAGCCTGTTTTAAGGCATTTGCAGTTTCATTTCGCGTCTAATTTCCCTAACCAAACTGCTTGCAGCTCTAACTGCCTTCTAACTACCACTTCTTCGGTTCAGTGAGATATGCTGGATTCTAAACGGAGAAGCTTTTCTGACGCTTTTTCACAGAGATTTTGAAACTGAAATCTCCCATGCCGTTTCCACCATAGGCAGCAATGGGCTTCCCCATAGAACTTGCCAACCTGAATTCCTACAGGCTAGATGTGAGAGGCACATTCTGCTGCTTCCTCCCTTAGAGTTAAACTTGCTTCTGAAAGCTCAACCTCCGGGGAGTTTGTTTGGCAGAGATATAGAACACAATTTTCCAAGCCTGTTGGAAGGCATTTGCAGTTTCATTTCGCGTCTAATTTCCCAAACCAAACTGCTTGCAGCTCTAACTCCCTTCTAACTACCACTTCTTCGGTTCAGTGAGATATGCTGGATTCTAAACGGAGAAGCTTCTCTGACGCTTTTTCACAGAGATTTTGAAACTGAAATTTCCAAACCCGTTTCCAACGAAGGCGCCAATGGGCTTCCCCATAGAACTTGCCAACCTGAATTCCTACAGGCTAGATGTGAGAGGCACATTCTGCTGCTTCCTCCCTTAGAGTTAAACTTGCTTCTGAAAGCTCAACCTCCGGGGAGTTTGTTTGGCAGAGATATAGAACACACTTTTCCAAGCCTGTTGGAAGTCATTTGCAGTTTCATTTCGCGTCTAATTTCCCTAACCAAACTGCTTGCAGCTCTAACTCCCTTCTAACTACCACTTCTTCGGTTCAGTGAGATATGCTGGATTCTAAACGGAGAAGCTTCTCTGACGCTTTTTCACAGAGATTTTGAAACTGAAATTTCCAAACCCGTTTCCAACGAAGGCGCCAATGGGCTTCCCCATAGAACTTGCCAACCTGAATTCCTACAGGCTAGATGTGAGAGGCACATTCTGCTGCTTCCTCCCTTAGAGTTAAACTAGCTTCTGAAAGCTCAACCTCCGGGGAGTCTGTTTGGCAGAGATATAGAACACATTTTTCCAAGCCTGTTGGAAGGCATTTGCAGTTTCATTTTGCGTCTAATTTCCCAAACCAAACTGCTTGCAGCTCTAACTCCCTTCTAACTACCACTTCTTCGGTTCAGTGAGATATGCTGGATTCTAAACGGAGAAGCTTCTCTGACGCTTTTTCACAGAGATTTTGAAACTGAAATTTCCAAACCCGTTTCCAACGAAGGCGCCAATGGGCTTCCCAATAGAACTTGCCAACCTGAATTCCTACAGGCTAGATGTGAGAGGCACATTCTGCTGCTTCCTCCCTTAGAGTTAAACTAGCTTCTGAAAGCTCAACCTCCGGGGAGTTTGTTTGGCAGAGATATAGAACACACTTTTCCAAGCATGTTGGAAGGCATTTGCAGTTTCATTTCGCGTCTAATTTCCCAAACCAAACTGCTTGCAGCTCTAACTCCCTTCTAACTACCACTTCTTCGGTTCAGTGAGATATGCTGGATTCTAAACGGAGAAGCTTTTCTGACGCTTTTTCACAGAGATTTTGAAACTGAAATCTCCCATGCCGTTTCCACCATAGGCAGCAATGGGCTTCCCAATAGAACTTGCCAACCTGAATTCCTACAGGCTAGATGTGAGAGGCACATTCTGCTGCTTCCTCCCTTAGAGTTAAACTTGCTTCTGAAAGCTCAACCTCCGGGGAGTTTGTTTGGCAGAGATATAGAACACACTTTTCCAAGCCTGTTGGAAGGCATTTGCAGTTTCATTTCGCGTCTAATTTCCCAAACCAAACTGCTTGCAGCTCTAACTCCCTTCTAACTACCACTTCTTCGGTTCAGTGAGATATGCTGGATTCTAAACGGAGAAGCTTCTCTGACGCTTTTTCACAGAGATTTTGAAACTGAAATTTCCAAACCCGTTTCCAACGAAGGCGCCAATGGGCTTCCCCATAGAACTTGCCAACCTGAATTCCTACAGGCTAGATGTGAGAGGCACATTCTGCTGCTTCCTCCCTTAGAGTTAAACTAGCTTCTGAAAGCTCAACCTCCGGGGAGTTTGTTTGGCAGAGATATAGAACACACTTTTCCAAGCCTGTTGGAAGGCATTTGCAGTTTCATTTCGCGTCTAATTTCCCAAACCAAACTGCTTGCAGCTCTAACTGCCTTCTAACTACCACTTCTTCGGTTCAGTGAGATATGCTGGATTCTAAACGGAGAAGCTTCTCTGACGCTTTTTCACAGAGATTTTGAAACTGAAATCTCCCATGCCGTTTCCACCATAGGCAGCAATGGGCTTCCCCATAGAACTTGCCAACCTGAATTCCTACAGGCTAGATGTGAGAGGCACATTCTGCTGCTTCCTCCCTTAGAGTTAAACTAGCTTCTGAAAGCTCAACCTCCGGGGAGTCTGTTTGGCAGAGATATAGAACACATTTTTCCAAGCCTGTTGGAAGGCATTTGCAGTTTCATTTTGCGTCTAATTTCCCAAACCAAACTGCTTGCAGCTCTAACTCCCTTCTAACTACCACTTCTTCGGTTCAGTGAGATATGCTGGATTCTAAACGGAGAAGCTTCTCTGACGCTTTTTCACAGAGATTTTGAAACTGAAATTCCAAACCCGTTTCCAAAGAAGGCGCCAATGGGCTTCCCAATAGAACTTGCCAACCTGAATTCCTACAGGCTAGATGTGAGAGGCACATTGTGCTGCTTCCTCCCTTAGAGTTAAACTAGCTTCTGAAAGCTCAACCTCCGGGGAGTTTGTTTGGCAGAGATATAGAACACACTTTTCCAAGCCTGTTGGAAGGCATTTGCAGTTTCATTTCGCGTCTAATTTCCCAAACCAAACTGCTTGCAGCTCTAACTCCCTTCTAACTACCACTTCTTCGGTTCAGTGAGATATGCTGGATTCTAAACGGAGAAGCTTCTCTGACGCTTTTTCACAGAGATTTTGAAACTGAAATCTCCCATGCCGTTTCCACCATAGGCAGCAATGGGCTTCCACATAGAACTTGCCAACCTGAATTCCTACAGGCTAGATGTGAGAGGCACATTCTGCTGCTTCCTCCCTTAGAGTTAAACTTGCTTCTGAAAGCTCAACCTCCGGGGAGTTTGTTTGGCAGAGATATAGAACACACTTTTCCAAGCCTGTTGGAAGGCATTTGCAGTTTCATTTCGCGTCTAATTTCCCAAACCAAACTGCTTGCAGCTCTAACTCCCTTCTAACTACCACTTCTTCGGTTCAGTGAGATATGCTGGATTCTAAACGGAGAAGCTTCTCTGACGCTTTTTCACAGAGATTTTGAAACTGAAATTTCCAAACCCGTTTCCAACGAAGGCGCCAAAGGGCTTCCCCATAGAACTTGCCAACCTGAATTCCTAAAGGCTAGATGTGAGAGGCACATTCTGCTGCTTCCTCCCTTAGAGTTAAACTAGCTTCTGAAAGCTCAACCTCCGGGGAGTTTGTTTGGCAGAGATATAGAACACACTTTTCCAAGCCTGTTGGAAGGCATTTGCAGTTTCATTTCGCGTCTAATTTCCCTAACCAAACTGCTTGCAGCTCTAACTGCCTTCTAACTACCACTTCTTCGGTTCAGTGAGATATGCTGGATTCTAAACGGAGAAGCTTTTCTGACGCTTTTTCACAGAGATTTTGAAACTGAAATCTCCCATGCCGTTTCCACCATAGGCAGCAATGGGCTTCCCCATAGAACTTGCCAACCTGAATTCCTACAGGCTAGATGTGAGAGGCACATTCTGCTGCTTCCTCCCTTAGAGTTAAACTTGCTTCTGAAAGCTCAACCTCCGGGGAGTTTGTTTGGCAGAGATATAGAACACACTTTTCCAAGCCTGTTGGAAGGCATTTGCAGTTTCATTTCGCGTCTAATTTCCCAAACCAAACTGCTTGCAGCTCTAACTCCCTTCTAACTACCACTTCTTCGGTTCAGTGAGATATGCTGGATTCTAAACGGAGAAGCTTCTCTGACGCTTTTTCACAGAGATTTTGAAACTGAAATCTCCCATGCCGTTTCCACCATAGGCAGCAATGGGCTTCCCCATAGAACTTGCCAACCTGAATTCCTACAGGCTAGATGTGAGAGGCACATTCTGCTGCTTCCTCCCTTAGAGTTAAACTAGCTTCTGAAAGCTCAACCTCCGGGGAGTCTGTTTGGCAGAGATATAGAACACATTTTTCCAAGCCTGTTGGAAGGCATTTGCAGTTTCATTTTGCGTCTAATTTCCCAAACCAAACTGCTTGCAGCTCTAACTCCCTTCTAACTACCACTTCTTCGGTTCAGTGAGATATGCTGGATTCTAAACGGAGAAGCTTCTCTGACGCTTTTTCACAGAGATTTTGAAACTGAAATTTCCAAACCCGTATCCAAAGAAGGCGCCAATGGGCTTCCCAATAGAACTTGCCAACCTGAATTCCTACAGGCTAGATGTGAGAGGCACATTGTGCTGCTTCCTCCCTTAGAGTTAAACTAGCTTCTGAAAGCTCAACCTCCGGGGAGTTTGTTTGGCAGAGATATAGAACACAATTTTCCAAGCCTGTTGGAAGGCATTTGCAGTTTCATTTCGCGTCTAATTTCCCAAACCAAACTGCTTGCAGCTCTAACTCCCTTCTAACTACCACTTCTTCGGTTCAGTGAGATATGCTGGATTCTAAACGGAGAAGCTTCTCTGACGCTTTTTCACAGAGATTTTGAAACTGAAATCTCCCATGCCGTTTCCACCATAGGCAGCAATGGGCTTCCACATAGAACTTGCCAACCTGAATTCCTACAGGCTAGATGTGAGAGGCACATTCTGCTGCTTCCTCCCTTAGAGTTAAACTTGCTTCTGAAAGCTCAACCTCCGGGGAGTTTGTTTGGCAGAGATATAGAACACACTTTTCCAAGCCTGTTGGAAGGCATTTGCAGTTTCATTTCGCGTCTAATTTCCCAAACCAAACTGCTTGCAGCTCTAACTCCCTTCTAACTACCACTTCTTCGGTTCAGTGAGATATGCTGGATTCTAAACGGAGAAGCTTCTCTGACGCTTTTTCACAGAGATTTTGAAACTGAAATTTCCAAACCCGTTTCCAACGAAGGCGCCAAAGGGCTTCCCCATAGAACTTGCCAACCTGAATTCCTAAAGGCTAGATGTGAGAGGCACATTCTGCTGCTTCCTCCCTTAGAGTTAAACTAGCTTCTGAAAGCTCAACCTCCGGGGAGTTTGTTTGGCAGAGATATAGAACACACTTTTCCAAGCCTGTTGGAAGGCATTTGCAGTTTCATTTCGCGTCTAATTTCCCTAACCAAACTGCTTGCAGCTCTAACTGCCTTCTAACTACCACTTCTTCGGTTCAGTGAGATATGCTGGATTCTAAACGGAGAAGCTTTTCTGACGCTTTTTCACAGAGATTTTGAAACTGAAATCTCCCATGCCGTTTCCACCATAGGCAGCAATGGGCTTCCCCATAGAACTTGCCAACCTGAATTCCTACAGGCTAGATGTGAGAGGCACATTCTGCTGCTTCCTCCCTTAGAGTTAAACTTGCTTCTGAAAGCTCAACCTCCGGGGAGTTTGTTTGGCAGAGATATAGAACACACTTTTCCAAGCCTGTTGGAAGGCATTTGCAGTTTCATTTCGCGTCTAATTTCCCAAACCAAACTGCTTGCAGCTCTAACTCCCTTCTAACTACCACTTCTTCGGTTCAGTGAGATATGCTGGATTCTAAACGGAGAAGCTTCTCTGACGCTTTTTCACAGAGATTTTGAAACTGAAATCTCCCATGCCGTTTCCACCATAGGCAGCAATGGGCTTCCCCATAGAACTTGCCAACCTGAATTCCTACAGGCTAGATGTGAGAGGCACATTCTGCTGCTTCCTCCCTAACAGTTAAGCTTGCTTCTGAAAGCTCAACCTCCGGGGACTCTGTTTGGCAGAGATATAGAACACACTTTTCCAAGCCTGTTGGAAGGCCTTTGCAGTGTCATTTCGCATCTAATTTCCCAAACCAAACTGCTTGCAGCTCTAACTCCCTTCTAACTACCACTTCTTCGGTTCAGTGAGATATGCTGGATTCTAAACGGAGAAGCTTCTCTGACGCTTTTTCACAGAGATTTTGAAACTGAAATCTCCCATGCCGTTTCCACCATAGGCAGGAATGGGCTTCCCCATAGAACTTGCCAACCTGAATTCCTAAAGGCTAGATGTGAGAGGCACATTCTGCTGCTTCCTCCCTTAGAGTTAAACTAGCTTCTGAAAGCTCAACCTCCGGGGAGTCTGTTTGGCAGAGATATAGAACACATTTTTCCAAGCCTGTTGGAAGGCATTTGCAGTTTCATTTTGCGTCTAATTTCCCAAACCAAACTGCTTGCAGCTCTAACTCCCTTCTAACTACCACTTCTTCGGTTCAGTGAGATATGCTGGATTCTAAACGGAGAAGCTTCTCTGACGCTTTTTCACAGAGATTTTGAAACTGAAATTTCCAAACCCGTTTCCAAAGAAGGCGCCAATGGGCTTCCCAATAGAACTTTCCAACCTGAATTCCTACAGGCTAGATGTGAGAGGCACATTGTGCTGCTTCCTCCCTTAGAGTTAAACTAGCTTCTGAAAGCTCAACCTCCGGGGAGTTTGTTTGGCAGAGATATAGAACACACTTTTCCAAGCCTGTTGGAAGGCATTTGCAGTTTCATTTCGCGTCTAATTTCCCTAACCAAACTGCTTGCAGCTCTAACTGCCTTCTAACTACCACTTCTTCGGTTCAGTGAGATATGCTGGATTCTAAACGGAGAAGCTTTTCTGACGCTTTTTCACAGAGATTTTGAAACTGAAATCTCCCATGCCGTTTCCACCATAGGCAGCAATGGGCTTCCCCATAGAACTTGCCAACCTGAATTCCTACAGGCTAGATGTGAGAGGCACATTCTGCTGCTTCCTCCCTTAGAGTTAAACTTGCTTCTGAAAGCTCAACCTCCGGGGAGTTTGTTTGGCAGAGATATAGAACACACTTTTCCAAGCCTGTTGGAAGGCATTTGCAGTTTCATTTCGCGTCTAATTTCCCAAACCAAACTGCTTGCAGCTCTAACTCCCTTCTAACTACCACTTCTTCGGTTCAGTGAGATATGCTGGATTCTAAACGGAGAAGCTTCTCTGACGCTTTTTCACAGAGATTTTGAAACTGAAATTTCCAAACCCGTTTCCAACGAAGGCGCCAATGGGCTTCCCCATAGAACTTGCCAACCTGAATTCCTAAAGGCTAGATGTGAGAGGCACATTCTGCTGCTTCCTCCCTTAGAGTTAAACTAGCTTCTGAAAGCTCAACCTCCGGGGAGTTTGTTTGGCAGAGATATTGAACACACTTTTCCAAGCCTGTTTTAAGGCATTTGCAGTTTCATTTCGCGTCTAATTTCCCTAACCAAACTGCTTGCAGCTCTAACTGCCTTCTAACTACCACTTCTTCGGTTCAGTGAGATATGCTGGATTCTAAACGGAGAAGCTTTTCTGACGCTTTTTCACAGAGATTTTGAAACTGAAATCTCCCATGCCGTTTCCACCATAGGCAGCAATGGGCTTCCCCATAGAACTTGCCAACCTGAATTCCTACAGGCTAGATGTGAGAGGCACATTCTGCTGCTTCCTCCCTTAGAGTTAAACTTGCTTCTGAAAGCTCAACCTCCGGGGAGTTTGTTTGGCAGAGATATAGAACACACTTTTCCAAGCCTGTTGGAAGGCATTTGCAGTTTCATTTCGCGTCTAATTTCCCAAACCAAACTGCTTGCAGCTCTAACTCCCTTCTAACTACCACTTCTTCGGTTCAGTGAGATATGCTGGATTCTAAACGGAGAAGCTTCTCTGACGCTTTTTCACAGAGATTTTGAAACTGAAATCTCCCATGCCGTTTCCACCATAGGCAGCAATGGGCTTCCCCATAGAACTTGCCAACCTGAATTCCTACAGGCTAGATGTGAGAGGCACATTCTGCTGCTTCCTCCCTAACAGTTAAGCTTGCTTCTGAAAGCTCAACCTCCGGGGACTCTGTTTGGCAGAGATATAGAACACACTTTTCCAAGCCTGTTGGAAGGCCTTTGCAGTGTCATTTCGCATCTAATTTCCCAAACCAAACTGCTTGCAGCTCTAACTCCCTTCTAACTACCACTTCTTCGGTTCAGTGAGATATGCTGGATTCTAAACGGAGAAGCTTCTCTGACGCTTTTTCACAGAGATTTTGAAACTGAAATCTCCCATGCCGTTTCCACCATAGGCAGGAATGGGCTTCCCCATAGAACTTGCCAACCTGAATTCCTAAAGGCTAGATGTGAGAGGCACATTCTGCTGCTTCCTCCCTTAGAGTTAAACTAGCTTCTGAAAGCTCAACCTCCGGGGAGTCTGTTTGGCAGAGATATAGAACACATTTTTCCAAGCCTGTTGGAAGGCATTTGCAGTTTCATTTTGCGTCTAATTTCCCAAACCAAACTGCTTGCAGCTCTAACTCCCTTCTAACTACCACTTCTTCGGTTCAGTGAGATATGCTGGATTCTAAACGGAGAAGCTTCTCTGACGCTTTTTCACAGAGATTTTGAAACTGAAATTTCCAAACCCGTTTCCAAAGAAGGCGCCAATGGGCTTCCCAATAGAACTTTCCAACCTGAATTCCTACAGGCTAGATGTGAGAGGCACATTGTGCTGCTTCCTCCCTTAGAGTTAAACTAGCTTCTGAAAGCTCAACCTCCGGGGAGTTTGTTTGGCAGAGATATAGAACACACTTTTCCAAGCCTGTTGGAAGGCATTTGCAGTTTCATTTCGCGTCTAATTTCCCAAACCAAACTGCTTGCAGCTCTAACTCCCTTCTAACTACCACTTCTTCGGTTAAGTGAGATATGCTGGATTCTAAACGGAGAAGCTTCTCTGACGCTTTTTCACAGAGATTTTGAAACTGAAATTTCCAAACCCGTTTCCAACGAAGGCGCCAATGGGCTTCCCCATAGAACTTGCCAACCTGAATTCCTACAGGCTAGATGTGAGAGGCACATTCTGCTGCTTCCTCCCTTAGAGTTAAACTAGCTTCTGAAAGCTCAACCTCCAGGGAGTCTGTTTGGCAGAGATAGAGAACACACTTTTCCAAGCCTGTTGGAAGGCCTTTGCAGTGTCATTTCGCATCTAATTTCCCAAACCAAACTGCTTGCAGCTCTAACTCCCTTCTAACTACCACTTCTTCGGTTCAGTGAGATATGCTGGATTCTAAACGGAGAAGCTTCTCTGACGCTTTTTCACAGAGATTTTGAAACTGAAATTTCAAAACCCGTTTCCAACGAAGGCGCCAATGGGCTTCCCCATAGAACTTGCCAACCTGAATTCCTACAGGCTAGATGTGAGAGGCACATTCTGCTGCTTCCTCCCTAAGAGTTAAGCTTGCTTCTGAAAGCTCAACCTCCGGGGCTCTGTTTGGCACAGATATAGAACACACTTTTCCAAGCCTGTTGGAAGGCCTATGCAGTGTCATTTCGCATCTAATTTCCCAAACCAAACTGCTTGCAGCTCTAACTCCCTTCTAACTACCACTTCTTCGGTTCAGTGAGATATGCTGGATTCTAAACGGAGAAGCTTCTCTGACGCTTTTTCACAGAGATTTTGAAACTGAAATCTCCCATGCCGTTTCCACCATAGGCAGCAATGGGCTTCCCCATAGAACTTGCCAACCTGAATTCCTACAGGCTAGATGTGAGAGGCACATTCTGCTGCTTCCTCCCTTAGAGTTAAACTAGCTTCTGAAAGCTCAACCTCCGGGGAGTTTGTTTGGCAGAGATATAGAACACACTTTTCCAAGCCTGTTGGAAGGCATTTGCAGTTTCATTTCGCGTCTAATTTCCCTAACCAAACTGCTTGCAGCTCTAACTGCCTTCTAACTACCACTTCTTCGGTTCAGTGAGATATGCTGGATTCTAAACGGAGAAGCTTTTCTGACGCTTTTTCACAGAGATTTTGAAACTGAAATCTCCCATGCCGTTTCCACCATAGGCAGCAATGGGCTTCCCCATAGAACTTGCCAACCTGAATTCCTACAGGCTAGATGTGAGAGGCACATTCTGCTGCTTCCTCCCTTAGAGTTAAACTTGCTTCTGAAAGCTCAACCTCCGGGGAGTTTGTTTGGCAGAGATATAGAACACACTTTTCCAAGCCTGTTGGAAGGCATTTGCAGTTTCATTTCGCGTCTAATTTCCCAAACCAAACTGCTTGCAGCTCTAACTCCCTTCTAACTACCACTTCTTCGGTTCAGTGAGATATGCTGGATTCTAAACGGAGAAGCTTCTCTGACGCTTTTTCACAGAGATTTTGAAACTGAAATCTCCCATGCCGTTTCCACCATAGGCAGCAATGGGCTTCCCCATAGAACTTGCCAACCTGAATTCCTACAGGCTAGATGTGAGAGGCACATTCTGCTGCTTCCTCCCTTAGAGTTAAACTAGCTTCTGAAAGCTCAACCTCCGGGGAGTCTGTTTGGCAGAGATATAGAACACATTTTTCCAAGCCTGTTGGAAGGCATTTGCAGTTTCATTTTGCGTCTAATTTCCCAAACCAAACTGCTTGCAGCTCTAACTCCCTTCTAACTACCACTTCTTCGGTTCAGTGAGATATGCTGGATTCTAAACGGAGAAGCTTCTCTGACGCTTTTTCACAGAGATTTTGAAACTGAAATTTCCAAACCCGTATCCAAAGAAGGCGCCAATGGGCTTCCCAATAGAACTTGCCAACCTGAATTCCTACAGGCTAGATGTGAGAGGCACATTGTGCTGCTTCCTCCCTTAGAGTTAAACTAGCTTCTGAAAGCTCAACCTCCGGGGAGTTTGTTTGGCAGAGATATAGAACACAATTTTCCAAGCCTGTTGGAAGGCATTTGCAGTTTCATTTCGCGTCTAATTTCCCAAACCAAACTGCTTGCAGCTCTAACTCCCTTCTAACTACCACTTCTTCGGTTCAGTGAGATATGCTGGATTCTAAACGGAGAAGCTTCTCTGACGCTTTTTCACAGAGATTTTGAAACTGAAATCTCCCATGCCGTTTCCACCATAGGCAGCAATGGGCTTCCACATAGAACTTGCCAACCTGAATTCCTACAGGCTAGATGTGAGAGGCACATTCTGCTGCTTCCTCCCTTAGAGTTAAACTTGCTTCTGAAAGCTCAACCTCCGGGGAGTTTGTTTGGCAGAGATTTAGAACACACTTTTCCAAGCCTGTTGGAAGGCATTTGCAGTTTCATTTCGCGTCTAATTTCCCAAACCAAACTGCTTGCAGCTCTAACTCCCTTCTAACTACCACTTCTTCGGTTCAGTGAGATATGCTGGATTCTAAACGGAGAAGCTTCTCTGACGCTTTTTCACAGAGATTTTGAAACTGAAATTTCCAAACCCGTTTCCAACGAAGGCGCCAATGGGCTTCCCCATAGAACTTGCCAACCTGAATTCCTAAAGGCTAGATGTGAGAGGCACATTCTGCTGCTTCCTCCCTTAGAGTTAAACTAGCTTCTGAAAGCTCAACCTCCGGGGAGTTTGTTTGGCAGAGATATAGAACACACTTTTCCAAGCCTGTTGGAAGACATTTGCAGTTTCATTTCGCGTCTAATTTCCCTAACCAAACTGCTTGCAGCTCTAACTGCCTTCTAACTACCACTTCTTCGGTTCAGTGAGATATGCTGGATTCTAAACGGAGAAGCTTTTCTGACGCTTTTTCACAGAGATTTTGAAACTGAAATCTCCCATGCCGTTTCCACCATAGGCAGCAATGGGCTTCCCCATAGAACTTGCCAACCTGAATTCCTACAGGCTAGATGTGAGAGGCACATTCTGCTGCTTCCTCCCTTAGAGTTAAACTTGCTTCTGAAAGCTCAACCTCCGGGGAGTTTGTTTGGCAGAGATATAGAACACACTTTTCCAAGCCTGTTGGAAGGCATTTGCAGTTTCATTTCGCGTCTAATTTCCCAAACCAAACTGCTTGCAGCTCTAACTCCCTTCTAACTACCACTTCTTCGGTTCAGTGAGATATGCTGGATTCTAAACGGAGAAGCTTCTCTGACGCTTTTTCACAGAGATTTTGAAACTGAAATTTCCAAACCCGTTTCCAACGAAGGCGCCAATGGGCTTCCCCATAGAACTTGCCAACCTGAATTCCTAAAGGCTAGATGTGAGAGGCACATTCTGCTGCTTCCTCCCTTAGAGTTAAACTAGCTTCTGAAAGCTCAACCTCCGGGGAGTTTGTTTGGCAGAGATATTGAACACACTTTTCCAAGCCTGTTTTAAGGCATTTGCAGTTTCATTTCGCGTCTAATTTCCCTAACCAAACTGCTTGCAGCTCTAACTGCCTTCTAACTACCACTTCTTCGGTTCAGTGAGATATGCTGGATTCTAAACGGAGAAGCTTTTCTGACGCTTTTTCACAGAGATTTTGAAACTGAAATCTCCCATGCCGTTTCCACCATAGGCAGCAATGGGCTTCCCCATAGAACTTGCCAACCTGAATTCCTACAGGCTAGATGTGAGAGGCACATTCTGCTGCTTCCTCCCTTAGAGTTAAACTTGCTTCTGAAAGCTCAACCTCCGGGGAGTTTGTTTGGCAGAGATATAGAACACACTTTTCCAAGCCTGTTGGAAGGCATTTGCAGTTTCATTTCGCGTCTAATTTCCCAAACCAAACTGCTTGCAGCTCTAACTCCCTTCTAACTACCACTTCTTCGGTTCAGTGAGATATGCTGGATTCTAAACGGAGAAGCTTCTCTGACGCTTTTTCACAGAGATTTTGAAACTGAAATCTCCCATGCCGTTTCCACCATAGGCAGCAATGGGCTTCCCCATAGAACTTGCCAACCTGAATTCCTACAGGCTAGATGTGAGAGGCACATTCTGCTGCTTCCTCCCTAACAGTTAAGCTTGCTTCTGAAAGCTCAACCTCCGGGGACTCTGTTTGGCAGAGATATAGAACACACTTTTCCAAGCCTGTTGGAAGGCCTTTGCAGTGTCATTTCGCATCTAATTTCCCAAACCAAACTGCTTGCAGCTCTAACTCCCTTCTAACTACCACTTCTTCGGTTCAGTGAGATATGCTGGATTCTAAACGGAGAAGCTTCTCTGACGCTTTTTCACAGAGATTTTGAAACTGAAATCTCCCATGCCGTTTCCACCATAGGCAGGAATGGGCTTCCCCATAGAACTTGCCAACCTGAATTCCTAAAGGCTAGATGTGAGAGGCACATTCTGCTGCTTCCTCCCTTAGAGTTAAACTAGCTTCTGAAAGCTCAACCTCCGGGGAGTCTGTTTGGCAGAGATATAGAACACATTTTTCCAAGCCTGTTGGAAGGCATTTGCAGTTTCATTTTGCGTCTAATTTCCCAAACCAAACTGCTTGCAGCTCTAACTCCCTTCTAACTACCACTTCTTCGGTTCAGTGAGATATGCTGGATTCTAAACGGAGAAGCTTCTCTGACGCTTTTTCACAGAGATTTTGAAACTGAAATTTCCAAACCCGTTTCCAAAGAAGGCGCCAATGGGCTTCCCAATAGAACTTTCCAACCTGAATTCCTACAGGCTAGATGTGAGAGGCACATTGTGCTGCTTCCTCCCTTAGAGTTAAACTAGCTTCTGAAAGCTCAACCTCCGGGGAGTTTGTTTGGCAGAGATATAGAACACACTTTTCCAAGCCTGTTGGAAGGCATTTGCAGTTTCATTTCGCGTCTAATTTCCCAAACCAAACTGCTTGCAGCTCTAACTCCCTTCTAACTACCACTTCTTCGGTTAAGTGAGATATGCTGGATTCTAAACGGAGAAGCTTCTCTGACGCTTTTTCACAGAGATTTTGAAACTGAAATTTCCAAACCCGTTTCCAACGAAGGCGCCAATGGGCTTCCCCATAGAACTTGCCAACCTGAATTCCTACAGGCTAGATGTGAGAGGCACATTCTGCTGCTTCCTCCCTTAGAGTTAAACTAGCTTCTGAAAGCTCAACCTCCAGGGAGTCTGTTTGGCAGAGATAGAGAACACACTTTTCCAAGCCTGTTGGAAGGCCTTTGCAGTGTCATTTCGCATCTAATTTCCCAAACCAAACTGCTTGCAGCTCTAACTCCCTTCTAACTACCACTTCTTCGGTTCAGTGAGATATGCTGGATTCTAAACGGAGAAGCTTCTCTGACGCTTTTTCACAGAGATTTTGAAACTGAAATTTCAAAACCCGTTTCCAACGAAGGCGCCAATGGGCTTCCCCATAGAACTTGCCAACCTGAATTCCTACAGGCTAGATGTGAGAGGCACATTCTGCTGCTTCCTCCCTAAGAGTTAAGCTTGCTTCTGAAAGCTCAACCTCCGGGGCTCTGTTTGGCACAGATATAGAACACACTTTTCCAAGCCTGTTGGAAGGCCTATGCAGTGTCATTTCGCATCTAATTTCCCAAACCAAACTGCTTGCAGCTCTAACTCCCTTCTAACTACCACTTCTTCGGTTCAGTGAGATATGCTGGATTCTAAACGGAGAAGCTTCTCTGACGCTTTTTCACAGAGATTTTGAAACTGAAATCTCCCATGCCGTTTCCACCATAGGCAGCAATGGGCTTCCCCATAGAACTTGCCAACCTGAATTCCTACAGGCTAGATGTGAGAGGCACATTCTGCTGCTTCCTCCCTTAGAGTTAAACTTGCTTCTGAAAGCTCAACCTCCGGGGAGTTTGTTTGGCAGAGATATAGAACACAATTTTCCAAGCCTGTTGGAAGGCATTTGCAGTTTCATTTCGCGTCTAATTTCCCAAACCAAACTGCTTGCAGCTCTAACTGCCTTCTAACTACCACTTCTTCGGTTCAGTGAGATATGCTGGATTCTAAACGGAGAAGCTTCTCTGACGCTTTTTCACAGAGATTTTGAAACTGAAATCTCCCATGCCGTTTCCACCATAGGCAGCAATGGGCTTCCCCATAGAACTTGCCAACCTGAATTCCTAAAGGCTAGATGTGAGAGGCACATTCTGCTGCTTCCTCCCTTAGAGTTAAACTTGCTTCTGAAAGCTCAACCTCCGGGGAGTTTGTTTGGCAGAGATATAGAACACAATTTTCCAAGCCTGTTGGAAGGCATTTGCAGTTTCATTTCGCGTCTAATTTCCCAAACCAAACTGCTTGCAGCTCTAACTGCCTTCTAACTACCACTTCTTCGGTTCAGTGAGATATGCTGGATTCTAAACGGAGAAGCTTCTCTGACGCTTTTTCACAGAGATTTTGAAACTGAAATCTCCCATGCCGTTTCCACCATAGGCAGCAATGGGCTTCCCCATAGAACTTGCCAACCTGAATTCCTACAGGCTAGATGTGAGAGGCACATTCTGCTGCTTCCTCCCTAAGAGTTAAGCTTGCTTCTGAAAGCTCAACCTCCGGGGAGTTTGTTTGGCAGAGATATAGAACACACTTTTCCAAGCCTGTTGGAAGGCATTTGCAGTTTCATTTCGCGTCTAATTTCCCAAACCAAACTGCTTGCAGCTCTAACTCCCTTCTAACTACCACTTCTTCGGTTCAGTGAGATATGCTGGATTCTAAACGGAGAAGCTTCTCTGACGCTTTTTCACAGAGATTTTGAAACTGAAATTTCCAAACCCGTTTCCAACGAAGGCGCCAATGGGCTTCCCCATAGAACTTCCCAACCTGAATTCTTACAGGCTAGATGTGAGAGGCACATTCTGCTGCTTCCTCCCTTAGAGTTAAACTACCTTCTGAAAGCTCAACCTCTGGGGAGTTTGTTTGGCAGAGATATAGAACACACTTTTCCAAGCCTGTTGGAAGGCATTTGCAGTTTCATTTCGCGTCTAATTTCCCAAACCAAACTGCTTGCAGCTCTAACTGCCTTCTAACTACCACTTCTTCGGTTCAGTGAGATATGCTGGATTCTAAACGGAGAAGCTTCTCTGACGCTTTTTCACAGAGATTTTGAAACTGAAATCTCCCATGCCGTTTCCACCATAGGCAGCAATGGGCTTCCCCATAGAACTTGCCAACCTGAATTCCTACAGGCTAGATGTGAGAGGCACATTCTGCTGCTTCCTCCCTAAGAGTTAAGCTTGCTTCTGAAAGCTCAACCTCCGGGGACTCTGTTTGGCACATATATAGAACACACTTTTCCAAGCCTGTTGGAAGGCCTTTGCAGTGTCATTTCCAATCTAATTTCCCAAACCAAACTGCTTGCAGCTCTAACTCCCTTCTAACTACCACTTCTTCGGTTCAGTGAGATATGCTGGATTCTAAACGGAGAAGCTTCTCTGACGCTTTTTCACAGAGATTTTGAAACTGAAATCTCCCATGCCGTTTCCACCATAGGCAGCAATGGGCTTCCCCATAGAACTTGCCAACCTGAATTCCTAAAGGCTAGATGTGAGAGGCACATTCTGCTGCTTCCTCCCTTAGAGTTAAACTTGCTTCTGAAAGCTCAACCTCCGGGGAGTTTGTTTGGCAGAGATATAGAACACACTTTTCCAAGCCTGTTGGAAGGCATTTGCAGTTTCATTTCGCGTCTAATTTCCCAAACCAAACTGCTTGCAGCTCTAACTCCCTTCTAACTACCACTTCTTCGGTTCAGTGAGATATGCTGGATTCTAAACGGAGAAGCTTCTCTGACGCTTTTTCACAGAGATTTTGAAACTGAAATTTCCAAACCCGTTTCCAACGAAGGCGCCAATGGGCTTCCCCATAGAACTTGCCAACCTGAATTCCTACAGGCTAGATGTGAGAGGCACATTCTGCTGCTTCCTCCCTTAGAGTTAAACTAGCTTCTGAAAGCTCAACCTCCGGGGAGTTTGTTTGGCAGAGATATAGAACACACTTTTCCAAGCCTGTTGGAAGGCATTTGCAGTTTCATTTCGCGTCTAATTTCCCAAACCAAACTGCTTGCAGCTCTAACTCCCTTCTAACTACCACTTCTTCGGTTCAGTGAGATATGCTGGATTCTAAACGGAGAAGCTTCTCTGACGCTTTTTCACAGAGATTTTGAAACTGAAATCTCCCATGCCGTTTCCACCATAGGCAGCAATGGGCTTCCCCATAGAACTTGCCAACCTGAATTCCTACAGGCTAGATGTGAGAGGCACATTCTGCTGCTTCCTCCCTAAGAGTTAAGCTTGCTTCTGAAAGCTCAACCTCCGGGGACTCTGTCTGGCACATATATAGAACACACTTTTCCAAGCCTGTTGGAAGGCCTTTGCAGTGTCATTTCGCATCTAATTTCCCAAACCAAACTGCTTGCAGCTCTAACTCCCTTCTAACTACCACTTCTTCGGTTCAGTGAGATATGCTGGATTCTAAACGGAGAAGCTTCTCTGACGCTTTTTCACAGAGATTTTGAAACTGAAATCTCCCATGCCGTTTCCACCATAGGCAGCAATGGGCTTCCCCATAGAACTTGCCAACCTGAATTCCTAAAGGCTAGATGTGAGAGGCACATTCTGCTGCTTCCTCCCTTAGAGTTAAACTAGCTTCTGAAAGCTCAACCTCCGGGGAGTTTGTTTGGCAGAGATATAGAACACACTTTTCCAAGCCTGTTGGAAGGCATTTGCAGTTTCATTACGCGTCTAATTTCCCAAACCAAACTGATTGCAGCTCTAACTCCCTTCTAACTACCACTTCTTCAGTTCAGTGAGATATGCTGGATTCTAAACGGAGAAGCTTCTCTGACGCTTTTTCACAGAGATTTTGAAACTGAAATCTCCCATGCCGTTTCCACCATAGGCAGCAATGGGCTTCCCCATAGAACTTGCCAACCTGAATTCCTACAGGCTAGATGTGAGAGGCACATTCTGCTGCTTCCTCCCTAACAGTTAAGCTTGCTTCTGATAGCTCAACCTCCGGGGACTCTGTTTGGCACAGATAAAGAACACACTTTTCCAAGCCTGTTGGAAGGCCTTTGCAGTGTCATTTCGCATCTAATTTCCCAAACCAAACTGCTTGCAGCTCTAACTCCCTTCTAACTACCACTTCTTCGGTTCAGTGAGATATGCTGGATTCTAAACGGAGAAGCTTCTCTGACGCTTTTTCACAGAGATTTTGAAACTGAAATCTCCCATGCCGTGTCCACCATAGGCAGCAATGGGCTTCCCCATAGAACTTGCCAACCTGAATTCCTACAGGCTAGATGTGAGAGGCACATTCTGCTGCTTCCTCCGAAACAGTTAAGCTTGCTTCTGATAGCTCAACCTCTGGGGACTCTGTTTGGCACAGATATAGAACACACTTTTCCAAGCCTGTTGGAAGGCCTTTGCAGTGTCATTTCGCATCTAATTTCCCAAACCAAACTGCTTGCAGCTCTAACTCCCTTCTAACTACCACTTCTTCGGTTCAGTGAGATATGCTGGATTCTAAACGGAGAAGCTTCTCTGACGCTTTTTCACAGAGATTTTGAAACTGAAATCTCCCATGCCGTTTCCACCATAGGCAGCAATGGGCTTCCCCATAGAACTTGCCAACCTGAATTCCTACAGGCTAGATGTGAGAGGCACATTCTGCTGCTTCCTCCCTTAGAGTTAAACTAGCTTCTGAAAGCTCAACCTCCGGGGAGTTTGTTTGGCAGAGATATAGAACACACTTTTCCAAGCCTGTTGGAAGGCATTTGCAGTTTCATTTCGCGTCTAATTTCCCAAACCAAACTGCTTGCAGCTCTAACTCCCTTCTAACTACCACTTCTTCGGTTCAGTGAGATATGCTGGATTCTAAACGGAGAAGCTTCTCTGACGCTTTTTCACAGAGATTTTGAAACTGAAATCTCCCATGCCGTTTCCACCATAGACAGCAATGGGCTTCCCCATAGAACTTGCCAACCTGAATTCCTACAGGCTAGATGTGAGAGGCACATTCTGCTGCTTCCTCCCTTAGAGTTAAACTAGCTTCTGAAAGCTCAACCTCCGGGGAGTTTGTTTGGCAGAGATATAGAACACACTTTTCCAAGCCTGTTGGAAGGCATTTGCAGTTTCATTTCGCGTCTAATTTCCCAAACCAAACTGCTTGCAGCTCTAACTCCCTTCTAACTACCACTTCTTCGGTTCAGTGAGATATGCTGGATTCTAAACGGAGAAGCTTCTCTGACGCTTTTTCACAGAGATTTTGAAACTGAAATTTCCAAACCCGTTTCCAACGAAGGCGCCAATGGGCTTCCCCATAGAACTTGCCAACCTGAATTCCTACAGGCTAGATGTGAGAGGCACATTCTGCTGCTTCCTCCCTTAGAGTTAAACTAGCTTCTGAAAGCTCAACCTCCAGGGAGTCTGTTTGGCAGAGATATAGAACACACTTTTCCAAGCCTGTTGGAAGGCATTTGCAGTTTCATTTCGCGTCTAATTTCCCAAACCAAACTGCTTGCAGCTCTAACTGCCTTCTAACTACCACTTCTTCGGTTCAGTGAGATATGCTGGATTCTAAACGGAGAAGCTTCTCTGACGCTTTTTCACAGAGATTTTGAAACAGAAATCTCCCATGCCGTTTCCACCATAGACAGCAATGGGCTTCCCCATAGAACTTGCCAACCTGAATTCCTACAGGCTAGATGTGAGAGGCACATTCTGCTGCTTCCTCCCTTAGAGTTAAACTAGCTTCTGAAAGCTCAACCTCCGGGGAGTTTGTTTGGCAGAGATATAGAACACACTTTTCCAAGCCTGTTGGAAGGCATTTGCAGTTTCATTTCGCGTCTAATTTCCCAAACCAAACTGCTTGCAGCTCTAACTCCCTTCTAACTACCACTTCTTCGGTTCAGTGAGATATGCTGGATTCTAAACGGAGAAGCTTCTCTGACGCTTTTTCACAGAGATTTTGAAACTGAAATTTCCAAAACCGTTTCCAACGAAGGCGCCAATGGGCTTCCCCATAGAACTTGCCAACCTGAATTCCTACAGGCTAAATGTGAGAGGCACATTCTGCTGCTTCCTCCCTTAGAGTTAAACTAGCTTCTGAAAGCTCAACCTCCAGGGAGTCTGTTTGGCAGAGATATAGAACACACTTTTCCAAGCCTGTTGGAAGGCATTTGCAGTTTCATTTCGCGTCTAATTTCCCAAACCAAACTGCTTGCAGCTCTAACTGCCTTCTAACTACCACTTCTTCGGTTCAGTGAGATATGCTGGATTCTAAACGGAGAAGCTTCTCTGACGCTTTTTCACAGAGATTTTGAAACTGAAATCTCCCATGCCGTTTCCACCATAGGCAGCAATGGGCTTCCCCATAGAACTTGCCAACCTGAATTCCTACAGGCTAGATGTGAGAGGCACATTCTGCTGCTTCCTCCCTAAGAGTTAAACTTGCTTCTGAAAGCTCAACCTCCGGGGAGTTTGTTTGGCAGAGATATAGAACACACTTTTCCAAGCCTGTTGGAAGGCATTTGCAGTTTCATTTCGCGTCTAATTTCCCAAACCAAACTGCTTGCAGCTCTAACTCCCTTCTAACTACCACTTCTTCGGTTCAGTGAGATATGCTGGATTCTAAACGGAGAAGCTTCTCTGACGCTTTTTCACAGAGATTTTGAAACTGAAATCTCCCATGCTGTTTCCACCATAGCCAGCAATGGGCTTCCCCATAGAACTTGCCAACCTGAATTCCTACAGGCTAGATGTGAGAGGCACATTATGCTGCTTCCTCCCTTAGAGTTAAACTAGCTTCTGAAAGCTCAACCTCCAGGGAGTCTGTTTGGCAGAGATATAGAACACACTTTTCCAAGCCTGTTGGAAGGCCTTTGCAGTGTCATTTCGCATCTAATTTCCCAAACCAAACTGCTTGCAGCTCTAACTCCCTTCTAACTACCACTTCTTCGGTTCAGTGAGATATGCTGGATTCTAAACGGAGAAGCTTCTCTGACGCTTTTTCACAGAGATTTTGAAACTGAAATTTCAAAACCCGTTTCCAACGAAGGCGCCAATGGGCTTCCCCATAGAACTTGCCAACCTGAATTCCTACAGGCTAGATGTGAGAGGCACATTCTGCTGCTTCCTCCCTAAGAGTTAAGCTTGCTTCTGAAAGCTCAACCTCCGGGGAGTCTGTTTGGCACAGATATAGAACACACTTTTCCAAGCCTGTTGGAAGGCCTTTGCAGTGTCATTTCGCATGTAATTTCCCAAACCAAACTGCTTGCAGCTCTAACTCCCTTCTAACTACCACTTCTTCGGTTCAGTGAGATATGCTGGATTCTAAACGGAGAAGCTTCTCTGACGCTTTTTCACAGAGATTTTGAAACTGAAATCTCCCATGCCGTTTCCACCATAGGCAGCAATGGGCTTCCCCATAGAACTTGCCAACCTGAATTCCTACAGGCTAGATGTGAGAGGCACATTCTGTTGCTTCCTCCCTAAGAGTTAAGCTTGCTTCTGAAAGCTCAACCTCCGGGGACTCTGTTTGGCACAGATATAGAACACACTTTTCCAAGCCTGTTGGAAGGCCTTTGCAGTGTCATTTCGCATCTAATTTCCCAAACCAAACTGCTTGCAGCTCTAACTCCCTTCTAACTACCACTTCTTCGGTTCAGTGAGATATGCTGGATTCTAAACGGAGAAGCTTCTCTGACGCTTTTTCACAGAGATTTTGAAACTGAAATTTCCAAACCCGTTTCCAACGAAGGCGCCAATGGGCTTCCCCATAGAACTTGCCAACCTGAATTCCTACAGGCTAGATGTGAGAGGCACATTCTGCTGCTTCCTCCCTTAGAGTTAAACTAGCTTCTGAAAGCTCAACCTCCGGGGAGTTTGTTTGGCAGAGATATAGAACACACTTTTCCAAGCCTGTTGGAAGGCATTTGCAGTTTCATTTCGCGTCTAATTTCCCAAACCAAACTGCTTGCAGCTCTAACTGCCTTCTAACTACCACTTCTTCGGTTCAGTGAGATATGCTGGATTCTAAACGGAGAAGCTTCTCTGACGCTTTTTCACAGAGATTTTGAAACTGAAATCTCATGCCGTTTCCACCATAGGCAGCAATGGGCTTCCCCATAGAACTTGCCAACATGAATTCCTACAGGCTACATGTGAGAGGCACATTCTGCTGCTTCCTCACTAACAGTTAAGCTTGCTTCTGAAAGCTCAACCTCCGGGGACTCTGTTTGGCAGAGATATAGAACACACTTTTCCAAGCCTGTTGGAAGGCATTTGCAGTTTCATTTCGCGTCTAATTTCCCAAACCAAACTGCTTGCAGCTCTAACTGCCTTCTAACTACCACTTCTTCGGTTCAGTGAGATATGCTGGATTCTAAACGGAGAAGCTTCTCTGACGCTTTTTCACAGAGATTTTGAAACTGAAATCTCCCATGCCGTTTCCACCATAGGCAGCAATGGGCTTCCCCATAGAACTTGCCAACCTGAATTCCTACAGGCTAGATGTGAGAGGCACATTCTGCTGCTTCCTCCCTTAGAGTTAAACTAGCTTCTGAAAGCTCAACCTCCGGGGAGTCTGTTTGGCAGAGATATAGAACACATTTTTCCAAGCCTGTTGGAAGGCATTTGCAGTTTCATTTCGCGTCTAATTTCCCAAACCAAACTGCTTGCAGCTCTAACTCCCTTCTAACTACCACTTCTTCGGTTCAGTGAGATATGCTGGATTCTAAACGGAGAAGCTTCTCTGACGCTTTTTCACAGAGATTTTGAAACTGAAATCTCCCATGCCGTTTCCACCATAGGCAGCAATGGGCTTCCCCATAGAACTTGCCAACCTGAATTTCTACAGGCTAGATGTGAGAGGCACATTCTGCTGCTTCCTCCCTTAGAGTTAAACTTGCTTCTGAAAGCTCAACCTCCGGGGAGTTTGTTTGGCAGAGATATAGAACACACTTTTCCAAGCCTGTTGGAAGGCATTTGCAGTTTCATTTCGCGTCTAATTTCCCAAACCAAACTGCTTGCAGCTCTAACTGCCTTCTAACTACCACTTCTTCGGTTCAGTGAGATATGCTGGATTCTAAACGGAGAAGCTTCTCTGACGCTTTTTCACAGAGATTTTGAAACTGAAATTTCCAAACCCGTTTCCAACGAAGGCGCCAATGGGCTTCCCCATAGAACTTGCCAACCTGAATTCCTACAGGCTAGATGTGAGAGGCACATTCTGCTGCTTCCTCCCTTAGAGTTAAACTAGCTTCTGAAAGCTCAACCTCCGGGGAGTTTGTTTGGCAGAGATATAGAACACACTTTTCCAAGCCTGTTGGAAGGCATTTGCAGTTTCATTTCGCGTCTAATTTCCCTAACCAAACTGCTTGCAGCTCTAACTGCCTTCTAACTACCACTTCTTCGGTTCAGTGAGATATGCTGGATTCTAAACGGAGAAGCTTCTCTGACGCTTTTTCACAGAGATTTTGAAACTGAAATCTCCCATGCCGTTTCCACCATAGGCAGCAATGGGCTTCCCCATAGAACTTGCCAACCTGAATTCCTACAGGCTAGATGTGAGAGGCACATTCTGCTGCTTCCTCCCTTAGAGTTAAACTTGCTTCTGAAAGCTCAACCTCCGGGGAGTCTGTTTGGCAGAGATATAGAACACAATTTTCCAAGCCTGTTGGAAGGCATTTGCAGTTTCATTTCGCGTCTAATTTCCCAAACCAAACTGCTTGCAGCTCTAACTGCCTTCTAACTACCACTTCTTCGGTTCAGTGAGATATGCTGGATTCTAAACGGAGAAGCTTCTCTGACGCTTTTTCACAGAGATTTTGAAACTGAAATTTCCAAACCCGTTTCCAACGAAGGCGCCAATGGGCTTCCCCATAGAACTTGCCAACCTGAATTCCTACAGGCTAGATGTGAGAGGCACATTCTGCTGCTTCCTCCCTTAGAGTTAAACTAGCTTCTGAAAGCTCAACCTCCGGGGAGTTTGTTTGGCAGAGATATAGAACACACATTTCCAAGCCTGTTGGAAGGCATTTGCAGTTTCATTTCGCGTCTAATTTCCCAAACCAAACTGCTTGCAGCTCTAACTGCCTTCTAACTACCACTTCTTCGGTTCAGTGAGATATGCTGGATTCTAAACGGAGAAGCTTCTCTGACGCTTTTTCACAGAGATTTTGAAACTGAAATCTCCCATGCCGTTTCCACCATAGGCAGCAATGGGCTTCCCCATAGAACTTGCCAACCTGAATTCCTACAGGCTAGATGTGAGAGGCACATTCTGCTGCTTCCTCCCTAACAGTTAAGCTTGCTTCTGAAAGCTCAACCTCCGGGGACTCTGTTTGGCACAGATATAGAACACACTTTTCCAAGCCTGTTGGAAGGCCTTTGCAGTGTCATTTCGCATCTAATTTCCCAAACCAAACTGCTTGCAGCTCTAACTCCCTTCTAACTACCACTTCTTCGGTTCAGTGAGATATGCTGGATTCTAAACGGAGAAGCTTCTCTGACGCTTTTTCACAGAGATTTTGAAACTGAAATCTCCCATGCCGTTTCCACCATAGGCAGCAATGGGCTTCCCCATAGAACTTGCCAACCTGAATTCCTACAGGCTAGATGTGAGAGGCACATTCTGCTGCTTCCTCCCTTAGAGTTAAACTTGCTTCTGAAAGCTCAACCTCCGGGGAGTTTGTTTGGCAGAGATATAGAACACACTTTTCCAAGCCTGTTGGAAGGCATTTGCAGTTTCATTTCGCGTCTAATTTCCCAAACCAAACTGCTTGCAACTCTAACTCCCTTCTAACTACCACTTCTTCGGTTCAGTGAGATATGCTGGATTCTAAACGGAGAAGCTTCTCTGACGCTTTTTCACAGAGATTTTGAAACTGAAATTTCCAAACCCGTTTCCAACGAAGGCGCCAATGGGCTTCCCCATAGAACTTGCCAACCTGAATTCCTACAGGCTAGATGTGAGAGGCACATTCTGCTGCTTCCTCCCTTAGAGTTAAACTAGCTTCTGAAAGCTCAACCTCCGGGGAGTTTGTTTGGCAGAGATATAGAACACACTTTTCCAAGCCTGTTGGAAGGCATTTGCAGTTTCATTTCGCGTCTAATATCCCTAACCAAACTGCTTGCAGCTCTAACTGCCTTCTAACTACCACTTCTTCGGTTCAGTGAGATATGCTGGATTCTAAACGGAGAAGCTTCTCTGACGCTTTTTCACAGAGATTTTGAAACTGAAATCTCCCATGCCGTTTCCACCATAGGCAGCAATGGGCTTCCCCATAGAACTTGCCAACCTGAATTCCTACAGGCTAGATGTGAGAGGCACATTCTGCTGCTTCCTCCCTTAGAGTTAAACTAGCTTCTGAAAGCTCAACCTCCGGGGAGTTTGTTTGGCAGAGATATAGAACACACTTTTCCAAGCCTGTTGGAAGGCATTTGCAGTTTCATTTCGCGTCTAATATCCCTAACCAAACTGCTTGCAGCTCTAACTGCCTTCTAACTACCACTTCTTCGGTTCAGTGAGATATGCTGGATTCTAAACGGAGAAGCTTCTCTGACGCTTTTTCACAGAGATTTTGAAACTGAAATCTCCCATGCCGTTTCCACCATAGGCAGCAATGGGCTTCCCCATAGAACTTGCCAACCTGAATTCCTACAGGCTAGATGTGAGAGGCACATTCTGCTGCTTCCTCCCTTAGAGTTAAACTAGCTTCTGAAAGCTCAACCTCCGGGGAGTTTGTTTGGCAGAGATATAGAACACACTTTTCCAAGCCTGTTGGAAGGCATTTGCAGTTTCATTTCGCGTCTAATTTCCCAAACCAAACAGCTTGCAGCTCTAACTGCCTTCTAACTACCACTTCTTCGGTTCAGTGAGATATGCTGGATTCTAAACGGAGAAGCTTCTCTGACGCTTTTTCACAGAGATTTTGAAACTGAAATCTCCCATGCTGTTTCCACCATAGCCAGCAATGGGCTTCCCCATAGAACTTGCCAACCTGAATTCCTACAGGCTAGATGTGAGAGGCACATTCTGCTGCTTCCTCCCTTAGAGTTAAACTAGCTTCTGAAAGCTCAACCTCCAGGGTGTCTGTTTGGCAGAGATATAGAACACACTTTTCCAAGAATGTTGGAAGGCATTTGCAGTTTCATTTCGCGTCTAATTTCCCAAACCAAACTGCTTGCAGCTCTAACTGCCTTCTAACTACCACTTCTTCGGTTCAGTGAGATATGCTGGATTCTAAACGGAGAAGCTTCTCTGACGCTTTTTCACAGAGATTTTGAAACTGAAATCTCCCATGCCGTTTCCAACATAGGCAGCAATGGGCTTCCCCGTAGAACTTGCCAACCTGAATTCCTACAGGCTAGATGTGAGAGGCACATTCTGCTGCTTCCTCCCTAACAGTTAAGCTTGCTTCTGAAAGCTCAACCTCCGGGGACTCTGTTTGGCACAGATATAGAACACACTTTTCCAAGCCTGTTGGAAGGCCTTTGCAGTGTCATTTCGCATCTAATTTCCCAAACCAAACTGCTTGCAGCTCTAACTCCCTTCTAACTACCACTTCTTCGGTTCAGTGAGATATGCTGGATTCTAAACGGAGAAGCTTCTCTGACGCTTTTTCACAGAGATTTTGAAACTGAAATCTCATGCCGTTTCCACCATAGGCAGCAATGGGCTTCCCCATAGAACTTGCCAACCTGAATTCCTACAGGCTAGATGTGAGAGGCACATTCTGCTGCTTCCTCACTAACAGTTAAGCTTGCTTCTGAAAGCTCAACCTCCGGGGACTCTGTTTGGCAGAGATATAGAACACACTTTTCCAAGCCTGTTGGAAGGCATTTGCAGTTTCATTTCGCGTCTAATTTCCCAAACCAAACTGCTTGCAGCTCTAACTGCCTTCTAACTACCACTTCTTCGGTTCAGTGAGATATGCTGGATTCTAAACGGAGAAGCTTCTCTGACGCTTTTTCACAGAGATTTTGAAACTGAAATCTCCCATGCCGTTTCCACCATAGGCAGCAATGGGCTTCCCCATAGAACTTGCCAACCTGAATTCCTACAGGCTAGATGTGAGAGGCACATTCTGCTGCTTCCTCCCTTAGAGTTAAACTAGCTTCTGAAAGCTCAACCTCCGGGGAGTCTGTTTGGCAGAGATATAGAACACATTTTTCCAAGCCTGTTGGAAGGCATTTGCAGTTTCATTTCGCGTCTAATTTCCCAAACCAAACTGCTTGCAGCTCTAACTCCCTTCTAACTTCCACTTCTTCGGTTCAGTGAGATATGCTGGATTCTAAACGGAGAAGCTTCTCTGACGCTTTTTCACAGAGATTTTGAAACTGAAATCTCCCATGCCGTTTCCACCATAGGCAGCAATGGGCTTCCCCATAGAACTTGCCAACCTGAATTTCTACAGGCTAGATGTGAGAGGCACATTCTGCTGCTTCCTCCCTTAGAGTTAAACTTGCTTCTGAAAGCTCAACCTCCGGGGAGTTTGTTTGGCAGAGATATAGAACACACTTTTCCAAGCCTGTTGGAAGGCATTTGCAGTTTCATTTCGCGTCTAATTTCCCAAACCAAACTGCTTGCAGCTCTAACTCCCTTCTAACTACCACTTCTTCGGTTCAGTGAGATATGCTGGATTCTAAACGGAGAAGCTTCTCTGACGCTTTTTCACAGAGATTTTGAAACTGAAATTTCCAAACCCGTTTCCAACGAAGGCGCCAAAGGGCTTCCCCATAGAACTTGCCAACCTGAATTCCTACAGGCTAGATGTGAGAGGCACATTCTGCTGCTTCCTCCCTTAGAGTTAAACTAGCTTCTGAAAGCTCAACCTCCGGGGAGTTTGTTTGGCAGAGATATAGAACACACTTTTCCAAGCCTGTTGGAAGGCATTTGCAGTTTCATTTCGCGTCTAATTTCCCTAACCAAACTGCTTGCAGCTCTAACTGCCTTCTAACTACCACTTCTTCGGTTCAGTGAGATATGCTGGATTCTAAACGGAGAAGCTTCTCTGACGCTTTTTCACAGAGATTTTGAAACTGAAATCTCCCATGCCGTATCCACCATAGGCAGCAATGGGCTTCCCCATAGAACTTGCCAACCTGAATTCCTACAGGCTAGATGTGAGAGGCACATTCTGCTGCTTCCTCCCTTAGAGTTAAACTAGCTTCTGAAAGCTCAACCTCCGGGGAGTTTGTTTGGCAGAGATATAGAACACACTTTTCCAAGCCTGTTGGAAGGCATTTGCAGTTTCATTTCGCGTCTAATTTCCCAAACCAAACAGCTTGCAGCTCTAACTGCCTTCTAACTACCACTTCTTCGGTTCAGTGAGATATGCTGGATTCTAAACGGAGAAGCTTCTCTGACGCTTTTTCACAGAGATTTTGAAACTGAAATCTCCCATGCTGTTTCCACCATAGCCAGCAATGGGCTTCCCCATAGAACTTGCCAACCTGAATTCCTACAGGCTAGATGTGAGAGGCACATTCTGCTGCTTCCTCCCTTAGAGTTAAACTAGCTTCTGAAAGCTCAACCTCCAGGGTGTCTGTTTGGCAGAGATATAGAACACACTTTTCCAAGAATGTTGGAAGGCATTTGCAGTTTCATTTCGCGTCTAATTTCCCAAACCAAACTGCTTGCAGCTCTAACTGCCTTCTAACTACCACTTCTTCGGTTCAGTGAGATATGCTGGATTCTAAACGGAGAAGCTTCTCTGACGCTTTTTCACAGAGATTTTGAAACTGAAATCTCCCATGCCGTTTCCAACATAGGCAGCAATGGGCTTCCCCGTAGAACTTGCCAACCTGAATTCCTACAGGCTAGATGTGAGAGGCACATTCTGCTGCTTCCTCCCTAACAGTTAAGCTTGCTTCTGAAAGCTCAACCTCCGGGGACTCTGTTTGGCACAGATATAGAACACACTTTTCCAAGCCTGTTGGAAGGCCTTTGCAGTGTCATTTCGCATCTAATTTCCCAAACCAAACTGCTTGCAGCTCTAACTCCCTTCTAACTACCACTTCTTCGGTTCAGTGAGATATGCTGGATTCTAAACGGAGAAGCTTCTCTGACGCTTTTTCACAGAGATTTTGAAACTGAAATCTCATGCCGTTTCCACCATAGGCAGCAATGGGCTTCCCCATAGAACTTGCCAACCTGAATTCCTACAGGCTAGATGTGAGAGGCACATTCTGCTGCTTCCTCACTAACAGTTAAGCTTGCTTCTGAAAGCTCAACCTCCGGGGACTCTGTTTGGCAGAGATATAGAACACACTTTTCCAAGCCTGTTGGAAGGCATTTGCAGTTTCATTTCGCGTCTAATTTCCCAAACCAAACTGCTTGCAGCTCTAACTGCCTTCTAACTACCACTTCTTCGGTTCAGTGAGATATGCTGGATTCTAAACGGAGAAGCTTCTCTGACGCTTTTTCACAGAGATTTTGAAACTGAAATCTCCCATGCCGTTTCCACCATAGGCAGCAATGGGCTTCCCCATAGAACTTGCCAACCTGAATTCCTACAGGCTAGATGTGAGAGGCACATTCTGCTGCTTCCTCCCTTAGAGTTAAACTAGCTTCTGAAAGCTCAACCTCCGGGGAGTCTGTTTGGCAGAGATATAGAACACATTTTTCCAAGCCTGTTGGAAGGCATTTGCAGTTTCATTTCGCGTCTAATTTCCCAAACCAAACTGCTTGCAGCTCTAACTCCCTTCTAACTTCCACTTCTTCGGTTCAGTGAGATATGCTGGATTCTAAACGGAGAAGCTTCTCTGACGCTTTTTCACAGAGATTTTGAAACTGAAATCTCCCATGCCGTTTCCACCATAGGCAGCAATGGGCTTCCCCATAGAACTTGCCAACCTGAATTTCTACAGGCTAGATGTGAGAGGCACATTCTGCTGCTTCCTCCCTTAGAGTTAAACTTGCTTCTGAAAGCTCAACCTCCGGGGAGTTTGTTTGGCAGAGATATAGAACACACTTTTCCAAGCCTGTTGGAAGGCATTTGCAGTTTCATTTCGCGTCTAATTTCCCAAACCAAACTGCTTGCAGCTCTAACTCCCTTCTAACTACCACTTCTTCGGTTCAGTGAGATATGCTGGATTCTAAACGGAGAAGCTTCTCTGACGCTTTTTCACAGAGATTTTGAAACTGAAATTTCCAAACCCGTTTCCAACGAAGGCGCCAAAGGGCTTCCCCATAGAACTTGCCAACCTGAATTCCTACAGGCTAGATGTGAGAGGCACATTCTGCTGCTTCCTCCCTTAGAGTTAAACTAGCTTCTGAAAGCTCAACCTCCGGGGAGTTTGTTTGGCAGAGATATAGAACACACTTTTCCAAGCCTGTTGGAAGGCATTTGCAGTTTCATTTCGCGTCTAATTTCCCTAACCAAACTGCTTGCAGCTCTAACTGCCTTCTAACTACCACTTCTTCGGTTCAGTGAGATATGCTGGATTCTAAACGGAGAAGCTTCTCTGACGCTTTTTCACAGAGATTTTGAAACTGAAATCTCCCATGCCGTATCCACCATAGGCAGCAATGGGCTTCCCCATAGAACTTGCCAACCTGAATTCCTACAGGCTAGATGTGAGAGGCACATTCTGCTGCTTCCTCCCTTAGAGTTAAACTAGCTTCTGAAAGCTCAACCTCCAGGGAGTCTGTTTGGCAGAGATATAGAACACACTTTTCAAAGCCTGTTGGAAGGCCTTTGCAGTGTCATTTCGCATCTAATTTCCCAAACCAAACTGCTTGCAGCTCTAACTCCCTTCTAACTACCACTTCTTCGGTTCAGTGAGATATGCTGGATTCTAAACGGAGAAGCTTCTCTGACGCTTTTTCACAGAGATTTTGAAACTGAAATTTCCAAACCCGTTTCCAACGAAGGCGCCAATGGGCTTCCCCATAGAACTTGCCAACCTGAATTCCTACAGGCTAGATGTGAGAGGCACATTCTGCTGCTTCCTCCCTTAGAGTTAAACTAGCTTCTGAAAGCTCAACCTCCGGGGAGTTTGTTTGGCAGAGATATAGAACACACATTTCCAAGCCTGTTGGAAGGCATTTGCAGTTTCATTTCGCGTCTAATTTCCCAAACCAAACTGCTTGCAGCTCTAACTGCCTTCTAACTACCACTTCTTCGGTTCAGTGAGATATGCTGGATTCTAAACGGAGAAGCTTCTCTGACGCTTTTTCACAGAGATTTTGAAACTGAAATCTCCCATGCCGTTTTCACCATAGGCAGCAATGGGCTTCCCCATAGAACTTGCCAACCTGAATTCCTACAGGCTAGATGTGAGAGGCACATTCTGCTGCTTCCTCCCTAACAGTTAAGCTTGCTTCTGAAAGCTCAACCTCCGGGGACTCTGTTTGGCACAGATATAGAACACACTTTTCCAAGCCTGTTGGAAGGCCTTTGCAGTGTCATTTCGCATCTAATTTCCCAAACCAAACTGCTTGCAGCTCTAACTCCCTTCTAACTACCACTTCTTCGGTTCAGTGAGATATGCTGGATTCTAAACGGAGAAGCTTCTCTGACGCTTTTTCACAGAGATTTTGAAACTGAAATCTCCCATGCCGTATCCACCATAGGCAGCAATGGGCTTCCCCATAGAACTTGCCAACCTGAATTCCTACAGGCTAGATGTGAGAGGCACATTCTGCTGCTTCCTCCCTTAGAGTTAAACTTGCTTCTGAAAGCTCAACCTCCGGGGAGTTTGTTTGGCAGAGATATAGAACACACTTTTCCAAGCCTGTTGGAAGGCATTTGCAGTTTCATTTCGCGTCTAATTTCCCAAACCAAACTGCTTGCAACTCTAACTCCCTTCTAACTACCACTTCTTCGGTTCAGTGAGATATGCTGGATTCTAAACGGAGAAGCTTCTCTGACGCTTTTTCACAGAGATTTTGAAACTGAAATTTCCAAACCCGTTTCCAACGAAGGCGCCAATGGGCTTCCCCATAGAACTTGCCAACCTGAATTCCTACAGGCTAGATGTGAGAGGCACATTCTGCTGCTTCCTCCCTTAGAGTTAAACTAGCTTCTGAAAGCTCAACCTCCGGGGAGTTTGTTTGGCAGAGATATAGAACACACTTTTCCAAGCCTGTTGGAAGGCATTTGCAGTTTCATTTCGCGTCTAATATCCCTAACCAAACTGCTTGCAGCTCTAACTGCCTTCTAACTACCACTTCTTCGGTTCAGTGAGATATGCTGGATTCTAAACGGAGAAGCTTCTCTGACGCTTTTTCACAGAGATTTTGAAACTGAAATCTCCCATGCCGTTTCCACCATAGGCAGCAATGGGCTTCCCCATAGAACTTGCCAACCTGAATTCCTACAGGCTAGATGTGAGAGGCACATTCTGCTGCTTCCTCCCTTAGAGTTAAACTAGCTTCTGAAAGCTCAACCTCCGGGGAGTCTGTTTGGCAGAGATATAGAACACATTTTTCCAAGCCTGTTGGAAGGCATTTGCAGTTTCATTTCGCGTCTAATTTCCCAAACCAAACTGCTTGCAGCTCTAACTCCCTTCTAACTACCACTTCTTCGGTTCAGTGAGATATGCTGGATTCTAAACGGAGAAGCTTCTCTGACGCTTTTTCACAGAGATTTTGAAACTGAAATCTCCCATGCCGTTTCCACCATAGGCAGCAATGGGCTTCCCCATAGAACTTGCCAACCTGAATTCCTACAGGCTAGATGTGGGAGGCACATTCTGCTGCTTCCTCCCTTAGAGTTAAACTTGCTTCTGAAAGCTCAACCTCCGGGGAGTTTGTTTGGCAGAGATATAGAACACACTTTTCCAAGCCTGTTGGAAGGCATTTGCAGTTTCATTTCGCGTCTAATTTCCCAAACCAAACTGCTTGCAGCTCTAACTCCCTTCTAACTACCACTTCTTCGGTTCAGTGAGATATGCTGGATTCTAAACGGAGAAGCTTCTCTGACGCTTTTTCACAGAGATTTTGAAACTGAAATTTCCAAACCCGTTTCCAACGAAGGCGCCAATGGGCTTCCCCATAGAACTTGCCAACCTGAATTCCTACAGGCTAGATGTGAGAGGCACATTCTGCTGCTTCCTCCCTTAGAGTTAAACTAGCTTCTGAAAGCTCAACCTCCGGGGAGTTTGTTTGGCAGAGATATAGAACACACTTTTCCAAGCCTGTTGGAAGGCATTTGCAGTTTCATTTCGCGTCTAATTTCCCAAACCAAACTGCTTGCAGCTCTAACTGCCTTCTAACTACCACTTCTTCGGTTCAGTGAGATATGCTGGATTCTAAACGGAGAAGCTTCTCTGACGCTTTTTCACAGAGATTTTGAAACTGAAATCTCCCATGCTGTTTCCACCATAGCCAGCAATGGGCTTCCCCATAGAACTTGCCAACCTGAATTCCTACAGGCTAGATGTGAGAGGCACATTCTGCTGCTTCCTCCCTTAGAGTTAAAGTAGCTTCTGAAAGCTCAACCTCCAGGGAGTCTGTTTGGCAGAGATATAGAACACACTTTTCCAAGAATGTTGGAAGGCATTTGCAGTTTCATTTCGCGTCTAATTTCCCAAACCAAACTGCTTGCAGCTCTAACTCCCTTCTAACTACCACTTCTTCGGTTCAGTGAGATATGCTGGATTCTAAACGGAGAAGCTTCTCTGACGCTTTTTCACAGAGATTTTGAAACTGAAATTTCCAAACCCATTTCCAACGAAGGCGCCAATGGGCTTCCCCATAGAACTTGCCAACCTGAATTCCTACAGGCTAGATGTGAGAGGCACATTCTGCTGCTTCCTCCCTTAGAGTTAAGCTAGCTTCTGAAAGCTCAACCTCCGGGGAGTCTGTTTGGCAGAGATATAGAACACACTTTTCCAAGCCTGTTTTAAGGCATTTGCAGTTTCATTTCGCGTCTAATTTCCCAAACCAAACTGCTTGCAGCTCTAACTCCCTTCTAACTACCACTTCTTCGCTTCAGTGAGATATGCTGGATTCTAAACGGAGAAGCTTCTCTGACGCTTTTTCACAGAGATTTTGAAACTGAAATTTCCCATGCCGTTTTCACCATAGGCAGCAATGGGCTTCCCCATAGAACTTGCCACCCTGAATTCCTACAGGCTAGATGTGAGAGGCACATTCTGCTGCTTCCTCCCTTAGAGTTAAACTTGCTTCTGAAAGCTCAACCTCCGGGGAGTCTGTTTGGCAGAGATATAGAACACACTTTTCCAAGCCTGTTGGAAGGCATTTGCAGTTTCATTTCGCGTCTAATTTCCCAAACCAAACTGCTTGCAGCTCTAACTCCCTTCTAACTACCACTTCGGTTCAGTGAGATATGCTGGATTCTAAACGGAGAAGCTTCTCTGACGCTTTTTCACAGAGATTTTGAAACTGAAATTTCCAAACGCGTTTCCAACGAAGGCGCCAATGGGCTTCCCCTTAGAACTTGCCAACCTGAATTCCTACAGGCTAGAGTTGAGAGACACATTCTGCTGCTTCCTCCCTTAGAGTTAAACTAGCTTCTGAAAGCTCAACCTCCTGGGAGTTTGTTTGGCAGAGATATAGAACACACTTTTCCAAGCCTGTTGGAAGGCATTTGCAGTTTCATTTCGCGTCTAATTTCCCAAACCAAACTGCTTGCAGCTCTAACTCCCTTCTAACTACCACTTCTTCGGTTCAGTGAGATATGCTGGATTCTAAACGGAGAAGCTTCTCTGACGCTTTTTCACAGAGATTTTGAAACTGAAATCTCCCATGCCGTTTCCACCATAGGCAGCAATGGGCTTCCCCATAGAACTTGCCAACCTGAATTCCTACACGCTTGATGTGAGAGGCACATTCTGCTGCTTCCTCCCTTAGAGTTAAACTAGCTTCTGAAAGCTCAACCTCCGGGGAGTCTGTTTGGCAGAGATATAGAACACATTTTTCCAAGCCTGTTGGAAGGCATTTGCAGTTTCATTTTGCGTCTAATTTCCCAAACCAAACTGCTTGCAGCTCTAACTCCCTTCTAACTACCACTTCTTCGGTTCAGTGAGATATGCTGGATTCTAAACGGAGAAGCTTCTCTGACGCTTTTTCACAGAGATTTTGAAACTGAAATTTCCAAACCCGTTTCCAACGAAGGCGCCAATGGGCTTCCCCATAGAACTTGCCAACCTGAATTCCTACAGGCTAGATGTGAGAGACACATTCTGCTTCTTCCTCCCTTAGAGTTAAACTAGCTTCTGAAAGCTCAACCTCCAGGGAGTCTGTTTGGCAGAGATATAGAACACACTTTTCCAAGAATGTTGGAAGGCATTTGCAGTTTCATTTCGCGTCTAATTTCCCAAACCAAACTGCTTGCAGCTCTAACTGCCTTCTAACTACCACTTCTTCGGTTCAGTGAGATATGCTGGATTCTAAACGGAGAAGCTTCTCTGACGCTTTTTCACAGAGATTTTGAAACTGAAATCTCCCATGCCGTTTCCACCATAGGCAGCAATGGGCTTCCCCATAGAACTTGCCAACCTGAATTCCTACAGGCTAGATGTGAGAGGCATATTCTGCTGCTTCCTCCCTAACAGTTAAGCTTGCTTCTGAAAGCTCAACCTCTGGGGACTCTGTTTGGCACAGATATAGAACACACTTTTCCAAGCCTGTTGGAAGGCCTTTGCAGTGTCATTTCGCATCTAATTTCCCAAACCAAACTGCTTGCAGCTCTAACTCCCTTCTAACTAACACTTCTTCGGTTCAGTGAGAGATGCTGGATTCTAAATGGAGAAGCTTCTCTGACGCTTTTTCACAGAGATTTTGAAACTGAAATCTCATGCCGTTTCCACCTTAGGCAGCAATGGGCTTCCCCATAGAACTTGCCAACCTGAATTCCTACAGGCTAGATGTGAGAGGCACATTCTGCTGCTTCCTCCCTAACAGTTAAGCTTGCTTCTGAAAGCTCAACCTCCGGGGACTCTGTTTGGCAGAGATATAGAACACACTTTTCCAAGCCTGTTGGAAGGCATTTGCAGTTTCATTTCGCGTCTAATTTCCCAAACCAAACTGCTTGCAGCTCTAACTGCCTTCTAACTACCACTTCTTCGGTTCAGTGAGATATGCTGGATTCTAAACGGAGAAGCTTCTCTGACGCTTTTTCACAGAGATTTTGAAACTGAAATCTCCCATGCCGTTTCCACCATAGGCAGCAATGGGCTTCCCCATAGAACTTGCCAACCTGAATTCCTACAGGCTAGATGTGAGAGGCACATTCTGCTGCTTCCTCCCTTAGAGTTAAACTAGCTTCTGAAAGCTCAACCTCCGGGGAGTCTGTTTGGCAGAGATATAGAACACATTTTTCCAAGCCTATTGGAAGGCATTTGCAGTTTCATTTCGCGTCTAATTTCCCAAACCAAACTGCTTGCAGCTCTAACTCCCTTCTAACTACCACTTCTTCGGTTCAGTGAGATATGCTGGATTCTAAACGGAGAAGCTTCTCTGACGCTTTTTCACAGAGATTTTGAAACTGAAATCTCCCATGCCGTTTCCACCATAGGCAGCAATGGGCTTCCCCATAGAACTTGCCAACCTGAATTTCTACAGGCTAGATGTGAGAGGCACATTCTGCTGCTTCCTCCCTTAGAGTTAAACTTGCTTCTGAAAGCTCAACCTCCGGGGAGTTTGTTTGGCAGAGATATAGAACACACTTTTCCAAGCCTGTTGGAAGGCATTTGCAGTTTCATTTCGCGTCTAATTTCCCAAACCAAACTGCTTGCAGCTCTAACTCCCTTCTAACTACCACTTCTTCGGTTCAGTGAGATATGCTGGATTCTAAACGGAGAAGCTTCTCTGACGCTTTTTCACAGAGATTTTGAAACTGAAATTTCCAAACCCGTTTCCAACGAAGGCGCCAAAGGGCTTCCCCATAGAACTTGCCAACCTGAATTCCTACAGGCTAGATGTGAGAGGCACATTCTGCTGCTTCCTCCCTTAGAGTTAAACTAGCTTCTGAAAGCTCAACCTCCGGGGAGTTTGTTTGGCAGAGATATAGAACACACTTTTCCAAGCCTGTTGGAAGGCATTTGCAGTTTCATTTCGCGTCTAATTTCCCTAACCAAACTGCTTGCAGCTCTAACTGCCTTCTAACTACCACTTCTTCGGTTCAGTGAGATATGCTGGATTCTAAACGGAGAAGCTTCTCTGACGCTTTTTCACAGAGATTTTGAAACTGAAATCTCCCATGCCGTATCCACCATAGGCAGCAATGGGCTTCCCCATAGAACTTGCCAACCTGAATTCCTACAGGCTAGATGTGAGAGGCACATTCTGCTGCTTCCTCCCTTAGAGTTAAACTAGCTTCTGAAAGCTCAACCTCCAGGGAGTCTGTTTGGCAGAGATATAGAACACACTTTTCCAAGCCTGTTGGAAGGCCTTTGCAGTGTCATTTCGCATCTAATTTCCCAAACCAAACTGCTTGCAGCTCTAACTCCCTTCTAACTACCACTTCTTCGGTTCAGTGAGATATGCTGGATTCTAAACGGAGAAGCTTCTCTGACGCTTTTTCACAGAGATTTTGAAACTGAAATTTCCAAACCCGTTTCCAACGAAGGCGCCAATGGGCTTCCCCATAGAACTTGCCAACCTGAATTCCTACAGGCTAGATGTGAGAGGCACATTCTGCTGCTTCCTCCCTTAGAGTTAAACTAGCTTCTGAAAGCTCAACCTCCGGGGAGTTTGTTTGGCAGAGATATAGAACACACATTTCCAAGCCTGTTGGAAGGCATTTGCAGTTTCATTTCGCGTCTAATTTCCCAAACCAAACTGCTTGCAGCTCTAACTGCCTTCTAACTACCACTTCTTCGGTTCAGTGAGATATGCTGGATTCTAAACGGAGAAGCTTCTCTGACGCTTTTTCACAGAGATTTTGAAACTGAAATCTCCCATGCCGTTTTCACCATAGGCAGCAATGGGCTTCCCCATAGAACTTGCCAACCTGAATTCCTACAGGCTAGATGTGAGAGGCACATTCTGCTGCTTCCTCCCTAACAGTTAAGCTTGCTTCTGAAAGCTCAACCTCCGGGGACTCTGTTTGGCACAGATATAGAACACACTTTTCCAAGCCTGTTGGAAGGCCTTTGCAGTGTCATTTCGCATCTAATTTCCCAAACCAAACTGCTTGCAGCTCTAACTCCCTTCTAACTACCACTTCTTCGGTTCAGTGAGATATGCTGGATTCTAAACGGAGAAGCTTCTCTGACGCTTTTTCACAGAGATTTTGAAACTGAAATCTCCCATGCCGTATCCACCATAGGCAGCAATGGGCTTCCCCATAGAACTTGCCAACCTGAATTCCTACAGGCTAGATGTGAGAGGCACATTCTGCTGCTTCCTCCCTTAGAGTTAAACTTGCTTCTGAAAGCTCAACCTCCGGGGAGTTTGTTTGGCAGAGATATAGAACACACTTTTCCAAGCCTGTTGGAAGGCATTTGCAGTTTCATTTCGCGTCTAATTTCCCAAACCAAACTGCTTGCAACTCTAACTCCCTTCTAACTACCACTTCTTCGGTTCAGTGAGATATGCTGGATTCTAAACGGAGAAGCTTCTCTGACGCTTTTTCACAGAGATTTTGAAACTGAAATTTCCAAACCCGTTTCCAACGAAGGCGCCAATGGGCTTCCCCATAGAACTTGCCAACCTGAATTCCTACAGGCTAGATGTGAGAGGCACATTCTGCTGCTTCCTCCCTTAGAGTTAAACTAGCTTCTGAAAGCTCAACCTCCGGGGAGTTTGTTTGGCAGAGATATAGAACACACTTTTCCAAGCCTGTTGGAAGGCATTTGCAGTTTCATTTCGCGTCTAATATCCCTAACCAAACTGCTTGCAGCTCTAACTGCCTTCTAACTACCACTTCTTCGGTTCAGTGAGATATGCTGGATTCTAAACGGAGAAGCTTCTCTGACGCTTTTTCACAGAGATTTTGAAACTGAAATCTCCCATGCCGTTTCCACCATAGGCAGCAATGGGCTTCCCCATAGAACTTGCCAACCTGAATTCCTACAGGCTAGATGTGAGAGGCACATTCTGCTGCTTCCTCCCTTAGAGTTAAACTAGCTTCTGAAAGCTCAACCTCCGGGGAGTCTGTTTGGCAGAGATATAGAACACATTTTTCCAAGCCTGTTGGAAGGCATTTGCAGTTTCATTTCGCGTCTAATTTCCCAAACCAAACTGCTTGCAGCTCTAACTCCCTTCTAACTACCACTTCTTCGGTTCAGTGAGATATGCTGGATTCTAAACGGAGAAGCTTCTCTGACGCTTTTTCACAGAGATTTTGAAACTGAAATCTCCCATGCCGTTTCCACCATAGGCAGCAATGGGCTTCCCCATAGAACTTGCCAACCTGAATTCCTACAGGCTAGATGTGGGAGGCACATTCTGCTGCTTCCTCCCTTAGAGTTAAACTTGCTTCTGAAAGCTCAACCTCCGGGGAGTTTGTTTGGCAGAGATATAGAACACACTTTTCCAAGCCTGTTGGAAGGCATTTGCAGTTTCATTTCGCGTCTAATTTCCCAAACCAAACTGCTTGCAGCTCTAACTCCCTTCTAACTACCACTTCTTCGGTTCAGTGAGATATGCTGGATTCTAAACGGAGAAGCTTCTCTGACGCTTTTTCACAGAGATTTTGAAACTGAAATTTCCAAACCCGTTTCCAACGAAGGCGCCAATGGGCTTCCCCATAGAACTTGCCAACCTGAATTCCTACAGGCTAGATGTGAGAGGCACATTCTGCTGCTTCCTCCCTTAGAGTTAAACTAGCTTCTGAAAGCTCAACCTCCGGGGAGTTTGTTTGGCAGAGATATAGAACACACTTTTCCAAGCCTGTTGGAAGGCATTTGCAGTTTCATTTCGCGTCTAATTTCCCAAACCAAACTGCTTGCAGCTCTAACTGCCTTCTAACTACCACTTCTTCGGTTCAGTGAGATATGCTGGATTCTAAACGGAGAAGCTTCTCTGACGCTTTTTCACAGAGATTTTGAAACTGAAATCTCCCATGCTGTTTCCACCATAGCCAGCAATGGGCTTCCCCATAGAACTTGCCAACCTGAATTCCTACAGGCTAGATGTGAGAGGCACATTCTGCTGCTTCCTCCCTTAGAGTTAAAGTAGCTTCTGAAAGCTCAACCTCCAGGGAGTCTGTTTGGCAGAGATATAGAACACACTTTTCCAAGAATGTTGGAAGGCATTTGCAGTTTCATTTCGCGTCTAATTTCCCAAACCAAACTGCTTGCAGCTCTAACTCCCTTCTAACTACCACTTCTTCGGTTCAGTGAGATATGCTGGATTCTAAACGGAGAAGCTTCTCTGACGCTTTTTCACAGAGATTTTGAAACTGAAATTTCCAAACCCATTTCCAACGAAGGCGCCAATGGGCTTCCCCATAGAACTTGCCAACCTGAATTCCTACAGGCTAGATGTGAGAGGCACATTCTGCTGCTTCCTCCCTTAGAGTTAAGCTAGCTTCTGAAAGCTCAACCTCCGGGGAGTCTGTTTGGCAGAGATATAGAACACACTTTTCCAAGCCTGTTTTAAGGCATTTGCAGTTTCATTTCGCGTCTAATTTCCCAAACCAAACTGCTTGCAGCTCTAACTCCCTTCTAACTACCACTTCTTCGCTTCAGTGAGATATGCTGGATTCTAAACGGAGAAGCTTCTCTGACGCTTTTTCACAGAGATTTTGAAACTGAAATTTCCCATGCCGTTTTCACCATAGGCAGCAATGGGCTTCCCCATAGAACTTGCCACCCTGAATTCCTACAGGCTAGATGTGAGAGGCACATTCTGCTGCTTCCTCCCTTAGAGTTAAACTTGCTTCTGAAAGCTCAACCTCCGGGGAGTCTGTTTGGCAGAGATATAGAACACACTTTTCCAAGCCTGTTGGAAGGCATTTGCAGTTTCATTTCGCGTCTAATTTCCCAAACCAAACTGCTTGCAGCTCTAACTCCCTTCTAACTACCACTTCGGTTCAGTGAGATATGCTGGATTCTAAACGGAGAAGCTTCTCTGACGCTTTTTCACAGAGATTTTGAAACTGAAATTTCCAAACGCGTTTCCAACGAAGGCGCCAATGGGCTTCCCCTTAGAACTTGCCAACCTGAATTCCTACAGGCTAGAGTTGAGAGACACATTCTGCTGCTTCCTCCCTTAGAGTTAAACTAGCTTCTGAAAGCTCAACCTCCTGGGAGTTTGTTTGGCAGAGATATAGAACACACTTTTCCAAGCCTGTTGGAAGGCATTTGCAGTTTCATTTCGCGTCTAATTTCCCAAACCAAACTGCTTGCAGCTCTAACTCCCTTCTAACTACCACTTCTTCGGTTCAGTGAGATATGCTGGATTCTAAACGGAGAAGCTTCTCTGACGCTTTTTCACAGAGATTTTGAAACTGAAATCTCCCATGCCGTTTCCACCATAGGCAGCAATGGGCTTCCACATAGAACTTGCCAACCTGAATTCCTACACGCTTGATGTGAGAGGCACATTCTGCTGCTTCCTCCCTTAGAGTTAAACTAGCTTCTGAAAGCTCAACCTCCGGGGAGTCTGTTTGGCAGAGATATAGAACACATTTTTCCAAGCCTGTTGGAAGGCATTTGCAGTTTCATTTTGCGTCTAATTTCCCAAACCAAACTGCTTGCAGCTCTAACTCCCTTCTAACTACCACTTCTTCGGTTCAGTGAGATATGCTGGATTCTAAACGGAGAAGCTTCTCTGACGCTTTTTCACAGAGATTTTGAAACTGAAATTTCCAAACCCGTTTCCAACGAAGGCGCCAATGGGCTTCCCCATAGAACTTGCCAACCTGAATTCCTACAGGCTAGATGTGAGAGACACATTCTGCTTCTTCCTCCCTTAGAGTTAAACTAGCTTCTGAAAGCTCAACCTCCAGGGAGTCTGTTTGGCAGAGATATAGAACACACTTTTCCAAGAATGTTGGAAGGCATTTGCAGTTTCATTTCGCGTCTAATTTCCCAAACCAAACTGCTTGCAGCTCTAACTGCCTTCTAACTACCACTTCTTCGGTTCAGTGAGATATGCTGGATTCTAAACGGAGAAGCTTCTCTGACGCTTTTTCACAGAGATTTTGAAACTGAAATCTCCCATGCCGTTTCCACCATAGGCAGCAATGGGCTTCCCCATAGAACTTGCCAACCTGAATTCCTACAGGCTAGATGTGAGAGGCATATTCTGCTGCTTCCTCCCTAACAGTTAAGCTTGCTTCTGAAAGCTCAACCTCTGGGGACTCTGTTTGGCACAGATATAGAACACACTTTTCCAAGCCTGTTGGAAGGCCTTTGCAGTGTCATTTCGCATCTAATTTCCCAAACCAAACTGCTTGCAGCTCTAACTCCCTTCTAACTAACACTTCTTCGGTTCAGTGAGAGATGCTGGATTCTAAATGGAGAAGCTTCTCTGACGCTTTTTCACAGAGATTTTGAAACTGAAATCTCATGCCGTTTCCACCTTAGGCAGCAATGGGCTTCCCCATAGAACTTGCCAACCTGAATTCCTACAGGCTAGATGTGAGAGGCACATTCTGCTGCTTCCTCCCTAACAGTTAAGCTTGCTTCTGAAAGCTCAACCTCCGGGGACTCTGTTTGGCAGAGATATAGAACACACTTTTCCAAGCCTGTTGGAAGGCATTTGCAGTTTCATTTCGCGTCTAATTTCCCAAACCAAACTGCTTGCAGCTCTAACTGCCTTCTAACTACCACTTCTTCGGTTCAGTGAGATATGCTGGATTCTAAACGGAGAAGCTTCTCTGACGCTTTTTCACAGAGATTTTGAAACTGAAATCTCCCATGCCGTTTCCACCATAGGCAGCAATGGGCTTCCCCATAGAACTTGCCAACCTGAATTCCTACAGGCTAGATGTGAGAGGCACATTCTGCTGCTTCCTCCCTTAGAGTTAAACTAGCTTCTGAAAGCTCAACCTCCGGGGAGTCTGTTTGGCAGAGATATAGAACACATTTTTCCAAGCCTATTGGAAGGCATTTGCAGTTTCATTTCGCGTCTAATTTCCCAAACCAAACTGCTTGCAGCTCTAACTCCCTTCTAACTACCACTTCTTCGGTTCAGTGAGATATGCTGGATTCTAAACGGAGAAGCTTCTCTGACGCTTTTTCACAGAGATTTTGAAACTGAAATCTCCCATGCCGTTTCCACCATAGGCAGCAATGGGCTTCCCCATAGAACTTGCCAACCTGAATTCCTACAGGCTAGATGTGAGAGGCACATTCTGCTGCTTCCTCCCTTAGAGTTAAACTTGCTTCTGAAAGCTCAACCTCCGGGGAGTTTGTTTGGCAGAGATATAGAACACACTTTTCCAACCCTGTTGGAAGGCATTTGCAGTTTCATTTTGCGTCTAATTTCCCAAACCAAACTGCTTGCAGCTCTAACTCCCTTCTAACTACCACTTCTTCGGTTCAGTGAGATATGCTGGATTCTAAACGGAGAAGCTTCTCTGACGCTTTTTCACAGAGATTTTGAAACTGAAATTTCCAAACCCGTTTCCAACGAAGGCGCCAATGGGCTTCCCCATAGAACTTGCCAACCTGAATTCCTACAGGCTAGATGTGAGAGGCACATTCTGCTGCTTCCTCCCTTAGAGTTAAACTAGCTTCTGAAAGCTCAACCTCCGGGGAGTTTGTTCGGCAGAGATATAGAACACACTTTTCCAAGCCTGTTGGAAGGCATTTGCAGTTTCATTTCGCGTCTAATTTCCCAAACCAAACTGCTTGCAGCTCTAACTGCCTTCTAACTACCACTTCTTCGGTTCAGTGAGATATGCTGGATTCTAAACGGAGAAGCTTCTCTGACGCTTTTTCACAGAGATTTTGAAACTGAAATCTCCCATGCTGTTTCCACCATAGCCAGCAATGGGCTTCCCCATAGAACTTGCCAACCTGAATTCCTACAGGCTAGATGTGAGAGGCACATTCTGCTGCTTCCTCCCTTAGAGTTAAACTAGCTTCTGAAAGCTCAACCTCCAGGGAGTCTGTTTGGCAGAGATATAGAACACACTTTTCCAAGCCTGTTGGAAGGCATTTGCAGTTTCATTTCGCGTCTAATTTCCCAAACCAAACTGCTTGCAGCTCTAACTGCCTTCTAACTACCACTTCTTCGGTTCAGTGAGATATGCTGGATTCTAAACGGACAAGCTTCTCTGACGCTTTTTCACAGAGATTTTGAAACTGAAATCTCCCATGCCGTTTCCACCATAGGCAGCAATGGGCTTCCCCATAGAACTTGCCAACCTGAATTCCTACAGGCTAGATGTGAGAGGCACATTCTGCTGCTTCCTCCCTAATAGTTAAGCTTGCTTCTGAAAGCTCAACCTCCGGGGACTCTGTTTGGCACAGATATAGAACACACTTTTCCAAGCCTGTTGGAAGGCCTTTGCAGTGTCATTTCGCATCTAATTTCCCAAACCAAACTGCTTGCAGCTCTAACTCCCTTCTAACTACCACTTCTTCGGTTCAGTGAGATATGCTGGATTCTAAACGGAGAAGCTTCTCTGACGCTTTTTCACAGAGATTTTGAAACTGAAATCTCCCATGCCGTTTCCACCATAGGCAGCAATGGGCTTCCCCATAGAACTTGCCAACCTGAATTCCTACAGGCTAGATGTGAGAGGCACATTCTGCTGCTTCCTCCCTTAGAGTTAAACTTGCTTCTGAAAGCTCAACCTCCGGGGAGTTTGTTTGGCAGAGACATAGAACACACTTTTCCAAGCCTGTTGGAAGTCATTTGCAGTTTCATTTCGCGTCTAATTTCCCTAACCAAACTGCTTGCAGCTCTAACTGCCTTCTAACTACCACTTCTTCGGTTCAGTGAGATATGCTGGATTCTAAACGGAGAAGCTTCTCTGACGCTTTTTCACAGAGATTTTGAAACTGAAATCTCCCATGCCGTTTCCACCATAGGCAGCAATGGGCTTTCCCATAGAACTTGCCAACCTGAATTCCTACACGCTTGATGTGAGAGGCACATTCTGCTGCTTCCTCCCTTAGAGTTAAACTAGCTTCTGAAAGCTCAACCTCCGGGGAGTCTGTTTGGCAGAGATATAGAACACATTATTCCAAGCCTGTTGGAAGGCATTTGCAGTTTCATTTTGCGTCTAATTTCCCAAACCAAACTGCTTGCAGCTCTAACTCCCTTCTAACTACCACTTCTTCGGTTCAGTGAGATATGCTGGATTCTAAACGGAGAAGCTTCTCTGACGCTTTTTCACAGAGATTTTGAAACTGAAATTTCCAAACCCGTTTCCAACGAAGGCGCCAATGGGCTTCCCCATAGAACTTGCCAACCTGAATTCCTACAGGCTAGATGTGAGAGGCTCATTCTGCTTCTTCCTCCCTTAGAGTTAAACTAGCTTCTGAAAGCTCAACCTCCGGGGAGTTTGTTTGGCAGAGATATAGAACACACTTTTCCAAGCCTGTTGTAAGGCATTTGCAGTTTCATTTCGCGTCTAATTTCCCAAACCAAACTGCTTGCAGCTCTAACTGCCTTCTAACTACCACTTCTTCGGTTCAGTGAGATATGCTGGATTCTAAACGGAGAAGCTTCTCTGACGCTTTTTCACAGAGATTTTGAAACTGAAATCTCCCATGCTGTTTACACCATAGCCAGCAATGGGCTTCCCCATGGAACTTGCCAACCTGAATTCCTACAGGCTAGATGTGAGAGGCACATTCTGCTGCTTCCTCCCTTAGAGTTAAACTAGCTTCTGAAAGCTCAACCTCCAGGGAGTCTGTTTGGCAGAGATATAGAACACACTTTTCCAAGAATGTTGGAAGGCATTTGCAGTTTCATTTCGCGTCTAATTTCCCAAACCAAACTGCTTGCAGCTCTAACTGCCTTCTAACTACCACTTCTTCGGTTCAGTGAGATATGCTGGATTCTAAACGGAGAAGCTTCTCTGACGCTTTTTCACAGAGATTTTGAAACTGAAATCTCCCATGCCGTTTCCACCATAGGCAGCAATGGGCTTCCCCATAGAACTTGCCAACCTGAATTCCTACAGGCTAGATGTGAGAGGCATATTCTGCTGCTTCCTCCCTAACAGTTAAGCTTGCTTCTGAAAGCTCAACCTCTGGGGACTCTGTTTGGCACAGATATAGAACACACTTTTCCAAGCCTGTTGGAAGGCCTTTGCAGTGTCATTTCGCATCTAATTTCCCAAACCAAACTGCTTGCAGCTCTAACTCCCTTCTAACTAACACTTCTTCGGTTCAGTGAGAGATGCTGGATTCTAAACGGAGAAGCTTCTCTGACGCTTTTTCACAGAGATTTTGAAACTGAAATCTCATGCCGTTTCCACCATAGGCAGCAATGGGCTTCCCCATAGAACTTGCCAACCTGAATTCCTACAGGCTAGATGTGAGAGGCACATTCTGCTGCTTCCTCCCTAACAGTTAAGCTTGCTTCTGAAAGCTCAACCTCCGGGGACTCTGTTTGGCAGAGATATAGAACACACTTTTCCAAGCCTGTTGGAAGGCATTTGCAGTTTCATTTCGCGTCTAATTTCCCAAACCAAACTGCTTGCAGCTCTAACTGCCTTCTAACTACCACTTCTTCGGTTCAGTGAGATATGCTGGATTCTAAACGGAGAAGCTTCTCTGACGCTTTTTCACAGAGATTTTGAAACTGAAATCTCCCATGCCGTTTCCACCATAGGCAGCAATGGGCTTCCCCATAGAACTTGCCAACCTGAATTCCTACAGGCTAGATGTGAGAGGCACATTCTGCTGCTTCCTCCCTTAGAGTTAAACTTGCTTCTGAAAGCTCAACCTCCGGGGAGTCTGTTTGGCAGAGATATAGAACACACTTTTCCAAGCCTGTTGGAAGGCATTTGCAGTTTCATTTCGCGTCTAATTTCCCAAACCAAACTGCTTGCAGCTCTAACTCCCTTCTAACTACCACTTCTTCGGTTCAGTGAGATATGCTGGATTCTAAACGGAGAAGCTTCTCTGACGCTTTTTCACAGAGATTTTGAAACTGAAATTTCCAAACCCGTTTCCAACGAAGGCGCCAATGGGCTTCCCCATAGAACTTGCCAACCTGAATTCCTACAGGCTAGATGTGAGAGGCACATTCTGCTGCTTCCTCCCTTAGAGTTAAACTAGCTTCTGAAAGCTCAACCTCCGGGGAGTTTGTTCGGCAGAGATATAGAACACACTTTTCCAAGCCTGTTGGAAGGCATTTGCAGTTTCATTTCGCGTCTAATTTCCCAAACCAAACTGCTTGCAGCTCTAACTGCCTTCTAACTACCACTTCTTCGGTTCAGTGAGATATGCTGGATTCTAAACGGAGAAGCTTCTCTGACGCTTTTTCACAGAGATTTTGAAACTGAAATCTCCCATGCTGTTTCCACCATAGCCAGCAATGGGCTTCCCCATAGAACTTGCCAACCTGAATTCCTACAGGCTAGATGTGAGAGGCACATTCTGCTGCTTCCTCCCTTAGAGTTAAACTAGCTTCTGAAAGCTCAACCTCCAGGGAGTCTGTTTGGCAGAGATATAGAACACACTTTTCCAAGCCTGTTGGAAGGCATTTGCAGTTTCATTTCGCGTCTAATTTCCCAAACCAAACTGCTTGCAGCTCTAACTGCCTTCTAACTACCACTTCTTCGGTTCAGTGAGATATGCTGGATTCTAAACGGACAAGCTTCTCTGACGCTTTTTCACAGAGATTTTGAAACTGAAATCTCCCATGCCGTTTCCACCATAGGCAGCAATGGGCTTCCCCATAGAACTTGCCAACCTGAATTCCTACAGGCTAGATGTGAGAGACACATTCTGCTTCTTCCTCCCTTAGAGTTAAACTAGCTTCTGAAAGCTCAACCTCCGGGGAGTTTGTTTGGCAGAGATATAGAACACACTTTTCCAAGCCTGTTGGAAGGCATTTGCAGTTTCATTTCGCGTCTAATTTCCCAAACCAAACTGCTTGCAGCTCTAACTGCCTTCTAACTACCACTTCTTCGGTTCAGTGAGATATGCTGGATTCTAAACGGAGAAGCTTCTCTGACGCTTTTTCACAGAGATTTTGAAACTGAAATCTCCCATGCTGTTTACACCATAGCCAGCAATGGGCTTCCCCATGGAACTGGCCAACCTGAATTCCTACAGGCTAGATGTGAGAGGCACATTCTGCTGCTTCCTCCCTTAGAGTTAAACTAGCTTCTGAAAGCTCAACCTCCAGGGAGTCTGTTTGGCAGAGATATAGAACACACTTTTCCAAGAATGTTGGAAGGCATTTGCAGTTTCATTTCGCGTCTAATTTCCCAAACCAAACTGCTTGCAGCTCTAACTGCCTTCTAACTACCACTTCTTCGGTTCAGTGAGATATGCTGGATTCTAAACGGAGAAGCTTCTCTGACGCTTTTTCACAGAGATTTTGAAACTGAAATCTCCCATGCCGTTTCCACCATAGGCAGCAATGGGCTTCCCCATAGAACTTGCCAACCTGAATTCCTACAGGCTAGATGTGAGAGGCATATTCTGCTGCTTCCTCCCTAACAGTTAAGCTTGCTTCTGAAAGCTCAACCTCTGGGGACTCTGTTTGGCACAGATATAGAACACACTTTTCCAAGCCTGTTGGAAGGCCTTTGCAGTGTCATTTCGCATCTAATTTCCCAAACCAAACTGCTTGCAGCTCTAACTCCCTTCTAACTAACACTTCTTCGGTTCAGTGAGAGATGCTGGATTCTAAATGGAGAAGCTTCTCTGACGCTTTTTCACAGAGATTTTGAAACTGAAATCTCATGCCGTTTCCACCTTAGGCAGCAATGGGCTTCCCCATAGAACTTGCCAACCTGAATTCCTACAGGCTAGATGTGAGAGGCACATTCTGCTGCTTCCTCCCTAACAGTTAAGCTTGCTTCTGAAAGCTCAACCTCCGGGGACTCTGTTTGGCAGAGATATAGAACACACTTTTCCAAGCCTGTTGGAAGGCATTTGCAGTTTCATTTCGCGTCTAATTTCCCAAACCAAACTGCTTGCAGCTCTAACTGCCTTCTAACTACCACTTCTTCGGTTCAGTGAGATATGCTGGATTCTAAACGGACAAGCTTCTCTGACGCTTTTTCACAGAGATTTTGAAACTGAAATCTCCCATGCCGTTTCCACCATAGGCAGCAATGGGCTTCCCCATAGAACTTGCCAACCTGAATTCCTACAGGCTAGATGTGAGAGGCACATTCTGCTGCTTCCTCCCTTAGAGTTAAACTAGCTTCTGAAAGCTCAACCTCCGGGGAGTCTGTTTGGCAGAGATATAGAACACATTTTTCCAAGCCTATTGGAAGGCATTTGCAGTTTCATTTCGCGTCTAATTTCCCAAACCAAACTGCTTGCAGCTCTAACTCCCTTCTAACTACCACTTCTTCGGTTCAGTGAGATATGCTGGATTCTAAACGGAGAAGCTTCTCTGACGCTTTTTCACAGAGATTTTGAAACTGAAATCTCCCATGCCGTTTCCACCATAGGCAGCAATGGGCTTCCCCATAGAACTTGCCAACCTGAATTCCTACAGGCTAGATGTGAGAGGCACATTCTGCTGCTTCCTCCCTTAGAGTTAAACTTGCTTCTGAAAGCTCAACCTCCGGGGAGTTTGTTTGGCAGAGATATAGAACACACTTTTCCAACCCTGTTGGAAGGCATTTGCAGTTTCATTTTGCGTCTAATTTCCCAAACCAAACTGCTTGCAGCTCTAACTCCCTTCTAACTACCACTTCTTCGGTTCAGTGAGATATGCTGGATTCTAAACGGAGAAGCTTCTCTGACGCTTTTTCACAGAGATTTTGAAACTGAAATTTCCAAACCCGTTTCCAACGAAGGCGCCAATGGGCTTCCCCATAGAACTTGCCAACCTGAATTCCTACAGGCTAGATGTGAGAGGCACATTCTGCTGCTTCCTCCCTTAGAGTTAAACTAGCTTCTGAAAGCTCAACCTCCGGGGAGTTTGTTCGGCAGAGATATAGAACACACTTTTCCAAGCCTGTTGGAAGGCATTTGCAGTTTCATTTCGCGTCTAATTTCCCAAACCAAACTGCTTGCAGCTCTAACTGCCTTCTAACTACCACTTCTTCGGTTCAGTGAGATATGCTGGATTCTAAACGGAGAAGCTTCTCTGACGCTTTTTCACAGAGATTTTGAAACTGAAATCTCCCATGCTGTTTCCACCATAGCCAGCAATGGGCTTCCCCATAGAACTTGCCAACCTGAATTCCTACAGGCTAGATGTGAGAGGCACATTCTGCTGCTTCCTCCCTTAGAGTTAAACTAGCTTCTGAAAGCTCAACCTCCAGGGAGTCTGTTTGGCAGAGATATAGAACACACTTTTCCAAGCCTGTTGGAAGGCATTTGCAGTTTCATTTCGCGTCTAATTTCCCAAACCAAACTGCTTGCAGCTCTAACTGCCTTCTAACTACCACTTCTTCGGTTCAGTGAGATATGCTGGATTCTAAACGGACAAGCTTCTCTGACGCTTTTTCACAGAGATTTTGAAACTGAAATCTCCCATGCCGTTTCCACCATAGGCAGCAATGGGCTTCCCCATAGAACTTGCCAACCTGAATTCCTACAGGCTAGATGTGAGAGGCACATTCTGCTGCTTCCTCCCTAATAGTTAAGCTTGCTTCTGAAAGCTCAACCTCCGGGGACTCTGTTTGGCACAGATATAGAACACACTTTTCCAAGCCTGTTGGAAGGCCTTTGCAGTGTCATTTCGCATCTAATTTCCCAAACCAAACTGCTTGCAGCTCTAACTCCCTTCTAACTACCACTTCTTCGGTTCAGTGAGATATGCTGGATTCTAAACGGAGAAGCTTCTCTGACGCTTTTTCACAGAGATTTTGAAACTGAAATCTCCCATGCCGTTTCCACCATAGGCAGCAATGGGCTTCCCCATAGAACTTGCCAACCTGAATTCCTACAGGCTAGATGTGAGAGGCACATTCTGCTGCTTCCTCCCTTAGAGTTAAACTTGCTTCTGAAAGCTCAACCTCCGGGGAGTTTGTTTGGCAGAGACATAGAACACACTTTTCCAAGCCTGTTGGAAGTCATTTGCAGTTTCATTTCGCGTCTAATTTCCCTAACCAAACTGCTTGCAGCTCTAACTGCCTTCTAACTACCACTTCTTCGGTTCAGTGAGATATGCTGGATTCTAAACGGAGAAGCTTCTCTGACGCTTTTTCACAGAGATTTTGAAACTGAAATCTCCCATGCCGTTTCCACCATAGGCAGCAATGGGCTTTCCCATAGAACTTGCCAACCTGAATTCCTACACGCTTGATGTGAGAGGCACATTCTGCTGCTTCCTCCCTTAGAGTTAAACTAGCTTCTGAAAGCTCAACCTCCGGGGAGTCTGTTTGGCAGAGATATAGAACACATTATTCCAAGCCTGTTGGAAGGCATTTGCAGTTTCATTTTGCGTCTAATTTCCCAAACCAAACTGCTTGCAGCTCTAACTCCCTTCTAACTACCACTTCTTCGGTTCAGTGAGATATGCTGGATTCTAAACGGAGAAGCTTCTCTGACGCTTTTTCACAGAGATTTTGAAACTGAAATTTCCAAACCCGTTTCCAACGAAGGCGCCAATGGGCTTCCCCATAGAACTTGCCAACCTGAATTCCTACAGGCTAGATGTGAGAGGCACATTCTGCTTCTTCCTCCCTTAGAGTTAAACTAGCTTCTGAAAGCTCAACCTCCGGGGAGTTTGTTTGGCAGAGATATAGAACACACTTTTCCAAGCCTGTTGTAAGGCATTTGCAGTTTCATTTCGCGTCTAATTTCCCAAACCAAACTGCTTGCAGCTCTAACTGCCTTCTAACTACCACTTCTTCGGTTCAGTGAGATATGCTGGATTCTAAACGGAGAAGCTTCTCTGACGCTTTTTCACAGAGATTTTGAAACTGAAATCTCCCATGCTGTTTACACCATAGCCAGCAATGGGCTTCCCCATGGAACTTGCCAACCTGAATTCCTACAGGCTAGATGTGAGAGGCACATTCTGCTGCTTCCTCCCTTAGAGTTAAACTAGCTTCTGAAAGCTCAACCTCCAGGGAGTCTGTTTGGCAGAGATATAGAACACACTTTTCCAAGAATGTTGGAAGGCATTTGCAGTTTCATTTCGCGTCTAATTTCCCAAACCAAACTGCTTGCAGCTCTAACTGCCTTCTAACTACCACTTCTTCGGTTCAGTGAGATATGCTGGATTCTAAACGGAGAAGCTTCTCTGACGCTTTTTCACAGAGATTTTGAAACTGAAATCTCCCATGCCGTTTCCACCATAGGCAGCAATGGGCTTCCCCATAGAACTTGCCAACCTGAATTCCTACAGGCTAGATGTGAGAGGCATATTCTGCTGCTTCCTCCCTAACAGTTAAGCTTGCTTCTGAAAGCTCAACCTCTGGGGACTCTGTTTGGCACAGATATAGAACACACTTTTCCAAGCCTGTTGGAAGGCCTTTGCAGTGTCATTTCGCATCTAATTTCCCAAACCAAACTGCTTGCAGCTCTAACTCCCTTCTAACTAACACTTCTTCGGTTCAGTGAGAGATGCTGGATTCTAAACGGAGAAGCTTCTCTGACGCTTTTTCACAGAGATTTTGAAACTGAAATCTCATGCCGTTTCCACCATAGGCAGCAATGGGCTTCCCCATAGAACTTGCCAACCTGAATTCCTACAGGCTAGATGTGAGAGGCACATTCTGCTGCTTCCTCCCTAACAGTTAAGCTTGCTTCTGAAAGCTCAACCTCCGGGGACTCTGTTTGGCAGAGATATAGAACACACTTTTCCAAGCCTGTTGGAAGGCATTTGCAGTTTCATTTCGCGTCTAATTTCCCAAACCAAACTGCTTGCAGCTCTAACTGCCTTCTAACTACCACTTCTTCGGTTCAGTGAGATATGCTGGATTCTAAACGGAGAAGCTTCTCTGACGCTTTTTCACAGAGATTTTGAAACTGAAATCTCCCATGCCGTTTCCACCATAGGCAGCAATGGGCTTCCCCATAGAACTTGCCAACCTGAATTCCTACAGGCTAGATGTGAGAGGCACATTCTGCTGCTTCCTCCCTTAGAGTTAAACTTGCTTCTGAAAGCTCAACCTCCGGGGAGTCTGTTTGGCAGAGATATAGAACACACTTTTCCAAGCCTGTTGGAAGGCATTTGCAGTTTCATTTCGCGTCTAATTTCCCAAACCAAACTGCTTGCAGCTCTAACTCCCTTCTAACTACCACTTCTTCGGTTCAGTGAGATATGCTGGATTCTAAACGGAGAAGCTTCTCTGACGCTTTTTCACAGAGATTTTGAAACTGAAATTTCCAAACCCGTTTCCAACGAAGGCGCCAATGGGCTTCCCCATAGAACTTGCCAACCTGAATTCCTACAGGCTAGATGTGAGAGGCACATTCTGCTGCTTCCTCCCTTAGAGTTAAACTAGCTTCTGAAAGCTCAACCTCCGGGGAGTTTGTTCGGCAGAGATATAGAACACACTTTTCCAAGCCTGTTGGAAGGCATTTGCAGTTTCATTTCGCGTCTAATTTCCCAAACCAAACTGCTTGCAGCTCTAACTGCCTTGTAACTACCACTTCTTCGGTTCAGTGAGATATGCTGGATTCTAAACGGAGAAGCTTCTCTGACGCTTTTTCACAGAGATTTTGAAACTGAAATCTCCCATGCTGTTTCCACCATAGCCAGCAATGGGCTTCCCCATAGAACTTGCCAACCTGAATTCCTACAGGCTAGATGTGAGAGGCACATTCTGCTGCTTCCTCCCTTAGAGTTAAAGTAGCTTCTGAAAGCTCAACCTCCAGGGAGTCTGTTTGGCAGAGATATAGAACACACTTTTCCAAGCCTGTTGGAAGGCATTTGCAGTTTCATTTCGCGTCTAATTTCCCAAACCAAACTGCTTGCAGCTCTAACTGCCTTCTAACTACCACTTCTTCGGTTCAGTGAGATATGCTGGATTCTAAACGGACAAGCTTCTCTGACGCTTTTTCACAGAGATTTTGAAACTGAAATCTCCCATGCCGTTTCCACCATAGGCAGCAATGGGCTTCCCCATAGAACTTGCCAACCTGAATTCCTACAGGCTAGATGTGAGAGGCACATTCTGCTGCTTCCTCCCTTAGAGTTAAACTTGCTTCTGAAAGCTCAACCTCCGGGGAGTTTGTTTGGCAGAGATATAGAACACACTTTTCCAAGCCTGTTGGAAGGCATTTGCAGTTTCATTTCGCGTCTAATTTCCCAAACCAAACTGCTTGCAGCTCTAACTCCCTTCTAACTACCACTTCTTCGGTTCAGTGAGATATGCTGGATTCTAAACGGAGAAGCTTCTCTGACGCTTTTTCACAGAGATTTTGAAACTGAAATCTCCCATGCCGTTTCCACCATGGGCAGCAATGGGCTTCCCCATAGAACTTGCCAACCTGAATTCCTACATTCTAGATGTGAGAGGCACATTCTGCTGCTTCCTCCGTTAGAGTTAAACTTGCTTCTGAAAGCTCAACCTCTGGGGAGTTTGTTTGGCAGAGATATAGAACACACTTTTCCACGCCTGTTGGAAGGCATTTGCAGTTTCATTTCGCGTCTAATTTCCCAAACCAAACTGCTTGCAGCTCTAACTCCCTTCTAACTACCACTTCTTCGGTTCAGTGAGATATGCTGGATTCTAAACGGAGAAGCTTCTCTGACGCTTTTTCACAGAGATTTTGAAACTGAAATTTCCAAACCCGTTTCCAACGAAGGCGCCAATGGGCTTCCCCATAGAACTTGCCAACCTGAATTCCTACAGGCTAGATGTGAGAGGCACATTCTGCTGCTTCCTCCCTTAGAGTTAAGCTAGCTTCTGAAAGCTCAACCTCCGGGGAGTCTGTTTGGCAGAGATATAGAACACACTTTTCCAAGCCTGTTTTAAGGCATTTGCAGTTTCATTTCGCGTCTAATTTCCCAAACCAAACTCCTTGCAGCTCTAACTCCCTTCTAACTACCACTTCTTCGCTTCAGTGAGATATGCTGGATTCTAAACGGAGAAGCTTCTCTGACGCTTTTTCACAGAGATTTTGAAACTGAAATTTCCCATGCCGTTTTCACCATAGGCAGCAATGGGCTTCCCCATAGAACTTGCCACCCTGAATTCCTACAGGCTAGATGTGAGAGGCACATTCTGCTGCTTCCTCCCTTAGAGTTAAACTTGCTTCTGAAAGCTCAACCTCCGGGGAGTCTGTTTGGCAGAGATATAGAACACACTTTTCCAAGCCTGTTGGAAGGCATTTGCAGTTTCATTTCGCGTCTAATTTCCCAAACCAAACTGCTTGCAGCTCTAACTCCCTTCTAACTACCACTTCTTCGGTTCAGTGAGATATGCTGGATTCTAAACGGAGAAGCTTCTCTGACGCTTTTTCACAGAGATTTTGAAACTGAAATTTCCAAACCCGTTTCCAACGAAGGCGCCAATGGGCTTCCCCTTAGAACTTGCCAACCTGAATTCCTACAGGCTAGAGTTGAGAGGCACATTCTGCTGCTTCCTCCCTTAGAGTTAAACTAGCTTCTGAAAGCTCAACCTCCTGGGAGTTTGTTTGGCAGAGATATAGAACACAATTTTCCAAGCCTGTTGGAAGGCATTTGCAGTTTCATTTCGCGTCTAATTTCCCAAACCAAACTGCTTGCAGCTCTAACTCCCTTCTAACTACCACTTCTTCGGTTCAGTGAGATATGCTGGATTCTAAACGGAGAAGCTTCTCTGACGCTTTTTCACAGAGATTTTGAAACTGAAATCTCCCATGCCGTTTCCACCATAGGCAGCAATGGGCTTCCCCATAGAACTTGCCAACCTGAATTCCTACAGGCTAGATGTGAGAGGCACATTCTGCTGCTTCCTCCTTTAGAGTTAAACTTGCTTCTGAAAGCTCAACCTCCGGGGAGTTTGTTTGGCAGAGATATAGAACACACTTTTCCAAGCCTGTTGGAAGGCATTTGCAGTTTCATTTCGCGTCTAATTTCCCAAACCAAACTGCTTGCAGCTCTAACTGCCTTCTAACTACCACTTCTTCGGTTCAGTGAGATATGCTGGATTCTAAACGGAGAAGCTTCTCTGACGCTTTTTCACAGAGATTTTGAAACTGAAATCTCCCATGCCGTTTCCACCATAGGCAGCAATGGGCTTCCCCATAGAACTTGCCAACCTGAATTCCTACAGGCTAGATGTGAGAGGCACATTCTGCTGCTTCCTCCCTTAGAGTTAAACTAGCTTCTGAAAGCTCAACCTCCGGGGAGTCTGTTTGGCAGAGATATAGAACACATTTTTCCAAGCCTGTTGGAAGGCATTTGCAGTTTCATTTTGCGTCTAATTTCCCAAACCAAACTGCTTGCAGCTCTAACTCCCTTCTAACTACCACTTCTTCGGTTCAGTGAGATATGCTGGATTCTAAACGGAGAAGCTTCTCTGACGCTTTTTCACAGAGATTTTGAAACTGAAATTTCCAAACCCGTTTCCAACGAAGGCGCCAATGGGCTTCCCAATAGAACTTTCCAACCTGAATTCCTACAGGCTAGATGTGAGAGGCACATTCTGCTGCTTCCTCCCTTAGAGTTAAACTAGCTTCTGAAAGCTCAACCTCCGGGGAGTTTGTTTGGCAGAGATATAGAACACACTTTTCCAAGCCTGTTGGAAGGCATTTGCAGTTTCATTTCGCGTCTAATTTCCCAAACCAAACTGCTTGCAGCTCTAACTCCCTTCTAACTACCACTTCTTCGGTTCAGTGAGATATGCTGGATTCTAAACGGAGAAGCTTCTCTGACGCTTTTTCACAGAGATTTTGAAACTGAAATCTCCCATGCCGTTTCCACCATAGGCAGCAATGGGCTTCCCCATAGAACTTGCAAACCTGAATTCCTACAGGCTAGATGTGAGAGGCACATTCTGCTGCTTCCTCCCTTAGAGTTAAACTTGCTTCTGAAAGCTCAACCTCCGGGGAGTTTGTTTGGCAGAGATATAGAACACACTTTTCCAAGCCTGTTGGAAGGCATTTGCAGTTTCATTTCGCGTCTAATTTCCCAAACCAAACTGCTTGCAGCTCTAACTCCCTTCTAACTACCACTTCTTCGGTTCAGTGAGATATGCTGGATTCTAAACGGAGAAGCTTCTCTGACGCTTTTTCACAGAGATTTTGAAACTGAAATTTCCAAACCCGTTTCCAACGAAGGCGCCAATGGGCTTCCCCATAGAACTTGCCAACCTGAATTCCTACAGGCTAGATGTGAGAGGCACATTCTGCTGCTTCCTCCCTTAGAGTTAAACTAGCTTCTGAAAGCTCAACCTCCGGGGAGTTTGTTTGGCAGAGATATTGAACACACTTTTCCAAGCCTGTTTTAAGGCATTTGCAGTTTCATTTCGCGTCTAATTTCCCTAACCAAACTGCTTGCAGCTCTAACTGCCTTCTAACTACCACTTCTTCGGTTCAGTGAGATATGCTGGATTCTAAACGGAGAAGCTTTTCTGACGCTTTTTCACAGAGATTTTGAAACTGAAATCTCCCATGCCGTTTCCACCATAGGCAGCAAAGGGCTTCCCCATAGAACTTGCCAACCTGAATTCCTACAGGCTAGATGTGAGAGGCACATTCTGCTGCTTCCTCCCTTAGAGTTAAACTTGCTTCTGAAAGCTCAACCTCCGGGGAGTTTGTTTGGCAGAGATATAGAACACACTTTTCCAAGCCTGTTGGAAGGCATTTGCAGTTTCATTTCGCGTCTAATTTCCCAAACCAAACTGCTTGCAGCTCTAACTCCCTTCTAACTACCACTTCTTCGGTTCAGTGAGATATGCTGGATTCTAAACGGAGAAGCTTCTCTGACGCTTTTTCACAGAGATTTTGAAACTGAAATTTCCAAACCCGTTTCCAACGAAGGCGCCAATGGGCTTCCCCATAGAACTTGCCAACCTGAATTCCTACAGGCTAGATGTGAGAGGCACATTCTGCTGCTTCCTCCCTTAGAGTTAAACTTGCTTCTGAAAGCTCAACCTCCGGGGAGTTTGTTTGGCAGAGATATAGAACACACTTTTCCAAGCCTGTTGGAAGTCATTTGCAGTTTCATTTCGCGTCTAATTTCCCTAACCAAACTGCTTGCAGCTCTAACTGCCTTCTAACTACCACTTCTTCGGTTCAGTGAGATATGCTGGATTCTAAACGGAGAAGCTTCTCTGACGCTTTTTCACAGAGATTTTGAAACTGAAATCTCCCATGCCGTTTCCACCATAGGCAGCAATGGGCTTCCCCATAGAACTTGCCAACCTGAATTCCTACACGCTTGATGTGAGAGGCACATTCTGCTGCTTCCTCCCTTAGAGTTAAACTAGCTTCTGAAAGCTCAACCTCCGGGGAGTCTGTTTGGCAGAGATATAGAACACATTTTTCCAAGCCTGTTGGAAGGCATTTGCAGTTTCATTTTGCGTCTAATTTCCCAAACCAAACTGCTTGCAGCTCTAACTCCCTTCTAACTACCACTTCTTCGGTTCAGTGAGATATGCTGGATTCTAAACGGAGAAGCTTCTCTGACGCTTTTTCACAGAGATTTTGAAACTGAAATTTCCAAACCCGTTTCCAACGAAGGCGCCAATGGGCTTCCCCATAGAACTTGCCAACCTGAATTCCTACAGGCTAGATGTGAGAGGCACATTCTGCTGCTTCCTCCCTTAGAGTTAAACTAGCTTCTGAAAGCTCAACCTCCGGGGAGTCTGTTTGGCAGAGATATAGAACACATTTTTCCAAGCCTGTTGGAAGGCATTTGCAGTTTCATTTTGCGTCTAATTTCCCAAACCAAACTGCTTGCAGCTCTAACTCCCTTCTAACTACCACTTCTTCGGTTCAGTGAGATATGCTGGATTCTAAACGGAGAAGCTTCTCTGACGCTTTTTCACAGAGATTTTGAAACTGAAATTTCCAAACCCGTTTCCAACGAAGGCGCCAATGGGCTTCCCAATAGAACTTGCCAACCTGAATTCCTACAGGCTAGATGTGAGAGGCACATTCTGCTGCTTCCTCCCTTAGAGTTAAACTAGCTTCTGAAAGCTCAACCTCCGGGGAGTTTGTTTGGCAGAGATATAGAACACACTTTTCCAAGCCTGTTGGAAGGCATTTGCAGTTTCATTTCGCGTCTAATTTCCCAAACCAAACTGCTTGCAGCTCTAACTCCCTTCTAACTACCACTTCTTCGGTTCAGTGAGATATGCTGGATTCTAAACGGAGAAGCTTTTCTGACGCTTTTTCACAGAGATTTTGAAACTGAAATCTCCCATGCCGTTTCCACCATAGGCAGCAATGGGCTTCCCAATAGAACTTGCCAACCTGAATTCCTACAGGCTAGATGTGAGAGGCACATTCTGCTGCTTCCTCCCTTAGAGTTAAACTTGCTTCTGAAAGCTCAACCTCCGGGGAGTTTGTTTGGCAGAGATATAGAACACACTTTTCCAAGCCTGTTGGAAGGCATTTGCAGTTTCATTTCGCGTCTAATTTCCCAAACCAAACTGCTTGCAGCTCTAACTCCCTTCTAACTACCACTTCTTCGGTTCAGTGAGATATGCTGGATTCTAAACGGAGAAGCTTCTCTGACGCTTTTTCACAGAGATTTTGAAACTGAAATTTCCAAACCCGTTTCCAACGAAGGCGCCAATGGGCTTCCCCATAGAACTTGCCAACCTGAATTCCTACAGGCTAGATGTGAGAGGCACATTCTGCTGCTTCCTCCCTTAGAGTTAAACTAGCTTCTGAAAGCTCAACCTCCGGGGAGTTTGTTTGGCAGAGATATAGAACACACTTTTCCAAGCCTGTTGGAAGGCATTTGCAGTTTCATTTCGCGTCTAATTTCCCAAACCAAACTGCTTGCAGCTCTAACTGCCTTCTAACTACCACTTCTTCGGTTCAGTGAGATATGCTGGATTCTAAACGGAGAAGCTTCTCTGACGCTTTTTCACAGAGATTTTGAAACTGAAATCTCCCATGCCGTTTCCACCATAGGCAGCAATGGGCTTCCCCATAGAACTTGCCAACCTGAATTCCTACAGGCTAGATGTGAGAGGCACATTCTGCTGCTTCCTCCCTTAGAGTTAAACTAGCTTCTGAAAGCTCAACCTCCGGGGAGTCTGTTTGGCAGAGATATAGAACACATTTTTCCAAGCCTGTTGGAAGGCATTTGCAGTTTCATTTTGCGTCTAATTTCCCAAACCAAACTGCTTGCAGCTCTAACTCCCTTCTAACTACCACTTCTTCGGTTCAGGGAGATATGCTGGATTCTAAACGGAGAAGCTTCTCTGACGCTTTTTCACAGAGATTTTGAAACTGAAATTTCCAAACCCGTTTCCAAAGAAGGCGCCAATGGGCTTCCCAATAGAACTTGCCAACCTGAATTCCTACAGGCTAGATGTGAGAGGCACATTGTGCTGCTTCCTCCCTTAGAGTTAAACTAGCTTCTGAAAGCTCAACCTCCGGGGAGTTTGTTTGGCACAGATATAGAACACACTTTTCCAAGCCTGTTGGAAGGCATTTGCAGTTTCATTTCGCGTCTAATTTCCCAAACCAAACTGCTTGCAGCTCTAACTCCCTTCTAACTACCACTTCTTCGGTTCAGTGAGATATGCTGGATTCTAAACGGAGAAGCTTCTCTGACGCTTTTTCACAGAGATTTTGAAACTGAAATCTCCCATGCCGTTTCCACCATAGGCAGCAATGGGCTTCCACATAGAACTTGCCAACCTGAATTCCTACAGGCTAGATGTGAGAGGCACATTCTGCTGCTTCCTCCCTTAGAGTTAAACTTGCTTCTGAAAGCTCAACCTCCGGGGAGTTTGTTTGGCAGAGATATAGAACACACTTTTCCAAGCCTGTTGGAAGGCATTTGCAGTTTCATTTCGCGTCTAATTTCCCTAACCAAACTGCTTGCAGCTCTAACTGCCTTCTAACTACCACTTCTTCGGTTCAGTGAGATATGCTGGATTCTAAACGGAGAAGCTTCTCTGACGCTTTTTCACAGAGATTTTGAAACTGAAATTTCCAAACCCGTTTCCAACGAAGGCGCCAAAGGGCTTCCCCATAGAACTTGCCAACCTGAATTCCTAAAGGCTAGATGTGAGAGGCACATTCTGCTGCTTCCTCCCTTAGAGTTAAACTAGCTTCTGAAAGCTCAACCTCCGGGGAGTTTGTTTGGCAGAGATATAGAACACACTTTTCCAAGCCTGTTGGAAGGCATTTGCAGTTTCATTTCGCGTCTAATTTCCCTAACCAAACTGCTTGCAGCTCTAACTGCCTTCTAACTACCACTTCTTCGGTTCAGTGAGATATGCTGGATTCTAAACGGAGAAGCTTTTCTGACGCTTTTTCACAGAGATTTTGAAACTGAAATCTCCCATGCCGTTTCCACCATAGGCAGCAATGGGCTTCCCCATAGAACTTGCCAACCTGAATTCCTACAGGCTAGATGTGAGAGGCACATTCTGCTGCTTCCTCCCTTAGAGTTAAACTTGCTTCTGAAAGCTCAACCTCCGGGGAGTTTGTTTGGCAGAGATATAGAACACACTTTTCCAAGCCTGTTGGAAGGCATTTGCAGTTTCATTTCGCGTCTAATTTCCCAAACCAAACTGCTTGCAGCTCTAACTCCCTTCTAACTACCACTTCTTCGGTTCAGTGAGATATGCTGGATTCTAAACGGAGAAGCTTCTCTGACGCTTTTTCACAGAGATTTTGAAACTGAAATCTCCCATGCCGTTTCCACCATAGGCAGCAATGGGCTTCCCCATAGAACTTGCCAACCTGAATTCCTACAGGCTAGATGTGAGAGGCACATTCTGCTGCTTCCTCCCTTAGAGTTAAACTAGCTTCTGAAAGCTCAACCTCCGGGGAGTCTGTTTGGCAGAGATATAGAACACATTTTTCCAAGCCTGTTGGAAGGCATTTGCAGTTTCATTTTGCGTCTAATTTCCCAAACCAAACTGCTTGCAGCTCTAACTCCCTTCTAACTACCACTTCTTCGGTTCAGTGAGATATGCTGGATTCTAAACGGAGAAGCTTCTCTGACGCTTTTTCACAGAGATTTTGAAACTGAAATTTCCAAACCCGTATCCAAAGAAGGCGCCAATGGGCTTCCCAATAGAACTTGCCAACCTGAATTCCTACAGGCTAGATGTGAGAGGCACATTGTGCTGCTTCCTCCCTTAGAGTTAAACTAGCTTCTGAAAGCTCAACCTCCGGGGAGTTTGTTTGGCAGAGATATAGAACACACTTTTCCAAGCCTGTTGGAAGGCATTTGCAGTTTCATTTCGCGTCTAATTTCCCAAACCAAACTGCTTGCAGCTCTAACTCCCTTCTAACTACCACTTCTTCGGTTCAGTGAGATATGCTGGATTCTAAACGGAGAAGCTTCTCTGACGCTTTTTCACAGAGATTTTGAAACTGAAATCTCCCATGCCGTTTCCACCATAGCCAGCAATGGGCTTCCCCATAGAACTTGCCAACCTGAATTCCTACAGGCTAGATGTGAGAGGCACATTATGCTGCTTCCTCCCTTAGAGTTAAACTAGCTTCTGAAAGCTCAACCTCCAGGGAGTCTGTTTGGCAGAGATATAGAACACACTTTTCCAAGCCTGTTGGAAGGCCTTTGCAGTGTCATTTCGCATCTAATTTCCCAAACCAAACTGCTTGCAGCTCTAACTCCCTTCTAACTACCACTTCTTCGGTTCAGTGAGATATGCTGGATTCTAAACGGAGAAGCTTCTCTGACGCTTTTTCACAGAGATTTTGAAACTGAAATTTCAAAACCCGTTTCCAACGAAGGCGCCAATGGGCTTCCCCATAGAACTTGCCAACCTGAATTCCTACAGGCTAGATGTGAGAGGCACATTCTGCTGCTTCCTCCCTAAGAGTTAAGCTTGCTTCTGAAAGCTCAACCTCCGGGGAGTCTGTTTGGCACAGATATAGAACACACTTTTCCAAGCCTGTTGGAAGGCCTTTGCAGTGTCATTTCGCATGTAATTTCCCAAACCAAACTGCTTGCAGCTCTAACTCCCTTCTAACTACCACTTCTTCGGTTCAGTGAGATATGCTGGATTCTAAACGGAGAAGCTTCTCTGACGCTTTTTCACAGAGATTTTGAAACTGAAATCTCCCATGCCGTTTCCACCATAGGCAGCAATGGGCTTCCCCATAGAACTTGCCAACCTGAATTCCTACAGGCTAGATGTGAGAGGCACATTCTGTTGCTTCCTCCCTAAGAGTTAAGCTTGCTTCTGAAAGCTCAACCTCCGGGGACTCTGTTTGGCACAGATATAGAACACACTTTTCCAAGCCTGTTGGAAGGCCTTTGCAGTGTCATTTCGCATCTAATTTCCCAAACCAAACTGCTTGCAGCTCTAACTCCCTTCTAACTACCACTTCTTCGGTTCAGTGAGATATGCTGGATTCTAAACGGAGAAGCTTCTCTGACGCTTTTTCACAGAGATTTTGAAACTGAAATTTCCAAACCCGTTTCCAACGAAGGCGCCAATGGGCTTCCCCATAGAACTTGCCAACCTGAATTCCTACAGGCTAGATGTGAGAGGCACATTCTGCTGCTTCCTCCCTTAGAGTTAAACTAGCTTCTGAAAGCTCAACCTCCGGGGAGTTTGTTTGGCAGAGATATAGAACACACTTTTCCAAGCCTGTTGGAAGGCATTTGCAGTTTCATTTCGCGTCTAATTTCCCAAACCAAACTGCTTGCAGCTCTAACTGCCTTCTAACTACCACTTCTTCGGTTCAGTGAGATATGCTGGATTCTAAACGGAGAAGCTTCTCTGACGCTTTTTCACAGAGATTTTGAAACTGAAATCTCATGCCGTTTCCACCATAGGCAGCAATGGGCTTCCCCATAGAACTTGCCAACCTGAATTCCTACAGGCTAGATGTGAGAGGCACATTCTGCTGCTTCCTCACTAACAGTTAAGCTTGCTTCTGAAAGCTCAACCTCCGGGGACTCTGTTTGGCAGAGATATAGAACACACTTTTCCAAGCCTGTTGGAAGGCATTTGCAGTTTCATTTCGCGTCTAATTTCCCAAACCAAACTGCTTGCAGCTTTAACTGCCTTCTAACTACCACTTCTTCGGTTCAGTGAGATATGCTGGATTCTAAACGGAGAAGCTTCTCTGACGCTTTTTCACAGAGATTTTGAAACTGAAATCTCCCATGCCGTTTCCACCATAGGCAGCAATGGGCTTCCCCATAGAACTTGCCAACCTGAATTCCTACAGGCTAGATGTGAGAGGCACATTCTGCTGCTTCCTCCCTTAGAGTTAAACTAGCTTCTGAAAGCTCAACCTCCGGGGAGTCTGTTTGGCAGAGATATAGAACACATTTTTCCAAGCCTGTTGGAAGGCATTTGCAGTTTCATTTCGCGTCTAATTTCCCAAACCAAACTGCTTGCAGCTCTAACTCCCTTCTAACTACCACTTCTTCGGTTCAGTGAGATATGCTGGATTCTAAACGGAGAAGCTTCTCTGACGCTTTTTCACAGAGATTTTGAAACTGAAATCTCCCATGCCGTTTCCACCATAGGCAGCAATGGGCTTCCCCATAGAACTTGCCAACCTGAATTTCTACAGGCTAGATGTGAGAGGCACATTCTGCTGCTTCCTCCCTTAGAGTTAAACTTGCTTCTGAAAGCTCAACCTCCGGGGAGTTTGTTTGGCAGAGATATAGAACACACTTTTCCAAGCCTGTTGGAAGGCATTTGCAGTTTCATTTCGCGTCTAATTTCCCAAACCAAACTGCTTGCAGCTCTAACTGCCTTCTAACTACCACTTCTTCGGTTCAGTGAGATATGCTGGATTCTAAACGGAGAAGCTTCTCTGACGCTTTTTCACAGAGATTTTGAAACTGAAATTTCCAAACCCGTTTCCAACGAAGGCGCCAATGGGCTTCCCCATAGAACTTGCCAACCTGAATTCCTACAGGCTAGATGTGAGAGGCACATTCTGCTGCTTCCTCCCTTAGAGTTAAACTAGCTTCTGAAAGCTCAACCTCCGGGGAGTTTGTTTGGCAGAGATATAGAACACACTTTTCCAAGCCTGTTGGAAGGCATTTGCAGTTTCATTCCGCGTCTAATTTCCCTAACCAAACTGCTTGCAGCTCTAACTGCCTTCTAACTACCACTTCTTCGGTTCAGTGAGATATGCTGGATTCTAAACGGAGAAGCTTCTCTGACGCTTTTTCACAGAGATTTTGAAACTGAAATCTCCCATGCCGTTTCCACCATAGGCAGCAATGGGCTTCCCCATAGAACTTGCCAACCTGAATTCCTACAGGCTAGATGTGAGAGGCACATTCTGCTGCTTCCTCCCTTAGAGTTAAACTAGCTTCTGAAAGCTCAACCTCCAGGGAGTCTGTTTGGCAGAGATATAGAACACACTTTTCCAAGCCTGTTGGAAGGCCTTTGCAGTGTCATTTCGCATCTAATTTCCCAAACCAAACTGCTTGCAGCTCTAACTCCCTTCTAACTACCACTTCTTCGGTTCAGTGAGATATGCTGGATTCTAAACGGAGAAGCTTCTCTGACGCTTTTTCACAGAGATTTTGAAACTGAAATTTCCAAACCCGTTTCCAACGAAGGCGCCAATGGGCTTCCCCATAGAACTTGCCAACCTGAATTCCTACAGGCTAGATGTGAGAGGCACATTCTGCTGCTTCCTCCCTTAGAGTTAAACTAGCTTCTGAAAGCTCAACCTCCGGGGAGTTTGTTTGGCAGAGATATAGAACACACATTTCCAAGCCTGTTGGAAGGCATTTGCAGTTTCATTTCGCGTCTAATTTCCCAAACCAAACTGCTTGCAGCTCTAACTGCCTTCTAACTACCACTTCTTCGGTTCAGTGAGATATGCTGGATTCTAAACGGAGAAGCTTCTCTGACGCTTTTTCACAGAGATTTTGAAACTGAAATCTCCCATGCCGTTTCCACCATAGGCAGCAATGGGCTTCCCCATAGAACTTGCCAACCTGAATTCCTACAGGCTAGATGTGAGAGGCACATTCTGCTGCTTCCTCCCTAACAGTTAAGCTTGCTTCTGAAAGCTCAACCTCCGGGGACTCTGTTTGGCACAGATATAGAACACACTTTTCCAAGCCTGTTGGAAGGCCTTTGCAGTGTCATTTCGCATCTAATTTCCCAAACCAAACTGCTTGCAGCTCTAACTCCCTTCTAACTACCACTTCTTCGGTTCAGTGAGATATGCTGGATTCTAAACGGAGAAGCTTCTCTGACGCTTTTTCACAGAGATTTTGAAACTGAAATCTCCCATGCCGTTTCCACCATAGGCAGCAATGGGCTTCCCCATAGAACTTGCCAACCTGAATTCCTACAGGCTAGATGTGAGAGGCACATTCTGCTGCTTCCTCCCTTAGAGTTAAACTTGCTTCTGAAAGCTCAACCTCCGGGGAGTTTGTTTGGCAGAGATATAGAACACACTTTTCCAAGCCTGTTGGAAGGCATTTGCAGTTTCATTTCGCGTCTAATTTCCCAAACCAAACTGCTTGCAACTCTAACTCCCTTCTAACTACCACTTCTTCGGTTCAGTGAGATATGCTGGATTCTAAACGGAGAAGCTTCTCTGACGCTTTTTCACAGAGATTTTGAAACTGAAATTTCCAAACCCGTTTCCAACGAAGGCGCCAATGGGCTTCCCCATAGAACTTGCCAACCTGAATTCCTACAGGCTAGATGTGAGAGGCACATTCTGCTGCTTCCTCCCTTAGAGTTAAACTAGCTTCTGAAAGCTCAACCTCCGGGGAGTTTGTTTGGCAGAGATATAGAACACACTTTTCCAAGCCTGTTGGAAGGCATTTGCAGTTTCATTTCGCGTCTAATATCCCTAACCAAACTGCTTGCAGCTCTAACTGCCTTCTAACTACCACTTCTTCGGTTCAGTGAGATATGCTGGATTCTAAACGGAGAAGCTTCTCTGACGCTTTTTCACAGAGATTTTGAAACTGAAATCTCCCATGCCGTTTCCACCATAGGCAGCAATGGGCTTCCCCATAGAACTTGCCAACCTGAATTCCTACAGGCTAGATGTGAGAGGCACATTCTGCTGCTTCCTCCCTTAGAGTTAAACTAGCTTCTGAAAGCTCAACCTCCGGGGAGTTTGTTTGGCAGAGATATAGAACACACTTTTCCAAGCCTGTTGGAAGGCATTTGCAGTTTCATTTCGCGTCTAATATCCCTAACCAAACTGCTTGCAGCTCTAACTGCCTTCTAACTACCACTTCTTCGGTTCAGTGAGATATGCTGGATTCTAAACGGAGAAGCTTCTCTGACGCTTTTTCACAGAGATTTTGAAACTGAAATCTCCCATGCCGTTTCCACCATAGGCAGCAATGGGCTTCCCCATAGAACTTGCCAACCTGAATTCCTACAGGCTAGATGTGAGAGGCACATTCTGCTGCTTCCTCCCTTAGAGTTAAACTAGCTTCTGAAAGCTCAACCTCCGGGGAGTTTGTTTGGCAGAGATATAGAACACACTTTTCCAAGCCTGTTGGAAGGCATTTGCAGTTTCATTTCGCGTCTAATTTCCCAAACCAAACAGCTTGCAGCTCTAACTGCCTTCTAACTACCACTTCTTCGGTTCAGTGAGATATGCTGGATTCTAAACGGAGAAGCTTCTCTGACGCTTTTTCACAGAGATTTTGAAACTGAAATCTCCCATGCTGTTTCCACCATAGCCAGCAATGGGCTTCCCCATAGAACTTGCCAACCTGAATTCCTACAGGCTAGATGTGAGAGGCACATTCTGCTGCTTCCTCCCTTAGAGTTAAACTAGCTTCTGAAAGCTCAACCTCCAGGGAGTCTGTTTGGCAGAGATATAGAACACACTTTTCCAAGAATGTTGGAAGGCATTTGCAGTTTCATTTCGCGTCTAATTTCCCAAACCAAACTGCTTGCAGCTCTAACTGCCTTCTAACTACCACTTCTTCGGTTCAGTGAGATATGCTGGATTCTAAACGGAGAAGCTTCTCTGACGCTTTTTCACAGAGATTTTGAAACTGAAATCTCCCATGCCGTTTCCAACATAGGCAGCAATGGGCTTCCCCGTAGAACTTGCCAACCTGAATTCCTACAGGCTAGATGTGAGAGGCACATTCTGCTGCTTCCTCCCTAACAGTTAAGCTTGCTTCTGAAAGCTCAACCTCCGGGGACTCTGTTTGGCACAGATATAGAACACACTTTTCCAAGCCTGTTGGAAGGCCTTTGCAGTGTCATTTCGCATCTAATTTCCCAAACCAAACTGCTTGCAGCTCTAACTCCCTTCTAACTACCACTTCTTCGGTTCAGTGAGATATGCTGGATTCTAAACGGAGAAGCTTCTCTGACGCTTTTTCACAGAGATTTTGAAACTGAAATCTCATGCCGTTTCCACCATAGGCAGCAATGGGCTTCCCCATAGAACTTGCCAACCTGAATTCCTACAGGCTAGATGTGAGAGGCACATTCTGCTGCTTCCTCACTAACAGTTAAGCTTGCTTCTGAAAGCTCAACCTCCGGGGACTCTGTTTGGCAGAGATATAGAACACACTTTTCCAAGCCTGTTGGAAGGCATTTGCAGTTTCATTTCGCGTCTAATTTCCCAAACCAAACTGCTTGCAGCTCTAACTGCCTTCTAACTACCACTTCTTCGGTTCAGTGAGATATGCTGGATTCTAAACGGAGAAGCTTCTCTGACGCTTTTTCACAGAGATTTTGAAACTGAAATCTCCCATGCCGTTTCCACCATAGGCAGCAATGGGCTTCCCCATAGAACTTGCCAACCTGAATTCCTACAGGCTAGATGTGAGAGGCACATTCTGCTGCTTCCTCCCTTAGAGTTAAACTAGCTTCTGAAAGCTCAACCTCCGGGGAGTCTGTTTGGCAGAGATATAGAACACATTTTTCCAAGCCTGTTGGAAGGCATTTGCAGTTTCATTTCGCGTCTAATTTCCCAAACCAAACTGCTTGCAGCTCTAACTCCCTTCTAACTTCCACTTCTTCGGTTCAGTGAGATATGCTGGATTCTAAACGGAGAAGCTTCTCTGACGCTTTTTCACAGAGATTTTGAAACTGAAATCTCCCATGCCGTTTCCACCATAGGCAGCAATGGGCTTCCCCATAGAACTTGCCAACCTGAATTTCTACAGGCTAGATGTGAGAGGCACATTCTGCTGCTTCCTCCCTTAGAGTTAAACTTGCTTCTGAAAGCTCAACCTCCGGGGAGTTTGTTTGGCAGAGATATAGAACACACTTTTCCAAGCCTGTTGGAAGGCATTTGCAGTTTCATTTCGCGTCTAATTTCCCAAACCAAACTGCTTGCAGCTCTAACTCCCTTCTAACTACCACTTCTTCGGTTCAGTGAGATATGCTGGATTCTAAACGGAGAAGCTTCTCTGACGCTTTTTCACAGAGATTTTGAAACTGAAATTTCCAAACCCGTTTCCAACGAAGGCGCCAAAGGGCTTCCCCATAGAACTTGCCAACCTGAATTCCTACAGGCTAGATGTGAGAGGCACATTCTGCTGCTTCCTCCCTTAGAGTTAAACTAGCTTCTGAAAGCTCAACCTCCGGGGAGTTTGTTTGGCAGAGATATAGAACACACTTTTCCAAGCCTGTTGGAAGGCATTTGCAGTTTCATTTCGCGTCTAATTTCCCTAACCAAACTGCTTGCAGCTCTAACTGCCTTCTAACTACCACTTCTTCGGTTCAGTGAGATATGCTGGATTCTAAACGGAGAAGCTTCTCTGACGCTTTTTCACAGAGATTTTGAAACTGAAATCTCCCATGCCGTTTCCACCATAGGCAGCAATGGGCTTCCCCATAGAACTTGCCAACCTGAATTCCTACAGGCTAGATGTGAGAGGCACATTCTGCTGCTTCCTCCCTTAGAGTTAAACTAGCTTCTGAAAGCTCAACCTCCAGGGAGTCTGTTTGGCAGAGATATAGAACACACTTTTCCAAGCCTGTTGGAAGGCCTTTGCAGTGTCATTTCGCATCTAATTTCCCAAACCAAACTGCTTGCAGCTCTAACTCCCTTCTAACTACCACTTCTTCGGTTCAGTGAGATATGCTGGATTCTAAACGGAGAAGCTTCTCTGACGCTTTTTCACAGAGATTTTGAAACTGAAATTTCCAAACCCGTTTCCAACGAAGGCGCCAATGGGCTTCCCCATAGAACTTGCCAACCTGAATTCCTACAGGCTAGATGTGAGAGGCACATTCTGCTGCTTCCTCCCTTAGAGTTAAACTAGCTTCTGAAAGCTCAACCTCCGGGGAGTTTGTTTGGCAGAGATATAGAACACACATTTCCAAGCCTGTTGGAAGGCATTTGCAGTTTCATTTCGCGTCTAATTTCCCAAACCAAACTGCTTGCAGCTCTAACTGCCTTCTAACTACCACTTCTTCGGTTCAGTGAGATATGCTGGATTCTAAACGGAGAAGCTTCTCTGACGCTTTTTCACAGAGATTTTGAAACTGAAATCTCCCATGCCGTTTTCACCATAGGCAGCAATGGGCTTCCCCATAGAACTTGCCAACCTGAATTCCTACAGGCTAGATGTGAGAGGCACATTCTGCTGCTTCCTCCCTAACAGTTAAGCTTGCTTCTGAAAGCTCAACCTCCGGGGACTCTGTTTGGCACAGATATAGAACACACTTTTCCAAGCCTGTTGGAAGGCCTTTGCAGTGTCATTTCGCATCTAATTTCCCAAACCAAACTGCTTGCAGCTCTAACTCCCTTCTAACTACCACTTCTTCGGTTCAGTGAGATATGCTGGATTCTAAACGGAGAAGCTTCTCTGACGCTTTTTCACAGAGATTTTGAAACTGAAATCTCCCATGCCGTATCCACCATAGGCAGCAATGGGCTTCCCCATAGAACTTGCCAACCTGAATTCCTACAGGCTAGATGTGAGAGGCACATTCTGCTGCTTCCTCCCTTAGAGTTAAACTTGCTTCTGAAAGCTCAACCTCCGGGGAGTTTGTTTGGCAGAGATATAGAACACACTTTTCCAAGCCTGTTGGAAGGCATTTGCAGTTTCATTTCGCGTCTAATTTCCCAAACCAAACTGCTTGCAACTCTAACTCCCTTCTAACTACCACTTCTTCGGTTCAGTGAGATATGCTGGATTCTAAACGGAGAAGCTTCTCTGACGCTTTTTCACAGAGATTTTGAAACTGAAATTTCCAAACCCGTTTCCAACGAAGGCGCCAATGGGCTTCCCCATAGAACTTGCCAACCTGAATTCCTACAGGCTAGATGTGAGAGGCACATTCTGCTGCTTCCTCCCTTAGAGTTAAACTAGCTTCTGAAAGCTCAACCTCCGGGGAGTTTGTTTGGCAGAGATATAGAACACACTTTTCCAAGCCTGTTGGAAGGCATTTGCAGTTTCATTTCGCGTCTAATATCCCTAACCAAACTGCTTGCAGCTCTAACTGCCTTCTAACTACCACTTCTTCGGTTCAGTGAGATATGCTGGATTCTAAACGGAGAAGCTTCTCTGACGCTTTTTCACAGAGATTTTGAAACTGAAATCTCCCATGCCGTTTCCACCATAGGCAGCAATGGGCTTCCCCATAGAACTTGCCAACCTGAATTCCTACAGGCTAGATGTGAGAGGCACATTCTGCTGCTTCCTCCCTTAGAGTTAAACTAGCTTCTGAAAGCTCAACCTCCGGGGAGTCTGTTTGGCAGAGATATAGAACACATTTTTCCAAGCCTGTTGGAAGGCATTTGCAGTTTCATTTCGCGTCTAATTTCCCAAACCAAACTGCTTGCAGCTCTAACTCCCTTCTAACTACCACTTCTTCGGTTCAGTGAGATATGCTGGATTCTAAACGGAGAAGCTTCTCTGACGCTTTTTCACAGAGATTTTGAAACTGAAATCTCCCATGCCGTTTCCACCATAGGCAGCAATGGGCTTCCCCATAGAACTTGCCAACCTGAATTCCTACAGGCTAGATGTGGGAGGCACATTCTGCTGCTTCCTCCCTTAGAGTTAAACTTGCTTCTGAAAGCTCAACCTCCGGGGAGTTTGTTTGGCAGAGATATAGAACACACTTTTCCAAGCCTGTTGGAAGGCATTTGCAGTTTCATTTCGCGTCTAATTTCCCAAACCAAACTGCTTGCAGCTCTAACTCCCTTCTAACTACCACTTCTTCGGTTCAGTGAGATATGCTGGATTCTAAACGGAGAAGCTTCTCTGACGCTTTTTCACAGAGATTTTGAAACTGAAATTTCCAAACCCGTTTCCAACGAAGGCGCCAATGGGCTTCCCCATAGAACTTGCCAACCTGAATTCCTACAGGCTAGATGTGAGAGGCACATTCTGCTGCTTCCTCACTAACAGTTAAGCTTGCTTCTGAAAGCTCAACCTCCGGGGACTCTGTTTGGCAGAGATATAGAACACACTTTTCCAAGCCTGTTGGAAGGCATTTGCAGTTTCATTTCGCGTCTAATTTCCCAAACCAAACTGCTTGCAGCTCTAACTGCCTTCTAACTACCACTTCTTCGGTTCAGTGAGATATGCTGGATTCTAAACGGAGAAGCTTCTCTGACGCTTTTTCACAGAGATTTTGAAACTGAAATCTCCCATGCTGTTTCCACCATAGCCAGCAATGGGCTTCCCCATAGAACTTGCCAACCTGAATTCCTACAGGCTAGATGTGAGAGGCACATTCTGCTGCTTCCTCCCTTAGAGTTAAAGTAGCTTCTGAAAGCTCAACCTCCAGGGAGTCTGTTTGGCAGAGATATAGAACACACTTTTCCAAGAATGTTGGAAGGCATTTGCAGTTTCATTTCGCGTCTAATTTCCCAAACCAAACTGCTTGCAGCTCTAACTGCCTTCTAACTACCACTTCTTCGGTTCAGTGAGATATGCTGGATTCTAAACGGAGAAGCTTCTCTGACGCTTTTTCACAGAGATTTTGAAACTGAAATCTCCCATACCGTTTCCACCATAGGCAGCAATGGGCTTCCCCATAGAACTTGCCAACCTGAATTCCTACAGGCTAGATGTGAGAGGCACATTCTGCTGCTTCCTCCCTAACAGTTAAGCTTGCTTCTGAAAGCTCAACCTCCGGGGACTCTGTTTGGCACAGATATAGAACACACTTTTCCAAGCCTGTTGGAAGGCCTTTGCAGTGTCATTTCGCATCTAATTTCCCAAACCAAACTGCTTGCAGCTCTAACTCCCTTCTAACTACCACTTCTTCGGTTCAGTGAGATATGCTGGATTCTAAACGGAGAAGCTTCTCTGACGCTTTTTCACAGAGATTTTGAAACTGAAATCTCATGCCGTTTCCACCATAGGCAGCAATGGGCTTCCCCATAGAACTTGCCAACCTGAATTCCTACAGGCTAGATGTGAGAGGCACATTCTGCTGCTTCCTCCCTAACAGTTAAGCTTGCTTCTGAAAGCTCAACCTCCGGGGAGTCTGTTTGGCAGAGATATAGAACACACTTTTCCAAGCCTGTTGGAAGGCATTTGCAGTTTCATTTCGCGTCTAATTTCCCAAACCAAACTGCTTGCAGCTCTAACTGCCTTCTAACTACCACTTCTTCGGTTCAGTGAGATATGCTGGATTCTAAACGGAGAAGCTTCTCTGACGCTTTTTCACAGAGATTTTGAAACTGAAATCTCCCATGCCGTTTCCACCATAGGCAGCAATGGGCTTCCCCATAGAACTTGCCAACCTGAATTCCTACAGGCTAGATGTGAGAGGCACATTCTGCTGCTTCCTCCCTTAGAGTTAAACTTGCTTCTGAAAGCTCAACCTCCGGGGAGTTTGTTTGGCAGAGATATAGAACACACTTTTCCAAGCCTGTTGGAAGGCATTTGCAGTTTCATTTCGCGTCTAATTTCCCAAACCAAACTGCTTGCAACTCTAACTCCCTTCTAACTACCACTTCTTCGGTTCAGTGAGATATGCTGGATTCTAAACGGAGAAGCTTCTCTGACGCTTTTTCACAGAGATTTTGAAAGTGAAATTTCCAAACCCGTTTCCAACGAAGGCGCCAATGGGCTTCCCCATAGAACTTGCCAACCTGAATTCCTACAGGCTAGATGTGAGAGGCACATTCTGCTGCTTCCTCCCTTAGAGTTAAACTAGCTTCTGAAAGCTCAACCTCCGGGGAGTTTGTTTGGCAGAGATATAGAACACACTATTCCAAGCATGTTGGAAGGCATTTGCAGTTTCATTTCGCGTCTAATATCCCTAACCAAACTGCTTGCAGCTCTAACTGCCTTCTAACTACCACTTCTTCGGTTCAGTGAGATATGCTGGATTCTAAACGGAGAAGCTTCTCTGACGCTTTTTCACAGAGATTTTGAAACTGAAATCTCCCATGCCGTTTCCACCATAGGCAGCAATGGGCTTCCCCATAGAACTTGCCAACCTGAATTCCTACAGGCTAGATGTGAGAGGCACATTCTGCTGCTTCCTCCCTTAGAGTTAAACTAGCTTCTGAAAGCTCAACCTCCGGGGAGTTTGTTTGGCAGAGATATAGAACACACTTTTCCAAGCCTGTTGGAAGGCATTTGCAGTTTCATTTCGCGTCTAATATCCCTAACCAAACTGCTTGCAGCTCTAACTGCCTTCTAACTACCACTTCTTCGGTTCAGTGAGATATGCTGGATTCTAAACGGAGAAGCTTCTCTGACGCTTTTTCACAGAGATTTTGAAACTGAAATCTCCCATGCCGTTTCCACCATAGGCAGCAATGGGCTTCCCCATAGAACTTGCCAACCTGAATTCCTACAGGCTAGATGTGAGAGGCACATTCTGCTGCTTCCTCCCTTAGAGTTAAACTAGCTTCTGAAAGCTCAACCTCCGGGGAGTTTGTTTGGCAGAGATATAGAACACACTTTTCCAAGCCTGTTGGAAGGCATTTGCAGTTTCATTTCGCGTCTAATTTCCCAAACCAAACAGCTTGCAGCTCTAACTGCCTTCTAACTACCACTTCTTCGGTTCAGTGAGATATGCTGGATTCTAAACGGAGAAGCTTCTCTGACGCTTTTTCACAGAGATTTTGAAACTGAAATCTCCCATGCTGTTTCCACCATAGCCAGCAATGGGCTTCCCCATAGAACTTGCCAACCTGAATTCCTACAGGCTAGATGTGAGAGGCACATTCTGCTGCTTCCTCCCTTAGAGTTAAACTAGCTTCTGAAAGCTCAACCTCCAGGGAGTCTGTTTGGCAGAGATATAGAACACACTTTTCCAAGAATGTTGGAAGGCATTTGCAGTTTCATTTCGCGTCTAATTTCCCAAACCAAACTGCTTGCAGCTCTAACTGCCTTCTAACTACCACTTCTTCGGTTCAGTGAGATATGCTGGATTCTAAACGGAGAAGCTTCTCTGACGCTTTTTCACAGAGATTTTGAAACTGAAATCTCCCATGCCGTTTCCAACATAGGCAGCAATGGGCTTCCCCGTAGAACTTGCCAACCTGAATTCCTACAGGCTAGATGTGAGAGGCACATTCTGCTGCTTCCTCCCTAACAGTTAAGCTTGCTTCTGAAAGCTCAACCTCCGGGGACTCTGTTTGGCACAGATATAGAACACACTTTTCCAAGCCTGTTGGAAGGCCTTTGCAGTGTCATTTCGCATCTAATTTCCCAAACCAAACTGCTTGCAGCTCTAACTCCCTTCTAACTACCACTTCTTCGGTTCAGTGAGATATGCTGGATTCTAAACGGAGAAGCTTCTCTGACGCTTTTTCACAGAGATTTTGAAACTGAAATCTCATGCCGTTTCCACCATAGGCAGCAATGGGCTTCCCCATAGAACTTGCCAACCTGAATTCCTACAGGCTAGATGTGAGAGGCACATTCTGCTGCTTCCTCACTAACAGTTAAGCTTGCTTCTGAAAGCTCAACCTCCGGGGACTCTGTTTGGCAGAGATATAGAACACACTTTTCCAAGCCTGTTGGAAGGCATTTGCAGTTTCATTTCGCGTCTAATTTCCCAAACCAAACTGCTTGCAGCTCTAACTGCCTTCTAACTACCACTTCTTCGGTTCAGTGAGATATGCTGGATTCTAAACGGAGAAGCTTCTCTGACGCTTTTTCACAGAGATTTTGAAACTGAAATCTCCCATGCCGTTTCCACCATAGGCAGCAATGGGCTTCCCCATAGAACTTGCCAACCTGAATTCCTACAGGCTAGATGTGAGAGGCACATTCTGCTGCTTCCTCCCTTAGAGTTAAACTAGCTTCTGAAAGCTCAACCTCCGGGGAGTCTGTTTGGCAGAGATATAGAACACATTTTTCCAAGCCTGTTGGAAGGCATTTGCAGTTTCATTTCGCGTCTAATTTCCCAAACCAAACTGCTTGCAGCTCTAACTCCCTTCTAACTACCACTTCTTCGGTTCAGTGAGATATGCTGGATTCTAAACGGAGAAGCTTCTCTGACGCTTTTTCACAGAGATTTTGAAACTGAAATCTCCCATGCCGTTTCCACCATAGGCAGCAATGGGCTTCCCCATAGAACTTGCCAACCTGAATTTCTACAGGCTAGATGTGAGAGGCACATTCTGCTGCTTCCTCCCTTAGAGTTAAACTTGCTTCTGAAAGCTCAACCTCCGGGGAGTTTGTTTGGCAGAGATATAGAACACACTTTTCCAAGCCTGTTGGAAGGCATTTGCAGTTTCATTTCGCGTCTAATTTCCCAAACCAAACTGCTTGCAGCTCTAACTCCCTTCTAACTACCACTTCTTCGGTTCAGTGAGATATGCTGGATTCTAAACGGAGAAGCTTCTCTGACGCTTTTTCACAGAGATTTTGAAACTGAAATTTCCAAACCCGTTTCCAACGAAGGCGCCAATGGGCTTCCCCATAGAACTTGCCAACCTGAATTCCTACAGGCTAGATGTGAGAGGCACATTCTGCTGCTTCCTCCCTTAGAGTTAAACTAGCTTCTGAAAGCTCAACCTCCGGGGAGTTTGTTTGGCAGAGATATAGAACACACTTTTCCAAGCCTGTTGGAAGGCATTTGCAGTTTCATTTCGCGTCTAATTTCCCTAACCAAACTGCTTGCAGCTCTAACTGCCTTCTAACTACCACTTCTTCGGTTCAGTGAGATATGCTGGATTCTAAACGGAGAAGCTTCTCTGACGCTTTTTCACAGAGATTTTGAAACTGAAATCTCCCATGCCGTTTCCACCATAGGCAGCAATGGGCTTCCCCATAGAACTTGCCAACCTGAATTCCTACAGGCTAGATGTGAGAGGCACATTCTGCTGCTTCCTCCCTTAGAGTTAAACTAGCTTCTGAAAGCTCAACCTCCAGGGAGTCTGTTTGGCAGAGATATAGAACACACTTTTCCAAGCCTGTTGGAAGGCCTTTGCAGTGTCATTTCGCATCTAATTTCCCAAACCAAACTGCTTGCAGCTCTAACTCCCTTCTAACTACCACTTCTTCGGTTCAGTGAGATATGCTGGATTCTAAACGGAGAAGCTTCTCTGACGCTTTTTCACAGAGATTTTGAAACTGAAATTTCCAAACCCGTTTCCAACGAAGGCGCCAATGGGCTTCCCCATAGAACTTGCCAACCTGAATTCCTACAGGCTAGATGTGAGAGGCACATTCTGCTGCTTCCTCCCTTAGAGTTAAACTAGCTTCTGAAAGCTCAACCTCCGGGGAGTTTGTTTGGCAGAGATATAGAACACACATTTCCAAGCCTGTTGGAAGGCATTTGCAGTTTCATTTCGCGTCTAATTTCCCAAACCAAACTGCTTGCAGCTCTAACTGCCTTCTAACTACCACTTCTTCGGTTCAGTGAGATATGCTGGATTCTAAACGGAGAAGCTTCTCTGACGCTTTTTCACAGAGATTTTGAAACTGAAATCTCCCATGCCGTTTCCACCATAGGCAGCAATGGGCTTCCCCATAGAACTTGCCAACCTGAATTCCTACAGGCTAGATGTGAGAGGCACATTCTGCTGCTTCCTCCCTAACAGTTAAGCTTGCTTCTGAAAGCTCAACCTCCGGGGACTCTGTTTGGCACAGATATAGAACACACTTTTCCAAGCCTGTTGGAAGGCCTTTGCAGTGTCATTTCGCATCTAATTTCCCAAACCAAACTGCTTGCAGCTCTAACTCCCTTCTAACTACCACTTCTTCGGTTCAGTGAGATATGCTGGATTCTAAACGGAGAAGCTTCTCTGACGCTTTTTCACAGAGATTTTGAAACTGAAATCTCCCATGCCGTATCCACCATAGGCAGCAATGGGCTTCCCCATAGAACTTGCCAACCTGAATTCCTACAGGCTAGATGTGAGAGGCACATTCTGCTGCTTCCTCCCTTAGAGTTAAACTTGCTTCTGAAAGCTCAACCTCCGGGGAGTTTGTTTGGCAGAGATATAGAACACACTTTTCCAAGCCTGTTGGAAGGCATTTGCAGTTTCATTTCGCGTCTAATTTCCCAAACCAAACTGCTTGCAACTCTAACTCCCTTCTAACTACCACTTCTTCGGTTCAGTGAGATATGCTGGATTCTAAACGGAGAAGCTTCTCTGACGCTTTTTCACAGAGATTTTGAAACTGAAATTTCCAAACCCGTTTCCAACGAAGGCGCCAATGGGCTTCCCCATAGAACTTGCCAACCTGAATTCCTACAGGCTAGATGTGAGAGGCACATTCTGCTGCTTCCTCCCTTAGAGTTAAACTAGCTTCTGAAAGCTCAACCTCCGGGGAGTTTGTTTGGCAGAGATATAGAACACACTTTTCCAAGCCTGTTGGAAGGCATTTGCAGTTTCATTTCGCGTCTAATATCCCTAACCAAACTGCTTGCAGCTCTAACTGCCTTCTAACTACCACTTCTTCGGTTCAGTGAGATATGCTGGATTCTAAACGGAGAAGCTTCTCTGACGCTTTTTCACAGAGATTTTGAAACTGAAATCTCCCATGCCGTTTCCACCATAGGCAGCAATGGGCTTCCCCATAGAACTTGCCAACCTGAATTCCTACAGGCTAGATGTGAGAGGCACATTCTGCTGCTTCCTCCCTTAGAGTTAAACTAGCTTCTGAAAGCTCAACCTCCGGGGAGTCTGTTTGGCAGAGATATAGAACACATTTTTCCAAGCCTGTTGGAAGGCATTTGCAGTTTCATTTCGCGTCTAATTTCCCAAACCAAACTGCTTGCAGCTCTAACTCCCTTCTAACTACCACTTCTTCGGTTCAGTGAGATATGCTGGATTCTAAACGGAGAAGCTTCTCTGACGCTTTTTCACAGAGATTTTGAAACTGAAATCTCCCATGCCGTTTCCACCATAGGCAGCAATGGGCTTCCCCATAGAACTTGCCAACCTGAATTCCTACAGGCTAGATGTGGGAGGCACATTCTGCTGCTTCCTCCCTTAGAGTTAAACTTGCTTCTGAAAGCTCAACCTCCGGGGAGTTTGTTTGGCAGAGATATAGAACACACTTTTCCAAGCCTGTTGGAAGGCATTTGCAGTTTCATTTCGCGTCTAATTTCCCAAACCAAACTGCTTGCAGCTCTAACTCCCTTCTAACTACCACTTCTTCGGTTCAGTGAGATATGCTGGATTCTAAACGGAGAAGCTTCTCTGACGCTTTTTCACAGAGATTTTGAAACTGAAATTTCCAAACCCGTTTCCAACGAAGGCGCCAATGGGCTTCCCCATAGAACTTGCCAACCTGAATTCCTACAGGCTAGATGTGAGAGGCACATTCTGCTGCTTCCTCCCTTAGAGTTAAACTAGCTTCTGAAAGCTCAACCTCCGGGGAGTTTGTTTGGCAGAGATATAGAACACACTTTTCCAAGCCTGTTGGAAGGCATTTGCAGTTTCATTTCGCGTCTAATTTCCCAAACCAAACTGCTTGCAGCTCTAACTGCCTTCTAACTACCACTTCTTCGGTTCAGTGAGATATGCTGGATTCTAAACGGAGAAGCTTCTCTGACGCTTTTTCACAGAGATTTTGAAACTGAAATCTCCCATGCTGTTTCCACCATAGCCAGCAATGGGCTTCCCCATAGAACTTGCCAACCTGAATTCCTACAGGCTAGATGTGAGAGGCACATTCTGCTGCTTCCTCCCTTAGAGTTAAAGTAGCTTCTGAAAGCTCAACCTCCAGGGAGTCTGTTTGGCAGAGATATAGAACACACTTTTCCAAGAATGTTGGAAGGCATTTGCAGTTTCATTTCGCGTCTAATTTCCCAAACCAAACTGCTTGCAGCTCTAACTGCCTTCTAACTACCACTTCTTCGGTTCAGTGAGATATGCTGGATTCTAAACGGAGAAGCTTCTCTGACGCTTTTTCACAGAGATTTTGAAACTGAAATCTCCCATACCGTTTCCACCATAGGCAGCAATGGGCTTCCCCATAGAACTTGCCAACCTGAATTCCTACAGGCTAGATGTGAGAGGCACATTCTGCTGCTTCCTCCCTAACAGTTAAGCTTGCTTCTGAAAGCTCAACCTCCGGGGACTCTGTTTGGCACAGATATAGAACACACTTTTCCAAGCCTGTTGGAAGGCCTTTGCAGTGTCATTTCGCATCTAATTTCCCAAACCAAACTGCTTGCAGCTCTAACTCCCTTCTAACTACCACTTCTTCGGTTCAGTGAGATATGCTGGATTCTAAACGGAGAAGCTTCTCTGACGCTTTTTCACAGAGATTTTGAAACTGAAATCTCATGCCGTTTCCACCATAGGCAGCAATGGGCTTCCCCATAGAACTTGCCAACCTGAATTCCTACAGGCTAGATGTGAGAGGCACATTCTGCTGCTTCCTCCCTAACAGTTAAGCTTGCTTCTGAAAGCTCAACCTCCGGGGAGTCTGTTTGGCAGAGATATAGAACACACTTTTCCAAGCCTGTTGGAAGGCATTTGCAGTTTCATTTCGCGTCTAATTTCCCAAACCAAACTGCTTGCAGCTCTAACTGCCTTCTAACTACCACTTCTTCGGTTCAGTGAGATATGCTGGATTCTAAACGGAGAAGCTTCTCTGACGCTTTTTCACAGAGATTTTGAAACTGAAATCTCCCATGCCGTTTCCACCATAGGCAGCAATGGGCTTCCCCATAGAACTTGCCAACCTGAATTCCTACAGGCTAGATGTGAGAGGCACATTCTGCTGCTTCCTCCCTTAGAGTTAAACTAGCTTCTGAAAGCTCAACCTCCGGGGAGTCTGTTTGGCAGAGATATAGAACACATTTTTCCAAGCCTGTTGGAAGGCATTTGCAGTTTCATTTCGCGTCTAATTTCCCAAACCAAACTGCTTGCAGCTCTAACTCCCTTCTAACTACCACTTCTTCGGTTCAGTGAGATATGCTGGATTCTAAACGGAGAAGCTTCTCTGACGCTTTTTCACAGAGATTTTGAAACTGAAATCTCCCATGCCGTTTCCACCATAGGCAGCAATGGGCTTCCCCATAGAACTTGCCAACCTGAATTCCTACAGGCTAGATGTGAGAGGCACATTCTGCTGCTTCCTCCCTTAGAGTTAAACTTGCTTCTGAAAGCTCAACCTCCGGGGAGTTTGTTTGGCAGAGATATAGAACACACTTTTCCAAGCCTGTTGGAAGGCATTTGCAGTTTCATTTTGCGTCTAATTTCCCAAACCAAACTGCTTGCAGCTCTAACTCCCTTCTAACTACCACTTCTTCGGTTCAGTGAGATATGCTGGATTCTAAACGGAGAAGCTTCTCTGACGCTTTTTCACAGAGATTTTGAAACTGAAATTTCCAAACCCGTTTCCAACGAAGGCGCCAATGGGCTTCCCCATAGAACTTGCCAACCTGAATTCCTACAGGCTAGATGTGAGAGGCACATTCTGCTGATTCCTCACTTAGAGTTAAACTAGCTTCTGAAAGCTCAACCTCCGGGGAGATTGTTTGGCAGAGATATAGAACACACTATTCCAAGCATGTTGGAAGGCATTTGCAGTTTCATTTCGCGTCTAATTTCCCAAACCAAACTGCTTGCAGCTGTAACTGCCTTCTAACTACCACTTCTTCGGTTCAGTAAGATATGCTGGATTCTAAACGGAGAAGCTTCTCTGACGCTTTTTCACAGAGATTTTGAAACTGAAATCTCCCATGCTGTTTCCACCATAGCCAGCAATGGGCTTCCCCATAGAACTTGCCAACCTGAATTCCTACAGGCTAGATGTGAGAGGCACATTCTGCTGCTTCCTCCCTTAGAGTTAAACTAGCTTCTGAAAGCTCAACCTCCAGGGAGTCTGTTTGGCAGAGATATAGAACACACTTTTCCAAGCCTGTTGGAAGGCATTTGCAGTTTCATTTCGCGTCTAATTTCCCAAACCAAACTGCTTGCAGCTCTAACTCCCTTCTAACTACCACTTCTTCGGTTCAGTGAGATATGCTGGATTCTAAACGGAGAAGCTTCTCTGACGCTTTTTCACAGAGATTTTGAAACTGAAATCTCCCATGCCGTTTCCACCATAGGCAGCAATGGGCTTCCCCATAGAACTTGCCAACCTGAATTCCTACAGGCTAGATGTGAGAGGCACATTCTGCTGCTTCCTCCCTTAGAGTTAAACTTGCTTCTGAAAGCTCAACCTCTGGGGAGTTTGTTTGGCAGAGATATAGAACACACTTTTCCACGCCTGTTGGAAGGCATTTGCAGTTTCATTTCGCGTCTAATTTCCCAAACCAAACTGCTTGCAGCTCTAACTCCCTTCTAAATACCACTTCTTCGGTTCAGTGAGATATGCTGGATTCTAAACGGAGAAGCTTCTCTGACGCTTTTTCACAGAGATTTTGAAACTGAAATTTCCAAACCCGTTTCCAACGAAGGCGCCAATGGGCTTCCCCATAGAACTTGCCAACCTGAATTCCTACAGGCTAGATGTGAGAGGCACATTCTGCTGCTTCCACCCTTAGAGTTAAGCTAGCTTCTGAAAGCTCAACCACCGGGGAGTCTGTTTGGCAGAGATATAGAACACACTTTTCCAAGCCTGTTTTAAGGCATTTGCAGTTTCATTTCGCGTCTAATTTCCCAAACCAAACTGCTTGCAGCTCTAACTCCCTTCTAACTACCACTTCTTCGCTTCAGTGAGATATGCTGGATTCTAAACGGAGAAGCTTCTCTGACGCTTTTTCACAGAGATTTTGAAACTGAAATTTCCCATGCCGTTTTCACCATAGGCAGCAATGGGCTTCCCCATAGAACTTGCCAACCTGAATTCCTACAGGCTAGATGTGAGAGGCACATTCTGCTGCTTCCTCCCTTAGAGTTAAACTTGCTTCTGAAAGCTCAACCTCCGGGGAGTCTGTTTGGCAGAGATATAGAACACACTTTTCCAAGCCTGTTGGAAGGCATTTGCAGTTTCATTTCGCGTCTAATTTCCCAAACCAAACTGCTTGCAGCTCTAACTCCCTTCTAACTACCACTTCTTCGGTTCAGTGAGATATGCTGGATTCTAAACGGAGAAGCTTCTCTGACGCTTTTTCACAGAGATTTTGAAACTGAAATTTCCAAACCCGTTTCCAACGAAGGCGCCAATGGGCTTCCCCATAGAACTTGCCAACCTGAATTCCTACAGGCTAGATGTGAGAGGCACATTCTGCTGCTTCCTCCCTTAGAGTTAAACTAGCTTCTGAAAGCTCATCCTCCGGGGAGTTTGTTTGGCAGAGATATAGAACACACTTTTCCAAGCCTGTTGGAAGGCATTTGCAGTTTCATTTCGCGTCTAATTTCCCAAACCAAACTGCTTGCAGCTCTAACTGCCTTCTAACTACCACTTCTTCGGTTCAGTGAGATATGCTGGATTCTAAACGGAGAAGCTTCTCTGACGCTTTTTCACAGAGATTTTGAAACTGAAATCTCCCATGCCGTTTCCACCATAGGCAGCAATGGGCTTCCCCATAGAACTTGCCAACCTGAATTCCTACAGGCTAGATGTGAGAGGCACATTCTGCTGCTTCCTCCCTTAGAGTTAAACTAGCTTCTGAAAGCTCAACCTCCGGGGAGTCTGTTTGGCAGAGATATAGAACACATTTTTCCAAGCCTGTTGGAAGGCATTTGCAGTTTCATTTCGCGTCTAATTTCCCAAACCAAACTGCTTGTAGCTCTAACTCCCTTCTAACTACCACTTCTTCGGTTCAGTGAGATATGCTGGATTCTAAACGGAGAAGCTTCTCTGACGCTTTTTCACAGAGATTTTGAAACTGAAATCTCCCATGCCGTTTCCACCATAGGCAGCAATGGGCTTCCCCATAGAACTTGCCAACCTGAATTTCTACAGGCTAGATGTGAGAGGCACATTCTGCTGCTTCCTCCCTTAGAGTTAAACTTGCTTCTGAAAGCTCAACCTCCGGGGAGTTTGTTTGGCAGAGATATAGAACACACTTTTCCAAGCCTGTTGGAAGGCATTTGCAGTTTCATTTCGCGTCTAATTTCCCAAACCAAACTGCTTGCAGCTCTAACTCCCTTCTAACTACCACTTCTTCGGTTCAGTGAGATATGCTGGATTCTAAACGGAGAAGCTTCTCTGACGCTTTTTCACAGAGATTTTGAAACTGAAATTTCCAAACCCGTTTCCAACGAAGGCGCCAATGGGCTTCCCCATAGAACTTGCCAACCTGAATTCCTACAGGCTAGATGTGAGAGGCACATTCTGCTGCTTCCTCCCTTAGAGTTAAACTAGCTTCTGAAAGCTCAACCTCCGGGGAGTTTGTTTGGCAGAGATATAGAACACACTTTTCCAAGCCTGTTGGAAGGCATTTGCAGTTTCATTTCGCGTCTAATTTCCCTAACCAAACTGCTTGCAGCTCTAACTGCCTTCTAACTACCACTTCTTCGGTTCAGTGAGATATGCTGGATTCTAAACGGAGAAGCTTCTCTGACGCTTTTTCACAAAGATTTTGAAACTGAAATCTCCCATGCCGTTTCCACCATAGGCAGCAATGGGCTTCCCCATAGAACTTGCCAACCTGAATTCCTACAGGCTAGATGTGAGAGGCACATTCTGCTGCTTCCTCCCTTAGAGTTAAACTAGCTTCTGAAAGCTCAACCTCCAGGGAGTCTGTTTGGCAGAGATATAGAACACACTTTTCCAAGCCTGTTGGAAGGCCTTTGCAGTGTCATTTCGCATCTAATTTCCCAAACCAAACTGCTTGCAGCTCTAACTCCCTTCTAACTACCACTTCTTCGGTTCAGTGAGATATGCTGGATTCTAAACGGAGAAGCTTCTCTGACGCTTTTTCACAGAGATTTTGAAACTGAAATTTCCAAACCCGTTTCCAACGAAGGCGCCAATGGGCTTCCCCATAGAACTTGCCAACCTGAATTCCTACAGGCTAGATGTGAGAGGCACATTCTGCTGCTTCCTCCCTTAGAGTTAAACTAGCTTCTGAAAGCTCAACCTCCGGGGAGTTTGTTTGGCAGAGATATAGAACACACATTTCCAAGCCTGTTGGAAGGCATTTGCAGTTTCATTTCGCGTCTAATTTCCCAAACCAAACTGCTTGCAGCTCTAACTGCCTTCTAACTACCACTTCTTCGGTTCAGTGAGATATGCTGGATTCTAAACGGAGAAGCTTCTCTGACGCTTTTTCACAGAGATTTTGAAACTGAAATCTCCCATGCCGTTTCCACCATAGGCAGCAATGGGCTTCCCCATAGAACTTGCCAACCTGAATTCCTACAGGCTAGATGTGAGAGGCACATTCTGCTGCTTCCTCCCTAACAGTTAAGCTTGCTTCTGAAAGCTCAACCTCCGGGGACTCTGTTTGGCACAGATATAGAACACACTTTTCCAAGCCTGTTGGAAGGCCTTTGCAGTGTCATTTCGCATCTAATTTCCCAAACCAAACTGCTTGCAGCTCTAACTCCCTTCTAACTACCACTTCTTCGGTTCAGTGAGATATGCTGGATTCTAAACGGAGAAGCTTCTCTGACGCTTTTTCACAGAGATTTTGAAACTGAAATCTCCCATGCCGTTTCCACCATAGGCAGCAATGGGCTTCCCCATAGAACTTGCCAACCTGAATTCCTACAGGCTAGATGTGAGAGGCACATTCTGCTGCTTCCTCCCTTAGAGTTAAACTAGCTTCTGAAAGCTCAACCTCCGGGGAGTTTGTTTGGCAGAGATATAGAACACACTATTCCAAGCATGTTGGAAGGCATTTGCAGTTTCATTTCGCGTCTAATATCCCTAACCAAACTGCTTGCAGCTCTAACTGCCTTCTAACTACCACTTCTTCGGTTCAGTGAGATATGCTGGATTCTAAACGGAGAAGCTTCTCTGACGCTTTTTCACAGAGATTTTGAAACTGAAATCTCCCATGCCGTTTCCACCATAGGCAGCAATGGGCTTCCCCATAGAACTTGCCAACCTGAATTCCTACAGGCTAGATGTGAGAGGCACATTCTGCTGCTTCCTCCCTTAGAGTTAAACTAGCTTCTGAAAGCTCAACCTCCGGGGAGTTTGTTTGGCAGAGATATAGAACACACTTTTCCAAGCCTGTTGGAAGGCATTTGCAGTTTCATTTCGCGTCTAATATCCCTAACCAAACTGCTTGCAGCTCTAACTGCCTTCTAACTACCACTTCTTCGGTTCAGTGAGATATGCTGGATTCTAAACGGAGAAGCTTCTCTGACGCTTTTTCACAGAGATTTTGAAACTGAAATCTCCCATGCCGTTTCCACCATAGGCAGCAATGGGCTTCCCCATAGAACTTGCCAACCTGAATTCCTACAGGCTAGATGTGAGAGGCACATTCTGCTGCTTCCTCCCTTAGAGTTAAACTAGCTTCTGAAAGCTCAACCTCCGGGGAGTTTGTTTGGCAGAGATATAGAACACACTTTTCCAAGCCTGTTGGAAGGCATTTGCAGTTTCATTTCGCGTCTAATTTCCCAAACCAAACAGCTTGCAGCTCTAACTGCCTTCTAACTACCACTTCTTCGGTTCAGTGAGATATGCTGGATTCTAAACGGAGAAGCTTCTCTGACGCTTTTTCACAGAGATTTTGAAACTGAAATCTCCCATGCTGTTTCCACCATAGCCAGCAATGGGCTTCCCCATAGAACTTGCCAACCTGAATTCCTACAGGCTAGATGTGAGAGGCACATTCTGCTGCTTCCTCCCTTAGAGTTAAACTAGCTTCTGAAAGCTCAACCTCCAGGGAGTCTGTTTGGCAGAGATATAGAACACACTTTTCCAAGAATGTTGGAAGGCATTTGCAGTTTCATTTCGCGTCTAATTTCCCAAACCAAACTGCTTGCAGCTCTAACTGCCTTCTAACTACCACTTCTTCGGTTCAGTGAGATATGCTGGATTCTAAACGGAGAAGCTTCTCTGACGCTTTTTCACAGAGATTTTGAAACTGAAATCTCCCATGCCGTTTCCAACATAGGCAGCAATGGGCTTCCCCGTAGAACTTGCCAACCTGAATTCCTACAGGCTAGATGTGAGAGGCACATTCTGCTGCTTCCTCCCTAACAGTTAAGCTTGCTTCTGAAAGCTCAACCTCCGGGGACTCTGTTTGGCACAGATATAGAACACACTTTTCCAAGCCTGTTGGAAGGCCTTTGCAGTGTCATTTCGCATCTAATTTCCCAAACCAAACTGCTTGCAGCTCTAACTCCCTTCTAACTACCACTTCTTCGGTTCAGTGAGATATGCTGGATTCTAAACGGAGAAGCTTCTCTGACGCTTTTTCACAGAGATTTTGAAACTGAAATCTCATGCCGTTTCCACCATAGGCAGCAATGGGCTTCCCCATAGAACTTGCCAACCTGAATTCCTACAGGCTAGATGTGAGAGGCACATTCTGCTGCTTCCTCACTAACAGTTAAGCTTGCTTCTGAAAGCTCAACCTCCGGGGACTCTGTTTGGCAGAGATATAGAACACACTTTTCCAAGCCTGTTGGAAGGCATTTGCAGTTTCATTTCGCGTCTAATTTCCCAAACCAAACTGCTTGCAGCTCTAACTGCCTTCTAACTACCACTTCTTCGGTTCAGTGAGATATGCTGGATTCTAAACGGAGAAGCTTCTCTGACGCTTTTTCACAGAGATTTTGAAACTGAAATCTCCCATGCCGTTTCCACCATAGGCAGCAATGGGCTTCCCCATAGAACTTGCCAACCTGAATTCCTACAGGCTAGATGTGAGAGGCACATTCTGCTGCTTCCTCCCTTAGAGTTAAACTAGCTTCTGAAAGCTCAACCTCCGGGGAGTCTGTTTGGCAGAGATATAGAACACATTTTTCCAAGCCTGTTGGAAGGCATTTGCAGTTTCATTTCGCGTCTAATTTCCCAAACCAAACTGCTTGCAGCTCTAACTCCCTTCTAACTACCACTTCTTCGGTTCAGTGAGATATGCTGGATTCTAAACGGAGAAGCTTCTCTGACGCTTTTTCACAGAGATTTTGAAACTGAAATCTCCCATGCCGTTTCCACCATAGGCAGCAATGGGCTTCCCCATAGAACTTGCCAACCTGAATTTCTACAGGCTAGATGTGAGAGGCACATTCTGCTGCTTCCTCCCTTAGAGTTAAACTTGCTTCTGAAAGCTCAACCTCCGGGGAGTTTGTTTGGCAGAGATATAGAACACACTTTTCCAAGCCTGTTGGAAGGCATTTGCAGTTTCATTTCGCGTCTAATTTCCCAAACCAAACTGCTTGCAGCTCTAACTCCCTTCTAACTACCACTTCTTCGGTTCAGTGAGATATGCTGGATTCTAAACGGAGAAGCTTCTCTGACGCTTTTTCACAGAGATTTTGAAACTGAAATTTCCAAACCCGTTTCCAACGAAGGCGCCAATGGGCTTCCCCATAGAACTTGCCAACCTGAATTCCTACAGGCTAGATGTGAGAGGCACATTCTGCTGCTTCCTCCCTTAGAGTTAAACTAGCTTCTGAAAGCTCAACCTCCGGGGAGTTTGTTTGGCAGAGATATAGAACACACTTTTCCAAGCCTGTTGGAAGGCATTTGCAGTTTCATTTCGCGTCTAATTTCCCTAACCAAACTGCTTGCAGCTCTAACTGCCTTCTAACTACCACTTCTTCGGTTCAGTGAGATATGCTGGATTCTAAACGGAGAAGCTTCTCTGACGCTTTTTCACAGAGATTTTGAAACTGAAATCTCCCATGCCGTTTCCACCATAGGCAGCAATGGGCTTCCCCATAGAACTTGCCAACCTGAATTCCTACAGGCTAGATGTGAGAGGCACATTCTGCTGCTTCCTCCCTTAGAGTTAAACTAGCTTCTGAAAGCTCAACCTCCAGGGAGTCTGTTTGGCAGAGATATAGAACACACTTTTCCAAGCCTGTTGGAAGGCCTTTGCAGTGTCATTTCGCATCTAATTTCCCAAACCAAACTGCTTGCAGCTCTAACTCCCTTCTAACTACCACTTCTTCGGTTCAGTGAGATATGCTGGATTCTAAACGGAGAAGCTTCTCTGACGCTTTTTCACAGAGATTTTGAAACTGAAATTTCCAAACCCGTTTCCAACGAAGGCGCCAATGGGCTTCCCCATAGAACTTGCCAACCTGAATTCCTACAGGCTAGATGTGAGAGGCACATTCTGCTGCTTCCTCCCTTAGAGTTAAACTAGCTTCTGAAAGCTCAACCTCCGGGGAGTTTGTTTGGCAGAGATATAGAACACACATTTCCAAGCCTGTTGGAAGGCATTTGCAGTTTCATTTCGCGTCTAATTTCCCAAACCAAACTGCTTGCAGCTCTAACTGCCTTCTAACTACCACTTCTTCGGTTCAGTGAGATATGCTGGATTCTAAACGGAGAAGCTTCTCTGACGCTTTTTCACAGAGATTTTGAAACTGAAATCTCCCATGCCGTTTCCACCATAGGCAGCAATGGGCTTCCCCATAGAACTTGCCAACCTGAATTCCTACAGGCTAGATGTGAGAGGCACATTCTGCTGCTTCCTCCCTAACAGTTAAGCTTGCTTCTGAAAGCTCAACCTCCGGGGACTCTGTTTGGCACAGATATAGAACACACTTTTCCAAGCCTGTTGGAAGGCCTTTGCAGTGTCATTTCGCATCTAATTTCCCAAACCAAACTGCTTGCAGCTCTAACTCCCTTCTAACTACCACTTCTTCGGTTCAGTGAGATATGCTGGATTCTAAACGGAGAAGCTTCTCTGACGCTTTTTCACAGAGATTTTGAAACTGAAATCTCCCATGCCGTATCCACCATAGGCAGCAATGGGCTTCCCCATAGAACTTGCCAACCTGAATTCCTACAGGCTAGATGTGAGAGGCACATTCTGCTGCTTCCTCCCTTAGAGTTAAACTTGCTTCTGAAAGCTCAACCTCCGGGGAGTTTGTTTGGCAGAGATATAGAACACACTTTTCCAAGCCTGTTGGAAGGCATTTGCAGTTTCATTTCGCGTCTAATTTCCCAAACCAAACTGCTTGCAACTCTAACTCCCTTCTAACTACCACTTCTTCGGTTCAGTGAGATATGCTGGATTCTAAACGGAGAAGCTTCTCTGACGCTTTTTCACAGAGATTTTGAAACTGAAATTTCCAAACCCGTTTCCAACGAAGGCGCCAATGGGCTTCCCCATAGAACTTGCCAACCTGAATTCCTACAGGCTAGATGTGAGAGGCACATTCTGCTGCTTCCTCCCTTAGAGTTAAACTAGCTTCTGAAAGCTCAACCTCCGGGGAGTTTGTTTGGCAGAGATATAGAACACACTTTTCCAAGCCTGTTGGAAGGCATTTGCAGTTTCATTTCGCGTCTAATATCCCTAACCAAACTGCTTGCAGCTCTAACTGCCTTCTAACTACCACTTCTTCGGTTCAGTGAGATATGCTGGATTCTAAACGGAGAAGCTTCTCTGACGCTTTTTCACAGAGATTTTGAAACTGAAATCTCCCATGCCGTTTCCACCATAGGCAGCAATGGGCTTCCCCATAGAACTTGCCAACCTGAATTCCTACAGGCTAGATGTGAGAGGCACATTCTGCTGCTTCCTCCCTTAGAGTTAAACTAGCTTCTGAAAGCTCAACCTCCGGGGAGTCTGTTTGGCAGAGATATAGAACACATTTTTCCAAGCCTGTTGGAAGGCATTTGCAGTTTCATTTCGCGTCTAATTTCCCAAACCAAACTGCTTGCAGCTCTAACTCCCTTCTAACTACCACTTCTTCGGTTCAGTGAGATATGCTGGATTCTAAACGGAGAAGCTTCTCTGACGCTTTTTCACAGAGATTTTGAAACTGAAATCTCCCATGCCGTTTCCACCATAGGCAGCAATGGGCTTCCCCATAGAACTTGCCAACCTGAATTCCTACAGGCTAGATGTGGGAGGCACATTCTGCTGCTTCCTCCCTTAGAGTTAAACTTGCTTCTGAAAGCTCAACCTCCGGGGAGTTTGTTTGGCAGAGATATAGAACACACTTTTCCAAGCCTGTTGGAAGGCATTTGCAGTTTCATTTCGCGTCTAATTTCCCAAACCAAACTGCTTGCAGCTCTAACTCCCTTCTAACTACCACTTCTTCGGTTCAGTGAGATATGCTGGATTCTAAACGGAGAAGCTTCTCTGACGCTTTTTCACAGAGATTTTGAAACTGAAATTTCCAAACCCGTTTCCAACGAAGGCGCCAATGGGCTTCCCCATAGAACTTGCCAACCTGAATTCCTACAGGCTAGATGTGAGAGGCACATTCTGCTGCTTCCTCCCTTAGAGTTAAACTAGCTTCTGAAAGCTCAACCTCCGGGGAGTTTGTTTGGCAGAGATATAGAACACACTTTTCCAAGCCTGTTGGAAGGCATTTGCAGTTTCATTTCGCGTCTAATTTCCCAAACCAAACTGCTTGCAGCTCTAACTGCCTTCTAACTACCACTTCTTCGGTTCAGTGAGATATGCTGGATTCTAAACGGAGAAGCTTCTCTGACGCTTTTTCACAGAGATTTTGAAACTGAAATCTCCCATGCTGTTTCCACCATAGCCAGCAATGGGCTTCCCCATAGAACTTGCCAACCTGAATTCCTACAGGCTAGATGTGAGAGGCACATTCTGCTGCTTCCTCCCTTAGAGTTAAAGTAGCTTCTGAAAGCTCAACCTCCAGGGAGTCTGTTTGGCAGAGATATAGAACACACTTTTCCAAGAATGTTGGAAGGCATTTGCAGTTTCATTTCGCGTCTAATTTCCCAAACCAAACTGCTTGCAGCTCTAACTGCCTTCTAACTACCACTTCTTCGGTTCAGTGAGATATGCTGGATTCTAAACGGAGAAGCTTCTCTGACGCTTTTTCACAGAGATTTTGAAACTGAAATCTCCCATACCGTTTCCACCATAGGCAGCAATGGGCTTCCCCATAGAACTTGCCAACCTGAATTCCTACAGGCTAGATGTGAGAGGCACATTCTGCTGCTTCCTCCCTAACAGTTAAGCTTGCTTCTGAAAGCTCAACCTCCGGGGACTCTGTTTGGCACAGATATAGAACACACTTTTCCAAGCCTGTTGGAAGGCCTTTGCAGTGTCATTTCGCATCTAATTTCCCAAACCAAACTGCTTGCAGCTCTAACTCCCTTCTAACTACCACTTCTTCGGTTCAGTGAGATATGCTGGATTCTAAACGGAGAAGCTTCTCTGACGCTTTTTCACAGAGATTTTGAAACTGAAATCTCATGCCGTTTCCACCATAGGCAGCAATGGGCTTCCCCATAGAACTTGCCAACCTGAATTCCTACAGGCTAGATGTGAGAGGCACATTCTGCTGCTTCCTCCCTAACAGTTAAGCTTGCTTCTGAAAGCTCAACCTCCGGGGAGTCTGTTTGGCAGAGATATAGAACACACTTTTCCAAGCCTGTTGGAAGGCATTTGCAGTTTCATTTCGCGTCTAATTTCCCAAACCAAACTGCTTGCAGCTCTAACTGCCTTCTAACTACCACTTCTTCGGTTCAGTGAGATATGCTGGATTCTAAACGGAGAAGCTTCTCTGACGCTTTTTCACAGAGATTTTGAAACTGAAATCTCCCATGCCGTTTCCACCATAGGCAGCAATGGGCTTCCCCATAGAACTTGCCAACCTGAATTCCTACAGGCTAGATGTGAGAGGCACATTCTGCTGCTTCCTCCCTTAGAGTTAAACTAGCTTCTGAAAGCTCAACCTCCGGGGAGTCTGTTTGGCAGAGATATAGAACACATTTTTCCAAGCCTGTTGGAAGGCATTTGCAGTTTCATTTCGCGTCTAATTTCCCAAACCAAACTGCTTGCAGCTCTAACTCCCTTCTAACTACCACTTCTTCGGTTCAGTGAGATATGCTGGATTCTAAACGGAGAAGCTTCTCTGACGCTTTTTCACAGAGATTTTGAAACTGAAATCTCCCATGCCGTTTCCACCATAGGCAGCAATGGGCTTCCCCATAGAACTTGCCAACCTGAATTCCTACAGGCTAGATGTGAGAGGCACATTCTGCTGCTTCCTCCCTTAGAGTTAAACTTGCTTCTGAAAGCTCAACCTCCGGGGAGTTTGTTTGGCAGAGATATAGAACACACTTTTCCAAGCCTGTTGGAAGGCATTTGCAGTTTCATTTTGCGTCTAATTTCCCAAACCAAACTGCTTGCAGCTCTAACTCCCTTCTAACTACCACTTCTTCGGTTCAGTGAGATATGCTGGATTCTAAACGGAGAAGCTTCTCTGACGCTTTTTCACAGAGATTTTGAAACTGAAATTTCCAAACCCGTTTCCAACGAAGGCGCCAATGGGCTTCCCCATAGAACTTGCCAACCTGAATTCCTACAGGCTAGATGTGAGAGGCACATTCTGCTGATTCCTCACTTAGAGTTAAACTAGCTTCTGAAAGCTCAACCTCCGGGGAGATTGTTTGGCAGAGATATAGAACACACTATTCCAAGCATGTTGGAAGGCATTTGCAGTTTCATTTCGCGTCTAATTTCCCAAACCAAACTGCTTGCAGCTGTAACTGCCTTCTAACTACCACTTCTTCGGTTCAGTAAGATATGCTGGATTCTAAACGGAGAAGCTTCTCTGACGCTTTTTCACAGAGATTTTGAAACTGAAATCTCCCATGCTGTTTCCACCATAGCCAGCAATGGGCTTCCCCATAGAACTTGCCAACCTGAATTCCTACAGGCTAGATGTGAGAGGCACATTCTGCTGCTTCCTCCCTTAGAGTTAAACTAGCTTCTGAAAGCTCAACCTCCAGGGAGTCTGTTTGGCAGAGATATAGAACACACTTTTCCAAGCCTGTTGGAAGGCATTTGCAGTTTCATTTCGCGTCTAATTTCCCAAACCAAACTGCTTGCAGCTCTAACTCCCTTCTAACTACCACTTCTTCGGTTCAGTGAGATATGCTGGATTCTAAACGGAGAAGCTTCTCTGACGCTTTTTCACAGAGATTTTGAAACTGAAATCTCCCATGCCGTTTCCACCATAGGCAGCAATGGGCTTCCCCATAGAACTTGCCAACCTGAATTCCTACAGGCTAGATGTGAGAGGCACATTCTGCTGCTTCCTCCCTTAGAGTTAAACTTGCTTCTGAAAGCTCAACCTCTGGGGAGTGTGTTTGGCAGAGATATAGAACACACTTTTCCACGCCTGTTGGAAGGCATTTGCAGTTTCATTTCGCGTCTAATTTCCCAAACCAAACTGCTTGCAGCTCTAACTCCCTTCTAAATACCACTTCTTCGGTTCAGTGAGATATGCTGGATTCTAAACGGAGAAGCTTCTCTGACGCTTTTTCACAGAGATTTTGAAACTGAAATTTCCAAACCCGTTTCCAACGAAGGCGCCAATGGGCTTCCCCATAGAACTTGCCAACCTGAATTCCTACAGGCTAGATGTGAGAGGCACATTCTGCTGCTTCCACCCTTAGAGTTAAGCTAGCTTCTGAAAGCTCAACCACCGGGGAGTCTGTTTGGCAGAGATATAGAACACACTTTTCCAAGCCTGTTTTAAGGCATTTGCAGTTTCATTTCGCGTCTAATTTCCCAAACCAAACTGCTTGCAGCTCTAACTCCCTTCTAACTACCACTTCTTCGCTTCAGTGAGATATGCTGGATTCTAAACGGAGAAGCTTCTCTGACGCTTTTTCACAGAGATTTTGAAACTGAAATTTCCCATGCCGTTTTCACCATAGGCAGCAATGGGCTTCCCCATAGAACTTGCCAACCTGAATTCCTACAGGCTAGATGTGAGAGGCACATTCTGCTGCTTCCTCCCTTAGAGTTAAACTTGCTTCTGAAAGCTCAACCTCCGGGGAGTCTGTTTGGCAGAGATATAGAACACACTTTTCCAAGCCTGTTGGAAGGCATTTGCAGTTTCATTTCGCGTCTAATTTCCCAAACCAAACTGCTTGCAGCTCTAACTCCCTTCTAACTACCACTTCTTCGGTTCAGTGAGATATGCTGGATTCTAAACGGAGAAGCTTCTCTGACGCTTTTTCACAGAGATTTTGAAACTGAAATTTCCAAACCCGTTTCCAACGAAGGCGCCAATGGGCTTCCCCATAGAACTTGCCAACCTGAATTCCTACAGGCTAGATGTGAGAGGCACATTCTGCTGCTTCCTCCCTTAGAGTTAAACTAGCTTCTGAAAGCTCAACCTCCGGGGAGTTTGTTTGGCAGAGATATAGAACACACTTTTCCAAGCCTGTTGGAAGGCATTTGCAGTTTCATTTCGCGTCTAATTTCCCAAACCAAACTGCTTGCAGCTCTAACTGCCTTCTAACTACCACTTCTTCGGTTCAGTGAGATATGCTGGATTCTAAACGGAGAAGCTTCTCTGACGCTTTTTCACAGAGATTTTGAAACTGAAATCTCCCATGCCGTTTCCACCATAGGCAGCAATGGGCTTCCCCATAGAACTTGCCAACCTGAATTCCTACAGGCTAGATGTGAGAGGCACATTCTGCTGCTTCCTCCCTTAGAGTTAAACTAGCTTCTGAAAGCTCAACCTCCGGGGAGTCTGTTTGGCAGAGATATAGAACACATTTTTCCAAGCCTGTTGGAAGGCATTTGCAGTTTCATTTCGCGTCTAATTTCCCAAACCAAACTGCTTGTAGCTCTAACTCCCTTCTAACTACCACTTCTTCGGTTCAGTGAGATATGCTGGATTCTAAACGGAGAAGCTTCTCTGACGCTTTTTCACAGAGATTTTGAAACTGAAATCTCCCATGCCGTTTCCACCATAGGCAGCAATGGGCTTCCCCATAGAACTTGCCAACCTGAATTTCTACAGGCTAGATGTGAGAGGCACATTCTGCTGCTTCCTCCCTTAGAGTTAAACTTGCTTCTGAAAGCTCAACCTCCGGGGAGTTTGTTTGGCAGAGATATAGAACACACTTTTCCAAGCCTGTTGGAAGGCATTTGCAGTTTCATTTCGCGTCTAATTTCCCAAACCAAACTGCTTGCAGCTCTAACTCCCTTCTAACTACCACTTCTTCGGTTCAGTGAGATATGCTGGATTCTAAACGGAGAAGCTTCTCTGACGCTTTTTCACAGAGATTTTGAAACTGAAATTTCCAAACCCGTTTCCAACGAAGGCGCCAATGGGCTTCCCCATAGAACTTGCCAACCTGAATTCCTACAGGCTAGATGTGAGAGGCACATTCTGCTGCTTCCTCCCTTAGAGTTAAACTAGCTTCTGAAAGCTCAACCTCCGGGGAGTTTGTTTGGCAGAGATATAGAACACACTTTTCCAAGCCTGTTGGAAGGCATTTGCAGTTTCATTTCGCGTCTAATTTCCCTAACCAAACTGCTTGCAGCTCTAACTGCCTTCTAACTACCACTTCTTCGGTTCAGTGAGATATGCTGGATTCTAAACGGAGAAGCTTCTCTGACGCTTTTTCACAAAGATTTTGAAACTGAAATCTCCCATGCCGTTTCCACCATAGGCAGCAATGGGCTTCCCCATAGAACTTGCCAACCTGAATTCCTACAGGCTAGATGTGAGAGGCACATTCTGCTGCTTCCTCCCTTAGAGTTAAACTAGCTTCTGAAAGCTCAACCTCCAGGGAGTCTGTTTGGCAGAGATATAGAACACACTTTTCCAAGCCTGTTGGAAGGCCTTTGCAGTGTCATTTCGCATCTAATTTCCCAAACCAAACTGCTTGCAGCTCTAACTCCCTTCTAACTACCACTTCTTCGGTTCAGTGAGATATGCTGGATTCTAAACGGAGAAGCTTCTCTGACGCTTTTTCACAGAGATTTTGAAACTGAAATTTCCAAACCCGTTTCCAACGAAGGCGCCAATGGGCTTCCCCATAGAACTTGCCAACCTGAATTCCTACAGGCTAGATGTGAGAGGCACATTCTGCTGCTTCCTCCCTTAGAGTTAAACTAGCTTCTGAAAGGTCAACCTCCGGGGAGTTTGTTTGGCAGAGATATAGAACACACATTTCCAAGCCTGTTGGAAGGCATTTGCAGTTTCATTTCGCGTCTAATTTCCCAAACCAAACTGCTTGCAGCTCTAACTGCCTTCTAACTACCACTTCTTCGGTTCAGTGAGATATGCTGGATTCTAAACGGAGAAGCTTCTCTGACGCTTTTTCACAGAGATTTTGAAACTGAAATCTCCCATGCCGTTTCCACCATAGGCAGCAATGGGCTTCCCCATAGAACTTGCCAACCTGAATTCCTACAGGCTAGATGTGAGAGGCACATTCTGCTGCTTCCTCCCTAACAGTTAAGCTTGCTTCTGAAAGCTCAACCTCCGGGGACTCTGTTTGGCACAGATATAGAACACACTTTTCCAAGCCTGTTGGAAGGCCTTTGCAGTGTCATTTCGCATCTAATTTCCCAAACCAAACTGCTTGCAGCTCTAACTCCCTTCTAACTACCACTTCTTCGGTTCAGTGAGATATGCTGGATTCTAAACGGAGAAGCTTCTCTGACGCTTTTTCACAGAGATTTTGAAACTGAAATCTCCCATGCCGTTTCCACCATAGGCAGCAATGGGCTTCCCCATAGAACTTGCCAACCTGAATTCCTACAGGCTAGATGTGAGAGGCACATTCTGCTGCTTCCTCCCTTAGAGTTAAACTAGCTTCTGAAAGCTCAACCTCCGGGGAGTTTGTTTGGCAGAGATATAGAACACACTATTCCAAGCATGTTGGAAGGCATTTGCAGTTTCATTTCGCGTCTAATATCCCTAACCAAACTGCTTGCAGCTCTAACTGCCTTCTAACTACCACTTCTTCGGTTCAGTGAGATATGCTGGATTCTAAACGGAGAAGCTTCTCTGACGCTTTTTCACAGAGATTTTGAAACTGAAATCTCCCATGCCGTTTCCACCATAGGCAGCAATGGGCTTCCCCATAGAACTTGCCAACCTGAATTCCTACAGGCTAGATGTGAGAGGCACATTCTGCTGCTTCCTCCCTTAGAGTTAAACTAGCTTCTGAAAGCTCAACCTCCGGGGAGTTTGTTTGGCAGAGATATAGAACACACTTTTCCAAGCCTGTTGGAAGGCATTTGCAGTTTCATTTCGCGTCTAATATCCCTAACCAAACTGCTTGCAGCTCTAACTGCCTTCTAACTACCACTTCTTCGGTTCAGTGAGATATGCTGGATTCTAAACGGAGAAGCTTCTCTGACGCTTTTTCACAGAGATTTTGAAACTGAAATCTCCCATGCCGTTTCCACCATAGGCAGCAATGGGCTTCCCCATAGAACTTGCCAACCTGAATTCCTACAGGCTAGATGTGAGAGGCACATTCTGCTGCTTCCTCCCTTAGAGTTAAACTAGCTTCTGAAAGCTCAACCTCCGGGGAGTTTGTTTGGCAGAGATATAGAACACACTTTTCCAAGCCTGTTGGAAGGCATTTGCAGTTTCATTTCGCGTCTAATTTCCCAAACCAAACAGCTTGCAGCTCTAACTGCCTTCTAACTACCACTTCTTCGGTTCAGTGAGATATGCTGGATTCTAAACGGAGAAGCTTCTCTGACGCTTTTTCACAGAGATTTTGAAACTGAAATCTCCCATGCTGTTTCCACCATAGCCAGCAATGGGCTTCCCCATAGAACTTGCCAACCTGAATTCCTACAGGCTAGATGTGAGAGGCACATTCTGCTGCTTCCTCCCTTAGAGTTAAACTAGCTTCTGAAAGCTCAACCTCCAGGGAGTCTGTTTGGCAGAGATATAGAACACACTTTTCCAAGAATGTTGGAAGGCATTTGCAGTTTCATTTCGCGTCTAATTTCCCAAACCAAACTGCTTGCAGCTCTAACTGCCTTCTAACTACCACTTCTTCGGTTCAGTGAGATATGCTGGATTCTAAACGGAGAAGCTTCTCTGACGCTTTTTCACAGAGATTTTGAAACTGAAATCTCCCATGCCGTTTCCAACATAGGCAGCAATGGGCTTCCCCGTAGAACTTGCCAACCTGAATTCCTACAGGCTAGATGTGAGAGGCACATTCTGCTGCTTCCTCCCTAACAGTTAAGCTTGCTTCTGAAAGCTCAACCTCCGGGGACTCTGTTTGGCACAGATATAGAACACACTTTTCCAAGCCTGTTGGAAGGCCTTTGCAGTGTCATTTCGCATCTAATTTCCCAAACCAAACTGCTTGCAGCTCTAACTCCCTTCTAACTACCACTTCTTCGGTTCAGTGAGATATGCTGGATTCTAAACGGAGAAGCTTCTCTGACGCTTTTTCACAGAGATTTTGAAACTGAAATCTCATGCCGTTTCCACCATAGGCAGCAATGGGCTTCCCCATAGAACTTGCCAACCTGAATTCCTACAGGCTAGATGTGAGAGGCACATTCTGCTGCTTCCTCACTAACAGTTAAGCTTGCTTCTGAAAGCTCAACCTCCGGGGACTCTGTTTGGCAGAGATATAGAACACACTTTTCCAAGCCTGTTGGAAGGCATTTGCAGTTTCATTTCGCGTCTAATTTCCCAAACCAAACTGCTTGCAGCTCTAACTGCCTTCTAACTACCACTTCTTCGGTTCAGTGAGATATGCTGGATTCTAAACGGAGAAGCTTCTCTGACGCTTTTTCACAGAGATTTTGAAACTGAAATCTCCCATGCCGTTTCCACCATAGGCAGCAATGGGCTTCCCCATAGAACTTGCCAACCTGAATTCCTACAGGCTAGATGTGAGAGGCACATTCTGCTGCTTCCTCCCTTAGAGTTAAACTAGCTTCTGAAAGCTCAACCTCCGGGGAGTCTGTTTGGCAGAGATATAGAACACATTTTTCCAAGCCTGTTGGAAGGCATTTGCAGTTTCATTTCGCGTCTAATTTCCCAAACCAAACTGCTTGCAGCTCTAACTCCCTTCTAACTACCACTTCTTCGGTTCAGTGAGATATGCTGGATTCTAAACGGAGAAGCTTCTCTGACGCTTTTTCACAGAGATTTTGAAACTGAAATCTCCCATGCCGTTTCCACCATAGGCAGCAATGGGCTTCCCCATAGAACTTGCCAACCTGAATTTCTACAGGCTAGATGTGAGAGGCACATTCTGCTGCTTCCTCCCTTAGAGTTAAACTTGCTTCTGAAAGCTCAACCTCCGGGGAGTTTGTTTGGCAGAGATATAGAACACACTTTTCCAAGCCTGTTGGAAGGCATTTGCAGTTTCATTTCGCGTCTAATTTCCCAAACCAAACTGCTTGCAGCTCTAACTCCCTTCTAACTACCACTTCTTCGGTTCAGTGAGATATGCTGGATTCTAAACGGAGAAGCTTCTCTGACGCTTTTTCACAGAGATTTTGAAACTGAAATTTCCAAACCCGTTTCCAACGAAGGCGCCAATGGGCTTCCCCATAGAACTTGCCAACCTGAATTCCTACAGGCTAGATGTGAGAGGCACATTCTGCTGCTTCCTCCCTTAGAGTTAAACTAGCTTCTGAAAGCTCAACCTCCGGGGAGTTTGTTTGGCAGAGATATAGAACACACTTTTCCAAGCCTGTTGGAAGGCATTTGCAGTTTCATTTCGCGTCTAATTTCCCTAACCAAACTGCTTGCAGCTCTAACTGCCTTCTAACTACCACTTCTTCGGTTCAGTGAGATATGCTGGATTCTAAACGGAGAAGCTTCTCTGACGCTTTTTCACAGAGATTTTGAAACTGAAATCTCCCATGCCGTTTCCACCATAGGCAGCAATGGGCTTCCCCATAGAACTTGCCAACCTGAATTCCTACAGGCTAGATGTGAGAGGCACATTCTGCTGCTTCCTCCCTTAGAGTTAAACTAGCTTCTGAAAGCTCAACCTCCAGGGAGTCTGTTTGGCAGAGATATAGAACACACTTTTCCAAGCCTGTTGGAAGGCCTTTGCAGTGTCATTTCGCATCTAATTTCCCAAACCAAACTGCTTGCAGCTCTAACTCCCTTCTAACTACCACTTCTTCGGTTCAGTGAGATATGCTGGATTCTAAACGGAGAAGCTTCTCTGACGCTTTTTCACAGAGATTTTGAAACTGAAATTTCCAAACCCGTTTCCAACGAAGGCGCCAATGGGCTTCCCCATAGAACTTGCCAACCTGAATTCCTACAGGCTAGATGTGAGAGGCACATTCTGCTGCTTCCTCCCTTAGAGTTAAACTAGCTTCTGAAAGCTCAACCTCCGGGGAGTTTGTTTGGCAGAGATATAGAACACACATTTCCAAGCCTGTTGGAAGGCATTTGCAGTTTCATTTCGCGTCTAATTTCCCAAACCAAACTGCTTGCAGCTCTAACTGCCTTCTAACTACCACTTCTTCGGTTCAGTGAGATATGCTGGATTCTAAACGGAGAAGCTTCTCTGACGCTTTTTCACAGAGATTTTGAAACTGAAATCACCCATGCCGTTTCCACCATAGGCAGCAATGGGCTTCCCCATAGAACTTGCCAACCTGAATTCCTACAGGCTAGATGTGAGAGGCACATTCTGCTGCTTCCTCCCTAACAGTTAAGCTTGCTTCTGAAAGCTCAACCTCCGGGGACTCTGTTTGGCACAGATATAGAACACACTTTTCCAAGCCTGTTGGAAGGCCTTTGCAGTGTCATTTCGCATCTAATTTCCCAAACCAAACTGCTTGCAGCTCTAACTCCCTTCTAACTACCACTTCTTCGGTTCAGTGAGATATGCTGGATTCTAAACGGAGAAGCTTCTCTGACGCTTTTTCACAGAGATTTTGAAACTGAAATCTCCCATGCCGTATCCACCATAGGCAGCAATGGGCTTCCCCATAGAACTTGCCAACCTGAATTCCTACAGGCTAGATGTGAGAGGCACATTCTGCTGCTTCCTCCCTTAGAGTTAAACTTGCTTCTGAAGCTCAACCTCCGGGGAGTTTGTTTGGCAGAGATATAGAACACACTTTTCCAAGCCTGTTGGAAGGCATTTGCAGTTTCATTTCGCGTCTAATTTCCCAAACCAAACTGCTTGCAACTCTAACTCCCTTCTAACTACCACTTCTTCGGTTCAGTGAGATATGCTGGATTCTAAACGGAGAAGCTTCTCTGACGCTTTTTCACAGAGATTTTGAAACTGAAATTTCCAAACCCGTTCCAACGAAGGCGCCAATGGGCTTCCCCATAGAACTTGCCAACCTGAATTCCTACAGGCTAGATGTGAGAGGCACATTCTGCTGCTTCCTCCCTTAGAGTTAAACTAGCTTCTGAAAGCTCAACCTCCGGGGAGTTTGTTTGGCAGAGATATAGAACACACTTTTCCAAGCCTGTTGGAAGGCATTTGCAGTTTCATTTCGCGTCTAATATCCCTAACCAAACTGCTTGCAGCTCTAACTGCCTTCTAACTACCACTTCTTCGGTTCAGTGAGATATGCTGGATTCTAAACGGAGAAGCTTCTCTGACGCTTTTTCACAGAGATTTTGAAACTGAAATCTCCCATGCCGTTTCCACCATAGGCAGCAATGGGCTTCCCCATAGAACTTGCCAACCTGAATTCCTACAGGCTAGATGTGAGAGGCACATTCTGCTGCTTCCTCCCTTAGAGTTAAACTAGCTTCTGAAAGCTCAACCTCCGGGGAGTCTGTTTGGCAGAGATATAGAACACATTTTTCCAAGCCTGTTGGATGGCATTTGCAGTTTCATTTCGCGTCTAATTTCCCAAACCAAACTGCTTGCAGCTCTAACTCCCTTCTAACTACCACTTCTTCGGTTCAGTGAGATATGCTGGATTCTAAACGGAGAAGCTTCTCTGACGCTTTTTCACAGAGATTTGAAACTGAAATCTCCCATGCCGTTTCCACCATAGGCAGCAATGGGCTTCCCCATAGAACTTGCCAACCTGAATTCCTACAGGCTAGATGTGGGAGGCACATTCTGCTGCTTCCTCCCTTAGAGTTAAACTTGCTTCTGAAAGCTCAACCTCCGGGGAGTTTGTTTGGCAGAGATATAGAACACACTTTTCCAAGCCTGTTGGAAGGCATTTGCAGTTTCATTTCGCGTCTAATTTCCCAAACCAAACTGCTTGCAGCTCTAACTCCCTTCTAACTACCACTTCTTCGGTTCAGTGAGATATGCTGGATTCTAAACGGAGAAGCTTCTCTGACGCTTTTTCACAGAGATTTTGAAACTGAAATTTCAAACCCGTTTCCAACGAAGGCGCCAATGGGCTTCCCATAGAACTTGCCAACCTGAATTCCTACAGGCTAGATGTGAGAGGCACATTCTGCTGCTTTCCTCTCCCTTAGAGTTAAACTAGCTTCTGAAAGCTCAACCTCCGGGGAGTTTGTTTGGCAGAGATATAGAACACACTTTTCCAAGCCTGTTGGAAGGCATTTGCAGTTTCATTTCGCGTCTAATTTCCCAAACCAAACTGCTTGCAGCTCTAACTGCCTTCTAACTACCACTTCTTCGGTTCAGTGAGATATGCTGGATTCTAAACGGAGAAGCTTCTCTGACGCTTTTTCACAGAGATTTTGAAACTGAAATCTCCCATGCTGTTTCCACCATAGCCAGCAATGGGCTTCCCCATAGAACTTGCCAACCTGAATTCCTACAGGCTAGATGTGAGAGGCACATTCTGCTGCTTCCTCCCTTAGAGTTAAAGTAGCTTCTGAAAGCTCAACCTCCAGGGAGTCTGTTTGGCAGAGATATAGAACACACTTTTCCAAGAATGTTGGAAGGCATTTGCAGTTTCATTTCGCGTCTAATTTCCCAAACCAAACTGCTTGCAGCTCTAACTGCCTTCTAACTACCACTTCTTCGGTTCAGTGAGATATGCTGGATTCTAAACGGAGAAGCTTCTCTGACGCTTTTTCACAGAGATTTTGAAACTGAAATCTCCCATACCGTTTCCACCATAGGCAGCAATGGGCTTCCCCATAGAACTTGCCAACCTGAATTCCTACAGGCTAGATGTGAGAGGCACATTCTGCTGCTTCCTCCCTAACAGTTAAGCTTGCTTCTGAAAGCTCAACCTCCGGGGACTCTGTTTGGCACAGATATAGAACACACTTTTCCAAGCCTGTTGGAAGGCCTTTGCAGTGTCATTTCGCATCTAATTTCCCAAACCAAACTGCTTGCAGCTCTAACTCCCTTCTAACTACCACTTCTTCGGTTCAGTGAGATATGCTGGATTCTAAACGGAGAAGCTTCTCTGACGCTTTTTCACAGAGATTTTGAAACTGAAATCTCATGCCGTTTCCACCATAGGCAGCAATGGGCTTCCCCATAGAACTTGCCAACCTGAATTCCTACAGGCTAGATGTGAGAGGCACATTCTGCTGCTTCCTCCCTAACAGTTAAGCTTGCTTCTGAAAGCTCAACCTCCGGGGAGTCTGTTTGGCAGAGATATAGAACACATTTTTCCAAGCCTGTTGGAAGGCATTTGCAGTTTCATTTCGCGTCTAATTTCCCAAACCAAACTGCTTGCAGCTCTAACTGCCTTCTAACTACCACTTCTTCGGTTCAGTGAGATATGCTGGATTCTAAACGGAGAAGCTTCTCTGACGCTTTTTCACAGAGATTTTGAAACTGAAATCTCCCATGCCGTTTCCACCATAGGCAGCAATGGGCTTCCCCATAGAACTTGCCAACCTGAATTCCTACAGGCTAGATGTGAGAGGCACATTCTGCTGCTTCCTCCCTTAGAGTTAAACTAGCTTCTGAAAGCTCAACCTCCGGGGAGTCTGTTTGGCAGAGATATAGAACACATTTTTCCAAGCCTGTTGGAAGGCATTTGCAGTTTCATTTCGCGTCTAATTTCCCAAACCAAACTGCTTGCAGCTCTAACTCCCTTCTAACTACCACTTCTTCGGTTCAGTGAGATATGCTGGATTCTAAACGGAGAAGCTTCTCTGACGCTTTTTCACAGAGATTTTGAAACTGAAATCTCCCATGCCGTTTCCACCATAGGCAGCAATGGGCTTCCCCATAGAACTTGCCAACCTGAATTCCTACAGGCTAGATGTGAGAGGCACATTCTGCTGCTTCCTCCCTTAGAGTTAAACTTGCTTCTGAAAGCTCAACCTCCGGGGAGTTTGTTTGGCAGAGATATAGAACACACTTTTCCAAGCCTGTTGGAAGGCATTTGCAGTTTCATTTTGCGTCTAATTTCCCAAACCAAACTGCTTGCAGCTCTAACTCCCTTCTAACTACCACTTCTTCGGTTCAGTGAGATATGCTGGATTCTAAACGGAGAAGCTTCTCTGACGCTTTTTCACAGAGATTTTGAAACTGAAATTTCCAAACCCGTTTCCAACGAAGGCGCCAATGGGCTTCCCCATAGAACTTGCCAACCTGAATTCCTACAGGCTAGATGTGAGAGGCACATTCTGCTGATTCCTCACTTAGAGTTAAACTAGCTTCTGAAAGCTCAACCTCCGGGGAGATTGTTTGGCAGAGATATAGAACACACTATTCCAAGCATGTTGGAAGGCATTTGCAGTTTCATTTCGCGTCTAATTTCCCAAACCAAACTGCTTGCAGCTGTAACTGCCTTCTAACTACCACTTCTTCGGTTCAGTAAGATATGCTGGATTCTAAACGGAGAAGCTTCTCTGACGCTTTTTCACAGAGATTTTGAAACTGAAATCTCCCATGCTGTTTCCACCATAGCCAGCAATGGGCTTCCCCATAGAACTTGCCAACCTGAATTCCTACAGGCTAGATGTGAGAGGCACATTCTGCTGCTTCCTCCCTTAGAGTTAAACTAGCTTCTGAAAGCTCAACCTCCAGGGAGTCTGTTTGGCAGAGATATAGAACACACTTTTCCAAGCCTGTTGGAAGGCATTTGCAGTTTCATTTCGCGTCTAATTTCCCAAACCAAACTGCTTGCAGCTCTAACTCCCTTCTAACTACCACTTCTTCGGTTCAGTGAGATATGCTGGATTCTAAACGGAGAAGCTTCTCTGACGCTTTTTCACAGAGATTTTGAAACTGAAATCTCCCATGCCGTTTCCACCATAGGCAGCAATGGGCTTCCCCATAGAACTTGCCAACCTGAATTCCTACAGGCTAGATGTGAGAGGCACATTCTGCTGCTTCCTCCCTTAGAGTTAAACTTGCTTCTGAAAGCTCAACCTCTGGGGAGTTTGTTTGGCAGAGATATAGAACACACTTTTCCACGCCTGTTGGAAGGCATTTGCAGTTTCATTTCGCGTCTAATTTCCCAAACCAAACTGCTTGCAGCTCTAACTCCCTTCTAAATACCACTTCTTCGGTTCAGTGAGATATGCTGGATTCTAAACGGAGAAGCTTCTCTGACGCTTTTTCACAGAGATTTTGAAACTGAAATTTCCAAACCCGTTTCCAACGAAGGCGCCAATGGGCTTCCCCATAGAACTTGCCAACCTGAATTCCTACAGGCTAGATGTGAGAGGCACATTCTGCTGCTTCCACCCTTAGAGTTAAGCTAGCTTCTGAAAGCTCAACCACCGGGGAGTCTGTTTGGCAGAGATATAGAACACACTTTTCCAAGCCTGTTTTAAGGCATTTGCAGTTTCATTTCGCGTCTAATTTCCCAAACCAAACTGCTTGCAGCTCTAACTCCCTTCTAACTACCACTTCTTCGCTTCAGTGAGATATGCTGGATTCTAAACGGAGAAGCTTCTCTGACGCTTTTTCACAGAGATTTTGAAACTGAAATTTCCCATGCCGTTTTCACCATAGGCAGCAATGGGCTTCCCCATAGAACTTGCCAACCTGAATTCCTACAGGCTAGATGTGAGAGGCACATTCTGCTGCTTCCTCCCTTAGAGTTAAACTTGCTTCTGAAAGCTCAACCTCCGGGGAGTCTGTTTGGCAGAGATATAGAACACACTTTTCCAAGCCTGTTGGAAGGCATTTGCAGTTTCATTTCGCGTCTAATTTCCCAAACCAAACTGCTTGCAGCTCTAACTCCCTTCTAACTACCACTTCTTCGGTTCAGTGAGATATGCTGGATTCTAAACGGAGAAGCTTCTCTGACGCTTTTTCACAGAGATTTTGAAACTGAAATTTCCAAACCCGTTTCCAACGAAGGCGCCAATGGGCTTCCCCATAGAACTTGCCAACCTGAATTCCTACAGGCTAGATGTGAGAGGCACATTCTGCTGCTTCCTCCCTTAGAGTTAAACTAGCTTCTGAAAGCTCAACCTCCGGGGAGTTTGTTTGGCAGAGATATAGAACACACTTTTCCAAGCCTGTTGGAAGGCATTTGCAGTTTCATTTCGCGTCTAATTTCCCAAACCAAACTGCTTGCAGCTCTAACTGCCTTCTAACTACCACTTCTTCGGTTCAGTGAGATATGCTGGATTCTAAACGGAGAAGCTTCTCTGACGCTTTTTCACAGAGATTTTGAAACTGAAATCTCCCATGCCGTTTCCACCATAGGCAGCAATGGGCTTCCCCATAGAACTTGCCAACCTGAATTCCTACAGGCTAGATGTGAGAGGCACATTCTGCTGCTTCCTCCCTTAGAGTTAAACTAGCTTCTGAAAGCTCAACCTCCGGGGAGTCTGTTTGGCAGAGATATAGAACACATTTTTCCAAGCCTGTTGGAAGGCATTTGCAGTTTCATTTCGCGTCTAATTTCCCAAACCAAACTGCTTGTAGCTCTAACTCCCTTCTAACTACCACTTCTTCGGTTCAGTGAGATATGCTGGATTCTAAACGGAGAAGCTTCTCTGACGCTTTTTCACAGAGATTTTGAAACTGAAATCTCCCATGCCGTTTCCACCATAGGCAGCAATGGGCTTCCCCATAGAACTTGCCAACCTGAATTTCTACAGGCTAGATGTGAGAGGCACATTCTGCTGCTTCCTCCCTTAGAGTTAAACTTGCTTCTGAAAGCTCAACCTCCGGGGAGTTTGTTTGGCAGAGATATAGAACACACTTTTCCAAGCCTGTTGGAAGGCATTTGCAGTTTCATTTCGCGTCTAATTTCCCAAACCAAACTGCTTGCAGCTCTAACTCCCTTCTAACTACCACTTCTTCGGTTCAGTGAGATATGCTGGATTCTAAACGGAGAAGCTTCTCTGACGCTTTTTCACAGAGATTTTGAAACTGAAATTTCCAAACCCGTTTCCAACGAAGGCGCCAATGGGCTTCCCCATAGAACTTGCCAACCTGAATTCCTACAGGCTAGATGTGAGAGGCACATTCTGCTGCTTCCTCCCTTAGAGTTAAACTAGCTTCTGAAAGCTCAACCTCCGGGGAGTTTGTTTGGCAGAGATATAGAACACACTTTTCCAAGCCTGTTGGAAGGCATTTGCAGTTTCATTTCGCGTCTAATTTCCCTAACCAAACTGCTTGCAGCTCTAACTGCCTTCTAACTACCACTTCTTCGGTTCAGTGAGATATGCTGGATTCTAAACGGAGAAGCTTCTCTGACGCTTTTTCACAAAGATTTTGAAACTGAAATCTCCCATGCCGTTTCCACCATAGGCAGCAATGGGCTTCCCCATAGAACTTGCCAACCTGAATTCCTACAGGCTAGATGTGAGAGGCACATTCTGCTGCTTCCTCCCTTAGAGTTAAACTAGCTTCTGAAAGCTCAACCTCCAGGGAGTCTGTTTGGCAGAGATATAGAACACACTTTTCCAAGCCTGTTGGAAGGCCTTTGCAGTGTCATTTCGCATCTAATTTCCCAAACCAAACTGCTTGCAGCTCTAACTCCCTTCTAACTACCACTTCTTCGGTTCAGTGAGATATGCTGGATTCTAAACGGAGAAGCTTCTCTGACGCTTTTTCACAGAGATTTTGAAACTGAAATTTCCAAACCCGTTTCCAACGAAGGCGCCAATGGGCTTCCCCATAGAACTTGCCAACCTGAATTCCTACAGGCTAGATGTGAGAGGCACATTCTGCTGCTTCCTCCCTTAGAGTTAAACTAGCTTCTGAAAGCTCAACCTCCGGGGAGTTTGTTTGGCAGAGATATAGAACACACATTTCCAAGCCTGTTGGAAGGCATTTGCAGTTTCATTTCGCGTCTAATTTCCCAAACCAAACTGCTTGCAGCTCTAACTGCCTTCTAACTACCACTTCTTCGGTTCAGTGAGATATGCTGGATTCTAAACGGAGAAGCTTCTCTGACGCTTTTTCACAGAGATTTTGAAACTGAAATCTCCCATGCCGTTTCCACCATAGGCAGCAATGGGCTTCCCCATAGAACTTGCCAACCTGAATTCCTACAGGCTAGATGTGAGAGGCACATTCTGCTGCTTCCTCCCTAACAGTTAAGCTTGCTTCTGAAAGCTCAACCTCCGGGGACTCTGTTTGGCACAGATATAGAACACACTTTTCCAAGCCTGTTGGAAGGCCTTTGCAGTGTCATTTCGCATCTAATTTCCCAAACCAAACTGCTTGCAGCTCTAACTCCCTTCTAACTACCACTTCTTCGGTTCAGTGAGATATGCTGGATTCTAAACGGAGAAGCTTCTCTGACGCTTTTTCACAGAGATTTTGAAACTGAAATCTCCCATGCCGTTTCCACCATAGGCAGCAATGGGCTTCCCCATAGAACTTGCCAACCTGAATTCCTACAGGCTAGATGTGAGAGGCACATTCTGCTGCTTCCTCCCTTAGAGTTAAACTTGCTTCTGAAAGCTCAACCTCCGGGGAGTTTGTTTGGCAGAGATATAGAACACACTTTTCCAAGCCTGTTGGAAGGCATTTGCAGTTTCATTTCGCGTCTAATTTCCCAAACCAAACTGCTTGCAACTCTAACTCCCTTCTAACTACCACTTCTTCGGTTCAGTGAGATATGCTGGATTCTAAACGGAGAAGCTTCTCTGACGCTTTTTCACAGAGATTTTGAAACTGAAATTTCCAAACCCGTTTCCAACGAAGGCGCCAATGGGCTTCCCCATAGAACTTGCCAACCTGAATTCCTACAGGCTAGATGTGAGAGGCACATTCTGCTGCTTCCTCCCTTAGAGTTAAACTAGCTTCTGAAAGCTCAACCTCCGGGGAGTCTGTTTGGCAGAGATATAGAACACATTTTTCCAAGCCTGTTGGAAGGCATTTGCAGTTTCATTTCGCGTCTAATTTCCCAAACCAAACTGCTTGCAGCTCTAACTCCCTTCTAACTACCACTTCTTCGGTTCAGTGAGATATGCTGGATTCTAAACGGAGAAGCTTCTCTGACGCTTTTTCACAGAGATTTTGAAACTGAAATCTCCCATGCCGTTTCCACCATAGGCAGCAATGGGCTTCCCCATAGAACTTGCCAACCTGAATTCCTACAGGCTAGATGTGAGAGGCACATTCTGCTGCTTCCTCCCTTAGAGTTAAACTTGCTTCTGAAAGCTCAACCTCCGGGGAGTTTGTTTGGCAGAGATATAGAACACACTTTTCCAAGCCTGTTGGAAGGCATTTGCAGTTTCATTTTGCGTCTAATTTCCCAAACCAAACTGCTTGCAGCTCTAACTCCCTTCTAACTACCACTTCTTCGGTTCAGTGAGATATGCTGGATTCTAAACGGAGAAGCTTCTCTGACGCTTTTTCACAGAGATTTTGAAACTGAAATTTCCAAACCCGTTTCCAACGAAGGCGCCAATGGGCTTCCCCATAGAACTTGCCAACCTGAATTCCTACAGGCTAGATGTGAGAGGCACATTCTGCTGATTCCTCCCTTAGAGTTAAACTAGCTTCTGAAAGCTCAACCTCCGGGGAGTTTGTTTGGCAGAGATATAGAACACACTTTTCCAAGCATGTTGGAAGGCATTTGCAGTTTCATTTCGCGTCTAATTTCCCAAACCAAACTGCTTGCAGCTCTAACTGCCTTCTAACTACCACTTCTTCGGTTCAGTGAGATATGCTGGATTCTAAACGGAGAAGCTTCTCTGACGCTTTTTCACAGAGATTTTGAAACTGAAATCTCCCATGCTGTTTCCACCATAGCCAGCAATGGGCTTCCCCATAGAACTTGCCAACCTGAATTCCTACAGGCTAGATGTGAGAGGCACATTCTGCTGCTTCCTCCCTTAGAGTTAAACTAGCTTCTGAAAGCTCAACCTCCAGGGAGTCTGTTTGGCAGAGATATAGAACACACTTTTCCAAGCCTGTTGGAAGGCATTTGCAGTTTCATTTCGCGTCTAATTTCCCAAACCAAACTGCTTGCAGCTCTAACTCCCTTCTAACTACCACTTCTTCGGTTCAGTGAGATATGCTGGATTCTAAACGGAGAAGCTTCTCTGACGCTTTTTCACAGAGATTTTGAAACTGAAATCTCCCATGCCGTTTCCACCGTAGGCAGCAATGGGCTTCCCCATAGAACTTGCCAACCTGAATTCCTACAGGCTAGATGTGAGAGGCACATTCTGCTGCTTCCTCCCTTAGAGTTAAACTTGCTTCTGAAAGCTCAACCTCTGGGGAGTTTGTTTGGCAGAGATATAGAACACACTTTTCCACGCCTGTTGGAAGGCATTTGCAGTTTCATTTCGCGTCTAATTTCCCAAACCAAACTGCTTGCAGCTCTAACTCCCTTCTAACTACCACTTCTTCGGTTCAGTGAGATATGCTGGATTCTAAACGGAGAAGCTTCTCTGACGCTTTTTCACAGAGATTTTGAAACTGAAATTTGCAAACCCGTTTCCAACGAAGCCGCCAATGGGCTTCCCCATAGAACTTGCCAACCTGAATTCCTACAGGCTAGATGTGAGAGGCACATTCTGCTGCTTCCTCCCTTAGAGTTAAGCTAGCTTCTGAAAGCTCAACCACCGGGGAGTCTGTTTGGCAGAGATATAGAACACACTTTTCCAAGCCTGTTTTAAGGCATTTGCAGTTTCATTTCGCGTCTAATTTCCCAAACCAAACTGCTTGCAGCTCTAACTCCCTTCTAACTACCACTTCTTCGCTTCAGTGAGATATGCTGGATTCTAAACGGAGAAGCTTCTCTGACGCTTTTTCACAGAGATTTTGAAACTGAAATTTCCCATGCCGTTTTCACCATACGCAGCAATGGGCTTCCCCATAGAACTTGCCAACCTGAATTCCTACAGGCTAGATGTGAGAGGCACATTCTGCTGCTTCCTCCCTTAGAGTTAAACTTGCTTCTGAAAGCTCAACCTCCGGGGAGTCTGTTTGGCAGAGATATAGAACACACTTTTCCAAGCCTGTTGGAAGGCATTTGCAGTTTCATTTCGCGTCTAATTTCCCAAACCAAACTGCTTGCAGCTCTAACTCCCTTCTAACTACCACTTCTTCGGTTCAGTGAGATATGCTGGATTCTAAACGGAGAAGCTTCTCTGACGCTTTTTCACAGAGATTTTGAAACTGAAATTTCCAAACCCGTTTCCAACGAAGGCGCCAATGGGCTTCCCCATAGAACTTGCCAACCTGAATTCCTACAGGCTAGATGTGAGAGGCACATTCTGCTGCTTCCTCCCTTAGAGTTAAACTAGCTTCTGAAAGCTCAACCTCCGGGGAGTTTGTTTGGCAGAGATATAGAACACACTTTTCCAAGCCTGTTGGAAGGCATTTGCAGTTTCATTTCGCGTCTAATTGCCCAAACCAAACTGCTTGCAGCTCTAACTCCCTTCTAACTACCACTTCTTCGGTTCAGTGAGATATGCTGGATTCTAAACGGAGAAGCTTCTCTGACGCTTTTTCACAGAGATTTTGAAACTGAAATCTCCCATGCCGTTTCCACCATAGGCAGCAATGGGCTTCCCCATAGAACTTGCCAACCTGAATTCCTACAGGCTAGATGTGAGAGGCACATTCTGCTGCTTCCTCCCTTAGAGTTAAACTTGCTTCTGAAAGCTCAACCTCCGGGGAGTCTGTTTGGCAGAGATATAGAACACACTTTTCCAAGCCTGTTGGAAGGCATTTGCAGTTTCATTTCGCGTCTAATTTCCCAAACCAAACTGCTTGCAGCTCTAACTCCCTTCTAACTACCACTTCTTCGGTTCAGTGAGATATGCTGGATTCTAAACGGAGAAGCTTCTCTGACGCTTTTTCACAGAGATTTTGAAACTGAAATTTCCAAACCCGTTTCCAACGAAGGCGCCAATGGGCTTCCCCATAGAACTTGCCAACCTGAATTCCTACAGGCTAGATGTGAGAGGCACATTCTGCTGCTTCCTCCCTTAGAGTTAAACTAGCTTCTGAAAGCTCAACCTCCGGGGAGTTTGTTTGGCAGAGATATAGAACACACTTTTCCAAGCCTGTTGGAAGGCATTTGCAGTTTCATTTCGCGTCTAATTTCCCAAACCAAACTGCTTGCAGCTCTAACTCCCTTCTAACTACCACTTCTTCGGTTCAGTGAGATATGCTGGATTCTAAACGGAGAAGCTTCTCTGACGCTTTTTCACAGAGATTTTGAAACTGAAATCTCCCATGCCGTTTCCACCATAGGCAGCAATGGGCTTCCCCATAGAACTTGCCAACCTGAATTCCTACAGGCTAGATGTGAGAGGCACATTCTGCTGCTTCCTCCCTTAGAGTTAAACTTGCTTCTGAAAGCTCAACCTCCGGGGAGTTTGTTTGGCAGAGATATAGAACACACTTTTCCAAGCCTGTTGGAAGGCATTTGCAGTTTCATTTCGCGTCTAATTTCCCAAACCAAACTGCTTGCAGCTCTAACTCCCTTCTAACTACCACTTCTTCGGTTCAGTGAGATATGCTGGATTCTAAACGGAGAAGCTTCTCTGACGCTTTTTCACAGAGATTTTGAAACTGAAATTTCCAAACCCGTTTCCAACGAAGGCGCCAATGGGCTTCCCCATAGAACTTGCCAACCTGAATTCCTACAGGCTAGATGTGAGAGGCACATTCTGCTGCTTCCTCCCTTAGAGTTAAACTAGCTTCTGAAAGCTCAACCTCCAGGGAGTCTGTTTGGCAGAGATATAGAACACACTTTTCCAAGCCTGTCGGAAGGCATTTGCAGTTTCATTTCGCGTCTAATTTCCCAAACCAAACTGCTTGCAGCTCTAACTGCCTTCTAACTACCACTTCTTCGGTTCAGTGAGATATGCTGGATTCTAAACGGAGAAGCTTCTCTGACGCTTTTTCACAGAGATTTTGAAACTGAAATCTCCCATGCCGTTTCCACCATAGGCAGCAATGGGCTTCCCCATAGAACTTGCCAACCTGAATTCCTACAGGCTAGATGTGAGAGGCACATTCTGCTGCTTCCTCACTAACAGTTAAGCTTGCTTCTGAAAGCTCAACCTCCGGGGACTCTGTTTGGCAGAGATATAGAACACTCTTTTCCAAGCCTGTTGGAAGGCCTTTGCAGTGTCATTTCGCATCTAATTTCCCAAACCAAACTGCTTGCAGCTCTAACTCCCTTCTAACTACCACTTCTTCGGTTCAGGGAGATATGCTGGATTCTAAACGGAGAAGCTTCTCTGACGCTTTTTCACAGAGATTTTGAAACTGAAATCTCATGCCGTTTCCACCATAGGCAGCAATGGGCTTCCCCATAGAACTTGCCAACCTGAATTCCTACAGGCTAGATGTGAGAGGCACATTCTGCTGCTTCCTCACTAACAGTTAAGCTTGCTTCTGAAAGCTCAACCTCCGGGGACTCTGTTTGGCAGAGATATAGAACACACTTTTCCAAGCCTGTTGGAAGGCATTTGCAGTTTCATTTCACGTCTAATTTCCCAAACCAAACTGCTTGCAGCTCTAACTGCCTTCTAACTACCACTTCTTCGGTTCAGTGAGATATGCTGGATTCTAAACGGAGAAGCTTCTCTGACGCTTTTTCACAGAGATTTTGAAACTGAAATCTCCCATGCCGTTTCCACCATAGGCAGCAATGGGCTTCCCCATAGAACTTGCCAACCTGAATTCCTACAGGCTAGATGTGAGAGGCACATTCTGCTGCTTCCTCCCTTAGAGTTAAACTAGCTTCTGAAAGCTCAACCTCCGGGGAGTCTGTTTGGCAGAGATATAGAACACATTTTTCCAAGCCTGTTGGAAGGCATTTGCAGTTTCATTTCGCGTCTAATTTCCCAAACCAAACTGCTTGCAGCTCTAACTCCCTTCTAACTACCACTTCTTCGGTTCAGTGAGATATGCTGGATTCTAAACGGAGAAGCTTCTCTGACGCTTTTTCACAGAGATTTTGAAACTGAAATCTCCCATGCCGTTTCCACCATAGGCAGCAATGGGCTTCCCCATAGAACTTGCCAACCTGAATTCCTACAGGCTAGATGTGAGAGGCACATTCTGCTGCTTCCTCCCTTAGAGTTAAACTTGCTTCTGAAAGCTCAACCTCCGGGGAGTTTGTTTGGCAGAGATATAGAACACACTTTTCCAAGCCTGTTGGAAGGCATTTGCAGTTTCATTTTGCGTCTAATTTCCCAAACCAAACTGCTTGCAGCTCTAACTCCCTTCTAACCACCACTTCTTCGGTTCAGTGAGATATGCTGGATTCTAAACGGAGAAGCTTCTCTGACGCTTTTTCACAGAGATTTTGAAACTGAAATTTCCAAACCCGTTTCCAACGAAGGCGCCAATGGGCTTCCCCATAGAACTTGCCAACCTGAATTCCTACAGGCTAGATGTGAGAGGCACATTCTGCTGCTTCCTCCCTTAGAGTTAAACTAGCTTCTGAAAGCTCAACCTCCGGGGAGTTTGTTTGGCAGAGATATAGAACACACTTTTCCAAGCCTGTCGGAAGGCATTTGCAGTTTCATTTCGCGTCTAATTTCCCAAACCAAACTGCTTGCAGCTCTAACTGCCTTCTAACTACCACTTCTTCGGTTCAGTGAGATATGCTGGATTCTAAACGGAGAAGCTTCTCTGACGCTTTTTCACAGAGATTTTGAAACTGTAATCTCCCATGCCGTTTCCACCATAGGCAGCAATGGGCTTCCCCATAGAACTTGCCAACCTGAATTCCTACAGGCTAGATGTGAGAGGCACATTCTGCTGCTTCCTCACTAACAGTTAAGCTTGCTTCTGAAAGCTCAACCTCCGGGGACTCTGTTTGGCAGAGATATAGAACACACTTTTCCAAGCCTGTTGGAAGGCCTTTGCAGTGTCATTTCGCATCGAATTTCCCAAACCAAACTGCTTGCAGCTCTAACTCCCTTCTAACTACCACTTCTTCGGTTCAGGGAGATATGCTGGATTCTAAACGGAGAAGCTTCTCTGACGCTTTTTCACAGAGATTTTGAAACTGAAATCTCATGCCGTTTCCACCATAGGCAGCAATGGGCTTCCCCATAGAACTTGCCAACCTGAATTCCTACAGGCTAGATGTGAGAGGCACATTCTGCTGCTTCCTCCCTAACAGTTAAGCTTGCTTCTGAAAGCTCAACCTCCGGGGACTCTGTTTGGCAGAGATATAGAACACACTTTTCCAAGCCTGTTGGAAGGCATTTGCAGTTTCATTTCGCGTCTAATTTCCCAAACCAAACTGCTTGCAGCTCTAACTGCCTTCTAACTACCACTTCTTCGGTTCAGTGAGATATGCTGGATTCTAAACGGAGAAGCTTCTCTGACGCTTTTTCACAGAGATTTTGAAACTGAAATCTCCCATGCCGTTTCCACCATAGGCAGCAATGGGCTTCCCTATAGAACTTGCCAACCTGAATTCCTACAGGCTAGATGTGAGAGGCACATTCTGCTGCTTCCTCCCTAACAGTTAAGCTTGCTTCTGAAAGCTCAACCTCCGGGGACTCTGTTTGGCACAGATATAGAACACACTTTTCCAAGCCTGTTGGAAGGCCTTTGCAGTGTCATTTCGCATCTAATTTCCCAAACCAAACTGCTTGCAGCTCTAACTCCCTTCTAACTACCACTTCTTCGGTTCAGTGAGATATGCTGGATTCTAAACGGAGAAGCTTCTCTGACGCTTTTTCACAGAGATTTTGAAACTGAAATCTCCCATGCCGTTTCCACCATAGGCAGCAATGGGCTTCCCCATAGAACTTGCCAACCTGAATTCCTACAGGCTAGATGTGAGAGGCACATTCTGCTGCTTCCTCCCTTAGAGTTAAACTTGCTTCTGAAAGCTCAACCTCCGGGGAGTTTGTTTGGCAGAGATATAGAACACACTTTTCCAAGCCTGTTGGAAGGCATTTGCAGTTTCATTTCGCGTCTAATTTTCCAAACCAAACTGCTTGCAACTCTAACTCCCTTCTAACTACCACTTCTTCGGTTCAGTGAGATATGCTGGATTCTAAACGGAGAAGCTTCTCTGACGCTTTTTCACAGAGATTTTGAAACTGAAATTTCCAAACCCGTTTCCAACGAAGGCGCCAATGGGCTTCCCCATAGAACTTGCCAACCTGAATTCCTACAGGCTAGATGTGAGAGGCACATTCTGCTGCTTCCTCCCTTAGAGTTAAACTAGCTTCTGAAAGCTCAACCTCCGGGGAGTTTGTTTGGCAGAGATATAGAACACACTTTTCCAAGCCTGTTGGAAGGCATTTGCAGTTTCATTTCGCGTCTAATTTCCCTAACCAAACTGCTTGCAGCTCTAACTGCCTTCTAACTACCACTTCTTCGGTTCAGTGAGATATGCTGGATTCTAAACGGAGAAGCTTCTCTGACGCTTTTTCACAGAGATTTTGAAACTGAAATCTCCCATGCCGTTTCCACCATAGGCAGCAATGGGCTTCCCCATAGAACTTGCCAACCTGAATTCCTACAGGCTAGATGTGAGAGGCACATTCTGCTGCTTCCTCCCTTAGAGTTAAACTAGCTTCTGAAAGCTCAACCTCCGGGGAGTCTGTTTGGCAGAGATATAGAACACATTTTTCCAAGCCTGTTGGAAGGCATTTGCAGTTTCATTTCGCGTCTAATTTCCCAAACCAAACTGCTTGCAGCTCTAACTCCCTTCTAACTACCACTTCTTCGGTTCAGTGAGATATGCTGGATTCTAAACGGAGAAGCTTCTCTGACGCTTTTTCACAGAGATTTTGAAACTGAAATCTCCCATGCCGTTTCCACCATAGGCAGCAATGGGCTTCCCCATAGAACTTGCCAACCTGAATTCCTACAGGCTAGATGTGGGAGGCACATTCTGCTGCTTCCTCCCTTAGAGTTAAACTTGCTTCTGAAAGCTCAACCTCCGGGGAGTTTGTTTGGCAGAGATATAGAACACACTTTTCCAAGCCTGTTGGAAGGCATTTGCAGTTTCATTTCGCGTCTAATTTCCCAAACCAAACTGCTTGCAGCTCTAACTCCCTTCTAACTACCACTTCTTCGGTTCAGTGAGATATGCTGGATTCTAAACGGAGAAGCTTCTCTGACGCTTTTTCACAGAGATTTTGAAACTGAAATTTCCAAACCCGTTTCCAACGAAGGCGCCAATGGGCTTCCCCATAGAACTTGCCAACCTGAATTCCTACAGGCTAGATGTGAGAGGCACATTCTGCTGCTTCCTCCCTTAGAGTTAAACTAGCTTCTGAAAGCTCAACCTCCGGGGAGTTTGTTTGGCAGAGATATAGAACACACTTTTCCAAGAATGTTGGAAGGCATTTGCAGTTTCATTTCGCGTCTAATTTCCCAAACCAAACTGCTTGCAGCTCTAACTGCCTTCTAACTACCACTTCTTCGGTTCAGTGAGATATGCTGGATTCTAAACGGAGAAGCTTCTCTGACGCTTTTTCACAGAGATTTTGAAACTGAAATTTCCAAACCCGTTTCCAACGAAGGCGCCAATGGGCTTCCCCATAGAACTTGCCAACCTGAATTCCTACAGGCTAGATGTGAGAGGCACATTCTGCTGCTTCCTCCCTTAGAGTTAAACTAGCTTCTGAAAGCTCAACCTCCGGGGAGTTTGTTTGGCAGAGATATAGAACACACTTTTCCAAGCCTGTTGGAAGGCATTTGCAGTTTCATTTCGCGTCTAATTTCCCTAACCAAACTGCTTGCAGCTCTAACTGCCTTCTAACTACCACTTCTTCGGTTCAGTGAGATATGCTGGATTCTAAACGGAGAAGCTTCTCTGACGCTTTTTCACAGAGATTTTGAAACTGAAATCTCCCATGCCGTTTCCACCATAGGCAGCAATGGGCTTCCCCATAGAACTTGCCAACCTGAATTCCTACAGGCTAGATGTGAGAGGCACATTCTGCTGCTTCCTCCCTTAGAGTTAAACTAGCTTCTGAAAGCTCAACCTCCGGGGAGTCTGTTTGGCAGAGATATAGAACACATTTTTCCAAGCCTGTTGGAAGGCATTTGCAGTTTCATTTCGCGTCTAATTTCCCAAACCAAACTGCTTGCAGCTCTAACTCCCTTCTAACTACCACTTCTTCGGTTCAGTGAGATATGCTGGATTCTAAACGGAGAAGCTTCTCTGACGCTTTTTCACAGAGATTTTGAAACTGAAATCTCCCATGCCGTTTCCACCATAGGCAGCAATGGGCTTCCCCATAGAACTTGCCAACCTGAATTCCTACAGGCTAGATGTGAGAGGCACATTCTGCTGCTTCCTCCCTTAGAGTTAAACTAGCTTCTGAAAGCTCAACCTCCGGGGAGTCTGTTTGGCAGAGATATAGAACACATTTTTCCAAGCCTGTTGGAAGGCATTTGCAGTTTCATTTCGCGTCTAATTTCCCAAACCAAACTGCTTGCAGCTCTAACTCCCTTCTAACCACCACTTCTTCGGTTCAGTGAGATATGCTGGATTCTAAACGGAGAAGCTTCTCTGACGCTTTTTCACAGAGATTTTGAAACTGAAATTTCCAAACCCGTTTCCAACGAAGGCGCCAATGGGCTTCCCCATAGAACTTGCCAACCTGAATTCCTACAGGCTAGATGTGAGAGGCACATTCTGCTGCTTCCTCCCTTAGAGTTAAACTAGCTTCTGAAAGCTCAACCTCCGGGGAGTTTGTTTGGCAGAGATATAGAACACACTTTTCCAAGCCTGTCGGAAGGCATTTGCAGTTTCATTTCGCGTCTAATTTCCCAAACCAAACTGCTTGCAGCTCTAACTGCCTTCTAACTACCACTTCTTCGGTTCAGTGAGATATGCTGGATTCTAAACGGAGAAGCTTCTCTGACGCTTTTTCACAGAGATTTTGAAACTGAAATCTCCCATGCCGTTTCCACCATAGGCAGCAATGGGCTTCCCCATAGAACTTGCCAACCTGAATTCCTACAGGCTAGATGTGAGAGGCACATTCTGCTGCTTCCTCCCTAACAGTTAAGCTTGCTTCTGAAAGCTCAACCTCCGGGGACTCTGTTTGGCACAGATATAGAACACACTTTTCCAAGCCTGTTGGAAGGCCTTTGCAGTGTCATTTCGCATCTAATTTCCCAAACCAAACTGCTTGCAGCTCTAACTCCCTTCTAACTACCACTTCTTCGGTTCAGTGAGATATGCTGGATTCTAAACGGAGAAGCTTCTCTGACGCTTTTTCACAGAGATTTTGAAACTGAAATCTCCCATGCCGTTTCCACCATAGGCAGCAATGGGCTTCCCCATAGAACTTGCCAACCTGAATTCCTACAGGCTAGATGTGAGAGGCACATTCTGCTGCTTCCTCCCTTAGAGTTAAACTTGCTTCTGAAAGCTCAACCTCCGGGGAGTTTGTTTGGCAGAGATATAGAACACACTTTTCCAAGCCTGTTGGAAGGCATTTGCAGTTTCATTTCGCGTCTAATTTCCCAAACCAAACTGCTTGCAACTCTAACTCCCTTCTAACTACCACTTCTTCGGTTCAGTGAGATATGCTGGATTCTAAACGGAGAAGCTTCTCTGACGCTTTTTCACAGAGATTTTGAAACTGAAATTTCCAAAACCGTTTCCAACGAAGGCGCCAATGGGCTTCCGCATAGAACTTGCCAACCTGAATTCCTACAGGCTAGATGTGAGAGGCACATTCTGCTGCTTCCTCCCTTAGAGTTAAACTAGCTTCTGAAAGCTCAACCTCCGGGGAGTTTGTTTGGCAGAGATATAGAACACACTTTTCCAAGCCTGTTGGAAGGCATTTGCAGTTTCATTTCGCGTCTAATTTCCCTAACCAAACTGCTTGCAGCTCTAACTGCCTTCTAACTACCACTTCTTCGGTTCAGTGAGATATGCTGGATTCTAAACGGAGAAGCTTCTCTGACGCTTTTTCACAGAGATTTTGAAACTGAAATCTCCCATGCCGTTTCCACCATAGGCAGCAATGGGCTTCCCCATAGAACTTGCCAACCTGAATTCCTACAGGCTAGATGTGAGAGGCACATTCTGCTGCTTCCTCCGTTAGAGTTAAACTTGCTTCTGAAAGCTCAACCTCCGGGGAGTCTGTTTGGCAGAGATATAGAACAAACTTTTCCAAGCCTGTTGGAAGGCATTTGCAGTTTCATTTCGCGTCTAATTTCCCAAACCAAACTGCTTGCAGCTCTAACTCCCTTCTAACTACCACTTCTTTGGTTCAGTGAGATATGCTGGATTCTAAACGGAGAAGCTTCTCTGACCCTTTTTCACACAGATTTTGAAACTGAAATTTCCAAACCCGTTTCCAACGAAGGCGCCAATGGGCTTCCCCATAGAACTTGCCAACCTGAATTCCTACAGGCTAGATGTGAGAGGCACATTCTGCTGCTTCCTCCCTTAGAGTTAAACTAGCTTCTGAAAGCTCAACCTCCAGGGAGTCTGTTTGGCAGAGATATAGAACACACTTTTCCAAGCCTGTCGGAAGGCATTTGCAGTTTCATTTCGCGTCTAATTTCCCAAACCAAACTGCTTGCAGCTCTAACTGCCTTCTAACTACCACTTCTTCGGTTCAGTGAGATATGCTGGATTCTAAACGGAGAAGCTTCTCTGACGCTTTTTCACAGAGATTTTGAAACTGAAATCTCCCATGCCGTTTCCACCATAGGCAGCAATGGGCTTCCCCATAGAACTTGCCAACCTGAATTCCTACAGGCTAGATGTGAGAGGCACATTCTGCTGCTTCCTCACTAACAGTTAAGCTTGCTTCTGAAAGCTCAACCTCCGGGGACTCTGTTTGGCAGAGATATAGAACACACTTTTCCAAGCCTGTTGGAAGGCCTTTGCAGTGTCATTTCGCATCGAATTTCCCAAACCAAACTGCTTGCAGCTCTAACTCCCTTCTAACTACCACTTCTTCGGTTCAGGGAGATATGCTGGATTCTAAACGGAGAAGCTTCTCTGACGCTTTTTCACAGAGATTTTGAAACTGAAATCTCATGCCGTTTCCACCATAGGCAGCAATGGGCTTCCCCATAGAACTTGCCAACCTGAATTCCTACAGGCTAGATGTGAGAGGCACATTCTGCTGCTTCCTCACTAACAGTTAAGCTTGCTTCTGAAAGCTCAACCTCCGGGGACTCTGTTTGGCAGAGATATAGAACACACTTTTCCAAGCCTGTTGGAAGGCATTTGCAGTTTCATTTCGCGTCTAATTTCCCAAACCAAACTGCTTGCAGCTCTAACTGCCTTCTAACTACCACTTCTTCGGTTCAGTGAGATATGCTGGATTCTAAACGGAGAAGCTTCTCTGACGCTTTTTCACAGAGATTTTGAAACTGAAATCTCCCATGCCGTTTCCACCATAGGCAGCAATGGGCTTCCCCATAGAACTTGCCAACCTGAATTCCTACAGGCTAGATGTGAGAGGCACATTCTGCTGCTTCCTCCCTTAGAGTTAAACTAGCTTCTGAAAGCTCAACCTCCGGGGAGTCTGTTTGGCAGAGATATAGAACACATTTTTCCAAGCCTGTTGGAAGGCATTTGCAGTTTCATTTCGCGTCTAATTTCCCAAACCAAACTGCTTGCAGCTCTAACTCCCTTCTAACTACCACTTCTTCGGTTCAGTGAGATATGCTGGATTCTAAACGGAGAAGCTTCTCTGACGCTTTTTCACAGAGATTTTGAAACTGAAATCTCCCATGCCGTTTCCACCATAGGCAGCAATGGGCTTCCCCATAGAACTTGCCAACCTGAATTCCTACAGGCTAGATGTGAGAGGCACATTCTGCTGCTTCCTCCCTTAGAGTAAAACTTGCTTCTGAAAGCTCAACCTCCGGGGAGTTTGTTTGGCAGAGATATAGAACACAATTTTCCAAGCCTGTTGGAAGGCATTTGCAGTTTCATTTTGCGTCTAATTTCCCAAACCAAACTGCTTGCAGCTCTAACTCCCTTCTAACCACCACTTCTTCGGTTCAGTGAGATATGCTGGATTCTAAACGGAGAAGCTTCTCTGACGCTTTTTCACAGAGATTTTGAAACTGAAATTTCCAAACCCGTTTCCAACGAAGGCGCCAATGGGCTTCCCCATAGAACTTGCCAACCTGAATTCCTACAGGCTAGATGTGAGAGGCACATTCTGCTGCTTCCTCCCTTAGAGTTAAACTAGCTTCTGAAAGCTCAACCTCCGGGGAGTTTGTTTGGCAGAGATATAGAACACACTTTTCCAAGCCTGTCGGAAGGCATTTGCAGTTTCATTTCGCGTCTAATTTCCCAAACCAAACTGCTTGCAGCTCTAACTGCCTTCTAACTACCACTTCTTCGGTTCAGTGAGATATGCTGGATTCTAAACGGAGAAGCTTCTCTGACGCTTTTTCACAGAGATTTTGAAACTGAAATCTCCCATGCCGTTTCCACCATAGGCAGCAATGGGCTTCCCCATAGAACTTGCCAACCTGAATTCCTACAGGCTAGATGTGAGAGGCACATTCTGCTGCTTCCTCACTAACAGTTAAGCTTGCTTCTGAAAGCTCAACCTCCGGGGACTCTGTTTGGCAGAGATATAGAACACACTTTTCCAAGCCTGTTGGAAGGCCTTTGCAGTGTCATTTCGCATCTAATTTCCCAAACCAAACTGCTTGCAGCTCTAACTCCCTTCTAACTACCACTTCTTCGGTTCAGGGAGATATGCTGGATTCTAAACGGAGAAGCTTCTCTGACGCTTTTTCACAGAGATTTTGAAACTGAAATCTCATGCCGTTTCCACCATAGGCAGCAATGGGCTTCCCCATAGAACTTGCCAACCTGAATTCCTACAGGCTAGATGTGAGAGGCACATTCTGCTGCTTCCTCACTAACAGTTAAGCTTGCTTCTGAAAGCTCAACCTCCGGGGACTCTGTTTGGCAGAGATATAGAACACACTTTTCCAAGCCTGTTGGAAGGCATTTGCAGTTTCATTTCGCGTCTAATTTCCCAAACCAAACTGCTTGCAGCTCTAACTGCCTTCTAACTACCACTTCTTCGGTTCAGTGAGATATGCTGGATTCTAAACGGAGAAGCTTCTCTGACGCTTTTTCACAGAGATTTTGAAACTGAAATCTCCCATGCCGTTTCCACCATAGGCAGCAATGGGCTTCCCCATAGAACTTGCCAACCTGAATTCCTACAGGCTAGATGTGAGAGGCACATTCTGCTGCTTCCTCCCTTAGAGTTAAACTAGCTTCTGAAAGCTCAACCTCCGGGGAGTCTGTTTGGCAGAGATATAGAACACATTTTTCCAAGCCTGTTGGAAGGCATTTGCAGTTTCATTTCGCGTCTAATTTCCCAAACCAAACTGCTTGCAGCTCTAACTCCCTTCTAACTACCACTTCTTCGGTTCAGTGAGATATGCTGGATTCTAAACGGAGAAGCTTCTCTGACGCTTTTTCACAGAGATTTTGAAACTGAAATCTCCCATGCCGTTTCCACCATAGGCAGCAATGGGCTTCCCCATAGAACTTGCCAACCTGAATTCCTACAGGCTAGATGTGAGAGGCACATTCTGCTGCTTCCTCCCTTAGAGTTAAACTTGCTTCTGAAAGCTCAACCTCCGGGGAGTTTGTTTGGCAGAGATATAGAACACACTTTTCCAAGCCTGTTGGAAGGCATTTGCAGTTTCATTTTGCGTCTAATTTCCCAAACCAAACTGCTTGCAGCTCTAACTCCCTTCTAACCACCACTTCTTCGGTTCAGTGAGATATGCTGGATTCTAAACGGAGAAGCTTCTCTGACGCTTTTTCACAGAGATTTTGAAACTGAAATTTCCAAACCCGTTTCCAACGAAGGCGCCAATGGGCTTCCCCATAGAACTTGCCAACCTGAATTCCTACAGGCTAGATGTGAGAGGCACATTCTGCTGCTTCCTCCCTTAGAGTTAAACTAGCTTCTGAAAGCTCAACCTCCGGGGAGTTTGTTTGGCAGAGATATAGAACACACTTTTCCAAGCCTGTCGGAAGGCATTTGCAGTTTCATTTCGCGTCTAATTTCCCAAACCAAACTGCTTGCAGCTCTAACTGCCTTCTAACTACCACTTCTTCGGTTCAGTGAGATATGCTGGATTCTAAACGGAGAAGCTTCTCTGACGCTTTTTCACAGAGATTTTGAAACTGAAATCTCCCATGCCGTTTCCACCATAGGCAGCAATGGGCTTCCCCATAGAACTTGCCAACCTGAATTCCTACAGGCTAGATGTGAGAGGCACATTCTGCTGCTTCCTCACTAACAGTTAAGCTTGCTTCTGAAAGCTCAACCTCCGGGGACTCTGTTTGGCAGAGATATAGAACACACTTTTCCAAGCCTGTTGGAAGGCCTTTGCAGTGTCATTTCGCATCTAATTTCCCAAACCAAACTGCTTGCAGCTCTAACTCCCTTCTAACTACCACTTCTTCGGTTCAGGGAGATATGCTGGATTCTAAACGGAGAAGCTTCTCTGACGCTTTTTCACAGAGATTTTGAAACTGAAATCTCATGCCGTTTCCACCATAGGCAGCAATGGGCTTCCCCATAGAACTTGCCAACCTGAATTCCTACAGGCTAGATGTGAGAGGCACATTCTGCTGCTTCCTCACTAACAGTTAAGCTTGCTTCTGAAAGCTCAACCTCCGGGGACTCTGTTTGGCAGAGATATAGAACACACTTTTCCAAGCCTGTTGGAAGGCATTTGCAGTTTCATTTCGCGTCTAATTTCCCAAACCAAACTGCTTGCAGCTCTAACTGCCTTCTAACTACCACTTCTTCGGTTCAGTGAGATATGCTGGATTCTAAACGGAGAAGCTTCTCTGACGCTTTTTCACAGAGATTTTGAAACTGAAATCTCCCATGCCGTTTCCACCATAGGCAGCAATGGGCTTCCCCATAGAACTTGCCAACCTGAATTCCTACAGGCTAGATGTGAGAGGCACATTCTGCTGCTTCCTCCCATAGAGTTAAACTAGCTTCTGAAAGCTCAACCTCCGGGGAGTCTGTTTGGCAGAGATATAGAACACATTTTTCCAAGCCTGTTGGAAGGCATTTGCAGTTTCATTTCGCGTCTAATTTCCCAAACCAAACTGCTTGCAGCTCTAACTCCCTTCTAACTACCACTTCTTCGGTTCAGTGAGATATGCTGGATTCTAAACGGAGAAGCTTCTCTGACGCTTTTTCACAGAGATTTTGAAACTGAAATCTCCCATGCCGTTTCCACCATAGGCAGCAATGGGCTTCCCCATAGAACTTGCCAACCTGAATTCCTACAGGCTAGATGTGAGAGGCACATTCTGCTGCTTCCTCCCTTAGAGTTAAACTTGCTTCTGAAAGCTCAACCTCCGGGGAGTTTGTTTGGCAGAGATACAGAACACACTTTTCCAAGCCTGTTGGAAGGCATTTGCAGTTTCATTTTGCGTCTAATTTCCCAAACCAAACTGCTTGCAGCTCTAACTCCCTTCTAACTACCACTTCTTCGGTTCAGTGAGATATGCTGGATTCTAAACGGAGAAGCTTCTCTGACGCTTTTTCACAGAGATTTTGAAACTGAAATCTCATGCCGTTTCCACCATAGGCAGCAATGGGCTTCCCCATAGAACTTGCCAACCTGAATTCCTACAGGCTAGATGTGAGAGGCACATTCTGCTGCTTCCTCCCTAACAGTTAAGCTTGATTCTGAAAGCTCAACCTCCGGGGACTCTGTTTGGCAGAGATATAGAACACACTTTTCCAAGCCTGTTGGAAGGCATTTGCAGTTTCATTTCGCGTCTAATTTCCCAAACCAAACTGCTTGCAGCTCTAACTCCCTTCTAACTACCACTTCTTCGGTTCAGTGAGATATGCTGGATTCTAAACGGAGAAGCTTCTCTGACGCTTTTTCACAGAGATTTTGAAACTGAAATTTCCAAACCCGTTTCCAACGAAGGCGCCAATGGGCTTCCCCATAGAACTTGCCAACCGGAATTCCTACAGGCTAGATGTGAGAGGCACATTCTGCTGCTTCCTCCCTTAGAGTTAAACTAGCTTCTGAAAGCTCAACCTCCGGGGAGTTTGTTTGGCAGAGATATAGAACACACTTTTCCAAGCCTGTTGGAAGGCATTTGCAATTTCATTTCGCTTCTAATCTCCCAAACCAAACTGCTTGCAGCTCTAACTGCCTTCTAACTACCACTTCTTCGGTTCAGTGAGATATGCTGGATTCTAAACGGAGAAGCTTCTCTGACGCTTTTTCACAGAGATTTTGAAACTGAAATCTCCCATGCCGTTTCCACCATAGGCAGCAATGGGCTTCCCCATAGAACTTGCCAACCTGAATTCCTACAGGCTAGATGTGAGAGGCACATTCTGCTGCTTCCTCCCTTAGAGTTAAACTTGCTTCTGAAAGCTCAACCTCCGGGGAGTTTGTTTGGCAGAGATATAGAACACACTTTTCCAAGCCTGTTGGAAGGCATTTGCAGTTTCATTTCGCGTCTAATTTCCCAAACCAAACTGCTTGCAGCTCTAACTCCCTTCTAACTACCACTTCTTCGGTTCAGTGAGATATGCTGGATTCTAAACGGAGAAGCTTCTCTGACGCTTTTTCACAGAGATTTTGAAACTGAAATCTCCCATGCCGTTTCCACCATAGGCAGCAATGGGCTTCCCCATAGAACTTGCCAACCTGAATTCCTACAGGCTAGATGTGAGAGGCACATTCTGCTGCTTCCTCCCTTAGAGTTAAACTTGCTTCTGAAAGCTCAACCTCCGGGGAGTTTGTTTGGCAGAGATATAGAACACACTTTTCCAAGCCTGTTGGAAGGCATTTGCAGTTTCATTTTGCGTCTAATTTCCCAAACCAAACTGCTTGCAGCTCTAACTCCCTTCTAACTACCACTTCTTCGGTTCAGTGAGATATGCTGGATTCTAAACGGAGAAGCTTCTCTGACGCTTTTTAACAGAGATTTTGAAACTGAAATTTCCAAACCCGTTTCCAACGAAGGCGCCAATGGGGTTCCCCATAGAACTTGCCAACCTGAATTCCTACAGGCTAGATGTGAGAGGCACATTCTGCTGCTTCCTCCCTTAGAGTTAAACTAGCTTCTGAAAGCTCAACCTCCGGGGAGTTTGTTTGGCAGAGATATAGAACACACTTTTCCAAGCCTGTTGGAAGGCATTTGCAGTTTCATTTCGCTTCTAATCTCCCAAACCAAACTGCTTGCAGCTCTAACTGCCTTCTAACTACCACTTCTTCGGTTCAGTGAGATATGCTGGATTCTAAACGGAGAAGATTCTCTGACGCTTTTTCACAGAGATTTTGAAACTGAAATCTCCCATGCTGTTTCCACCATAGCCAGCAATGGGCTTCCCCATAGAACTTGCCAACCTGAATTCCTACAGGCTAGATGTGAGAGGCACATTCTGCTGCTTCCTCCCTTAGAGTTAAACTAGCTTCTGAAAGCTCAACCTCCAGGGAGTCTGTTTGGCAGAGATATAGAACACACTTTTCCAAGCCTGTTGGAAGGCATTTGCAGTTTCATTTCGCGTCTAATTTCCCAAACCAAACTGCTTGCAGCTCTAACTCCCTTCTAACTACCACTTCTTCGGTTCAGTGAGATATGCTGGATTCTAAACGGAGAAGCTTCTCTGACGCTTTTTCACAGAGATTTTGAAACTGAAATTTCCAAACCCGTTTCCAACGAAGGCGCCAATGGGCTTCCCCATAGAACTTGCCAACCTGAATTCCTACAGGCTAGATGTGAGAGGCACATTCTGCTGCTTCCTCCCTTAGAGTTAAGCTAGCTTCTGAAAGCTCAACCTCCGGGGAGTCTGTTTGACAGAGATATAGAACACACTTTTCCAAGCCTGTTTTAAGGCATTTGCAGTTTCATTTCGCGTCTAATTTCCCAAACCAAACTGCTTGCAGCTCTAACTCCCTTCTAACTACCACTTCTTCGGTTCAGTGAGATATGCTGGATTCTAAACGGAGAAGCTTCTCTGACGCTTTTTCACAGAGATTTTGAAACTGAAATTTCCCATGCCGTTTTCACCATAGGCAGCAATGGGCTTCCCCATAGAACTTGCCAACCTGAATTCCTACAGGCTAGATGTGAGAGGCACATTCTGCTGCTTCCTCCCTTAGAGTTAAACTTGCTTCTGAAAGCTCAACCTCCGGGGAGTCTGTTTGGCAGAGATATAGAACACACTTTTCCAAGCCTGTTGGAAGGCATTTGCAGTTTCATTTCGCGTCTAATTTCCCAAACCAAACTGCTTGCAGCTCTAACTCCCTTCTAACTACCACTTCTTCGGTTCAGTGAGATATGCTGGATTCTAAACGGAGAAGCTTCTCTGACGCTTTTTCACAGAGATTTTGAAACTGAAATTTCCAAACCCGTTTCCAACGAAGGCGCCAATGGGCTTCCCCATAGAACTTGCCAACCTGAATTCCTACAGGCTAGATGTGAGAGGCACATTCTGCTGCTTCCTCCCTTAGAGTTAAACTAGCTTCTGAAAGCTCAACCTCCGGGGAGTTTGTTTGGCAGAGATATAGAACACACTTTTCCAAGCCTGTTGGAAGGCATTTGCAGTTTCATTTCGCGTCTAATTTCCCAAACCAAACTGCTTGCAGCTCTAACTCCCTTCTAACTACCACTTCTTCGGTTCAGTGAGATATGCTGGATTCTAAACGGAGAAGCTTCTCTGACGCTTTTTCACAGAGATTTTGAAACTGAAATCTCCCATGCCGTTTCCACCATAGGCAGCAATGGGCTTCCCCATAGAACTTGCCAACCTGAATTCCTACAGGCTAGATGTGAGAGGTACATTCTGCTGCTTCCTCCCTTAGAGTTAAACTTGCTTCTGAAAGCTCAACCTCCGGGGAGTTTGTTTGGCAGAGATATAGAACACACTTTTCCAAGCCTGTTGGAAGGCATTTGCAGTTTCATTTCGCGTCTAATTTCCCAAACCAAACTGCTTGCAGCTCTAACTCCCTTCTAACTACCACTTCTTCGGTTCAGTGAGATATGCTGGATTCTAAACGGAGAAGCTTCTCTGACGCTTTTTCACAGAGATTTTGAAACTGAAATTTCCAAACCCGTTTCCAACGAAGGCGCCAATGGGCTTCCCCATAGAACTTGCCAACCTGAATTCCTACAGGCTAGATGTGAGAGGCACATTCTGCTGCTTCCTCCCTTAGAGTTAAACTTGCTTCTGAAAGCTCAACCTCCGGGGAGTCTGTTTGGCAGAGATATAGAACACACTTTTCCAAGCCTGTTGGAAGGCATTTGCAGTTTCATTTTGCGTCTAATTTCCCAAACCAAACTGCTTGCAGCTCTAACACCCTTCTAACTACCACTTCTTCGGTTCAGTGAGATATGCTGGATTCTAAACGGAGAAGCTTCTCTGACGCTTTTTCACAGAGATTTTGAAACTGAAATTTCCAAATCCGTTTCCAACGAAGGCGCCAATGGGCTTCCCCATAGAACTTGCCAACCTGAATTCCTACAGGCTAGATGTGAGAGGCACATTCTGCTGCTTCCTCCCTTAGAGTTAAACTAGCTTCTGAAAGCTCAACCTCCGGGGAGTTTGTTTGGCAGAGATATAGAACACACTTTTCCAAGCCTGTTGGAAGGCATTTGCAGTTTCATTTCGCGTCTAATTTCCCAAACCAAACTGCTTGCAGCTCTAACTCCCTTCTAACTACCACTTCTTCGGTTCAGTGAGATATGCTGGATTCTAAACGGAGAAGCTTCTCTGACGCTTTTTCACAGAGATTTTGAAACTGAAATCTCCCATGCCGTTTCCACCATAGGCAGCAATGGGCTTCCCCATAGAACTTGCCAACCTGAATTCCTACAGGCTAGATGTGAGAGGCACATTCTGCTGCTTCCTCCCTTAGAGTTAAACTTGCTTCTGAAAGCTCAACCTCCGGGGAGTTTGTTTGGCAGAGATATAGAACACACTTTTCCAAGCCTGTTGGAAGGCATTTGCAGTTTCATTTCGCGTCTAATTTCCCAAACCAAACTGCTTGCAGCTCTAACTCCCTTCTAACTACCACTTCTTCGGTTCAGTGAGATATGCTGGATTCTAAACGGAGAAGCTTCTCTGACGCTTTTTCACAGAGATTTTGAAACTGAAATCTCCCATGCCGTTTCCACCATAGGCAGCAATGGGCTTCCCCATAGAACTTGCCAACCTGAATTCCTACAGGCTAGATGTGAGAGGCACATTCTGCTGCTTCCTCCCTTAGAGTTAAACTAGCTTCTGAAAGCTCAACCTCCGGGGAGTCTGTGTGGCAGAGATATAGAACACATTTTTCCAAGCCTGTTGGAAGGCATTTGCAGTTTCATTTGGCGTCTAATTTCCCAAACCAAACTGCTTGCAGCTCTAACTCCCTTCTAACTACCACTTCTTCGGTTCAGTGAGATATGCTGGATTCTAAACGGAGAAGCTTCTCTGACGCTTTTTCACAGAGATTTTGAAACTGAAATCTCCCATGCCGTTTCCACCATAGGCAGCAATGGGCTTCCCCATAGAACTTGCCAACCTGAATTCCTACAGGCTAGATGTGGGAGGCACATTCTGCTGCTTCCTCCCTTAGAGTTAAACTTGCTTCTGAAAGCTCAACCTCCGGGGAGTTTGTTTGGCAGAGATATAGAACACACTTTTCCAAGCCTGTTGGAAGGCATTTGCAGTTTCATTTCGCGTCTAATTTCCCAAACCAAACTGCTTGCAGCTCTAACTCCCTTCTAACTACCACTTCTTCGGTTCAGTGAGATATGCTGGATTCTAAACGGAGAAGCTTCTCTGACGCTTTTTCACAGAGATTTTGAAACTGAAATTTCCAAACCCGTTTCCAACGAAGGCGCCAATGGGCTTCCCCATAGAACTTGCCAACCTGAATTCCTACAGGCTAGATGTGAGAGGCACATTCTGCTGCTTCCTCCCTTAGAGTTAAACTAGCTTCTGAAAGCTCAACCTCCGGGGAGTTTGTTTGGCAGAGATATAGAACACACTTTTCCAAGCGTGTTGGAAGGCATTTGCAGTTTCATTTCGCGTCTAATTTCCCAAACCAAACAGCTTGCAGCTCTAACTGCCTTCAAACTACCACTTCTTCGGTTCAGTGAGATATGCTGGATTCTAAACGGAGAAGCTTCTCTGACGCTTTTTCACAGAGATTTTGAAACTGAAATCTCCCATGCTGTTTCCACCATAGCCAGCAATGGGCTTCCCCATAGAACTTGCCAACCTGAATTCCTACAGGCTAGATGTGAGAGGCACATTCTGCTGCTTCCTCCCTTAGAGTTAAACTAGCTTCTGAAAGCTCAACCTCCAGGGAGTCTGTTTGGCAGAGATATAGAACACACTTTTCCAAGAATGTTGGAAGGCATTTGCAGTTTCATTTCGCGTCTAATTTCCCAAACCAAACTGCTTGCAGCTCTAACTGCCTTCTAACTACCACTTCTTCGGTTCAGTGAGATATGCTGGATTCTAAACGGAGAAGCTTCTCTGACGCTTTTTCACAGAGATTTTGAAACTGAAATCTCCCATGCCGTTTCCACCATAGGCAGCAATGGGCTTCCCCATAGAACTTGCCAACCTGAATTCCTACAGGCTAGATGTGAGAGGCACATTCTGCTGCTTCCTCCCTAACAGTTAAGCTTGCTTCTGTAAGCTCAACCTCCGGGGACTCTGTTTGGCAGAGATATAGAAGACACTTTTCCAAGCCTGTTGGAAGGCCTTTGCAGTGTCATTTCGCATCTAATTTCCCAAACCAAACTGCTTGCAGCTCTAACTCCCTTCTAACTACCACTTCTTCGGTTCAGTGAGATATGCTGGATTCTAAACGGAGAAGCTTCTCTGACGCTTTTTCACAGAGATTTTGAAACTGAAATCTCATGCCGTTTCCACCATAGGCAGCAATGGGCTTCCCCATAGAACTTGCCAACCTGAATTCCTACAGGCTAGATGTGAGAGGCACATTCTGCTGCTTCCTCCCTAACAGTTAAGCTTGCTTCTGAAAGCTCAACCTCCGGGGACTCTGTTTGGCAGAGATATAGAACACACTTTTCCAAGCCTGTTGGAAGGCATTTGCAGTTTCATTTCGCGTCTAATTTCCCAAACCAAACTGCTTGCAGCTCTAACTGCCTTCTAACTACCACTTCTTCGGTTCAGTGAGATATGCTGGATTCTAAACGGAGAAGCTTCTCTGACGCTTTTTCACAGAGATTTTGAAACTGAAATTTCCAAACCCGTTTCCAACGAAGGCGCCAATGGGCTTCCCCATAGAACTTGCCAACCGGAATTCCTACAGGCTAGATGTGAGAGGCACATTCTGCTGCTTCCTCCCTTAGAGTTAAACTAGCTTCTGAAAGCTCAACCTCCGGGGAGTTTGTTTGGCAGAGATATAGAACACACTTTTCCAAGCCTGTTGGAAGGCATTTGCAATTTCATTTCGCTTCTAATCTCCCAAACCAAACTGCTTGCAGCTCTAACTGCCTTCTAACTACCACTTCTTCGATTCAGTGAGATATGCTGGATTCTAAACGGAGAAGCTTCTCTGACGCTTTTTCACAGAGATTTTGAAACTGAAATCTCCCATGCCGTTTCCACCATAGCCAGCAATGGGCTTCCCCATAGAACTTGCCAACCTGAATTCCTACAGGCTAGATGTGAGAGGCACATTCTGCTGCTTCCTTCCTTAGAGTTAAACTAGCTTCTGAAAGCTCAACCTCCAGGGAGTCTGTTTGGCACAGATATAGAACACACTTTTCCAAGCCTGTTGGAAGGCCTTTGCAGTGTCATTTCGCATCTAATTTCCCAAACCAAACTGCTTGCAGCTCTAACTCCCTTCTAACTACCACTTCTTCGGTTCAGTGAGATATGCTGGATTCTAAACGGAGAAGCTTCTCTGACGCTTTTTCACAGAGATTTTGAAACTGAAATCTCCCATGCCGTTTCCACCATAGGCAGCAATGGGCTTCCCCATAGAACTTGCCAACCTGAATTCCTACAGGCTAGATGTGAGAGGCACATTCTGCTGCTTCCTCCCTTAGAGGTAAACTTGCTTCTGAAAGCTCAACCTCCGGGGAGTTTGTTTGGCAGAGATATAGAACACACTTTTCCAAGCCTGTTGGAAGGCATTTGCAGTTTCATTTCGCGTCTAATTTCCCAAACCAAACTGCTTGCAGCTCTAACTCCCTTCTAACTACCACTTCTTCGGTTCAGTGAGATATGCTGGATTCTAAACGGAGAAGCTTCTCTGACGCTTTTTCACAGAGATTTTGAAACTGAAATCTCCCATGCCGTTTCCACCATAGGCAGCAATGGGCTTCCCCATAGAACTTGCCAACCTGAATTCCTACAGGCTAGATGTGAGAGGCACATTCTGCTGCTTCCTCCCTTAGAGTTAAACTTGCTTCTGAAAGCTCAACCTCCGGGGAGTTTGTTTGGCAGAGATATAGAACACACTTTTCCAAGCCTGTTGGAAGGCATTTGCAGTTTCATTTTGCGTCTAATTTCCCAAACCAAACTGCTTGCAGCTCTAACTCCCTTCTAACTACCACTTCTTCGGTTCAGTGAGATATGCTGGATTCTAAACGGAGAAGCTTCTCTGACGCTTTTTAACAGAGATTTTGAAACTGAAATTTCCAAACCCGTTTCCAACGAAGGCGCCAATGGGCTTCCCCATAGAACTTGCCAACCTGAATTCCTACAGGCTAGATGTGAGAGGCACATTCTGCTGCTTCCTCCCTTAGAGTTAAACTAGCTTCTGAAAGCTCAACCTCCGGGGAGTTTGTTTGGCAGAGATATAGAACACACTTTTCCAAGCCTGTTGGAAGGCATTTGCAGTTTCATTTCGCTTCTAATCTCCCAAACCAAACTGCTTGCAGCTCTAACTGCCTTCTAACTACCACTTCTTCGGTTCAGTGAGATATGCTGGATTCTAAACGGAGAAGCTTCTCTGACGCTTTTTCACAGAGATTTTGAAACTGAAATCTCCCATGCTGTTTCCACCATAGCCAGCAATGGGCTTCCCCATAGAACTTGCCAACCTGAATTCCTACAGGCTAGATGTGAGAGGCACATTCTGCTGCTTCCTCCCTTAGAGTTAAACTAGCTTCTGAAAGCTCAACCTCCAGGGAGTCTGTTTGGCAGAGATATAGAACACACTTTTCCAAGCCTGTTGGAAGGCATTTGCAGTTTCATTTCGCGTCTAATTTCCCAAACCAAACTGCTTGCAGCTCTAACTGCCTTCTAACTACCACTTCTTCGGTTCAGTGAGATATGCTGGATTCTAAACGGAGAAGCTTCTCTGACGCTTTTTCACAGAGATTTTGAAACTGAAATCTCCCATGCCGTTTCCACCATAGGCAGCAATGGGCTTCCCCATAGAACTTGCCAACCTGAATTCCTACAGGCTAGATGTGAGAGGCACATTCTGCTGCTTCCTCCCTAACAGTTAAGCTTGCTTCTGAAAGCTCAACCTCCGGGGACTCTGTTTGGCACAGATATAGAACACACTTTTCCAAGCCTGTTGGAAGGCCTTTGCAGTGTCATTTCGCATCTAATTTCCCAAACCAAACTGCTTGCAGCTCTAACTCCCTTCTAACTACCACTTCTTCGGTTCAGTGAGATATGCTGGATTCTAAACGGAGAAGCTTCTCTGACGCTTTTTCACAGAGATTTTGAAACTGAAATTTCCAAACCCGTTTCCAACGAAGGCGCCAATGGGCTTCCCCATAGAACTTGCCAACCTGAATTCCTACAGGCTAGATGTGAGAGGCACATTCTGCTGCTTCCTCCCTTAGAGTTAAGCTAGCTTCTGAAAGCTCAACCTCCGGGGAGTCTGTTTGACAGAGATATAGAACACACTTTTCCAAGCCTGTTTTAAGGCATTTGCAGTTTCATTTCGCGTCTAATTTCCCAAACCAAACTGCTTGCAGCTCTAACTCCCTTCTAACTACCACTTCTTCGGTTCAGTGAGATATGCTGGATTCTAAACGGAGAAGCTTCTCTGACGCTTTTTCACAGAGATTTTGAAACTGAAATTTCCCATGCCGTTTTCACCATAGGCAGCAATGGGCTTCCCCATAGAACTTGCCAACCTGAATTCCTACAGGCTAGATGTGAGAGGCACATTCTGCTGCTTCCTCCCTTAGAGTTAAACTTGCTTCTGAAAGCTCAACCTCCAGGGAGTCTGTTTGGCAGAGATATAGAACACACTTTTCCAAGCCTGTTGGAAGGCATTTGCAGTTTCATTTCGCGTCTAATTTCCCAAACCAAACTGCTTGCAGCTCTAACTCCCTTCTAACTACCACTTCTTCGGTTCAGTGAGATATGCTGGATTCTAAACGGAGAAGCTTCTCTGACGCTTTTTCACAGAGATTTTGAAACTGAAATTTCCAAACCCGTTTCCAACGAAGGCGCCAATGGGCTTCCCCATAGAACTTGCCAACCTGAATTCCTACAGGCTAGATGTGAGAGGCACATTCTGCTGCTTCCTCCCTTAGAGTTAAACTAGCTTCTGAAAGCTCAACCTCCGGGGAGTTTGTTTGGCAGAGATATAGAACACACTTTTCCAAGCCTGTTGGAAGGCATTTGCAGTTTCATTTCGCGTCTAATTTCCCAAACCAAACTGCTTGCAGCTCTAACTCCCTTCTAACTACCACTTCTTCGGTTCAGTGAGATATGCTGGATTCTAAACGGAGAAGCTTCTCTGACGCTTTTTCACAGAGATTTTGAAACTGAAATCTCCCATGCCGTTTCCACCATAGGCAGCAATGGGCTTCCCCATAGAACTTGCCAACCTGAATTCCTACAGGCTAGATGTGAGAGGTACATTCTGCTGCTTCCTCCCTTAGAGTTAAACTTGCTTCTGAAAGCTCAACCTCCGGGGAGTTTGTTTGGCAGAGATATAGAACACACTTTTCCAAGCCTGTTGGAAGGCATTTGCAGTTTCATTTCGCGTCTAATTTCCCAAACCAAACTGCTTGCAGCTCTAACTCCCTTCTAACTACCACTTCTTCGGTTCAGTGAGATATGCTGGATTCTAAACGGAGAAGCTTCTCTGACGCTTTTTCACAGAGATTTTGAAACTGAAATTTCCAAACCCGTTTCCAACGAAGGCGCCAATGGGCTTCCCCATAGAACTTGCCAACCTGAATTCCTACAGGCTAGATGTGAGAGGCACATTCTGCTGCTTCCTCCCTTAGAGTTCAACTAGCTTCTGAAAGCTCAACCTCCGGGGAGTTTGTTTGGCAGAGATATAGAACACACTTTTCCAAGCCTGTTGGAAGGCATTTGCAGTTTCATTTCGCGTCTAATTTCCCAAACCAAACTGCTTGCAGCTCTAACTGCCTTCTAACTACCACTTCTTCGGTTCAGTGAGATATGCTGGATTCTAAACGGAGAAGCTTCTCTGACGCTTTTTCACAGAGATTTTGAAACTGAAATCTCCCATGCCGTTTCCACCATAGGCAGCAATGGGCTTCCCCATAGAACTTGCCAACCTGAATTCCTACAGGCTAGATGTGAGAGGCACATTCTTCTGCTTCCTCCCTAACAGTTAAGCTTGCTTCTGAAAGCTCAACCTCCAGGGACTCTGTTTGGCACAGATATAGAACACAATTTTCCAAGCCTGTTGGAAGGCCTTTGCAGTGTCATTTCGCATCTAATTTCCCAAACCAAACTGCTTGAAGCTCTAACTCCCTTCTAACTACCACTTCTTCGGTTCAGTGAGATATGCTGGATTCTAAACGGAGAAGCTTCTCTGACGCTTTTTCACAGAGATTTTGAAACTGAAATCTCCCATGCCGTTTCCACCATAGGCAGCAATGGGCTTCCCCATAGAACTTGCCAACCTGAATTCCTACAGGCTAGATGTGGGAGGCACATTCTGCTGCTTCCTGCCTTAGAGTTAAACTTGCTTCTGAAAGCTCAACCTCCGGGGAGTTTGTTTGGCAGAGATATAGAACACACTTTTCCAAGCCTGTTGGAAGGCATTTGCAGTTTCATTTCGCGTCTAATTTCCCAAACCAAACTGCTTGCAGCTCTAACTCCCTTCTAACTACCACTTCTTCGGTTCAGTGAGATATGCTGGATTCTAAACGGAGAAGCTTCTCTGACGCTTTTTCACAGAGATTTTGAAACTGAAATTTCCAAACCCGTTTCCAACGAAGGCGCCAATGGGCTTCCCCATAGAACTTGCCAACCTGAATTCCTACAGGCTAGATGTGAGAGGCACATTCTGCTGCTTCCTCCCTTAGAGTTAAACTAGCTTCTGAAAGCTCAACCTCCGGGGAGTTTGTTTGGCAGAGATATAGAACACACTTTTCCAAGCCTGTTGGAAGGCATTTGCAGTTTCATTTCGCGTCTAATTTCCCAAACCAAACAGCTTGCAGCTCTAACTGCCTTCAAACTACCACTTCTTCGGTTCAGTGAGATATGCTGGATTCTAAACGGAGAAGCTTCTCTGACGCTTTTTCACAGAGATTTTGAAACTGAAATCTCCCATGCTGTTTCCACCATAGCCAGCAATGGGCTTCCCCATAGAACTTGCCAACCTGAATTCCTACAGGCTAGATGTGAGAGGCACATTCTGCTGCTTCCTCCCTTAGAGTTAAACTAGCTTCTGAAAGCTCAACCTCCAGGGAGTCTGTTTGGCAGAGATATAGAACACACTTTTCCAAGAATGTTGGAAGGCATTTGAAGTTTCATTTCGCGTCTAATTTCCCAAACCAAACTGCTTGCAGCTCTAACTGCCTTCTAACTACCACTTCTTCGGTTCAGTGAGATATGCTGGATTCTAAACGGAGAAGCTTCTCTGACGCTTTTTCACAGAGATTTTGAAACTGAAATCTCCCATGCCGTTTCCACCATAGGCAGCAATGGGCTTCCCCATAGAACTTGCCAACCTGAATTCCTACAGGCTAGATGTGAGAGGCACATTCTGCTGCTTCCTCCCTAACAGTTAAGCTTGCTTCTGTAAGCTCAACCTCCGGGGACTCTGTTTGGCAGAGATATAGAAGACAATTTTCCAAGCCTGTTGGAAGGCCTTTGCAGTGTCATTTCGCATCTAATTTCCCAAACCAAACTGCTTGCAGCTCTAACTCCCTTCTAACTACCACTTCTTCGGTTCAGTGAGATATGCTGGATTCTAAACGGAGAAGCTTCTCTGACGCTTTTTCACAGAGATTTTGAAACTGAAATCTCATGCCGTTTCCACCATAGGCAGCAATGGGCTTCCCCATAGAACTTGCCAACCTGAATTCCTACAGGCTAGATGTGAGAGGCACATTCTGCTGCTTCCTCCCTAACAGTTAAGCTTGCTTCTGAAAGCTCAACCTCCGGGGACTCTGTTTGGCAGAGATATAGAACACACTTTTCCAAGCCTGTTGGAAGGCATTTGCAGTTTCATTTCGCGTCTAATTTCCCAAACCAAACTGCTTGCAGCTCTAACTGCCTTCTAACTACCACTTCTTCGGTTCAGTGAGATATGCTGGATTCTAAACGGAGAAGCTTCTCTGACGCTTTTTCACAGAGATTTTGAAACTGAAATCTCCCATGCCGTTTCCACCATAGGCAGCAATGGGCTTCCCCATAGAACTTGCCAACCTGAATTCCTACAGGCTAGATGTGAGAGGCACATTCTGCTGCTTCCTCCCTTAGAGTTAAACTAGCTTCTGAAAGCTCAACCTCCGGGGAGTCTGTTTGGCAGAGATATAGAACACATTTTTCCAAGCCTGTTGGAAGGCATTTGCAGTTTCATTTCGCGTCTAATTTCCCAAACCAAACTGCTTGCAGCTCTAACTCCCTTCTAACTACCACTTCTTCGGTTCAGTGAGATATGCTGGATTCTAAACGGAGAAGCTTCTCTGACGCTTTTTCACAGAGATTTTGAAACTGAAATCTCCCATGCCGTTTCCACCATAGGCAGCAATGGGCTTCCCCATAGAACATGCCAACCTGAATTCCTACAGGCTAGATGTGAGAGGCACATTCTGCTGCTTCCTCCCTTAGAGTTAAACTTGCTTCTGAAAGCTCAACCTCCGGGGAGTTTGTTTGGCAGAGATATAGAACACACTTTTCCAAGCCTGTTGGAAGGCATTTGCAGTTTCATTTTGCGTCTAATTTCCCAAACCAAACTGCTTGCAGCTCTAACTCCCTTCTAACTAAGACTTCTTCGGTTCAGTGAGATATGCTGGATTCTAAACGGAGAAGCTTCTCTGACGCTTTTTCACAGAGATTTTGAAACTGAAATTTCCAAACCCGTTTCCAACGAAGGCGCCAATGGGCTTCCCCATAGAACTTGCCAACCTGAATTCCTACAGGCTAGATGTGAGAGGCACATTCTGCTGCTTCCTCCCTTAGAGTTAAACTAGCTTCTGAAAGCTCAACCTCCGGGGAGTTTGTTTGGCAGAGATATAGAACACACTTTTCCAAGCCTGTTGGAAGGCATTTGCAGTTTCATTTCGCGTCTAATTTCCCTAACCAAACTGCTTGCAGCTCTAACTGCCTTCTAACTACCACTTCTTCGGTTCAGTGAGATATGCTGGATTCTAAACGGAGAAGCTTCTCTGACGCTTTTTCACAGAGATTTTGAAACTGAAATCTCCCATGCCGTTTCCACCATAGGCAGCAATGGGCTTCCCCATAGAACTTGCCAACCTGAATTCCTACAGGCTAGATGTGAGAGGCACATTCTGCTGCTTCCTCCCTTAGAGTTAAACTAGCTTCTGAAAGCTCAACCTCCAGGGAGTCTGTTTGGCAGAGATATAGAACACACTTTTCCAAGCCTGTTGGAAGGCCTTTGCAGTGTCATTTCGCATCTAATTTCCCAAACCAAACTGCTTGCAGCTCTAACTCCCTTCTAACTACCACTTCTTCGGTTCAGTGAGATATGCTGGATTCTAAACGGAGAAGCTTCTCTGACGCTTTTTCACAGAGATTTTGAAACTGAAATTTCCAAACACGTTTCCAACGAAGGCGCCAATGGGCTTCCCCATAGAACTTGCCAACCTGAATTCCTACAGGGTAGATGTGAGAGGCACATTCTGCTGCTTCCTCCCTTAGAGTTCAACTAGCTTCTGAAAGCTCAACCTCCGGGGAGTTTGTTTGGCAGAGATATAGAACACACTTTTCCAAGCCTGTTGGAAGGCATTTGCAGTTTCATTTCGCGTCTAATTTCCCAAACCAAACTGCTTGCAGCTCTAACTGCCTTCTAACTACCACTTCTTCGGTTCAGTGAGATATGCTGGATTCTAAACGGAGAAGCTTCTCTGACGCTTTTTCACAGAGATTTTGAAACTGAAATCTCCCATGCCGTTTCCACCATAGGCAGCAATGGGCTTCCCCATAGAACTTGCCAACCTGAATTCCTACAGGCTAGATGTGAGAGGCACATTCTTCTGCTTCCTCCCTAACAGTTAAGCTTGCTTCTGAAAGCTCAACCTCCAGGGACTCTGTTTGGCACAGATATAGAACACAATTTTCCAAGCCTGTTGGAAGGCCTTTGCAGTGTCATTTCGCATCTAATTTCCCAAACCAAACTGCTTGAAGCTCTAACTCCCTTCTAACTACCACTTCTTCGGTTCAGTGAGATATGCTGGATTCTAAACGGAGAAGCTTCTCTGACGCTTTTTCACAGAGATTTTGAAACTGAAATCTCCCATGCCGTTTCCACCATAGGCAGCAATGGGCTTCCCCATAGAACTTGCCAACCTGAATTCCTACAGGCTAGATGTGAGAGGCACATTCTGCTGCTTCCTACCTTAGAGTTAAACTTGCTTCTGAAAGCTCAACCTCCGGGGAGTTTGTTTGGCAGAGATATAGAACACACTTTTCCAAGCCTGTTGGAAGGCATTTGCAGTTTCATTTCGCGTCTAATTTCCCAAACCAAACTGCTTGCAGCTCTAACTCCCTTCTAACTACCACTTCTTCGGTTCAGTGAGATATGCTGGATTCTAAACGGAGAAGCTTCTCTGACGCTTTTTCACAGAGATTTTGAAACTGAAATTTCCAAACCCGTTTCCAACGAAGGCGCCAATGGGCTTCCCCATAGAACTTGCCAACCTGAATTCCTACAGGCTAGATGTGAGAGGCACATTCTGCTGCTTCCTCCCTTAGAGTTAAACTAGCTTCTGAAAGCTCAACCTCCGGGGAGTTTGTTTGGCAGAGATATAGAACACACTTTTCCAAGCCTGTTGGAAGGCATTTGCAGTTTCATTTCGCGTCTAATTTCCCTAACCAAACTGCTTGCAGCTCTATCTGCCTTCTAACTACCACTTCTTCGGTTCAGTGAGATATGCTGGATTCTAAACGGAGAAGCTTCTCTGACGCTTTTTCACAGAGATTTTGAAACTGAAATCTCCCATGCCGTTTCCACCATAGGCAGCAATGGGCTTCCCCATAGAACTTGCCAACCTGAATTCCTACAGGCTAGATGTGAGAGGCACATTCTGCTGCTTCCTCCCTTAGAGTTAAACTAGCTTCTGAAAGCTCAACCTCCGGGGAGTCTGTGTGGCAGAGATATAGAACACATTTTTCCAAGCCTGTTGGAAGGCATTTGCAGTTTCATTTCGCGTCTAATTTCCCAAACCAAACTGCTTGCAGCTCTAACTCCCTTCTAACTACCACTTCTTCGGTTCAGTGAGATATGCTGGATTCTAAACGGAGAAGCTTCTCTGACGCTTTTTCACAGAGATTTTGAAACTGAAATCTCCCATGCCGTTTCCACCATAGGCAGCAATGGGCTTCCCCATAGAACTTGCCAACCTGAATTCCTACAGGCTAGATGTGGGAGGCACATTGTGCTGCTTCCTCCCTTAGAGTTAAACTTGCTTCTGAAAGCTCAACCTCCGGGGAGTTTGTTTGGCAGAGATATAGAACACACTTTTCCAAGCCTGTTGGAAGGCATTTGCAGTTTCATTTCGCGTCTAATTTCCCAAACCAAACTGCTTGCAGCTCTAACTCCCTTCTAACTACCACTTCTTCGGTTCAGTGAGATATGCTGGATTCTAAACGGAGAAGCTTCTCTGACGCTTTTTCACAGAGATTTTGAAACTGAAATTTCCAAACCCGTTTCCAACGAAGGCGCCAATGGGCTTCCCCATAGAACTTGCCAACCTGAATTCCTACAGGCTAGATGTGAGAGGCACATTCTGCTGCTTCCTCCCTTAGAGTTAAACTAGCTTCTGAAAGCTCAACCTCCGGGGAGTTTGTTTGGCAGAGATATAGAACACACTTTTCCAAGCCTGTTGGAAGGCATTTGCAGTTTCATTTCGCGTCTAATTTCCCAAACCAAACAGCTTGCAGCTCTAACTGCCTTCAAACTACCACTTCTTCGGTTCAGTGAGATATGCTGGATTCTAAACGGAGAAGCTTCTCTGACGCTTTTTCACAGAGATTTTGAAACTGAAATCTCCCATGCTGTTTCCACCATAGCCAGCAATGGGCTTCCCCATAGAACTTGCCAACCTGAATTCCTACAGGCTAGATGTGAGAGGCACATTCTGCTGCTTCCTCCCTTAGAGTTAAACTAGCTTCTGAAAGCTCAACCTCCAGGGAGTCTGTTTGGCAGAGATATAGAACACACTTTTCCAAGAATGTTGGAAGGCATTTGCAGTTTCATTTCGCGTCTAATTTCCCAAACCAAACTGCTTGCAGCTCTAACTGCCTTCTAACTACCACTTCTTCGGTTCAGTGAGATATGCTGGATTCTAAACGGAGAAGCTTCTCTGACGCTTTTTCACAGAGATTTTGAAACTGAAATCTCCCATGCCGTTTCCACCATAGGCAGCAATGGGCTTCCCCATAGAACTTGCCAACCTGAATTCCTACAGGCTAGATGTGAGAGGCACATTCTGCTGTTTCCTCCCTAACAGTTAAGCTTGCTTCTGTAAGCTCAACCTCCGGGGACTCTGTTTGGCAGAGATATAGAAGACACTTTTCCAAGCCTGTTGGAAGGCCTTTGCAGTGTCATTTCGCATCTAATTTCCCAAACCAAACTGCTTGCAGCTCTAACTCCCTTCTAACTACCACTTCTTCGGTTCAGTGAGATATGCTGGATTCTAAACGGAGAAGCTTCTCTGACGCTTTTTCACAGAGATTTTGAAACTGAAATCTCATGCCGTTTCCACCATAGGCAGCAATGGGCTTCCCCATAGAACTTGCCAACCTGAATTCCTACAGGCTAGATGTGAGAGGCACATTCTGCTGCTTCCTCCCTAACAGTTAAGCTTGCTTCTGAAAGCTCAACCTCCGGGGACTCTGTTTGGCAGAGATATAGAACACACTTTTCCAAGCCTGTTGGAAGGCATTTGCAGTTTCATTTCGCGTCTAATTTCCCAAACCAAACTGCTTGCAGCTCTAACTGCCTTCTAACTACCACTTCTTCGGTTCAGTGAGATATGCTGGATTCTAAACGGAGAAGCTTCTCTGACGCTTTTTCACAGAGATTTTGAAACTGAAATCTCCCATGCCGTTTCCACCATAGGCAGCAATGGGCTTCCCCATAGAACTTGCCAACCTGAATTCCTACAGGCTAGATGTGAGAGGCACATTCTGCTGCTTCCTCCCTTAGAGTTAAACTAGCTTCTGAAAGCTCAACCTCCGGGGAGTCTGTTTGGCAGAGATATAGAACACATTTTTCCAAGCCTGTTGGAAGGCATTTGCAGTTTCATTTTGCGTCTAATTTCCCAAACCAAACTGCTTGCAGCTCTAACTCCCTTCTAACTACCACTTCTTCGGTTCAGTGAGATATGCTGGATTCTAAACGGAGAAGCTTCTCTGACGCTTTTTCACAGAGATTTTGAAACTGAAATTTCCAAACCCGTTTCCAACGAAGGCGCCAATGGGCTTCCCCATAGAACTTGCCAACCTGAATTCCTACAGGCTAGATGTGAGAGGCACATTCTGCTTCTTCCTCCCTTAGAGTTAAACTAGCTTCTGAAAGCTCAACCTCCGGGGAGTTTGTTTGGCAGAGATATAGAACACAATTTTCCAAGCCTGTTGGAAGGCATTTGCAGTTTCATTTCGCGTCTAATTTCCCAAACCAAACTGCTTGCAGCTCTAACTGCCTTCTAACTACCACTTCTTCGGTTCAGTGAGATATGCTGGATTCTAAACGGAGAAGCTTCTCTGACGCTTTTTCACAGAGATTTTGAAACTGAAATCTCCCATGCTGTTTACACCATAGCCAGCAATGGGCTTCCCCATGGAACTTGCCAACCTGAATTCCTACAGGCTAGATGTGAGAGGCACATTCTGCTGCTTCCTCCCTTAGAGTTAAACTAGCTTCTGAAAGCTCAACCTCCAGGGAGTCTGTTTGGCAGAGATATAGAACACACTTTTCCACGCCTGTTGGAAGGCATTTGCAGTTTCATTTCGCGTCTAATTTCCCAAACCAAACTGCTTGCAGCTCTAACTGCCTTCTAACTACCACTTCTTCGGTTCAGTGAGATATGCTGGATTCTAAACGGAGAAGCTTCTCTGACGCTTTTTCACAGAGATTTTGAAACTGAAATCTCCCATGCCGTTTCCACCATAGGCAGCAATGGGCTTCCCCATAGAACTTGCCAACCTGAATTCCTACAGGCTAGATGTGAGAGGCATATTCTGCTGCTTCCTCCCTAACAGTTAAGCTTGCTTCTGAAAGCTCAACCTCCGGGGACTCTGTTTGGCACAGATATAGAACACACTTTTCCAAGCCTGTTGGAAGGCCTTTGCAGTGTCATTTCGCATCTAATTTCCCAAACCAAACTGCTTGCAGCTCTAACTCCCTTCTAACTAACACTTCTTCGGTTCAGTGAGAGATGCTGGATTCTAAACGGAGAAGCTTCTCTGACGCTTTTTCACAGAGATTTTGAAACTGAAATCTCATGCCGTTTCCACCATAGGCAGCAATGGGCTTCCCCATAGAACTTGCCAACCTGAATTCCTACAGGCTAGATGTGAGAGGCACATTCTGCTGCTTCCTCCCTAACAGTTAAGCTTGCTTCTGAAAGCTCAACCTCCGGGGACTCTGTTTGGCAGAGATATAGAACACACTTTTCCAAGCCTGTTGGAAGGCATTTGCAGTTTCATTTCGCTTCTAATTTCCCAAACCAAACTGCTTGCAGCTCTAACTGCCTTCTAACTACCACTTCTTCGGTTCAGTGAGATATGCTGGATTCTAAACGGAGAAGCTTCTCTGACGCTTTTTCACAGAGATTTTGAAACTGAAATCTCCCATGCCGTTTCCACCATAGGCAGCAATGGGCTTCCCCATAGAACTTGCCAACCTGAATTCCTACAGGCTAGATGTGAGAGGCACATTCTGCTGCTTCCTCCCTTAGAGTTAAACTAGCTTCTGAAAGCTCAACCTCCGGGGAGTCTGTTTGGCAGAGATATAGAACACATTTTTCCAAGCCTGTTGGAAGGCATTTGCAGTTTCATTTCGCGTCTAATTTCCCAAACCAAACTGCTTGCAGCTCTAACTCCCTTCTAACTACCACTTCTTCGGTTCAGTGAGATATGCTGGATTCTAAACGGAGAAGCTTCTCTGACGCTTTTTCACAGAGATTTTGAAACTGAAATCTCCCATGCCGTTTCCACCATAGGCAGCAATGGGCTTCCCCATAGAACTTGCCAACCTGAATTCCTACAGGCTAGATGTGGGAGGCACATTGTGCTGCTTCCTCCCTTAGAGTTAAACTTGCTTCTGAAAGCTCAACCTCCGGGGAGTTTGTTTGGCAGAGATATAGAACACACTTTTCCAAGCCTGTTGGAAGGCATTTGCAGTTTCATTTCGCGTCTAATTTCCCAAACCAAACTGCTTGCAGCTCTAACTCCCTTCTAACTACCACTTCTTCGGTTCAGTGAGATATGCTGGATTCTAAACGGAGAAGCTTCTCTGACGCTTTTTCACAGAGATTTTGAAACTGAAATTTCCAAACCCGTTTCCAACGAAGGCGCCAATGGGCTTCCCCATAGAACTTGCCAACCTGAATTCCTACAGGCTAGATGTGAGAGGCACATTCTGCTGCTTCCTCCCTTAGAGTTAAACTAGCTTCTGAAAGCTCAACCTCCGGGGAGTTTGTTTGGCAGAGATATAGAACACACTTTTCCAAGCCTGTTGGAAGGCATTTGCAGTTTCATTTCGCGTCTAATTTCCCAAACCAAACAGCTTGCAGCTCTAACTGCCTTCAAACTACCACTTCTTCGGTTCAGTGAGATATGCTGGATTCTAAACGGAGAAGCTTCTCTGACGCTTTTTCACAGAGATTTTGAAACTGAAATCTCCCATGCTGTTTCCACCATAGCCAGCAATGGGCTTCCCCATAGAACTTGCCAACCTGAATTCCTACAGGCTAGATGTGAGAGGCACATTCTGCTGCTTCCTCCCTTAGAGTTAAACTAGCTTCTGAAAGCTCAACCTCCAGGGAGTCTGTTTGGCAGAGATATAGAACACACTTTTCCAAGAATGTTGGAAGGCATTTGCAGTTTCATTTCGCGTCTAATTTCCCAAACCAAACTGCTTGCAGCTCTAACTGCCTTCTAACTACCACTTCTTCGGTTCAGTGAGATATGCTGGATTCTAAACGGAGAAGCTTCTCTGACGCTTTTTCACAGAGATTTTGAAACTGAAATCTCCCATGCCGTTTCCACCATAGGCAGCAATGGGCTTCCCCATAGAACTTGCCAACCTGAATTCCTACAGGCTAGATGTGAGAGGCACATTCTGCTGTTTCCTCCCTAACAGTTAAGCTTGCTTCTGTAAGCTCAACCTCCGGGGACTCTGTTTGGCAGAGATATAGAAGACACTTTTCCAAGCCTGTTGGAAGGCCTTTGCAGTGTCATTTCGCATCTAATTTCCCAAACCAAACTGCTTGCAGCTCTAACTCCCTTCTAACTACCACTTCTTCGGTTCAGTGAGATATGCTGGATTCTAAACGGAGAAGCTTCTCTGACGCTTTTTCACAGAGATTTTGAAACTGAAATCTCATGCCGTTTCCACCATAGGCAGCAATGGGCTTCCCCATAGAACTTGCCAACCTGAATTCCTACAGGCTAGATGTGAGAGGCACATTCTGCTGCTTCCTCCCTAACAGTTAAGCTTGCTTCTGAAAGCTCAACCTCCGGGGACTCTGTTTGGCAGAGATATAGAACACACTTTTCCAAGCCTGTTGGAAGGCATTTGCAGTTTCATTTCGCGTCTAATTTCCCAAACCAAACTGCTTGCAGCTCTAACTGCCTTCTAACTACCACTTCTTCGGTTCAGTGAGATATGCTGGATTCTAAACGGAGAAGCTTCTCTGACGCTTTTTCACAGAGATTTTGAAACTGAAATCTCCCATGCCGTTTCCACCATAGGCAGCAATGGGCTTCCCCATAGAACTTGCCAACCTGAATTCCTACAGGCTAGATGTGAGAGGCACATTCTGCTGCTTCCTCCCTTAGAGTTAAACTAGCTTCTGAAAGCTCAACCTCCGGGGAGTCTGTTTGGCAGAGATATAGAACACATTTTTCCAAGCCTGTTGGAAGGCATTTGCAGTTTCATTTTGCGTCTAATTTCCCAAACCAAACTGCTTGCAGCTCTAACTCCCTTCTAACTACCACTTCTTCGGTTCAGTGAGATATGCTGGATTCTAAACGGAGAAGCTTCTCTGACGCTTTTTCACAGAGATTTTGAAACTGAAATTTCCAAACCCGTTTCCAACGAAGGCGCCAATGGGCTTCCCCATAGAACTTGCCAACCTGAATTCCTACAGGCTAGATGTGAGAGGCACATTCTGCTTCTTCCTCCCTTAGAGTTAAACTAGCTTCTGAAAGCTCAACCTCCGGGGAGTTTGTTTGGCAGAGATATAGAACACAATTTTCCAAGCCTGTTGGAAGGCATTTGCAGTTTCATTTCGCGTCTAATTTCCCAAACCAAACTGCTTGCAGCTCTAACTGCCTTCTAACTACCACTTCTTCGGTTCAGTGAGATATGCTGGATTCTAAACGGAGAAGCTTCTCTGACGCTTTTTCACAGAGATTTTGAAACTGAAATCTCCCATGCTGTTTACACCATAGCCAGCAATGGGCTTCCCCATGGAACTTGCCAACCTGAATTCCTACAGGCTAGATGTGAGAGGCACATTCTGCTGCTTCCTCCCTTAGAGTTAAACTAGCTTCTGAAAGCTCAACCTCCAGGGAGTCTGTTTGGCAGAGATATAGAACACACTTTTCCACGCCTGTTGGAAGGCATTTGCAGTTTCATTTCGCGTCTAATTTCCCAAACCAAACTGCTTGCAGCTCTAACTGCCTTCTAACTACCACTTCTTCGGTTCAGTGAGATATGCTGGATTCTAAACGGAGAAGCTTCTCTGACGCTTTTTCACAGAGATTTTGAAACTGAAATCTCCCATGCCGTTTCCACCATAGGCAGCAATGGGCTTCCCCATAGAACTTGCCAACCTGAATTCCTACAGGCTAGATGTGAGAGGCATATTCTGCTGCTTCCTCCCTAACAGTTAAGCTTGCTTCTGAAAGCTCAACCTCCGGGGACTCTGTTTGGCACAGATATAGAACACACTTTTCCAAGCCTGTTGGAAGGCCTTTGCAGTGTCATTTCGCATCTAATTTCCCAAACCAAACTGCTTGCAGCTCTAACTCCCTTCTAACTAACACTTCTTCGGTTCAGTGAGAGATGCTGGATTCTAAACGGAGAAGCTTCTCTGACGCTTTTTCACAGAGATTTTGAAACTGAAATCTCATGCCGTTTCCACCATAGGCAGCAATGGGCTTCCCCATAGAACTTGCCAACCTGAATTCCTACAGGCTAGATGTGAGAGGCACATTCTGCTGCTTCCTCCCTAACAGTTAAGCTTGCTTCTGAAAGCTCAACCTCCGGGGACTCTGTTTGGCAGAGATATAGAACACACTTTTCCAAGCCTGTTGGAAGGCATTTGCAGTTTCATTTCGCTTCTAATTTCCCAAACCAAACTGCTTGCAGCTCTAACTGCCTTCTAACTACCACTTCTTCGGTTCAGTGAGATATGCTGGATTCTAAACGGAGAAGCTTCTCTGACGCTTTTTCACAGAGATTTTGAAACTGAAATCTCCCATGCCGTTTCCACCATAGGCAGCAATGGGCTTCCCCATAGAACTTGCCAACCTGAATTCCTACAGGCTAGATGTGAGAGGCACATTCTGCTGCTTCCTCCCTTAGAGTTAAACTAGCTTCTGAAAGCTCAACCTCCGGGGAGTCTGTTTGGCAGAGATATAGAACACATTTTTCCAAGCCTGTTGGAAGGCATTTGCAGTTTCATTTCGCGTCTAATTTCCCAAACCAAACTGCTTGCAGCTCTAACTCCCTTCTAACTACCACTTCTTCGGTTCAGTGAGATATGCTGGATTCTAAACGGAGAAGCTTCTCTGACGCTTTTTCACAGAGATTTTGAAACTGAAATCTCCCATGCCGTTTCCACCATAGGCAGCAATGGGCTTCCCCATAGAACTTGCCAACCTGAATTCCTACAGGCTAGATGTGAGAGGCACATTCTGCTGCTTCCTCCCTTAGAGTTAAACTTGCTTCTGAAAGCTCAACCTCCGGGGAGTTTGTTTGGCAGAGATATAGAACACACTTTTCCAAGCCTGTTGGAAGGCATTTGCAGTTTCATTTTGCGTCTAATTTCCCAAACCAAACTGCTTGCAGCTCTAACTCCCTTCTAACTACCACTTCTTCGGTTCAGTGAGATATGCTGGATTCTAAACGGAGAAGCTTCTCTGACGCTTTTTCACAGAGATTTTGAAACTGAAATTTCCAAACCCGTTTCCAACGAAGGCGCCAATGGGCTTCCCCATAGAACTTGCCAACCTGAATTCCTACAGGCTAGATGTGAGAGGCACATTCTGCTGCTTCCTCCCTTAGAGTTAAACTAGCTTCTGAAAGCTCAACCTCCGGGGAGTTTGTTCGGCAGAGATATAGAACACACTTTTCCAAGCCTGTTGGAAGGCATTTGCAGTTTCATTTCGCGTCTAATTTCCCAAACCAAACTGCTTGCAGCTCTAACTGCCTTCTAACTACCACTTCTTCGGTTCAGTGAGATATGCTGGATTCTAAACGGAGAAGCTTCTCTGACGCTTTTTCACAGAGATTTTGAAACTGAAATCTCCCATGCTGTTTCCACCATAGCCAGCAATGGGCTTCCCCATAGAACTTGCCAACCTGAATTCCTACAGGCTAGATGTGAGAGGCACATTCTGCTGCTTCCTCCCTTAGAGTTAAACTAGCTTCTGAAAGCTCAACCTCCAGGGAGTCTGTTTGGCAGAGATATAGAACACACTTTTCCAAGCCTGTTGGAAGGCATTTGCAGTTTCATTTCGCGTCTAATTTCCCAAACCAAACTGCTTGCAGCTCTAACTGCCCTCTAACTACCACTTCTTCGGTTCAGTGAGATATGCTGGATTCTAAACGGAGAAGCTTCTCTGACGCTTTTTCACAGAGATTTTGAAACTGAAATCTCCCATGCCGTTTCCACCATAGGCAGCAATGGGCTTCCCCATAGAACTTGCCAACCTGAATTCCTACAGGCTAGATGTGAGAGGCACATTCTGCTGCTTCCTCCCTAACAGTTAAGCTTGCTTCTGAAAGCTCAACCTCCGGGGACTCTGTTTGGCACAGATATAGAACACACTTTTCCAAGCCTGTTGGAAGGCCTTTGCAGTGTCATTTCGCATCTAATTTCCCAAACCAAACTGCTTGCAGCTCTAACTCCCTTCTAACTACCACTTCTTCGGTTCAGTGAGATATGCTGGATTCTAAACGGAGAAGCTTCTCTGACGCTTTTTCACAGAGATTTTGAAACTGAAGTCTCCCATGCCGTTTCCACCATAGGCAGCAATGGGCTTCCCCATAGAACTTGCCAACCTGAATTCCTACAGGCTAGATGTGAGAGGCACATTCTGCTGCTTCCTCCCTTAGAGTTAAACTTGCTTCTGAAAGCTCAACCTCCGGGGAGTTTGTTTGGCAGAGATATAGAACACACTTTTCCAAGCCTGTTGGAAGGCATTTGCAGTTTCATTTCGCGTCTAATTTCCCAAACCAAACTGCTTGCAGCTCTAACTCCCTTCTAACTACCACTTCTTCGGTTCAGTGAGATATGCTGGATTCTAAACGGAGAAGCTTCTCTGACGCTTTTTCACAGAGATTTTGAAACTGAAATCTCCCATGCCGTTTCCACCATAGGCAGCAATGGGCTTCCCCATAGAACTTGCCAACCTGAATTCCTACATTCTAGATGTGAGAGGCACATTCTGCTGCTTCCTCCGTTAGAGTTAAACTTGCTTCTGAAAGCTCAACCTCTGGGGAGTTTGTTTGGCAGAGATATAGAACACACTTTTCCACGCCTGTTGGAAGGCATTTGCAGTTTCATTTCGCGTCTAATTTCCCAAACCAAACTGCTTGCAGCTCTAACTCCCTTCTAACTACCACTTCTTCGGTTCAGTGAGATATGCTGGATTCTAAACGGAGAAGCTTCTCTGACGCTTTTTCACAGAGATTTTGAAACTGAAATTTCCAAACCCATTTCCAACGAAGGCGCCAATGGGCTTCCCCATAGAACTTGCCAACCTGAATTCCTACAGGCTAGATGTGAGAGGCACATTCTGCTGCTTCCTCCCTTAGAGTTAAGCTAGCTTCTGAAAGCTCAACCTCCGGGGAGTCTGTTTGGCAGAGATATAGAACACACTTTTCCAAGCCTGTTTTAAGGCATTTGCAGTTTCATTTCGCGTCTAATTTCCCAAACCAAACTGCTTGCAGCTCTAACTCCCTTCTAACTACCACTTCTTCGCTTCAGTGAGATATGCTGGATTCTAAACGGAGAAGCTTCTCTGACGCTTTTTCACAGAGATTTTGAAACTGAAATTTCCCATGCCGTTTTCACCATAGGCAGCAATGGGCTTCCCCATAGAACTTGCCACCCTGAATTCCTACAGGCTAGATGTGAGAGGCACATTCTGCTGCTTCCTCCCTTAGAGTTAAACTTGCTTCTGAAAGCTCAACCTCCGGGGAGTCTGTTTGGCAGAGATATAGAACACACTTTTCCAAGCCTGTTGGAAGGCATTTGCAGTTTCATTTCGCGTCTAATTTCCCAAACCAAACTGCTTGCAGCTCTAACTCCCTTCTAACTACCACTTCGGTTCAGTGAGATATGCTGGATTCTAAACGGAGAAGCTTCTCTGACGCTTTTTCACAGAGATTTTGAAACTGAAATTTCCAAACCCGTTTCCAACGAAGGCGCCAATGGGCTTCCCCTTAGAACTTGCCAACCTGAATTCCTACAGGCTAGAGTTGAGAGACACATTCTGCTGCTTCCTCCCTTAGAGTTAAACTAGCTTCTGAAAGCTCAACCTCCTGGGAGTTTGTTTGGCAGAGATATAGAACACACTTTTCCAAGCCTGTTGGAAGGCATTTGCAGTTTCATTTCGCGTCTAATTTCCCAAACCAAACTGCTTGCAGCTCTAACTCCCTTCTAACTACCACTTCTTCGGTTCAGTGAGATATGCTGGATTCTAAACGGAGAAGCTTCTCTGACGCTTTTTCACAGAGATTTTGAAACTGAAATCTCCCATGCCGTTTCCACCATAGGCAGCAATGGGCTTCCCCATAGAACTTGCCAACCTGAATTCCTACACGCTTGATGTGAGAGGCACATTCTGCTGCTTCCTCCCTTAGAGTTAAACTAGCTTCTGAAAGCTCAACCTCCGGGGAGTCTGTTTGGCAGAGATATAGAACACATTTTTCCAAGCCTGTTGGAAGGCATTTGCAGTTTCATTTTGCGTCTAATTTCCCAAACCAAACTGCTTGCAGCTCTAACTCCCTTCTAACTACCACTTCTTCGGTTCAGTGAGATATGCTGGATTCTAAACGGAGAAGCTTCTCTGACGCTTTTTCACAGAGATTTTGAAACTGAAATTTCCAAACCCGTTTCCAACGAAGGCGCCAATGGGCTTCCCCATAGAACTTGCCAACCTGAATTCCTACAGGCTAGATGTGAGAGACACATTCTGCTTCTTCCTCCCTTAGAGTTAAACTAGCTTCTGAAAGCTCAACCTCCGGGGAGTTTGTTTGGCAGAGATATAGAACACACTTTTCCAAGCCTGTTGGAAGGCATTTGCAGTTTCATTTCGCGTCTAATTTCCCAAACCAAACTGCTTGCAGCTCTAACTGCCTTCTAACTACCACTTCTTCGGTTCAGTGAGATATGCTGGATTCTAAACGGAGAAGCTTCTCTGACGCTTTTTCACAGAGATTTTGAAACTGAAATCTCATGCCGTTTCCACCATAGGCAGCAATGGGCTTCCCCATAGAACTTGCCAACCTGAATTCCTACAGGCTAGATGTGAGAGGCACATTCTGCTGCTTCCTCCCTAACAGTTAAGCTTGCTTCTGAAAGCTCAACCTCCGGGGACTCTGTTTGGCAGAGATATAGAACACACTTTTCCAAGCCTGTTGGAAGGCATTTGCAGTTTCATTTCGCGTCTAATTTCCCAAACCAAACTGCTTGCAGCTCTAACTGCCTTCTAACTACCACTTCTTCGGTTCAGTGAGATATGCTGGATTCTAAACGGAGAAGCTTCTCTGACGCTTTTTCACAGAGATTTTGAAACTGAAATCTCCCATGCCGTTTCCACCATAGGCAGCAATGGGCTTCCCCATAGAACTTGCCAACCTGAATTCCTACAGGCTAGATGTGAGAGGCACATTCTGCTGCTTCCTCCCTTAGAGTTAAACTAGCTTCTGAAAGCTCAACCTCCGGGGAGTCTGTTTGGCAGAGATATAGAACACATTTTTCCAAGCCTGTTGGAAGGCATTTGCAGTTTCATTTTGCGTCTAATTTCCCAAACCAAACTGCTTGCAGCTCTAACTCCCTTCTAACTACCACTTCTTCGGTTCAGTGAGATATGCTGGATTCTAAACGGAGAAGCTTCTCTGACGCTTTTTCACAGAGATTTTGAAACTGAAATTTCCAAACCCGTTTCCAACGAAGGCGCCAATGGGCTTCCCCATAGAACTTGCCAACCTGAATTCCTACAGGCTAGATGTGAGAGGCACATTCTGCTTCTTCCTCCCTTAGAGTTAAACTAGCTTCTGAAAGCTCAACCTCCGGGGAGTTTGTTTGGCAGAGATATAGAACACAATTTTCCAAGCCTGTTGGAAGGCATTTGCAGTTTCATTTCGCGTCTAATTTCCCAAACCAAACTGCTTGCAGCTCTAACTGCCTTCTAACTACCACTTCTTCGGTTCAGTGAGATATGCTGGATTCTAAACGGAGAAGCTTCTCTGACGCTTTTTCACAGAGATTTTGAAACTGAAATCTCCCATGCTGTTTACACCATAGCCAGCAATGGGCTTCCCCATGGAACTTGCCAACCTGAATTCCTACAGGCTAGATGTGAGAGGCACATTCTGCTGCTTCCTCCCTTAGAGTTAAACTAGCTTCTGAAAGCTCAACCTCCAGGGAGTCTGTTTGGCAGAGATATAGAACACACTTTTCCACGCCTGTTGGAAGGCATTTGCAGTTTCATTTCGCGTCTAATTTCCCAAACCAAACTGCTTGCAGCTCTAACTGCCTTCTAACTACCACTTCTTCGGTTCAGTGAGATATGCTGGATTCTAAACGGAGAAGCTTCTCTGACGCTTTTTCACAGAGATTTTGAAACTGAAATCTCCCATGCCGTTTCCACCATAGGCAGCAATGGGCTTCCCCATAGAACTTGCCAACCTGAATTCCTACAGGCTAGATGTGAGAGGCATATTCTGCTGCTTCCTCCCTAACAGTTAAGCTTGCTTCTGAAAGCTCAACCTCCGGGGACTCTGTTTGGCACAGATATAGAACACACTTTTCCAAGCCTGTTGGAAGGCCTTTGCAGTGTCATTTCGCATCTAATTTCCCAAACCAAACTGCTTGCAGCTCTAACTCCCTTCTAACTAACACTTCTTCGGTTCAGTGAGAGATGCTGGATTCTAAACGGAGAAGCTTCTCTGACGCTTTTTCACAGAGATTTTGAAACTGAAATCTCATGCCGTTTCCACCATAGGCAGCAATGGGCTTCCCCATAGAACTTGCCAACCTGAATTCCTACAGGCTAGATGTGAGAGGCACATTCTGCTGCTTCCTCCCTAACAGTTAAGCTTGCTTCTGAAAGCTCAACCTCCGGGGACTCTGTTTGGCAGAGATATAGAACACACTTTTCCAAGCCTGTTGGAAGGCATTTGCAGTTTCATTTCGCTTCTAATTTCCCAAACCAAACTGCTTGCAGCTCTAACTGCCTTCTAACTACCACTTCTTCGGTTCAGTGAGATATGCTGGATTCTAAACGGAGAAGCTTCTCTGACGCTTTTTCACAGAGATTTTGAAACTGAAATCTCCCATGCCGTTTCCACCATAGGCAGCAATGGGCTTCCCCATAGAACTTGCCAACCTGAATTCCTACAGGCTAGATGTGAGAGGCACATTCTGCTGCTTCCTCCCTTAGAGTTAAACTAGCTTCTGAAAGCTCAACCTCCGGGGAGTCTGTTTGGCAGAGATATAGAACACATTTTTCCAAGCCTGTTGGAAGGCATTTGCAGTTTCATTTCGCGTCTAATTTCCCAAACCAAACTGCTTGCAGCTCTAACTCCCTTCTAACTACCACTTCTTCGGTTCAGTGAGATATGCTGGATTCTAAACGGAGAAGCTTCTCTGACGCTTTTTCACAGAGATTTTGAAACTGAAATCTCCCATGCCGTTTCCACCATAGGCAGCAATGGGCTTCCCCATAGAACTTGCCAACCTGAATTCCTACAGGCTAGATGTGAGAGGCACATTCTGCTGCTTCCTCCCTTAGAGTTAAACTTGCTTCTGAAAGCTCAACCTCCGGGGAGTTTGTTTGGCAGAGATATAGAACACACTTTTCCAAGCCTGTTGGAAGGCATTTGCAGTTTCATTTTGCGTCTAATTTCCCAAACCAAACTGCTTGCAGCTCTAACTCCCTTCTAACTACCACTTCTTCGGTTCAGTGAGATATGCTGGATTCTAAACGGAGAAGCTTCTCTGACGCTTTTTCACAGAGATTTTGAAACTGAAATTTCCAAACCCGTTTCCAACGAAGGCGCCAATGGGCTTCCCCATAGAACTTGCCAACCTGAATTCCTACAGGCTAGATGTGAGAGGCACATTCTGCTGCTTCCTCCCTTAGAGTTAAACTAGCTTCTGAAAGCTCAACCTCCGGGGAGTTTGTTCGGCAGAGATATAGAACACACTTTTCCAAGCCTGTTGGAAGGCATTTGCAGTTTCATTTCGCGTCTAATTTCCCAAACCAAACTGCTTGCAGCTCTAACTGCCTTCTAACTACCACTTCTTCGGTTCAGTGAGATATGCTGGATTCTAAACGGAGAAGCTTCTCTGACGCTTTTTCACAGAGATTTTGAAACTGAAATCTCCCATGCTGTTTCCACCATAGCCAGCAATGGGCTTCCCCATAGAACTTGCCAACCTGAATTCCTACAGGCTAGATGTGAGAGGCACATTCTGCTGCTTCCTCCCTTAGAGTTAAACTAGCTTCTGAAAGCTCAACCTCCAGGGAGTCTGTTTGGCAGAGATATAGAACACACTTTTCCAAGCCTGTTGGAAGGCATTTGCAGTTTCATTTCGCGTCTAATTTCCCAAACCAAACTGCTTGCAGCTCTAACTGCCTTCTAACTACCACTTCTTCGGTTCAGTGAGATATGCTGGATTCTAAACGGAGAAGCTTCTCTGACGCTTTTTCACAGAGATTTTGAAACTGAAATCTCCCATGCCGTTTCCACCATAGGCAGCAATGGGCTTCCCCATAGAACTTGCCAACCTGAATTCCTACAGGCTAGATGTGAGAGGCACATTCTGCTGCTTCCTCCCTAACAGTTAAGCTTGCTTCTGAAAGCTCAACCTCCGGGGACTCTGTTTGGCACAGATATAGAACACACTTTTCCAAGCCTGTTGGAAGGCCTTTGCAGTGTCATTTCGCATCTAATTTCCCAAACCAAACTGCTTGCAGCTCTAACTCCCTTCTAACTACCACTTCTTCGGTTCAGTGAGATATGCTGGATTCTAAACGGAGAAGCTTCTCTGACGCTTTTTCACAGAGATTTTGAAACTGAAGTCTCCCATGCCGTTTCCACCATAGGCAGCAATGGGCTTCCCCATAGAACTTGCCAACCTGAATTCCTACAGGCTAGATGTGAGAGGCACATTCTGCTGCTTCCTCCCTTAGAGTTAAACTTGCTTCTGAAAGCTCAACCTCCGGGGAGTTTGTTTGGCAGAGATATAGAACACACTTTTCCAAGCCTGTTGGAAGGCATTTGCAGTTTCATTTCGCGTCTAATTTCCCAAACCAAACTGCTTGCAGCTCTAACTCCCTTCTAACTACCACTTCTTCGGTTCAGTGAGATATGCTGGATTCTAAACGGAGAAGCTTCTCTGACGCTTTTTCACAGAGATTTTGAAACTGAAATCTCCCATGCCGTTTCCACCATAGGCAGCAATGGGCTTCCCCATAGAACTTGCCAACCTGAATTCCTACATTCTAGATGTGAGAGGCACATTCTGCTGCTTCCTCCGTTAGAGTTAAACTTGCTTCTGAAAGCTCAACCTCTGGGGAGTTTGTTTGGCAGAGATATAGAACACACTTTTCCACGCCTGTTGGAAGGCATTTGCAGTTTCATTTCGCGTCTAATTTCCCAAACCAAACTGCTTGCAGCTCTAACTCCCTTCTAACTACCACTTCTTCGGTTCAGTGAGATATGCTGGATTCTAAACGGAGAAGCTTCTCTGACGCTTTTTCACAGAGATTTTGAAACTGAATTTTCCAAACCCATTTCCAACGAAGGCGCCAATGGGCTTCCCCATAGAACTTGCCAACCTGAATTCCTACAGGCTAGATGTGAGAGGCACATTCTGCTGCTTCCTCCCTTAGAGTTAAGCTAGCTTCTGAAAGCTCAACCTCCGGGAGTCTGTTTGGCAGAGATATAGAACACACTTTTCCAAGCCTGTTTTAAGGCATTTGCAGTTTCATTTCGCGTCTAATTTCCCAAACCAAACTGCTTGCAGCTCTAACTCCCTTCTAACTACCACTTCTTCGCTTCAGTGAGATATGCTGGATTCTAAACGGAGAAGCTTCTCTGACGCTTTTTCACAGAGATTTTGAAACTGAAATTTCCCATGCCGTTTTCACCATAGGCAGCATGGGCTTCCCCATAGAACTTGCCACCCTGAATTCCTACAGCTAGATGTGAGAGGCACATTCTGCTGCTTCCTCCCTTAGAGGTTAAACTTGCTTCTGAAAGCTCAACCTCCGGGGAGTCTGTTTGGCAGAGATATAGAACACACTTTTCAAGCCTGTTGAAGGCATTTGCAGTTTCA